>NC_134038.1:34481463-35681463 GCF_965140245.1 Athene noctua
TAACCATAGCAACCACTTGCTGATTGGTAGCAGGCAGCCTTTCCATCCTTTACCACTGAAGGCAAGTATGTGAGATTGCTGGCTTTGTTTGTGGCTCTTGCTTTATTTACATGCAAACATGAATGTCAGCCTTAAAATCCTTCTTCCTTTTTCGTTCATCTTTATGTTTTTGTTGAACATTATGTTAGAAGAGCGGGAAACAAAAGACTCTTATTTCATAGGTTTGCAATCAATTTATTATAAATATTAAAGCAATAAGTGATTCCACGTACACATGCACAGATATGCACATACACTTTGAACAAAGTTAGAAAGATCAACACAATTCTGCCATTTGTGTACTAAGGCATGCTTACAGCAAATTATAATGTTTTATAATTGACTCCAGTTTGCAGGGAAAAAATAATATTTTTAAAATGCACTTCAATAAGAAACTATTAATAAAATGGCATTTCATTCTTTTTCTACATTTTTATTTCCTTTGTCATTTCGATATTAAGGAGTAGACAGAGCAAAATTTAAATTATAAAGTACATAAGTGGAGGCTGCATCATTCTAGGATTAAGGTTCGAAATTTTCCCTTCAGCATCATATTAAACAGGTTGGAGATTCACAGTCCAACTGAACTCTTTGTGATTGTAGCCAAAACACACACCCCCAAAGCCTCCACTACAGTTTCTTTCTCCTATTTAAAAAAAAAAAAAAAAAAAAAAAAAGAAAGAAAGAAAAGAAAAAGGACTATGTATAATTCAGCTTGATATATAATCTTCTCAGGAGCGGCATAGACTAAGCATGCATGGACACATTTTCTTCTTATCCTGAAAGAGGCTGCATCTCCAGGTCAGGACTGTTGTTAGTGATAGGGAGGTAAAAGGGAAGTCCACTTAGCCAATGTCTTGCTTACACTATAATATATAGTGTGCACTAACAAAAGAAAGCACTTTATGATATTCTATTTCTAAGACTGTTATTTGAGAAAAATGGAGAATTAATTTTCTTATATATGAATAGTATACAACATGCTTTTCATTTAATAGGTAACATCAGCACAGAAAAGTATTTTTGAGTAATTGTTTGGTACTTAACTAAAATTTTTACAAGTGTCTTTTAACCACATTAATGATTACTTTATGATGGATTTTCACAATTTTTAATTCTTTGTACTTAGTTTATTCCTGCTTTCATTCTTTCTCATTAATTACTACAGAAATTACTAATTACAGACAAATCAGAAGTTACATTAATGCAGTAAGAACATTAAGAACACTGTTACAGAAATACTAGAAGATAAAAAACCTTTACCTCCTATAAAAGTATTACTATAGAATGTTCTAAAGTTTACACGACTTTAACAGGCTTTTTTATTTTTTATCTAACGCTAATATCCATACAAAAAAAAACCCCTAAGAATGCAAATAGATTAATTCACTTTATATATATGAATAAATATATAAACACTTCCACACATAAAGTATGCAGTCTATTTGAATATAAATGCTAAAAATGTTAAACAGTACATGTTATGGATTTATTTATTACAAAATTTTAAGTAATGCAATCAGCAAATCATATTTCTAAGTAGTACTAATACATCTACTGTTTTCATGAATATATTTAGGCTTCACTACTGCAAACACTTGTGAATTTACTCACGAAAGTAGTCAAATTTAAATCAATTGATATTTTGGAAATTTCAATTATTCATTTGCATATGCTTTCCACAAATCAAGTCCTTACATTTTAAATAAGAAAAATCAAACTTTCACTTTGCAATAAGATCTAATGTAAAAAGATTCATTTCAAGTCCCCAAGCCCCTCTCTGGGACCTATTTAAAAACCCTCCTATTTAAAACTCATCCTTGCTTATTTTCTTTCACATGTAAAGGTCATTTTCTAGTGCACTTAAAAAAATACTCCCCATGCTCAAGAAAAACATTATTTAATTCTTAAATAGATTAGTTTGCAGCATATTTAATGTTTAAATAATTAAATTATTTTAATAATGTTTTATCAATGAATACAATGATTTACTCTGACCTGGCACAGACATACTCACTGAGGAAAAAGATTTCTTCCAAGTAGTTAAATTGCAATCCCCCAATACAATATAAAAGAGAAAAATTGGCTTTGTTAAATTTTCAATCCTTTCTTAATATAAACATTAAAAAACACAGGATTTTGAAAAGACAAGTAGTTTAGGTTAGTGAAAGATTTTTTCATTTTTACATAATGGTTGTACTCAAAAGTAATTTGCTTTTACTAGAACACTGTAAAGTTCTCTCTCAGCTCTGATGTACTGTATAAAACATTTCTTAACTCATTAATGTCAAATATAAATTAGTTTTATATTGGAATTTTAACAAACCAGACTCTACAGGCAACATAAAAAGCTAGACCTTTGTCAGAAATGGTGTAAAGCCAAATGCAAATTTAGACCAGGTATCATTTATCATAAAAGATATACACACATTAAAAAAAAAGACACATCATGCTTTCTTGGATGTCCTGAAAATATTGTTGAATAGTACACAACACCATTAGTAACTAGAATTTTGTAAACCAAAAAACCCCCCACAAAACTCAAGAGTTTAACTCAGCCAATGCAAGGTGATTTTACCCCTCTTACTAAAATACTTTTCTTGGATATAACAATTCTGGTCTATGACTAATATCCAGTGTTGGAGTGTCCTGAATATGATTTTTATTCATGTATATCCTTTGAATATCTGAGCAAGCATGTTGTATTGTATTAATATCATAATTCAAAGGGAAATTTATTAAACCTCCCCCCTCCCAGTATTCCCATCATAGCTAAAAGTTGCAAATTCTATATGGCAGAGCCTAGACAGTAATATCAAATTTTAATAACAATTTCTCTTCTTCAGTCAGTGCTATACTGAAGAAAAGCATAAATTGCTGTGACTGACCGTTAGTTGTTAGAGAAGCAATCTGACTTCTCCACACCCTTATTTCAGTGTATCTGCTCTGTCCCTCAGCTGTATTAATGATAGCATGAAAGGTCACATGATAAACGAGTGACAAAAATATCAAAACATATTAGCCTGTAGCTTTGTTATCAGTGTATGGCAGAGATGACAGAAAATTGTATTTTTCCCCTGAATAATTTTGTGTTACATTTTGCTGGCTAGGCAGAGTGAATTAGGGAGAAATTTCTGCCTCTGACTGTTTGTCTCTTTTTCTGACATACTTGAAGTAATAATATACATTAATAATAGGGAGTAGACACAGGGAAGAGGTAAGAATTCAGGAGTAGACTGTCTATTTCAATTCTACAAGGTGCAATCCTTGTTTCTAAATACAAATTTTGTTGAAAAATATGCACAGCATTGGATGTTATTAACGCTACTGATAATGATCTGCTGTATATTATGGATATAGCAACTAAAAGACACACCAAAAAAAGAAATAGAAACATAACTTTAAAGCAATGAGATTATGTTTCCACCCAGTTGTACTTCTCACCACTACAAATGCACATACTCACTAATTAAATAAAGGCAAGCACCAACAATGCTTGATCCAGCTCATTGTGATGGAGCCCTAGTAATTACGAATTAGAGACAGATATTACTCCTGCTGGTTTAAAGGCTGGCAGGAGTTGCAGACCCTGGGGAGATGAGGTTAGCAATCTTTGAAAGAGAAAATAGAAATTGGCGGGAGCTTAATATCTTATGGCCTATCAGTCTCCATGGTCAGGAGTTAAAGTCATGCCATATTCAAGCTCCCTTTGCTGCTGGCAAACAGCATCAGTGGCAACTCTGTCCTTAAGCTCCTAGCAGATCAAAAGCTGTTGAATAGAACCATTCTGAAAGGCACGGAGAGGGGATCACAAGCCAAACATGAAAAGTTATATAATTAAAACCTTAATAAACTGATAGCGTATACATATAGATGGAGTATTACTGATCTACTGCAGTACACGTGAAGTATGAATAAAAATGAGGATGCATTACTTTCAATGAGCAAGTGACACCGGAAAAAAACAGTCTTTGAATCTTTGCCAAAATTTAAAACTGCTCTTTAAAAACTTTCTCAAATGTTTGGTTAACTTTTTGTCTCCATTATTATTCATTTACATGCACCTCCATGCTTCTAATTTCCATCTGAGAACAGAACTGCAGAAATACTTCTGAAAAAAAAAAATGTTCTTGCAGTATTTATGATCTGACTCAGAGAAGAAAATATCAGAAATCTCATGTGAGAACATTGTTCTCCTGAGATTTCTAACCAATTTTACAGACCAACACAATCTGAATAGTTTGAATCTATTCCCAAACTCCAAACCTTTTGAGATATATATCTTACCACAAATGCCTTGTTATATTGTGCAGAAACTGCAAGTGAATAAGAGAGTATGTTACATCCTTCAGGAACTGTGAGTGAGTAAGGAGGTAGCAAAGCATGGAACCCTATCTAAATCGTCCAATTTATCAGTTATTATTTTCTTTTTTTTATTTAAAAATTTACATATATATATATGCGTGTGTTTATATATATACATATGCATATATGTAAAACTCTGTAAAGAAACCCTGCTATTATTTGTGTACAAAGATAAACATCTATTAGTTAACGCACTGTACAAGCAGACAAGAGGAACCAGTCTTTGCCCCAAAGAACTTACAGGCTAAATGATTCTTATTTGTGGTTTCAGTGTCCTCCCTCGCAATATACTCCAGAGAGTGACTATGTATAACAAACCGGACCACCTGCCTCCAAACATCTCTATATTCCTTCAATACCTGGTACTTTTTCAGCTATAGTTTAAGTTCCTTTTTGCTTGCTTTTGACGCATCTTGCACTGTTTGGCAACATTTATATTCAGCCCAATATCATTGTTCCATGCTCCAATTCAAGTTTTATACTTACAGGTAATCAAAAGTCAGGGTTCTGCTTGGGATACCTCAATAAGTCTATATTCAACTTCTGTGTGTACTTCTACTAACTTTCTCACATCCTTTCCCCCAGAGTAAATCTGGTTTGATTTATTTAAATAACTAAAATATTTTATTTCTTTATGAGAATTTTCACTCTTCTGCATCTCCTGAGTCTCTCTCTCTACACACATATATGTATATTCTTAATTTATAATGATTAATTCTGCTCAAGCCCATCCAAAATTGATATTGCTGGTGGTCTCTGTTTCAAAGTTTATGAAGTTTCACAAAATCTATAAGGATTTATATTCACTGGAAATCTGAAATTTACTGAATGCATTTTCCCTTTTTAAATTTTGTTTTGTTGAATTCATCACTTTATGTTTTGTATTTTGAACTGGAGCTCCTCAGCATTCCCAGACAATTTCTATATATAAAATACAGTATGAGCATACTACATATACTACTACACTAATTTTAATTCTCAGCTTCAAAGAATAGTATTCAAACTGTCCTGTATCTAAAATCAGATACTTCCACTAGAAAATCACTAGACAACTTAAAAGGAGAAATTAGAAACTAAATTTTGTCATTTTCAGAAAGCACCTGATTCTGCCCTGCTGAGGTACATATTTATATTGCAGAAACGCCATTAAACATTCAGGAGCTGAAGTAACGCTCATGGTGTAGACATAATCATGAGACTGAAGAATTGGGATCCAAAAAGTGTACAATCTGAGAATATAGTCATCTGTATCTGGGTTGTCCTATAAGTGGAGAGATACACTTTCAGGTTGATGTACACTTCACCCCTACACTAAATGTCTACGCTATGTGACACAGATCTTCCATTAAAAATTTGTATTTCTCTCCAATGATTACAGAAGGATCCTAGGATGGCCAGCTGAGATGCTAAGGTCTAACACAAGACGAGAGTAAATTCTTAGACTATGTGTTCTTTGTCTATCTTCTTCATGCTTGTGATGGTGAGGACAAAACGAAAAAAATATTTCTCACTAGTATAACTTATTATTTTTTCCCAGTAGTTTGAAGAAAATGTTGCATGCTTAATTTTCACCAAATAAACTTAATCTTTGAATTGCTTCTATAATCTAAGGTCTGTAACAACCAGATTTTCCAGGCTTTTTTATTTGTATCTCTTGTTAGACAAAAACTGAATTACAGCTTTGAATGAACTCAAGAAATAAACCCCAGCATTCCTTCGTTGCATTAAATTGCCAGACCCATATATTTACATATTTTCTAAAGAAAGCACTTTGATAACTCTTTTTATTGACTTTGGTTTTCTCAGCAAAATCATTGTTGCAGGAGTAAATGAAGCCATTTATGTGACCACATGAACATGTAGTATATCTGAAGCTTAAATTGTTCCTCAAGAACTTTAAACAAGGTCCAAAACTTTCTCCTCTTACAAATACACTTTGATGTCATTGTCCAGGCCACTGAAAAACTGACCTACGTCACCATAAAGATTGCTGATTCTTGTTTCAGTCCTGTGTTTAAACTACTTTGTGCCCTCCTTGGAGATGTATTTCATTCAGCACATTAAGTTAACTGTCAAATTCTCTAATATTATAGAATCATAGAATCATAGAATAGTTTGGGTTAGAAGGGACCTTTAAAGGTCATCCTGTCCAATCCCCAATCTAGATATCTAGATATAGATATATCTTCTTTTATGAAGACTCTTGACTTGTTTCAGTACTGCTCTTCCCTAGGAATAATCCATTTTTGCTGTCCATTGTGTAGCTCCACTATCAGTCTTTCCATCTCTTAGGGATGAATCCTGAGTTTATTCTACATGGCCACATAGTCATAATGACAGATAAGTCTTTTAATATGAATCATCATAGTTGATTCACAACAAATTTTAATCAGGATCCACACAGTTGTTTTACTACATCTCTTTCGCAGGTTAAATTCTACTCTAAATACTTTTTGTGTCTTTTTGTCTCTTTTGGCTCCGCTGGGCCACGATGCAAGTCAAATGATTTTATGTTCAATGTAAGCCTATTCAAGTGACCTTATGAAACTAGTTGGCAAGTTACAAAGGGTTTGCCATCCAGTTGCCATTTTTCTTTGAAAAAAATGATAGATTTGGTGCCTCATGGAAGTGCTTAGAACTTCATAGAAGAAAAATGGTGTGATCCCATATGATCTTGGGAATCTTGATTTCCACAAACTCTAGCCAAGCAATTTCAAACTTTTCATAATTCTTTCCCTTATTATCACCTTTTCTCCAGTTTACTTATATTTATATTGTGAAACAGTCATTTATGCCGATTATAAACTAGCAAAGAATCAGTCTGTCATCTTTGCTTTTTTCTCTTCACAGGTTCAAACCTAAAATCAAATCTGTTTAGAATATAGGAGTCCTGTCTCCATGTTTTATGTCTGAATTTTTGTATGCTAGCAGAACATTTAAATAATATAGATAATCACTGTGCACTTTTCAGTTAAAACTAGTTTAATCATTCTCCATTTTTTTTTTTCAGTCTGTTATGGTGGTGTGAAGTCTTTTCAACATACTATGAACAAAATATTATTGTTCTTGTCATTTTATGCTACAGAATTCCTCATTGATAGTAATATCTTACATTAGTTAGCCTATAAGAAATTCTAATTTTAATTTGAATTTCATCATCTTGTTTATATTTTGCTAACATTTTCCTGAGCACATGATTAAATTCCATTACCATTTCTCTTGGATCCACATAGAATCAGAGAATCATAGAATGGCTTGGGTTGGAAGGGACCTTAAAGGTCATCTAGATCCAACCCTCCTGCCACGGACAGAGACACCTTCCACTAGTCCAGGTTGCTCAAAGCCCCGTCCAACCTGGACATGCACACTGCCAGGGAGGGGGCAGCCACAGCTTCTCTGGGCAAACTGTTCCAGTGTCTCACCACCCTAACAGTAAAGAATTTCTTGCTAATATCTAATCTAAATCCACGTTCTGTCAGTTTAAAACCATTACCCCTCATACTATCACTACACTACCTGAGAAAGAGCCCCTCCCCATCTTTCCTATAGGCCCCCTTTAGGTACTAGAAGGCCACTATAAGGTCTCCCTGAATCCTTATCTTCTCTAAGCTGAGCAATTCCAACTTTCTCAGCCTGTCCTCATTAGGGAGGTGCTCCAAGCCCCCTGATCATCTTCACAGCCCTCCTTTGGACTTCCTCCAACATATCTGTGTCTTTCTTATGTTGGGGGCCCCAGAGCTGGACACAGTACTGCATATGGGGTCTCACAAGAGCTGAGTAGAGGGAGATAATCATCTCCCTCAACCTGCTAGCCACTCTTCTCTTGATGCGCCCCAGGCTACAGTTGGCTTTCTGGGCTGTGAGCACACATTACAGGTTCATATTCAGTTTTTCATTCACTAATACCCCCAAGTCATTCTCCACAGGGCTGCTCTCACTCCACTCTTCATCCAGCCTGTCTGTGCATGGGATTTCCTTGACACATGTGCAGGACCTTGTGTTTGACCTTGCTGAACTTCATGAAGGTTTCATGGACCCACCTCTCAAGCTTGTCAATGTTCCAGTGGATGGCATCCCTTCTCTCCAGTGTGTCAGCTGCACCACACAGTTTGGTGTCATTGGCAAACTTGCTGAGGGTGTA
Source organism: Athene noctua (assembly GCF_965140245.1). Classification (NCBI taxonomy): domain Eukaryota; kingdom Metazoa; phylum Chordata; class Aves; order Strigiformes; family Strigidae; genus Athene; species Athene noctua. Next base: position 34,490,009 of record NC_134038.1, read on the forward strand.
CTCAATCCCACTGTCCATGTCACCAACAAAGATGTTAAACAGCACTGGTCCCAATACTGACCCCTGAGGAACACCACTCGTCACTGCTCTCCACTTGGACATCGAGCCATTGACCACAAATCTTTTGAGTGTGACCATCCAGCCAAGACTTTATCCACTAAGCGGTCCATGCATCAAATCCATATATCTCCAATTTAGAGACAAGGATGTCACGTGGGACAGTGTCAAATGCTTTACACAATTCCAGGTAGATATCCTAGTCGTAGACAAATCTTTCTTTAGACAATAGGATCACTGTTTCTTCCAGTTCTTTTAAGTCTTTGTAAAACTGTCCATTCTTAACAATGACTTTTCCTGATTTTGTCTTCCATTCAGTGGAGGAACACATAGTATAAAGCTAGACTATTTGAAATGCAATTTCCTTAGTGATATTTAGGATATACTTATTCATGTTTTTACTTTATTATTATAGGGAAGAAGGCAATATCTTATGACTGTTAACAGTTCTTAGCATATAAAATACAGTATATTTTTAAGCTCAAATACAGCTCACTGTTTGAAGCTCACCTTTGAAATTTGGTCAAGGTATTTACCCAAGGAAAACCTATCCAAGGAAAGCTAACTTATAAGCTCTAAAAATAATTATTTCCCTTCTCTGACCTAAATTTTTCATGTTAACATCATGCAAAAATTATAACTGAATCCAGTGGAGCCCACAGGACTTCCAGGATAGTGGCAGGACTATCTTTATTGAAATGATGTGGTAGTTGTAAGAATGCCTAAACTGCTACATTTTATTCATTTCTTTGTTCAATATTTTACCTAACAATGAATTAAGTTCTATTGCAGTAGACACAGTTTGCTGACACCAGCTAGCCTAATAAGCAATTAAAGTTTTGAAGGCTACCATCAGAAGCCATCTCAGTGCAGGATCACTTTATCGAATTCAAGATCTGGTATACTGACATACACTATGCAAAAAATTATTCACACATTCCTATACCTCCCTGTGAAGGTTTTCCAAAACTTGTGTCTCTGCCAGTTGTAACTTTCATCTTCTTCCCATTCACCTCTGGACATACTTGCTTTGACACACTCTTAATCTTAAATGTGGTATTCAAAAACGCTCCCTAGACCCGTCCATTGTCACAGGAGTTATCCCAAGAAAACATCAATTTAGCCATATGAAAGTGTATTCCCCAATCTATTTACATTCCCTCTCTAGTTCATAATCATGAAGGTGTCTTGGAAATGTTATTGAAAATTTACACTAGAGAGTTTGATATGTGGTACCTCTCCTTAACCTCAGTTAATTTTCCCTGCTCCATATCAAGGACATGGGAATGTGAGTGGCTTCATAAATTAGTTAAGAGCTGTAGGTCATGGTTTCTCATCCCAAATATATTGCCTATGAAGCCATAGAAGCTCAGTGGCTAGAGTCCAATGAGTAAGAAGATAGGTGTCTTGTCAGAGAACATAGAAGGTGAGCTTCATTTGAGAAAATTCTTTAAGTCCTATTGGCCATCCAAGGATTTGAGAATATATTCCAGTGGACAATCACCTTGCCTCAGAGGCATCATGACCTGAGGAAACTATAAGGAGCAACCTGATGTTTTGTGCTGTCACGTAGTTAGCGTAGGCTGAAAAATTACCATGTGGCAAAATCAGAAATGATACAGAGGGCCTAAGGACATTTATATCAGTAACACTACAGTACTGGTGGGCAGTGAGCAAGAAATGGAAGAGGGATTGTAAGGTATTAGTGCCAACCAACAAGGTCACTACTAGACCAGAGATAAAAGGATATGCTAGAGTGGAGTATAAGGGTATATGGAGTATATGGAAACCTCAGGTTTGCACCTTCATAAGTGGTGCTGAGTAAGGCAGAGGTGATCTAAAGCCTACAGATCAAGTAATAACATTTTAAGTATACTGGCTTATTGAAACTCAAGTATGACTATTAAAGACAGCATTGGATACAGCCAAAGGCCTCCAAATTTATTAGAAAGGTTTTTAGACATGCAGTTCTATAACAATGTTACATATTCAAGGAGAAACTTTATTTACTGGGAAGATAATTTTATTAAATCAAGTTCTGACCTTTTGATGCTTACAGAAGTACAATCCTCAACTACACAAGCACACAACATCTCTCATACATGGCTGTATTATCCTCAGTCCCAAATTACACAATGCCAAATTCTTAAAAAGACAGTTGTCACCCAGTAGGACTGTTAAAAGTCAGCACTAGAATGTTTATGTAAACTGTAAACATGTCCATAACTACATTTTGTAGTGTCAAGTTACTGCACAAACTTTTCCTGCCTTCTCATCTTAATTTATTCACCTTTTCCTATAGACCTCTAACACTTCAGCTATGGAAATAACTTCTGTAGGGAAATACATTGTTGTATTTCATGAGGTGCAGCCCACAGATGGATAATACTGTCTCCATCACTGCATTATGCAATGACTTGTGAATGAACCCAAAGACAGTTGGTAGCGCATTTCCAAGCCAAGAAGACAAGCCTGTTTGGGTCACCTACAGGGACCAAGATTTGGACTCTGGAGTTAAAAGCAACAGCTCATCACCCATGAGATAAAGAGAAATCGAAATTACTACTGAGGCAGTTACAGAACTATAGGCTTCTGTGCATCACCCAGCTGCCAGAAAAATACTAGTAGCGATACTCTCACAAATATTCTTTAAAGAACTACAGAATTTTGCCCATTTTGTCTCAAATGTAGTGAGGCATGGTCAGCAAGCATGTTAGATTTGCCATAATAAGGGATCAAGTTCCTTTCTATCTTGGGGTACACTCAATGTTATGGGAATTCAATCTGTATACTGGATGGATAGAAGGCGCGTTTCCCGATAAGAAAGTTTAAGAAGTAAACTTACTGGAAGTATTTTAGTTCACTCACCCGAGCAAGTAGACTTGGATGCTAAAGCATGCATACTATCCCTCAAACTCTTTAAGAATTCTTTAATTTCATAGAAGAAATATGGAAGTTATGTACTGTATGTTTGTGGTATATTATGATAGAAATCAAGACCAATAAAGTAATTCTTATATGTGCTGTTATTTTTTAGACACCAGTGTTGTTACATAGGTTTCTAATTTGAAGGTCAGCTGTCAAACTGACACTGAGGTAATAAAAATGTAGCAAAGAAACATGTTTTATACCTTGAATTATTGCTTTCAAACTTGTTAGGCTTTGGGGTTTTTTACAATTGAAGGGAATAAACCAACAGAACTAAGTTTCTTTGGAGCTGTTCAGAGTCACCAGTAGTACTTCTTAATTTTAAACTATCTTAATACTTAATATTACATTTTATTTCAATTTTGTGCTAGTCTATTAAAAATTACACCTCACAAAGCAGAGAAGCTCATCCAACATAAATAACCAATTCCTACATTCTTACTTGTGAACACTGTATAATTATTTTGAAGAACAGCATGGTTTGACCATCACCTATGTTTTCCTATCTGAGAATGGATATGGCCACTACCGATCATTTCCATCCTTGATGAAATTATAATATACAGCAGTGATAATTTTAGCTTTTCCAAGTGTAGTCATTTCACTTATTTCAGGCATCAAAGTTTCCTGTACAGTCAATGGAAGGGAAATACTCATCCAGAAAGCGATCTAAAGAGTATAGACTCATTCTGGCCTTCTGGAGACGGCTCACTCAATTAGCTTTGTATAGAACTTTAGGACATAAAGCTCATAGCTTAGACATCCAAGTTGAACATCTACAGTAAATAGTACCAACATGCCTACATACACAGATTATGATTTACATTACTTCTCATACAATAATTATTTTAAATTATGAATTCTCACATGCTTGTCATCAATGAATGAGAATCTGCATGAGCTTCCTGATATTGTACATCTTTTCCTTATTTCTCTAAGCCAGTTCTTCCAGTCTAACACTCCAATTCAGAATCTACTTCACATGATACTGTGTGATATGATAAACCTTTTAACTATTTCTATACTTTTTTCAGAAAAATCTACTGTCTGAATGATGATCAGGTTTCATATGGTGTTTTATCCCCTTTGGTTTTCAATGCACTAAGCCACTCAAAGTGTCTAATATGTCCTTGTATAAATGAGTCACCCAAATACAGTTGCTTAAATTTAAGCCCTAAACACCTAAATGATGATTTCCTTATTTTCTTGACTCTAGCACCATGAGACAAGCTGAATTACAACATCTACTACTCATTTCAATAAATCATTACTATATATATTCCTTCCTTACACATGAGTATCCTAGCATTAATGTGTTGAACACTGCTTACCAATCTTCTTACTCTCCATTTTTATAATATAGTCCATCAGAGCTATAGTCACTCAATTCTAGTTTAAAAACAGGCAAGAAAAATATTGGCAATGAAATACACTATAAAGGGAGCCACTGAGTCTGTACACTCTACTGTCTCCATACAGATTTAGCTGCACACCAACTAAATGCAACAGTTCACAAGTAACTTTAAAGGAAGACCTTAAAAGACAAATCTATTTGCAATTCTTTAAAACTGTTCTTAGAGCTTATTTTATATACTAGAGAAAACAAGATAAACCAAGGAATAGTAGGAAAGATGAAAGTTATAGATCGTAAAGATCATGTAATCAACCCCAGGAAGTTCCATAACCCATATGGGTTTGCACTACAACTATTTAAAGAGCATATCCTTAAAAAGAAAAGTCTTTCAGAAGTTGATGGCCTTTTTTTGATTAGAATCTTGTACATATTTTTGTAATTTCCCTCTGTAATCTTATGTGAGTGTGTGAGGAGATATCAATAAATATTATTAAGTATGTAACAGCAACAGTAACAAGCTCCTTGTCATCCATGACAAACAGACAAAACAGAAGAAACACAATTTTCATCAGGTAAGTTGGACATCAAAAAAGGTTTTGAAACACACAAAAATATTCCAGCAGACAGTTTTCCTTACATTTCTTCTGACTTCATAATTTAGTGTCTTTTTCAGTATCAAATTCTACCTTACTCCACATCTGAACACATCCAGAACTCCATTGCAAAAACTTTTCCATTTTGTGACTTTTTAGGAGCTTAATACCCCTTGAAGGCCAAGACACCAAAGAACTGAAAGTTGCAAAAATTTCTGAAAAAGTTTATTTGAAATGGATGAAATTCCATAAGTGTACTAAAGTCCAACTATAGGCTCAGTGTATTACTAAAATCTGACAAGGAAGGAGGCTCTATAGTCCATCCATAGATTGCAAATGTGCAGAAGCACATACCCTTTCTGCCATAATATGTCACAGGAATGGGCACTGTGATTACATTCTCTACAGCTCAAAGAAGATGAAACATATTTTATGATCAAAACTGGTTAGAATAGTGCTTATAATGAGATCCCAGAATAACTCCATATCCTGATCCAACATGGAAAATAAATGTCATATTCCAGTTTTCTTAAAACATAAGACATCACCCAGAAAGAATCACCTCCAAAGTGGATTCACATCTGGCCACAACTGAACCATAAGTTCTAGAGAGTAACAAAAAAAAATATTTCATTAATTGGAAATAATTATGTTGTTAAATGAAAATTACTTGATTAAGCCTCTAAAAATGACAGTTGATTTAGCGCACAGTTTGTATATGATTAAGCTAGGATTCACTGGGGATTTATTTTAGGTGATATACAAGAGGTCAGTTTAGATGATCTATTGAAGCTTCTAGCTTTACTGTATGAAACAATGAGAGTTTTTATTATATCCAGCCATGTTCACCCCTCTCTAACTGCACTGTTATAAATTATTAAATATAATAATAATTGCTAGACATTTCATTTCTAATTTTTTTAAAGAAAACAAATAAATAGCCCTGTAAAATGATAAATTTTATATTAAACAGAGTTTTAATATCAGTGAATAAACTGCCTGTGTTGTAATTAATATTGATAAAAATTATCATTGTTCTTATAACTTAAAGTTTGGTTGTTAATTATGCTATTTAAATATTTAAAAAAATATTATTAAAACACATTTTTCTTTCAAAAGTAAAAATTTGTATTCTTTCACTTAGACATTTTCACATGTTGACATTTCATTCAAATCTGCTCAGTGATTTAACTGAAGATGTACTACAGCTAACATACTATCTCAGTAAAGTATTTCTGTTTACCAAGATTTCTTCCTTACCAAATTCTACTGTTTTAACAAGTTCTTGAACTTTCTACTTTTGCAATAATAAAAACATTCCTGTCTGACAAGTGAAATGAAATAACCCTATTATGTTGTCTCAACTTGCACTATTTACTCCTGACTATTGTCTGTTTCTGTAGGGTACTGCAAGTTCTGTAATAAAAATAATTAATAAATAAAATTTATATGTCTAGATTTATATCCTGAAATCAACTTGCAACTAGATAACTGTGTTTTCTTTATTTTATTTTTTGAGTAGGAGGGGTTTAAAGTGAGACATTCAGAAAGATATTTCAATATGCTTTGGTGTGAGTTTACTGTATCATTAATTACAGTGACTGTCTTTTAGTTTTCACTCAGTAAACTATATCTTCAGATCAATAACCTGGATTAGTTTAAATTACAGCTTCAGTTTTGCTACAGCAATTTTTTTAGATAAGGTTCATGTTTCTAGTTCTAGTTTGTTTTACTTTATCTTACTGATATTCATTCCTTCTTATGCAGTTTCTCTAGATTCAAGTTTATAAAAACACTTTCAAGTGTTTATAATGTATTATGACATTCTTTCTCTATTATCCTTTTTTTCAGAAATGAAGACAATTTAATGTTTTATTTATTTTTCTCCCACTCTAACACTATTTTAAGGTTCTTTCCCTCACTCCAATAATTTTTAATTGCAGACCTTCCTCTCAGATAATGTATTTTATATCTCTCTCATCATGATTATGTAAGGAAATATCTTCCCTACTTGCTGCTGCCCTGCTTTTACATTCCAGGGATCACATAAGGCCACATCTGATGTTCACGAAAGTGATGCACATCCCTACTGAATTTTAGTTTATGGAATTCACTCTCATCTCTGATGAAGATGACCAGTAAAAGCAAAATGGGCCATAACTCTTCTATTTGGTGTTAGTAAGGAAACAAATGTGGGAAAACGATAGAAGTTACAGGTGATTTCTTAGAATTTATATAAGCTATCTGGCCACCATCTTTTGTCCATGAGGTAAACAAGGGCAGCAACTGAATTTTGTCCCATATAATCCAATATTTGCAGATCACTTGTCTCCAGTTCAATTTGGCCCTTTGTGCTCTGATTAACTCTTATAGCCCATATACACATATGGATATCACAAAATCAAGAGACAACTCACCGCTTACTGCTTGTGTTTTAGTCATCAAAACCCACTATTAATCTCTGTCCTATGTCAAGGAAAATGCATAAATCCAGAGCCTTTCATTGTTTCATCCTTGTAAAATAGACATTTGTCTAGGTAAATACTGATCAGTGTAACATTACCTTTTCAGGAACTAATTTTGAAGAAATAATGCAGCTGACTTTTAAAAAAAAAAAAAAAAATCTATCTTGACAGCAACTTTAGTATTGGTAAAATATGTCCTTAAACATTCATTTTTGGTCTCCAATGTTGCTTGCGTCTCATGTGGTTTAACGTTCTAGTAAACAGGACTGGGTACGTTGTTGCCTCCAATTATAGAATCATTTTGAAAAATGTTCATGGCTCCTACCAAATTGAATTTGGATTAATGCTGAGATGTACACATTATTTCGGTACAGAACATCATATTTGCTCATATTTCAGCCAAAGTTTTCTTTCTCTTAGTATTATAATGAATTACATATGCTGTAAATATACCTACAATGTGTTGGGGAAAAGTTTCAACCTGGTCTGCAACTGGAGGAAACTGAGAGTAGAGAGATCATCACAAAGTGTGACTGAAGAGTGAACTTACTATACATTGTATTCCTGATTGATTGTGGGTGTATATTGTTATACAGCAGTGTGGTTATATAGGAAACTCATTTGCTGAAATCTTGGAAGTAAATAATAATAATTTTGATATTGAGAAATTTACTCAAAAGATTCATATGAACAGATGTAATTCATTATACAGATTCAAATACACTTTGCTTTAGATTTGATGGAATCAACCATGCTCATTACAATGTCTTTCTAACCCACACACACTCAGTAGAACAGAAGTGACAGAAGAATTGATACGGAGGAACAACTCTGTGAAACCCTAAGCACAAAGGAAATTTCCCAAATTTACTTTGTTTCATTAGACTAGAATAATGGACTTCATCTTTCTTCTGCTTTTTTGATTATGTCCACATTCACATGTAGAGATGTAGCTCAAATAAGAAGTTCTTTTCATAGATGTCAGGTAAACTTCAAGAACTTTAAGAAAGATCTAGAGGCAGAAATGTACACTGTCCCCTTTCAGGTAGTCAAACCTCTCTATATATGCAAACAGTTCTAAATTTTCATCAAATAAGAAAAAAAAAATTCCCCGTAGGCACTTCAGATACATAGTACTGGAGCAGGCATTTTTTTGTTTCCTTCTGTATAACAGGTAGGAAGGATTTTTATAGGCTACATGTTTGGTGTCTGCATTCCCTAAGACAGGCACCAGTTCTGAAAGATGTCATCTTCATTCTGACTAGACAACGATTTGAACCTTGCCTGAAATCTGTTAGGAGATAAGTGTGGGTGAAGAATAAGAACAGAGACAGCTGAAGTCTACAACAAACATGAATCCCAAAGGTGACTACCTCTTTTTATTCAAAAAGAAAAATAATAATTTAAAACATATGATGCATTACATAAGCTTTGCTAATTAATTAACTGTAAGTGGTTTGTTCATACTTTGCTACAATAGAAGAGACAGCACATGCAAATATCCAAGAGAATATGCATGAGTACTGTCATGAAGTTGCATGCTCACATTGGTAAAATTCTGGCATGCTTTATAAGCCTGATCTGCAACTGATGTATACTAAACTGTACACAGAAGGAATGTATAAAGAGTAACATTTACATATTATAAAAGATGTAAAAATTCTCAACATGGTCATAATTAGAAACAGTGTTAGAGGTTACTAGTAGTTGATTGTCTGATGTGAACACTAGAAGACACTGCCATAGCAGTGATATCTAGCCACAAATCTGATTAATAAAGCACAACAATCAGACAAATCAAAAAAAGATTTTATTGGAAAGTAGTCTTTCATTTTCCTTCACTGGATTTTTGTAAAAGAGATTTAAAGGGGACTGTCAGGGTCTCAGAATCCAAATATTGTTTGCTTAAGACAATGGCCTTCCTATTCCGTGGTCAGTGTGCCTCACCTTCAGTAAGGTATTAAGCACAGAGGGTAGTAGTTATGTATGCCTTTGTTTACAGAAGTATAATAGTATAAGGCAGTTGATAAAAACAAAAACAAACCAAATAAACAAAACAAGCAAACAACAAAGAGAAGAATCGCAGTCTGTGCCACGTGTACAAATCAATACATTTCCCGTTGCATTTATGTGATCTTTGAGAATTCTGAATTCTGGACTGTGTTTGAGGCTATCTTTGGTAGTAACTTAAGAGAAAATGCTGGTGACCTCTGCAGAGTTTGTATTATATGGAAGGAAAAGCTAACTACACCTATTTGGATGGACATAAGATCTTCAGCAATGTGTGAGCCTTGGTTTTAGTGCAGAAGTGAGAAACTGCAAATACTATCCACAGGTCTTTAGACATGTCCAAAGCAATGGGCATAATATATTAAAGTTAAGAAGTTTATACTCAGTGTTAGAGCTGGCTTTGATAATTCTCACTTAGAACAAGAGAATACGCCCAAGTGGAAAATTTTGTTCATGGAGAGGATTGTTTTCCTTTAGGTTGTATAATGACCTGACACAAACAAACCAGCAACATTTACTTTAAGATTATAGGGCAGTGTGAACTTTGTATTTTATAAAGCAAATGAAATTTGTCATCAGAATTTAGTTGCTTACAAATTTTACAAACCCTTAAATGTAATACAAAAAATAAATGAAAGTAGAGAACCATCTTCTATGGCCCACTGTTAAGTGTAGAAATATCTTATTCTGTCAATGTGATTTCATAGCAGGATGAAAAATGTCAAAAGTGGGGATGACAAATCAGTCTAGTGAGGAAAAATGACTCTCAGACAAGAGATGTCATTTGTCATGATTGCCATTTGACTGCACTTTCTCCTGTCTTCTCTTTCAGATGAATGTTACTTTGCCATTAATTTAAAATTATCTTAAATCAACGATGGGTTGAACATGAAAAGCAAAGGTACTTGGCTTTTTAAGTTTTGCAATATGCAGAAATCTATTCACATGTAAACTTACTGAAAACTGACATACACATTATAAAAAAGGTTACCATCATGAATTGTTAACTTAGAAAATATTATAGTTCTTTAGTTCAAAAGTCCATTTTTTCCTAAATACAGGCAACAGCCTGGCTTTTGTTCAAAACTGACACAGCTGAGCACAGCTCTCTGAGCCACTGCATAATATGGGTGGTAATTAAGCCACAGCTTCAAGGTTGCATGGGCACAAGACAATTCAGCCTAATGAAGTATCGATTGGCTGCAGTCGAGGTAAAACAAGTTGACATTCATTTAGAGGTAGCAATGTGAATATACCACAAAGCCACCAAAGAAGTATGGGAAAAAAACAATGAGTCTGAATTTTAATCTTGCAAACACAATTAAGAATCTTATTTACAGCATGTTGCTATCACTTAAACTAAAGCTAATTGCGTACTTACTGCCCTGACATCAGATTCTTAAATCAGCAGAAATTATATTCATAGGCTGTTGGCAAAAAACACATGAAGTTCAATTAGAACCTGTCTTAACACTTCAAAAATCCAACAGCAAAAAAAATCTTACAATCAAATTTCAACTTTATAGACACAACAGAGTTTATTATAAAATGCTGTGATAAACTCTTTTGAAACACAAGTTTAAATGATGTAATTTCTGAAGAGAATAGGTTTAACTCTTAAATAATTGCAAGTTTCTGTATGTTGTCACATTATGCAAATATTCAATACAATTTTTAATTTTCTTCCCTTGTCTTGCAACTCAAAAGCTTTATTCACACAACTGTGGTCTTGTACATGTTTGTCTCGTGTACACATACAAATAAAATGACAATTTGCATAAAATGCATATAGTAATATAAAAGTGTACATCTTTAAATTTACTATTGTAAGCATTTTGTTCCTAACCACTAAAGTTAATTTTCTCTGAAGTTAGGTGTTCTCAAAAGCCACAGCATCAGTGAAGAATTTTCAGCATTAATACCAGCAAAATTTCCAGTGAAACAAGATTAATTTTTGCTCCTACTACTGAATATTCAGGGAAATTAGGATGTAGATACAAATACAAAAATGCTAAAATATTGCTGAGTATTAATATGTTCAATTTAAAAGTCCTGAAATTTTATGTACTTTAAGAATGAAATTAATAAGTATGTTAACAAATCCTATGAAATATGTCTAAGATAACAAAAACAATTGAAAAAAGAACCTTAAAAAGAAAAATAATCCCTTCCAAATTGTATTACCAGTACCAAAGAATGATATGCAGTTGTTTCCATGTTTGTCAAGAATTTCTTTAAATTTGGATAGTTGACTTTCATTTTAAATAATTCATCAGCAGCCTATGTATTAAAAATGGTTCATTCTATTAATCACAATCTGTTTCCTGAGTTTGTACCTGAAAACAAACTTTTGGCCGGAGAAGCCTGTAACTCTGTACACCTTTATAGATAGTTTAGCACTTGAGACTAAATTCTTACATCTTGCAAACAGATACTCAGAAATTGAAACAAATGTATTAAATAACATCTTTCTAACAAAATGCTTCTTATAAAACTGAAATGCAAATGTATTATGACTTTTCATCTTCCATAAGTACAAACATTTTACAGCTTGCACCAATCACATCTTCTCATGAAAAATACCCCCAAATGACAGAGAAAGTGCTAATGTGTCTAATTGCATTATAGACCCCTCCGGCAGACAGACATTTCTTTAAAAAGTAACTCATTAAAGCACTCTGATTGCCAGATGTTGGGATTCACATCAATTGCCCTACTTGTGTACTGAATTAAGGCAGTATGAGCACTGAAGTAGGTCTTAAACTATTTTAGTAATTAAAGTATTATCCTAAAAAATCAGAAAATTGAGATTTGCAAACCTGAGTAGGTTTACTGGTTATGAAATCTGACAAGCATAAATATTTTTTTCATCACATATGTAAACTGATTCTCAGTCTCTATTTAAAAAGTTCGGGAATTTAAAATAGCAAGTCCTACAGAAAATGAGGATATTTCAAAAAAGTAAAATCCCTTAGCATGCTTGTGTTAAATACTTGCAACCATAATCATATTATTGCCTAGACTCTGTGATCATGGTACACCTTATCAACTCTCATCATCTTATGTGGAAGTCATGTAAAAGCAACTTCATATACAATCTTGTAGGTACTTTACAAGATTCTTTCAAACTAAAACACTAACAATTTTCATTTTTACAGGTGCAATTGTATATGGTCTATTGAAACAAGGTTAGCGTGCTGAAGAACATGAAAAGGAATAATACTTCAGAGCTGACATACTGCTTGCCTTTAAAATTTCCCCCCTCTGATTGGTTCAAGTCTAACCACAACCCTCATTTATCTGTGGGATCTACAGCCTAGATGGAAGCTGCAGATAGAATTTGTAGCCACTAGTACTTTTGTTAAAAGTAAATATTTATCTTGGCAAGGATTCTTCTGGGCCTGCACCTCAACTGTGAAGTAAAAATATGAGAGGGGTTCAACCCAGTATCAGTGTAATGGCGACTCCTGAGGTAGAAATGTTTGGTCCAGCAGACTTCAATTCGTTTTCCCAACTGACTGCAGAAAGAATCTCTGTCCATTGGAGATAAGCATTTGGAATTAATGACCATATAAAAATGCTTTTCTTTTGGCAGACTACCTGTCAGACCACTAGTGAAGAAGCTGTGCCCCAGTAAAGGGATTAGGAAAAAGCACAGATCACTTTTGAGAGAACCCATCAGCCTAGTTGCTATAATTGGTCTGTATAGATTATACACTCTGCCTGAACAAATGAGGCATATTCAGGTAATATCTTAAGGCCTAAAAGTGTCCTTCTGAAAAATTTCATTTCATCTTCACAAGTTCTCTCCACATTGAATAGTCATTCAGAATACACCATAATTTTTGTATACAATTTTAGGAGAATTAAACAGGATTTTTTTAAAGCATTCAAGTTAATGCTAGCAACATAATTTTGATCAATAGTTCACATTTACACATTTCTTCAAAACTGTTAAAAGCTAACTCAAAGTAATAATAAAAAATTATATCATTACTGCATTCTTCAATAGTAAAAAAAAAAAGTCATGATACATTCAATGTTAAAATAAAAGTATATTACAATATATCAGCTGTATATTTCCAACCTTCATATCATTTTTTTTTGTCATCAACATTCTAATAATTTTTTATTTACAATTTAAATAAATTTATTTTCCAATATAAGTCAAATAATTTTAAAGATAATTTAGCCTTCCCTATTGCAAGAACAAGTTCTCACGGTATACTTGTACTGGTGCTATCCTGTACTTGTATATTACTAGTTTTGTAATTACTAGTACTGTATATTACAGTATTACTTATTCACAAAAGTAAGTGCAAATGAAAAAATGTACCTGCTAGTGTGTCTGCTAATTTTCTGAACTTCACCAAAATAACTACAAACAGTTCCCAGGAACTTCACAGTTTCTCTCCAAAGTCAGTGCCAGCTCACACATTCTTTATGCTCATTTCAACTTTCTGCTTTGATCATCAGTATATTACATTTCAAAATAAAATCACCACAGCCTCTTGAGAGAAATTCAATTATAGAGAAAATAATTTTTATGTCATTTAGGAAAAGAGATTTTTTTTTTATTTAGCTACCATACATATAGAGAAACTATGCACAATTAGGTGAACTTTTGCTCAAAATGTGTCTGGTGTTACATTTTTCCTTTTTTATGATTTGTCTATAGCAATATGACTCGATGATAAAACTATATCATAAAATAGGTTTTAATACATTTAATAATTTTTTAAAAATATTTTTATACATTTGATACATTTATGTTATTCTAGTTCATTTTTTGAAAGGTTCTAAGGCTGTCCTCTATACTATTATGTTTTAAATGTCTTACAGAGGTAAATACTTGTTCTCATGAGAAAATTAACGCCTTTGTAAACAAATCAGTGTAATCAGGTATCTTCGTACCCTTGATAACCATGATATTGGAAAGCTTTATTATCTAACTGTATTATATGACACAGACGAGGACTGAAATGATTGTTTCACAGATAATAGAGGCAAAATTAAAAAGAAATACCTTATGTGATTTATTGAAGAAAAGAATGTGATCATGGCTATTGAGTATTGATAAAAACCAATCCCTTTTTTTAAAAAAAAATATAAACCTGTTTTCAAATAAAATAGTCCAGCTGTTTCGTGTGTTTATGTCAGTAGATTGAGCAAGCACTGCCATCTAAAACTGCACAGCACCTTGATTTCTTTCAAGAGCTAGAACGAGACTTTCAAACTGCACAATTCTAAGCACATGCTTTATTCATCCGACCACAGCTTTACATAATTCTACACTCAAAATATATTATCTCTTTAATTCTAAGAGAAGAGGGCCCAGATGTTGTCTCCAAGAAAAACAGACAAGTGAAGTAAACATACAAAGAGCTGGCAGGTTGTGGAAGGGAGTTATATCTGTTCCTTATTTCAGTTATACCAATTAAACTCTATCAAAGAAGTATATTTTTGTCCATTAATAAAGCAGATAAAACCATCAAGATGTCAGTCTGTTTAGTGCCACAGTTATAATCTTGGGGTAGCACCTTTTATTTAATTTAAATATTTGCTGTTGCCTGTATTGCAAAAATCAGAAGAATATCTGCAAGCAAATGCTTTATGTAAAGGTTACAAGTGATATAGTGTCTCAAAGGTCTAATAATAAGGTAAATGTATTTTACCGGGAGTTCATTCATTCAGAGTTCACCAAAAATCAGCAATGCTTTAACTTTTAAAGAATGTCATTCCGATTCATATTAGACTAATGACTGATTTAGGAGCATGAAAGAAACTGTTTAAACTACATTTAGCAACTCTAAAACTGAAGTTAAAGGATCAAATAGGCCTGCACCAGATATCTTATTCCAAGGGACGCCCTTCTTTTTTGCACCACAGCTGATGTATGTGAGGTCCATGTAACAAGGAAGATGCATGATAATTTCAATGATGTGTTTAAAATTAAACATTCATCAGCTTCTAGGTAGAAAAGTTCTTTTACAAACATACTAAGTTTGGCTCCTACTCCTATACTATTCAAGGACTAAGGCAGAACTATATGTCTCAAATGATAATGGAATTGGAAAGAACTTGGAACTGGAAAGAATTCAAACCTCTGTTATGGCACAAACTATGCTATATTTTCTCTTGCATGAGTTGATAAAGCTGTATCTGAAAGTGATTATTCTTCTCATCTCTCCACTTAAAGGACTGTTCTAGATCTCCATTCTGCAGATGGATAGAGTATGTTCTAATTTTTAACGAAAATTTAATTGTGATAATATATATATATATAACCATTTGCTCTCTGTGCACAAAACTGTACTTTAAATTTTTCATTCTATGGCCCCAGCTTCATTCATACAAAGTTAGCATTGCCACAATCTCATCACAATGTCAAATGAAGACTATGGAGATTACATTATGATGTCAAAATGCAATTGCAAGGAATTTTTATTACTATCTATGGTCACCACATTTACAATATCAAATTATGATGAAAAGTGTTTCAATGTTTCTCTGGAGATGAAATTATAATGTCAAACTGATGACACAATGAGGTCAGTACAAATCTTCATAGACCCAATTGCAATGTTCATGCAATGGGAAATGTATTGGAGACTGTCATATAAAGACTATAGAAAAATAAAGTGGACAAAAATTACTGAAAGCTTCAGCAAGCTTTAAAAACTATGAGGTTGGAACAGGCTTTGAAAAACACGTATCAATGTCAAAGGGATTGTAAAAGTTCATAGGAAGTGCTAGATGACTTTTAAATATTATTTTGTTTCTTAGTCACCTTCTTCTAAAAAGATACTTTCTCTCCTGGCAATCCTTCCAATGTTCGTAGCTGAGGCAGCTCCCTAATCCCAAACCCTGACCTTGTTCTTGATTCTGCTTCTTTTGTAATCCCATTCTTACTCTGTTTATATGCAAAAAGTCCATCGAAATCTGCTTTTCTTCACAAGTGACAGAAAGTAACTTTGTCTTCCTACATTCAGTTCCTGTAAGGTCTTGCGAGATTCCTCGTGATGGAAATATGACATCTTCTAGTAAAAATGATCCAATTCTTGTTCACATTTTTTTTTTTTTTTCATCTTTCCTCATATATACATTTCCCTGATGCTCTGTACCAACCACTAAACAAAACTTCTTAAACATCTCTCGGAAATCACCCTACTCTTTCCCCATCACAAGTTTTCTTTATTTACTGATGGTCCTATTTTCCAACTATATCCGCTTTGATTTTATTCTTCACTTTTAACTACTGTTGAGCTCTGCATTCTTGTGTTTATTTCTCTGATTCCTTGCCAGTTGATTTGCTCTCTCTGTATTATCTAAATTGTTTGGAGCTAAAGTTTAAAAAAACCCTATTGTTCTAGACAATATATTCTCCAAAATTTCATGTTTACACTATCTTCTTCCCATCTATGATATCTAACAAACTAGTTCTTTATTTTCAGTCTTGGTGGTACTGCTGTTGTTTCTCTTTTGCTCTATATCTCTTTGCATTATGCTCTTTTTGCTCCCTAGTGACATCACTGGGCTTTTCTGGGTTCTGTGTTAATGATTCCCAGATACTTTGGCTGTTCTTAACTTTTTTCCAGTTTTTGTTTTACCTGAGTCCCAGTGAGTTTGTAACAATTTCTCGTTTGCCATTATTGTAATCTCAATGTGATATTCCCTTCATTTTTTTTCTGAAGAGTTTTGATCCCTTTCCTGATGACATTACAACCAGCACCTCCAAAATGCTCCTCTCATGTAGGGCTTCAAACCTGCTTTTCACTGAACTGTCTACTGATGCCGTTTTGTCACTTTTTGCAATATTGATGGTTTTCTTTTCCATCTGTACTACAAAAAAGTGCTGCCCATTCCACAGTCATCTCCTGAATTACTTCTGATTTTGTATCATCTGTTCCAAATTTCCAAGTTCCAGTATTTTCTGTATTATTTCTTAGCACACATATTTATCTCAGATGGCTTCATTAAGTCTAATTATTTCCTTCATCTGTCTTTTTACAGTTTGCATATTACAAACAGCATTCACTCCTCCTGTGTATTCAGACCAGCTTTTAGTGTAAATTTCTTTCAAAAACTTTCTTTGATAATTACCCAGGGGTGAAGTAATATTTAAAAAGAAATGTGAACATTTACTTGGCCGAAGACAGTGTTATATGCCTGAAATACTCTATCTTCATTTAGATAAACTTCAGTTTGTAAGCTAGGGTTTGGTTCCTCTCTCTATATTTGTACAGACTGATGCTAAGCAAATAATAACTGCATTGTAAAACTCTTTCAAATATCAAATAAATAAAATTTTCAATTCAAACCTCTTACATATCTTTTAGTCAATCACTACTTCTAAACTCTTGGGAGGTTTTTTTCTTTATTTGAGTTATCACAGTAATATTTAACTTCTCCTAATGGAATAATATTTATATTACATAGAGGTAAAAACAAGTATATTATCATAATTAAGACTGTGTATTTAAAATCCATTTGCAAGGAACAATCCATGATATTCTAAACAACTGAAGGACTGTAAAATCCACTGAGGGCTTATCTGATTGACCTAGTGACAATACAGTGGTACATCAGTGACAGACTACTCTGGTGATGTCTGCGGGGTATATTCATCTCCTTTCTTTTTACACATTTTAATCCTTCTCTTTATTGAGTGTCCTCTTCTAAATTAAAAGATTTTTAAAATCATAATATTGTTACAGTTTTCTAAAGCAAGAGTGTGCAAAGACTTAACATCCTTCCACTTCTTTAAAGCTGGTATTCATCAGAATAGCATTAATAACAATATTATCTTCACTGAAGCAGATTATTCTCACTTCTTCTTAAATAATAAATTATATTGATGCAATTTATCCAGAACAAGTATCATAAATATTTTAACCTAATGCTAATACCAATCAACTGGAAAGTTAAATGCAAATGCAAAAGAATATATTTATCATTTCCTTTTTTTTTAATCTACCTCTTTCCTTCGTTTTTCCAGCACCAGAATTTGTATGACCTCTTATTCATAAGGACAATGATAGAACAGAATTGTAGGTTCTCTTCCGCCAAGTCCACTGTATGTATCGACTTTAGGTCAGTAAAGTTTTCCCTTCTTTGATTTTTAATCTCTTTCTCAGCAGTATAAAAAAATAAGTAATTTTACTGAGCTACCATAAGATTTAAATTTACCATTAGCACTCTGGGTTAGACATATTAAACTTGCAAGTTTTATATTATAATAGCATTTTGAGTCTGAATTTGTTTTCAATATTGTTTGAAAAGCAGGAGGAAAAAGCCTTATCAAATATGTTCTTATAAGTAATCCAAAGGAAAACTCCTACTTGATTATTAATATAGCACTAGAATAATACCTCAAGTATCATGTTTTGGAAAAGAAATAAGAAAGAGGAAAACTTGAAGAAAAAGCAAAACAAGCAATATTAACGTTAAAAAGGAAGCAAAACACATGTGGTCTCAGTAACGCAGAGCTGACACTGACAAGTGTTGTTCACAAATCTGAGACATTATTAAGGACATGCAAATAGCAAAGGCAATCAGTGTTGGGTGTAAATAAGTAGGAGTATATGCATCAAAAGTAACGTTATAATATTTTTGAAAAGGAGGGTAGGTTTTATAAGTACTTAATACTTTCAAAAAGAGTTATCAACTGACCTAAATTTAGGTCCAATTATATTAGATATCATATGGACACAGAAATTAATATGTTGTACAAAGAAGTGAGAAGCAGCGAAAGAAGCCAAAACCAAACCTTCAAACCTTGCCATTCCAGGATTTCACAGACTATGAATACTCCAACTTACTTCCTTCCCTGATGTAGAGTGCACTGAGAAGCAGAGGGTGATTGAGTACATACGGAATTTTTCCTTTAATATGATGTCATTTTACTTTTATCCATTTGCTGATGTAGCAAATTACCACAAAGCAACATGGAAACAGGTGAGGTGCTGTCATCTTTACACAAGAACTCAGAACTGTGACAAAAGAAGCAATGCATATGTATAAAATTCAAAACAGACAGTGTCGTAATCACAGGAAAAAGAAGAATCTCCTTGTAAAACAACTCATAAGAGAAAAAAAAAATCAGTCTACACTGTCAGTGTCAAATGTAAGGTCATTATGTTCATACGTGTGCTAATGTTGCTCCAGAATATTATTATGTGTAGTTTCTTGAACATAAGGTTAACATAGCACAGGTATTTGAGGAAACAGCTGAAGTACAGATCGGGAAATCCATTGTCCAGGATGGTATACTACTGTCTACAAATGTGTTCTGTATGTATGGGTTTGCTTGTATGGCCCACCTTTGGCAAACAGACTGGTCATCAATATTTGTGAGCATAAAGATGGGGGTATACACAGTGTATACATGGATTTAATACACAAAATTGTCTGGGGAGCATTTCCTCAAAACTGATCATATTAAAGAGAAACATGAATATCAGCCAGAAGAAACGGTAACCAGGGCATTTCAAAGAGATGTTGGAAACGAAGAACGATTCAACCTAAAAGGAAGTATAAAATAAGCATGAAAATTTGTGACAGTGGGGAGAGATAGTAGAGGGGACAGCAGCAGTCAAGACCCTGCCAGAAGTGGTTGCGTGTCATCCCCCTCTATGAGTGCTGTCAGCAGCCACGTGAAGCTTGCCCACAGCTAGCATAGGTGCACCCTGGGGACCCGCACCCTGGGTCCATGAGGGTCTCTTCCTGGAGGCTGTCACCTCTGGGGTAACGAGGGATGGCACAAGGCTGGGGTGCAGGGCTGGGGTCTCACACAGCAAGACTGTGCAGGAAGCGGTCCCTCATGCTCAGGTGTCTGCACCCTCCAAGACCCACTGAGGGGTGCACGTATCTCTGTGCGTGTGTGTGCATATGTGCATGCACAGTTAGAACTTAGTGGGATTAGTTATAGAAGGGTGTTTTGTAATTTTCAGGAATGTATTAACTTTTTCTAGGTGTCTAGTGATGTGGTTTATGTGCTACTGCACCAATATTGACTCTGAATATGTTGTTCACTGATTGCTAGTTAATTATATGCTGTTAATAAATTAATAAATCACCACTGATTTAGTTTAAACTGTGTAGTTTTTTTCCCTGCAGCAGTAAGTCTTTAGTTTCACCAGAAAAACTAATAAGTAAAAGATTCAAACCCCACTTGTTTGTCAATTTCTAGACTATTAAACACTCCTGCAGCCAAAAAAAAAAAAAAAAAAAAAAAAGAAAGAAAATATCACCATTCTTACTATTATTATTCCCTGATAGAAAATTATGGATGTTCTGGTTAATTCAGAAATAGGAGTCAACCAAAATATAACAGTAATGAATGTTTACAATCTCTATGAGGTTCAGTGAATCCATGTGAAGTATCATGTAACCTTATGATTCTATTACGTATTTGTATTAATACATACTGAAAACTCTTTGCTTATCAAAGCAACAATAACAGTCCCACAAGCAATAGCTAATAATGCACCTTGGGGCATAGACTGATACTAAGAATACAATATTCATTTTTAGACACTTTCAGGAAAGTAGAAATTTTAGATAAATCAGTCCTATTTTCTGTAAAAAGATACTAAGGAGTAAAATGAGCAGAAACGAAATATCCCTCATCTAGAAGACAGCAACAAAAACTTAAATATCAGCACTGATTATTTATGAAACACTGTTACAGTGAAACTTACTGATATTTTCTTTTATTTAGAGTAACGTGGTCCACAGATCTCTTGCTTGTTTCTAATTGTTATGAAAGACCTAATGTCAGAAGTCTTTAATCCACTTTGCACCGTTTAGAAACCTTTTAGTGGAGTGAAAGAAAAAAAGATTGAGAACTACAGATGAATATTTACAAAATATAGAAGGGAAATACAAATGACATTTACTATCCATATACATAAGCTTATCCTGGCTTTACTTGATACAACAATAAAAATTATTCGTGTTACACTGAGAGAACCTTTCTTTGTGTCCATTCACAGTAAACATACTAGCACTTCCCCAAAAAGTCTCTGATTTCCCTATAGTTTGACAAGACTCCAGTCACAACACATGTAGATATGATGGCAAATGTTATAAAATTAACAAGGTTAGATAGGCAGAAATTCAAAATATAATGTAGGTCAGATCTTTCCACTTGTTTGAGCTATGATTTGAAAAAGGGAATTAAATTCCCATATCTTGCTGACTTTCACTGGGATTTGGGAACCAGAAACTTCTTTAAAAACCCTAGCTTTTATTGAAAATTCTCACGGTCACTTTGAGAACCATCCTCTTGTGTGTCAGGTGCACTTTAACTGGATTTGAAGGCAGTTACTCCTCCCCTCGCTAGACTCAGAAATACTCCTTTGTGAGCTGTAATGTGGGCTCTTCAATACATTTATTTCTATGAATAATTAATGTGTCTCCTACTCTCACCACTTGATTTCCAGTTATTTGAGTTGCATGCAATATGCTGAGCCAGTTTCATAGCTCCTAGACTCAAATGCCAGTTTCCAGTCTCGTTAAGTGTAATGGGATATAAAAAATAAGAGTCTAAATTAAAAAAGGGATCTGTAAACCTGTCTCACATTTCTTAAAAATACTAAAAGTAAAATCTCCAGGAAAGAAAACATAGTGTTTCCTACAGAAAAACTAGATGGTTCTATGCAGAATTTGTTTGGCTTTTTGTTTGGTTCCAGTTTTGGGATTTTATTTTTAGTTCTGTTATATATATGAAAAGCATTTGAAATATCATCTTTTGGTTTTTGGTTGGTTTTTTTTTTTTTCATTCATTTGCTAAACATAGGTTGTATAGAGCTCACGAAAGTGAATTTATCATTCAAGCTAGTCACTATACATCATGGATGACTGAATAAAACTGAGTTCTTCATGAGGTAACAAAAAGTACTGCCACAATGAATCCATATGTACTAACATACTGGACATAGAAAAAAATCATTTAGATGTCCTTCTAAGACAAACTAGATCAAACTCATTGCTTTCATAAGATATAAGATGAATCTGAACAGACTGGATAATTTCCAGAAGCAGTTGTATCAGAGCAGATTTAATAAAAAATAGAGTAGCTGCAAGAAAAGAGACCAGAAGGTAAACAGAATGGAAAATCTTTAGGCCATTCTGGAAGCAAGGAGAAGATTCCAGGAATTTTTTATTATTGAGGTACTGAATTAAAATAGTTGTGAAAACCCTTAACAAATATTGACAGATTATATAAGTTTTCATTTACTAATTTTAGAAACATTTCCTCAATTTCACCTGAATCAGCTTAAGTGATGTGATGAAAAGTACTAATTTAATTTATTCGTTAACTAATGAATTTGAGTTAATCAAAAATTATTTGTACAAAGGAGAAGGAATATCTGATTCTGCTCCTAAAGCAATGTAAATCCGGAGTCATTGCTCTGATTTCACTATTAGTTTAGATTCTAATTGGGGGGGGGGTGGGGTGGGGGTGGTTTGCACCTTTTTTCATCAGACACTTCAAATTACTACAATAACTAATTAGCATACTATTCATGTGTTGGCCCTACTACTAAAACAACAACGTTCTCTTACAAAATGTAAAATTATTCAAAACAGAATTAGCAAATTAGATCTGGAAAAAAAACCCTGATGACATTTTTATTATTTGCAACAGAAATAATTTTTAATTCCTTAGCATGATATTCTTATTTGCTTTTTATTTCTTTAGGAAGGAAATACGGGACTCATTCCTTTTTGATTCTTAAGCTTCATTCAGTTTGCTTTCTCCAGAAGTTGAGCAGTAAAAAAGCCTTGATCAGGGATTGCAATCTTTTCCTTTCAACTTAAAGCCTAAGAAGCTTGACCTTACTGCGGTTCACTCATTTAAATTTCCAGGTTCATACCTCAGAGATGTATGGTGAGTTTGTAGTTTTGCGGGTGGGTGGAAGCGATATGTCCGTCTCAGAGCTGAAAGAGGATGGAGAAAACAGTGGTTGTACGATAACTTCTCTTCCCTACAATGAGACTTTACATCTTTGACTCTCATTTTTGCAGCATCTCAATCTGTTTGGGTAAAACAGTGCAAAGCAGCATTAATCCTAAGTGTGTTTGTAAGAGTTTGAACCTAAGATCCACCCAGCACTTCCTCACACCTCCAGCAGTAACCAGCAGCAGTTGGTCACTGCAGTAAGCGTGTTCTCCCAGAACACTCTCAAAAGCTCTAGTTACACACAACATATAAAGTCACATCATGCGAGCTATCTATAGTGTAAGTTATAGATACATCACGTAGCCAAACACTGGAACAACATTCATAGCAGAAATATCTGGAAGTATTCAGCTGCTTGAATGTAGTCCACTTTTATGTGATGTGGTGATTACATACAAAAATATAAATGGCTTCCAGACAAAAATATGACTCAACTAACATTTACTCTGAAATATGGGAAAAGCATTTCATATACATACAAGTGGATTACAATTCAGGATGTACAATAGACATTTAACTCTAAATGAAAACTTGTATACAAGCACCTTACATATTCTCTTTTTGAAAACTTATTATATGCTTCCTAGCCTACTCTCAGTTCTGTAAATAAATGTATCAATAATAAATGTATGTGTAAATAAAACTGCTTAATACAAATGATACTTAGCTTTTTTTTGGTTGCTTGTAAATATAAGATGAAATCCAGGCTTATCTAAGTCAAAGAGGGTTTTAGAGATCAAGACAAAATACTCTCCAGTTTCATTATAAAGCATAATATAATCCTAACACGGCACCACAGATGTTAGCTGAACTACTCGTGAGAGCAGAGGGACCAGGATTCATTTCATATTTTGTTTGAAAACTTCTGTAAAAGTAATGAGGATTTATGTTTGGAATTTCCTTGTTAAAACATGGAGTTCAGACTGATGCTGTATATGGATAAAAATTAACAAGAGTATTACTGGAAATAGTGGTATCTAACTGCCTTGCCCCAGAATGGATACTGACACCTTCTATGCTGCGCTGTTTTGTAATGGCTGTTAAGTTTTAAGGTCTGGGCAGCAGGTGTCAGGGGTGATGGGTGTGGCAGGAGGCCATGGACCACTTCCCAATGGCTCTGACGCCGGCATGAGCACCCCGGTGTGTGCCAGAACTTTGGGCAGTTGGAGGAGCCCACGGGTCCCTCAGTTGAGGGGTGGGGTGGGGATGAGGGGTGCATACATACCCTTGAGGGTCTGCGGCTGCAGGCCACCCACGCCAGGGCAGGAACACCCCTGAGGGGCTGCAGCCATGGGTGACACACCCAGGGGCAGGGACACCCTAACAGACTGCAGCGCAGGCCACCCACGCTGGGGCAGGGACATCCCTGAGGGGCTGCAGCTGCCTCCTCTCATCGCCTCCCCTCCTCACCAGAGGAGTTTTCATCAACGCTGTGTAAACCCTTGGTGAATACAAGGGCAATTAACACTGGAGAAGGGGAGAATATATGAGTTTGACTCGTTGTTTTTATTCTTGTTTTCCCCAATACCCAAGTCAGTGATCAAAAGTTTGCTTTTATTGGCAATAAATGACATACAGTTCTCGGACTCACAAATGTTTTGCCTGCAACAAGGTTTTTGCTGGTTTACAAGGCCTACCGCATTTGTTTTCAGTACACTCTTTCCAGTGCTGATGTGTAATTAAAGACTTGGCTCTTTGCGACATGCATTTACATGAAAAGGGCCCTAGAGGTGCAAGTTATTTCTGTTAATGAACAACTGAAGAAACAGAACATTTTAAGATTTCTTGTCTTTGAATGATCTTATTTTTTCTTTGGTTAGTACTTTCCTCTCTAACTTCTCTAAGAATTTGATACCAGCCTAAGCGTGTATCTGAAAATTAAATAACAAATATTTAATCTTTTTTGCTGTCATCTAGAGTTATACATATCCCTTCAGGAACACAAAGATGCTTCAAGTATTGACCCATTGAAAAAACTTTTTTATTTAAGTCTAGATAATTTCCATAATATCAATGTATACCATTTCTGATTCTGTATTAGGAGACATATTTTATTAATTTTTTCACTTTAAAAGTAAAAACAAAGGGTTTCCTCTATTGTTGTCTATAATATAAAGTTATATATACTGAGTCAATAATCGGAAAAAAGTTTACATGAAAAAAATTGTGGAACATAAATTCAGGCCAATGCAAATAGGAAGAGCTTCATTATCTCCATAGTAATGCATAGAGATTTTAAGAAAATGCCATTTAATTAAACCTTTAACTTTTGTAATGCCATTATGCATATGTACTCTAACTAGAAAGAAGAGGCAACAATTTCTCAGAAAGTCTGCTGTCAGGAGGACAATAACAAAGACTTCTTCCAATTCATCTGCCATGAATGCTTCTTCCTAACACAATAGAGACAAGAGTATAACATCTGGGAAGGGATATGAATAAGAGGAGAAACATCTTCATGACTTTTTATTGTAGGGTTCTGCTTAACTGAGATATCTCCACCTCCTCTAGCAACAAAAATGATGTAAGATAGTAAGAGAGTGACTGTTGTCTGCTCATAACTGGGTCTCCTAGAAGGGAAAGGGACTCAGTGACTCAACTGCAGCAGTTCTCATTCCTTCAGAATCTCTTTAAAAAGCCGGACAAATTCCCAACAAGGCCAATGGCATTCTACAGAGATGCAAGAAATAAATGGGAAGAATTGATAACAACTCTTATCTATTCTTGATGATTTTTTTTCTTTTGTTTAGTCTCTGAGAGATGTAATATGGGCACAGTTCCCCAGTCTAGAGTGCTGGATCTTCTGCTGTCAGTGGTATCAAGTCTTATTCATTGAGGCTTCCCACTGGGAAAAAGGACACTCAAGTAATACATTACTGCTGTTCTTTTAGGACTGTATTCTGCCACCAATGTATGCCTAGTAGACTTTAAAACCAAGAGGGCTTTATGATGCCTCTGAATGAAGAACACAGAATAGCATTACAAACTGAAACACTGAAACCTTTTAAACTTGTATTTCAAACTCCTAAAAAATCACATTTTCTATTTTCAGTTAATTCCACCAAGCTTTTCAAGTATACATTTCATATATGCATAGGTGGTCTTAGCATTAAAACACTGGAAATGATTTTTCAATTTTAAATTATTCTTTTCGTGATTTTTTAAAAAGAATCTAAGAAAAAAAATAACTTTTTTTAAAAAAATTGACAATAGCACTATTAAAATGTAAACGTAATTGTAAATGGGATGATTGAGGCACAAATTCAGGCTTGTAATTATTTCCACAACTGGTAAGTTTCTGCTACTTTCTACTCCAAATTGTATTTTACATAGTCTTTGTTCCATTACCAAGCATTAAGAATAGTTTGGATAAGTGAATTGTCCAAATGTTTCTTCTAATTTTTACTATATTCACAATAAGAAACAACTTGTACCAGTAGATTGAAATAGTCCAGGAAGGGAGAAGGGGAGATAAAGAGAATACCAGCTAAAGAAGCAAAAGAAAGCTTTATCCCTTCTCCCCCATTTTTAAATTATTCAGATGTGCATTTGAATATTTTTATAAATGGTTCTAAAATTTTTCACAATTTCAATTCATTTTAAGGTATCCAGGTAAAGAGCTCATCTTTTTCACGTTTTTTATCTAACTTCACAGGGATAACATTGGAGAGGGTCCTTTAGTCTCCACCATCTATAACAGAGTTTACATGTAGAATATCATCTCTGATTTCTGGTCTGTTCAAACTAATACCCAGCAGCTTCATTTTATAGTATCTGATACTTTTAAAAATTATTTTATCAGTGTATGCAGAGATGCTTTGCTTTTGGTGGTGTGGGTCTGTTTTAAATCTTCCTTAGTTCTTGATTATTTTCTTCACTTACCTTTAAAAATGCCTTTGTTCTTCCTGTGTGTTTGTGCCTCTTTGCTTGTGACATTCCTTCTAACTATAAGTTTCCCTTAATTGGCAGGTTTGCATTTGAGTTTCCTACATGGAATGACCCCTTGTTCCCTGTTCTGCAGTGTCAGGAAACAGAAATGTCATTGCTGATTAGGGGCCTGAACCCTCTGCTCCTCCTTCTCATACAGTAGGCAATCTTGTTCTGTACACACTCTAGCTGCAGGGTCAGCCTTAGGGGAACTCTAAACAAGTGTCCACATGGGATACCAAAGTGGAAGGGGCACTGATAGGGGCAAGTATTCTTTGAGCTCATTTGTGTACCACAGAAAGAGACTTCTGTCCCTTTAAATGTAAAATATCCACTGGCATTGCCCAAGTGTGTACATTTTAACCACATAGAAGCATTTTTGTGCCTCTGGCTTACTACACATGTACATCAGTGATGTTAATAACATCTCTGCCTAACAATGTGACACTGAGATGTACTTCTAATGGTTGTCTTTCCTCTGAACTCAGATACAAAAGCTTTCATTTTTGGTTCTGAAACCCTCTATTAAACCAACTCTGACCTCATCCCAGGGCACGATTACCTAGTCTTGCTTGGGGCACCTGAAGCTCTAAAGATGGCCCTGTGTAACTGTGGTTGAAAATCTGTCTGCTCAGTGTACAGAGTGCATCCTGTCTTACAACTGAGTGGAAACCCCTGTTTTTTCCACTTTTGCTCCTCACCTAGGGAAGTGGAACAAGCCAGGAGAGGGAGGAAGAGAAACTACGCAGAAAAGAACAGATGGCAATGCCTTCAAGTGGCAGGGAGCATGCATAAAGCCAAAACTTCTCCCTAAACCCAAGGACACTGCAAAACAGAGGAACTACAAAGAGGGGAGAGTGAAATAACACTTTACTTCCTGCCATATTCATAGGCTGAAGGAAGTTTATGGACAATCTACAAATATGAGGGAACGGAAATTAAACATGAAGACTAAACATGGATCCTTTTTGCAACAGCTGAGAAAACTGATGTTGCTTAGAGTATTTCAGGGATAAAGGAATACCTTTACTCCCTAGTGCAGGCCACAAGATCAGTTGTGTAGTCACAAGCATAACGTTATCTACAGCAACTCTATATCCAAACCAAAACTATTCATGTGTCACATGAGCTCATAAGCTGTAGCATATGAATCTAATTTTCATTTTAGTTATCTAAATAGTATTAAAAGTAGAATATTTTACACATATTTAAAAAAAATCACAAACCCATTTTTTAAGAGGTAAATTTCCATGTGCCTATTTTGTCATAGACAAGTATACAGGTCTATTATTACACAAGGTTGTTGCTAATATGTATTTGCAATTAACGTATTAAATGTCTAAGTTTTTATGACTTTATAGACAGAAATAAGAGAAAAATAGAAAGATCATTTGTTGTTTATTTTTTTAAAAATACTATATATAATTTAGGGTTTCCAGTGAGGCATGTTTGTACAAGTTCTTTCTGTAAGAGTAAATAAAACCTTTTACCAGTTTCATAAAACTGACTTTGGAAGAGATGTAAAATTCAGTCATTCTTCACTGGCTTGTCATTAAATATCCCATGATAGTTTTCACAAAAGGAGGGCTATTAACTATAATATTCTGGCCATAGTCCAAATCACTTTGTGGCTACTAAATCCCCCGCTGGAAAAATTATTCTACACTTTCCTCAAAACCTTGCTGCATAAAGCATCAGGTTTTACCAATCAGACAGTACTATTTTGATAAAGCTTTTAATATGGCAAATTTTTTTTGATCAATTTCTTTCTTTGAAAGAAATAAAAGTTAAGATAATACCAAATCTATAAATACACAACTGCATTAAAAAAAACCAAACCAAACCAAAACAAAACAAAAAAAAAACCACCAAAAACCCCACCACATCTTAAAAAACCCACCACCAACAACAAAACAGAGATTTGAAAGCAGATTATTTGGTTATTGTCATGTCCTTTTTATGATTCTTTTTTCCTTCAGGATTTTTTAGGAATAAGCATATACATAATGTAGTGATATTTGCTACTGAGTAGTCCATCCTTACCTAGAAAGCATGGGCAGGTAATTAATCAAGTAATCAGTCCTAGAATTTTGAGTTTCTCCCTTATTATCTTATTAGGTAATTCTTTTAGATACAAAAAAAAAAAAAAAAAAAAGAGAATATTTGCATTTAGTATAACTTGTTTAGATAAGATTCTGTGAGAACATTTGGTTATTAAAATGTTATCCTTACTACTGAAGAGCAGAACATCTGTTCTATCCTAGGTCAACTGTGAGAGCTCAAACAGTGGTTTCTTCTACTTTATACAGGCTGAAGTTATGCATTGTGACCCTTGACATTTGATGTTGAGTCTCCATGACATGTTGGTGATACTTGTTCAGGACTAGCCTATGAGTGTTTTCTCAGACCAAGAAAAATCCAGAATGTCCAGTCCATTACACTTTCTATATGTTTTCAGCCACACAATTTCCTGAACAATACCACCCTCACTTTCCTTAACAATAAATGTATCTAGAAATTATTTTAATACATCTCATAATATTTGCCCTCTAACAATGTTGCTTAATGCGGTAGACTTTCATCAAGGTAAATTGAAATTAAATGGGTTTAGAATAGGCTAACATTTTGGTAACTAACAGGCAGTAGAGAATCCTAATCAGCTAAGGCTGCTTCTAAGAGTTGTAGTAGGGATTCATATTAAGCTTGACACCATTCAATATTTATCAATTGTCTGAAAATCAAAGCTGATGAAATTTATGGGAATACACAAAGATTGTCACAGTGATAAATAATGAAGACAGGTAGTCATGGGAAGTGTTCTGTATCACCTGACGGCTAAACTGATTCAAATAATGTACACTTTAATACAGCAAAAGTCACATCTATGTTTTTGCAGGAATAAGAAACTCCAACAAGGGCAAACATTAGAAGAGTTAAAGTTGGTCTTCCCAGTTTGGTATGTCCTGTTAAAGACGGGCACACACATTTTTATACAAGAGCAAAAGAGTAGAAAAGTTTGCTTCTCTCTTGTCCGGACTCTCCCAAATTTCTTCGAAAAGTGGACTGGATTTTGACCCTTTTATTTACATGTGTGCCTTTTATTTACATTCATAGTTCCGAGTTTTCTGTTGCTATGGGAAGGAGAGAGGTGAATACAGTTCCATCTCAAGACTTCACCAAGTTCAGGTTCCATGTCTAGACTATGATAAACTGTCCTTATAAACCAAAGTGCTCACCATTGACAAGTAATTCGGTATGAGCCTCCACTTAAATGCCTTGGTAAAAAGAGACAGTCTGACCTGTTGATATGTAAAGGGAGAATATTGAGTAGGATTAGAGAGGCAATTTCATTGTTGTTCCAGTCTGCATTTTCAAAAAATTACTTAAAACTTTGAAAGGGTGCAGATAAAAAATGATTTAAGGTCCGGAGAAAAAAACTCAAGCATGAGAGAATTAAATAACTGCTTGCTTAGACACACCACAAAAAAAAAAAAAAAAAAAAAAAAAAAAAAAAAAAGACCAGGGATACTTTATAAATGTATGGAAATGCATTCATGGGGAGCAAGGCTAGGCTTCTAATGTTTCTGTAATCTGGTAAAAAAAGGCTAAGGATGAATGTTTAGAGGCTGAACAGGGACAAACTCAAATTTAAAAGGAGCATGAATAGTTATCAGTGAGGATGAGGTAAGTAGCTTAATCTCTTTCTGTATTTAGATGAAGATAGTATGCTTTGCTGGAAAATATACTTCAGTCAAACTCAAACTATTGGGTTCAATGCAGCAATAAGGAGCTAAGAATCTGTTGCTTACTTTACACCAGAGATCAGACTAGAGGTCTTATGGTCCCTCTTTTTGTCCCTAAATTGTTCAGAAAATTTATATCAAATTCAGTTAATGGTCCTGACAATTCTGTTTCACTTTTTGCCATTTCATATCTCACCAGACTTTACTAGGGCAAGTAGCTAAAACTTCGCAAGAAATCCCTGACTCAGGGAGATCCCACTCTATGTGATTTTAAAATAACAGGAAGCATAAAGCAATACCAGATGTGAAATTTCCAAGAGGAGTGTGAAAGGACAATGTCAGTGCAAGCATGAAACCTGAAAAAGGACATAGTCAGTCTTGGGGGGAGGAGAAGAAAAGATGTGGAAGAGGAAGGAGAGAGACCTCCAAGGATTAGTTAGGATAAATCTGAGATTAGTATCCAAACTTCTTGGTATTTCTCCAAACTAAACTTCTAACCCTTTAGAGCTTCATCCACCATCATAATTCTAGCTGCTCTTGAGGACTCTAGCTGCCAAGGTCATGGCTGTTAAGGGGCAGAGGAGGAGGCTATTAAAAAAACCCCAAAGCTTTCAAATAGTAATTTATGCTAATTATGTTTGTGAAATAATTTGTCCTGCATGTCCTAACATGGAATGTCTCCCTAGTCTCCATCTGTTTATCATCTAAGATGTGTTAGCAAGATGTGACTGCTCATCATGCAGCTCTCCCACAGCATGTTACAGTCACTGTAATAACATGTACAATAGAAATAAACTACTTGATCCCACATTAGAAAATAAATTATACTGCCCTCATACATTTACTTTACTTGTAAAACATTATAATAGAGCTCATGAAAACATTTACCCACAAGAAAATCACATAGTTAAATATGATCCAATACATACATTGCTACCTAAGGCTCCTTGGAATAATTCCTTCAGCCTGTAGATAGAAGGTTTATAAATCCATCTCTGGCATTTTTCCAGTAGTGTTATTAAGCTCTTGGAATCTCTCCTTTTTTGCGGTTCCTTTATGTGTTTTTTGTCATTCCAGTATCTCCGAGTTCCTCAATTTTCACCCTATAAAAAGATACTGGCACAATGCTGATCAACTATTATATAATGGAATTTATCATGTATTAAATTACCATTCTTCTTGAGTTTGTTTTAACCTCTCTGCTTTAACTTAAGTTTTATTTCATAATACTATGGTGGACAACATTTCTGGCGATTTATATTTTCTTTCAGATCTCTTTTCTTCCAACATCTTAGCGCATTGACCTTTATAACAGTACTGTCACCATAATTCTCGATCTCAAAATTATGACCATTTTGTAATCTCAGGAATGAAACCTTTCTTCAAGTATTCATAGGAAAGAAAAAAGAACAAATAGTCTATCAAGATTATGGTTCTCCACTACTCTGATAACACAATTACTTCTTGAGTTGCGTGAAAGAAATATAAATTTATTTGGAAGTGGCAGTGATAGTCTCCAAATAACCTCATGTAGCAGTATATTCATTTTGTTAAGAGATAATTATTATTATTCATATGTATCCAAAAGCTACTAATCAAACACTTTAAGTCAAAAAATGTCCAAAGCAAAGTCTGGTGTTTAGGGTCCAAGACTTGCCACAGTCACAGATGACTTTATATTAACATTTTCTTTTCTTCCTTCCCCACTGCATTTTGAAATTGTGTTCCCCTTTGCTGAAGGAAAAACAAAAAGAACCCAAAGCCTATATTCTATAATTTAGAATATATATAATAAATATATACATACATTAAATATATATTATCTATATTAAATATATGATTTATAATTTGATTTATAGTTATTAGATTAATACATCTTATTGTAAATTACGTAAGTCACATTGCCACGAATAAAATAAAGACTGACCAAGGGTGGATCTCAATAATTTGTTCATTGACTTCAAGGTGCTATTTTCTATTTCTAGCTCTTCGTATTTAAACATAGACTCCTCAATGTTTATCGTTCATTCAGACAGCAGCCCAAAATGCTGCAAAATTAGGAAGAGAGGTGTAAATGTTGTTCACTGATTTTAATGAGGTGTTAACTTTAAAGTGTTAACTTTGAAGCTTAATTACACCTACACTAAATACAAATACAACTAACCACTTCACTGCCAGATGATAAATATGTTCAGCTAAATCTGTCCAACATGGCTAATTTTTCTGGCAGGAATCAACTATACATTCATTTTAATTGAAACTGCATGGAAATATGAAAAACTGATGCCATAACAGAGACATGAAGCAGAGTAAATGAACCTTCTGTTCTATTTCAAAGACTCCTCTAAATAGATAGACATTGAAAATACAATACGTTTCTACAGAATTAAGTAAAAAAGCATTTTTATTTTTTTATTCTATCTTTAGACATTTTTAGTGACATATAATTTAAATTCCCTGCCTACGATTAAAAACTGCTATAAGGATTAGAATGTATTTTTCAGAAAATCTAAAAAACCCCCATTCTAATTAAATTAAATTGTGCCAGCCTGAAGAAGAAAAATGAAAAATTTGACACTCCTGCAAATCTTTTTCATATGGGTCTTATCCATAGCTTTTCAATTTCAATAAGATTTAGATAAGACCTGGAAAGTCATAACTCACTTCCCAAATAGTTCATTTAAATCATGCATTCAGTATTAAGTAGTAGTAGTGTTGTTAAGGGGAGTCAGTAAATTGCAAAGAGCAAAAGAATGAGTGATCTCATAACCTGGAGTAAAAATATAATCAAAAAGTGACACTAATAATACAAATTCTTTTTCTCACAAATTTTAAATTACTTTCAGTACTAATTTATCAGATAACATCTTACATGAAACTCCTTTTTTTCACAAGAACTTGCAAGCATTTCCCTGAAATTATTTCAGTACTTGAGTGGAAGAATAGTAAAGCTTTAACTGCTTAGCAGAGTATTACATAGTTTGATGTTTCTTTCAATTAAAACTGAAGGAGAGCTTAAGAAGACAAAGTATAATTTCCCAGAACAGAAAATAGTGTTGGACAGGAGTACCAGGACTAGTACAACATGACTTTATTAGTAGGAAAGAAAGCATTAAACACATGTATTGATTCATTTAGTGATTTCAGAAACTAATAGCAATAGTAGACACTGTATATAGCCTGTGGATTTTTTTTCCCCCTTCTGATACTTATTGAGTATTTTCACCTATTGAATTGATTTTGAAATGCTGGAAATGGTTGTTAGATACATCACAAAACTATAATTTTCTGAATGCTGTGTTCAGCTACTATTACTTGATATTCTCTAGGTAACACTGTCAATACTGCCAAAAGTGCCTGAGAGCTTTAATTGTAGTTACTAGTCTGAAGCTCAGTATCTGACTTTTGATAGTGGTAAGTTGTAGGTAGGAACGTGATGGAATGATTGTATATAGTATCTGTGTATCCATGTATACAGCATTGAAGATATTAATATGATGATGTATGTGTATCTAGGTAACCAAACATTAGAGGAAGTAAAGACTGTAAGATTGTGAAAACTAAAAATTACTGAAATTTGTGAGAAAAGGAGGTGAAGCAGGACCAGATATATAGATTCCTTATGCAATAACAGAGAAGAATATACTTCATTAAAGAATTTCAGGTATTAGTAAAATATATTTCTTCTCCATTGCAGAACACAGAACAGTATCTGTAATCTCCACAGTCCTTAAAATGGCCTGTAGTTAAACCTAGTGGTCAAGATAAACCCTTTGTAAAGCCTTTCTCCATCCATACTTTGTTGACATAAAAATAAATTAGAAAAAAAGAAGAGCTGTTCTGCAGCAAATGACAGATGCTCAAGTCCTCTGTGTAGCAGAACAATGCTTTATTTCACTGAAGCCTGACTGTTACCTTGTGAGGGGAAAGCACAATCCTGTCCTTAAGGAAAAAAATCTTAAAGAGAAGTTGTACAAAATGGGTCTTTAATTTTGGTTTCCAAAGTGCTAGATCAGTATCTTTCATACACCCTGAAGTCTTCTGCATAAATATCTATTCATTACTTTAATTCCCGTAGCAGTACCAAGGTCTAGTCAAAGTAGAGAAAAAACACAAAACAAATATGAAGGAGGGTAATTAGGACAGTGTATGATTAACAGCTCTGGGTAAATCGTAAATACACACTAACCCTAAATGTCTCACGCACATTCACTTGCAAATCTGATAATATAGAAAAGCAGGATTCTGAAGAGCTACAGAAGGTAAGGATTGCTGCTTTTTTGGATCAAGCCAAGGACCACACTTCCTTCACGAAGACAGCATGAAAGAAGTTATGTAGCTCATTACACTCAAATCGGCAAGGAATTTGTTATTCATGTGGATATAAACATGAGAACAGAAGTAGTAAAGGGACTGAATCACACATGAAGAGGAGACTTTCTTGAGGAAAAGGTGTCACTAGTGATAGTTTCTCCTGGTTACTTAATAAATCCTAACCCATCAGAATTTAGGTTTTTGCTAATGCTGTTGAGGTTTTCTGCTATGCATCTGCTTCATATGCCTTTGAAAGGAACAGATGTTAAACTGTCTTCCCTTCTGTAAAGCTGAATGTCTGCAGACACTGCAAAGCTGTAATACTGTTTGTTTTCCTGCAGAAGATTTTTGTTGGGGATCAATAAAAAATAGCAAACGATCTCTTGCACCATCAGTGTCACAAACGGTGGCAAATTTAGAGATGAGAATAGTGCAGGAGGTCAAAGGATTCACAACTTCAGATCTAATTCTGGCTTCCAACTGTCCCTTTTTTTCAAAATCAGCTACTTGTCTGATTTTCACAGCTTTATGGGCATCACTTTTTTGTTACAGAAACATATGTAACCAAAAAAACCTTAGTTATTTCTGTTAATTGTAGATCCTGCTATGCTTTGCTAAAAGGCATATTAGTCCCTTTACTACATATAATTGAAACACATTTGTTCTATAATCATCTACATCATTCATGTAACTGACCTCACTGAAACAATATGAAAGAGTGAGTTCTGGTCTGAGATTCTATTGCATTAATATTACATATACCTAACTAACTGAAAGCAATGCAGAAGAAAAATATTTCTGATTACTGAAAGTTTCATACCAACAGAAATTTCCTGTGCAATTCACAAACCAATGAAGACTACACCCAAAATTCCCTGTAGTTATTCCTGCTGTAAAATCATTAATTTCATAAGTAAACCATGAAAAAACACCCCCCTAAACAACCCCACCCCCACCCCCAAACAACACATGCCCCTTCTTTTCCTATGCAATTAATCAATCAATCAATCAATCAATCAAAAAATTATATTCAGTCTTCAGTTTTCCTGTTGTTCTTGCAGCATTGCACCACCCCCTGAAGTGACATTACCTGATTTTTACTTCAAAGCAAAAGAAGAGGAAAACCTGCAGTGGATTTCCTGGAAGCGTCAACTCTTCTTCACTTATGTTATCCAAAATCTGAGCAATGTTGTAGACTACTTTTCACATCTCATCACCTCACTTCCTTCTCATTCTTTTCATTACAATATTGTAAAGCTGATTAATATTTTTAAAGCTGATTATATTGCTCCAGAAAAAAAGTGAAGCAAGAAACATATATACTCTATCTCTTTCTTCACAAGCTTACCTATCCTTTTTGTCTCTACTCCACCCCTCCTTAGTTTTTTAATGACCCTAATATTTTATTGATATTTCATCATGACTGAGTACAGAATTTAAATGCCAACATGATGAAATTACTGCCAGAATTAAACAGATTCTGTTTATCTGCCAGAAACTTTACGTGTAAATTTGGAATAATTACTTAGATAAACATATGAAAATATTAAATTCTGTCTTCTATGGATTAAATGAGAGTTAGTGTCTAAACACTTTTGAAAATCTGAATTTCTTTATGCCTCAACTTCCTAGCACTAAAATGGTTCCTAACTTCCTAACTCTAAAACACAGAAATTGAGATAGGGAGGAGCTTGACAAAGAAATGGATTCTGAAGCATGGCATCTACAGTAACCTAGGCTTGTTGGGAGCTAAAAGAGGCTATCTCGGGGCCTGGATTAGAACAATTCTGCTACAGTTCAGGAGGTCATATGGTGTCATACTTTGCCTCACTCTGAATAAAACAGGTCTTTTATGCAGAGGGATTGTTCTTCAGATATCAACCCTCTATATCTAGTTGCCCATCTGTACTGGATTCTTTCTGTCATCTTCTCTTGGCTGAATCAATATCTTGGTTTTGAAAACCATATTAAAACTCCCAATTAATAGAGGTAGCTGGTCACTCAGGTCTGACTGGCAATTCTGATTTGGACAAACATAAAACATATCTCCAGACTCAAATTATTTGGAAAATTTAAGTTAAGAGAATACTGTGGTTCAATAGTATTGATTGTCTTCTTAACTTTGGTACTTGTTGCAGATTCATAGCTCTGCCTTGCCATCTTCCTTCAGACATGTAAAATGTCCTCTGTAATCTTGACTGATAGGCTCAATTACAGTGGTAAGATAACTCTATTATTAAGAAGAACTCTAATATAATAAATCAAACTATAAATAACCTTAAAGGACTTTTCCACACAGAGCTGTGCTTAACATATGCTTTATTAAGTAGAGTTTATAAATTATACATTACCTCTCATTCTCAACATCTCAATTTCACCTTATGAGGCCCATTTCAAACAATAGTATAATGTCAAACTAATCAAAAAAGTATCATGAAATATATAAAATTATATATTTCATAGATACAGGATTCAAATTCCCTTTAGAAGTCTAAATTTCAATTATCCCTCAAATTTTGAGTTATTCAACAGGAAACTGCACAGCAAACCATAATAGTGTTTACTGAGGTTATTTATCCATGCAATTAAAAATGTAATAATCATCTAGTACTTTTTTTTTAAGAGACAGAATTCTTTTTATGAAAGTATGCTATCTATTGTGAATAAAGATAATCTGTGAAAGAAGACTCAAATTCCTAACTTTGCCCGTAAGGGTTAAACCAAGTGAGGTTTTATTTTCTGAATCCCTGGAATTAAATTAGCTCCCTTGGCTTTGTCTCATATTTCCCAGATTAGGCTTTAGTTATCTAAGTTTATATGCTGTCCTTTTATCAGAGTATTAAAGCATTTTACATATCTGCTAAAGAGAAGACAAAAAGTTCTCTGTTTTTCTCTTTCCATCCCTCCCGACAGCAGGAATTGATTGGCTTATTTCTTGGCTTTCATACTGCTAGGTGAGAGAAGTAGGTTTCACTGTTTTGTTCTGAAGGTACTGAAATTTATGGTCACTTAGATTTACTCCAGATGTGGTTCCACAGTTGTGGGCAGCTGCCAAAAACCTTTAGCAGCTGTGCAAATGCTTATGACCATGCAGGGAGAAGCAGTCTCTCAGGAAATTTCAGTCAATCTCACAGAGCATGGAAGCTTTGAATTTAACACAATATTCATTGGAAAGCAACTTAATGCTGTGATCTCAAGCACCGTTAGCTGAAATGTATTTTTAAAGTTTTTCTTTTGGATGAACTTTTGGATGACTGACCTTCCATGAGATCATTATTCATGATAGCAGAGCTTCATTGAATCAACACTATATATGGTATCTATCATGACCAAAAATCTTAAAAATTCAGATACTGTACCTGTCCAGTCTAGGCATAAATTGAAGTGCTGCTTCTCTTTTAGCCTTATTTTTACAGATGAAGAAGTTTCTCAATTTGCTAGCAAAGTCAGAACATATATTGATAATAATGTCTGGGCTTTATTTTTTAATTTTTTTTTTTTCTGTAACTTTAATGGTAAACATGAAACAAATATATAACACATGAGGGAGAATTGCTTCCCATCTTTGCATGTGCAATTCAGATATTTCAGTCTAGTAGCTGGGACAATGGACAGAAAAATGCTTCACTTCATGCTTGTGATCATTCATAATGATAGAATTCTTTGTCTTTGGGTGGGATACAGTTGCAAGGAAACTGAATTAAGGATTTGCAAGCATGCATAAGTGTTTCTACAGCATGGTTTCAAGTTCCATTGGCTGGAGTTCCAGTCTGCAGAAGTGCCTGTGCAGGAGAGGGAAGAGATTACTAAAGTGATGCATTGGATGTAACTTTTTCTCTAGTGTAGCCTCGTCTATATGACTCTTCAACCCAATTCAACATATTTTTAGAGCCTGGCCAGCATCATGGGAAGGCAGACACTGAGAGTACAAGAAGGACACTAGTAGCTCTATGATGACCAGTGATCTTCTCCAAAGGGAAATGAATCACTGCAGTCTTAGCCACCCTTGTAACCACTCGGATACCCTAGCCTTCAGTGGGCTTCAAATAGCAGACGAAGAGGAATTAGCTTCAGGACTGTGATACACATAGAGCAGCAGTAGACAAGAGAGAGCTCACTAGTACACAAAATCAAGTACCAGGCTAAACCTGCCAATGCACCTAAACCAGACAGAAGGTGGCTTCTCAGCAAGTGACTTAGCAGACCTCTTTATTGGCCATCTGAGTCTTGTGTCACAAGCAGGACAGCAGTAGTACTCTTCAACAGGATCTTTCACAAATTTGGTTCTCTTAGAACCAGCCGAACTATTTCTGGCAGAGTACACAATAGTGAGAGTGACACTGTCAGCTCAGAAACAATGGAACAGAGTTGACCAAATAATAGGTGGGCCTGACATATTCCTTGCCCAAGATGAGCTTGTCATAACCCTTTACTGCACTGAATCGATTCTGTGAAGTTGGATTGAAACAGAATGCCCACAGGGTGTTTTGCTGGGTTGTCTTATCCATCCTGTCAAATGCTTTTTCCTAGCCAAGGGACAGGCAAAAGAAGAGAAAGACTGTCTTTACCATTGATAGAAGCACCAGAGCCAAGATCAGAACTCCCCTTCCTCCGCTTACCTCCTGTTCCCTCCTGTTCCTATAAGTTCTACCGCAGTGGTGGTAAGCACTCTTCTTGTAAATGAGTATCTGACAGCCATAATGCTGAGGCAGTAATTTCCATGAAGAAGTAAGGAAGAACTGGAGCTGTAGATAGGTTTAAGAAGGAAACAAAAACTGCAGCTGCTTAGGTCACTTTGAGGCTAGGCCTGGAACAAGAGAGAATCAAGACTGGAAACAATGAGAAAACCGAAAAGGGAATGGAGAAAATCATAGAATCATAGAAAAGACTAGGTTGGAAGGGACCTCTGGAGAACATCTGTTCAAAACTTCTGTTGAAGGCAAGGCCAATTATCAAGGCATCTGACAAGTCCTGAATATTTCCAGTGAGGAATAGTACACTTCTCTGTATAACATATTCCAATAATAAATTGTTCTCACAATGAAGAGTTATTTCTTATTTCCGCCAGAATTTCCTCTGAAGCCTTCTGTGCTCATTGCCTGTTGTTCTGTGCATCCTTGTGAAGACAGAAATGCCATCTTCTCTAAACTTAAACTCTGAGCTGTTGTCAGATTGATTTTTCCCTGAGCCTTCTCTTCTATAGACTGAACAAATCCAAATACTTCAACCTTTCCTTGTATGTCAAGTTATCCAACAACATAACCACCTTAGTGGCTCTCCAGTGGACCCTTTCCATTTTATAAGTTCCTTTTTTGAAGTGTGGGGAACCAAAATTGGACACAATATTTTAAGGAGTTGAAGTGCTGAGTACAGTGAAATAATCACATCCCTTGATCTCCTGGCCAAACTCTTACTTTGATGAAGCCCAGGATATGATTTGCTTTCATTGCTGCAAGGACATTTTGCTGACTCACATTCAGCTTGCAGTCCCATGGGACCCTCAGATCCTTTTCAGTCAGACCGCAGCCAGTTCTGATGCTCAGGATTGTTCTGTTCCAGGTTCAGGACTTCACATTTATCTTTGTTAAACCTTATGCAATTCATGTTGGCCCAGTCTTCCAGCCTATCAGTATGGTGGGTCTTCCTTCCATTATATCTACCTCTTCTCACAGTTTGGTATCATCTGCAATCCTGGTGAGAGTGCATTCCATCCTGCTGAGCATATCATCTGTAAAGATAATCTACTATCACTTTACAAGGATCTCCACTCATAATAGGCTGCCAGTTTGACCTTAAACCATTGACCCTTTCAGCTCAGCAGTTTAGCAAGATTTCCACCCATTTTGTGGTCCATCTCCCCAGTCCATATCTTATAAGCTTGTCCACAAGAATGTTGTAGGAAGCAGTGTCAAACAATAAATTCAAGGTAAATCACAGATAAGACTAGACAAAAATGTGGCATTTAAGGACACGGTTTACTGGTAGACTTGGCAGTGTTACGTTAGTGGTTGGACTTGATCTTAAAGCTCTTTTCCAACCTAAATGATTCTATGATTTTAAATTATATCTTAAAACTCTCCCTTAATCTACTAAGCAAGTCATTTCATCATAGAGAGCAATCTGTTTGGTTAAGTATGGTTTAATTCTGGTAAACATGTGTTGGCTTTTCTCATAAGTCTTCTGATCTTTCCTGTGTCTGCAAATAACATCTGTCATGGACCTGCTCCACAGTTTTCCCAGGAACTGAAATGTGACTGCCTGCATCCAGATGCAGGGGGGAAAGTAGAAAAGATGAATTTGGGAAGACAGAATATGTATAATAATGAAGGGAGCAGGAAGAGAGAACCTGGAGCAGTAAGAAAGGGGCACATGTGAAGCTGGAGAAGAGAAAAACAGAGGTAGCAATAAATAGGACTGCTTTAAAAACTTAGCAGATAATAGCATTTTATTTGCAAACCCCAAAATCCTTCTCACAGCAGTGCGTGGTGGAGAATTTGTGAGCAATGGGAGCCATCTTTCTGGGTGAGGCAGGAGTAATATCACACCAAGTGGTGTGGAGTGCACCTGTGGACTTGAGAGGCCTCAAATCCTGTGGCAAGGACAACACAGAGCAAGAGTCTACAAATTGGTCATGGTGTAGGAGTCAGGGGGTAATAGGTTCATGGCACTCATGGTGGCAGCAGTGAATTCTCCAGCAGTGATATTAGTGGTGTTACTGGTAGATTTCTCTTCCACCTTTTCCTCATATGGCAAAGCAGCAGGAGAAGTCCACTGGTTGGAGCTCTGGCTGCCACTGTGCTCAGCATGACTTGCACTGACTAACAAGAAGTAGGTGGGACATCATCTCTCCTTTATTGGCCACTGCCAGAAACTAATTTATGTGACAAAAATGCATATTCAGGTGATTGGAGAGAGGAAGTTTTGAGATAAACTGAATATGAAAATGTAATAACTTTCAGGAATCATGATGTAGCAGAGAAAATGTGAAGGAAGAACTTAACTTCTTCTACCTTGCTCTTTGATATGCTGGATTTCTGAAACACGGTTTGAATTCATCCTCTCAACAGAGGCCGTCAATTTCTATGGCAAGACTGCATTAAAAACTTTTGTCACAGTTACCAAGTGATTTGCATCTTTTTGTTTGAAAAATTTAATCTCTTTTCAGGGTCCCACTGAGATGAAAGATGTGACCAGTTAAATCTCATTCTAAGGAAGAAACACACGCTTCCCTCACTCACAACAGATCTTTAGGTTTCAGTCTCCTATTTTCCAATCAAGAGATCAAATTTCAATTGTTAACTTTAAGACTGTTTTCTCTGTGAGCTGTCAGAAGATCCTGACATCCTAATCCTGATATTCTAGCCTATCAGTGGTTGAAAAAATGTCTGGTTTACTCATAACTTAGCAGTATACATCCTTCAAGCCCTTTGTCATCTCTCTTGAACTTCATTTCCACTTCATGTCATCCCCTAAAATGTCCGACTTTTTCTAGACCCAAGTTCTGACAACCATCTTTTTATCCTGGTACTCTGAGGATAACAGACACAGCCATACTAGCTGAAATCTCAATCAGTAGCTTCATCACAATATTCCAACTTGTTCCTTACAGTAACACTTTATTAGTCCCAAGTCTTCCTCTTCTTTCAACATCCTTAAGTCTCTGAAATCAGGTAGACAACATCAGAAACAGGCAAACTAAGAGGCAAATGATAGCCATAAAGTAAAAACACATTAGTTCTTCATACTCAACAAACAAGATAAAGATTTTAAAGTTAGTATTGATTTCATAATATTAATGTAGACTCTGAAATATTTATGGAAATACTGAAGTGTTTTCAGGACAATTTCACAGAATTTGCTGAAGCATGTTTAGCATGTTTACAAGGAATACAAGTGAGCCTGCAGCAATCATAAGAAGTCTAAGGCAACATTATTCATTCTTTTATTTCTATGGTAGCCTCTATGGCATTTTGATTTTCAAAGACATTTACATTAGTTTTCTTCTTTGCCTTGTGAAGTTAGCAGTTTAAATGAAACACTTCTAGTAACTGTGGAAGGGGGAAGGAGGGAAAGGACAGATAACTGTCATCCTAGCATGGTTTATATAATTCAGGACTGGGGTCA
Source organism: Athene noctua (assembly GCF_965140245.1). Taxonomy (NCBI): domain Eukaryota; kingdom Metazoa; phylum Chordata; class Aves; order Strigiformes; family Strigidae; genus Athene; species Athene noctua. The sequence continues at coordinate 34,533,493 of NC_134038.1, forward strand.
TTTCAGTACTATTTTTCCCACAACAGGATCAAAGACCGTGGGGCTGCCAAAACACTTCCACTTTATCTCAGCTACTAAAGTATTCAAAAGGAAAAGCCATGTTTAAGGTTACTAAGACACAATACGTCCAAGAAGCTGCCTGTCAGGTTGTCTGCACTGAGCTTTGAGCTCACTTACAAATGCAGTGTTGATAACAATTTCAAACATGGTTTGGTTGGTCAGATGACAATGTCAAAGTTTCCAAAACACTTTTCAGGCATGATATTTGAGCTGGAATGATATGTAACAAAGACTTTTGTAAAATGTGTTTAAAACATTATATCCTATTTAAGCTAGAATTACATGTCAAGCAAGTTCAAATTTGTTATTTAAATATGGCTCAAAGCTCAAAGTAGAATGAAAGAGACAGGCTGTCCCATAGTAATACTATGGAACATTTTCTTTGGTATTTATAAATGATGAGGATGAGACAAAAGAGACCTCACTGTGTATTTTGAAATGCATATTCATTTCATACAAGATAATTCATTCACAGTATAATTTTCAGTCTTTGAAAGGCAAAGAATTTGATAACAACTCTGTGTTTCTGTTCTTCTCTCTCTTATTAGAGTTTGTGTTGTTCTGATGTCCAAAAATATTGAAAACTTTATTAAGGATGCCCCAAAGCATTTTCTGGTTATTTTGATGTTCTGTTCATCCCTAATGAGGACCCTAAATTGTTTGAGGTGGCATACACAAAATGAGCACCCTATTTCCAGAGTAACTAGTCTAGCCAAGGATTTGTTAGCTATAAAAGCAGAATGAAGTACCACTAGACTTTTTTAAAAACATCAAGATATTTATCTTCTATAAGTCTCCCACTGTTTTCTGTTACCCTGTGAAGATTCAAAATAAGTTTTAATTGTAGTACTCAACATTCAGAGCTTCTCAGCAACAGGAGATTAAGAACTGCATTTTTCAAAAATAATTGTATGTATAGAAGTATGAATCATTTAGAAATTAGCAAAGTATATGAAAGATTTGTTATAATAATGTTCCGAGAAATAATTTTTATATATCATCAGTCACATGTCAGGTATGTTAGATAGCCGGCATTCTACATTTTATTAGGCAATGAAGTGAGAAATTTAGAAGATGGACTGTATCAGTAAGTCTGAACTTTTAACGTATTTTAACAATGAATACTTTTTAGTGCTACAAATAGATTTTTAGCTAGATCTACCTTTTATAATACAGCTTCTTTAAGTACTTTGGTATTTTTATAGCAGTTGTACATTTGGCATTTTTTTAATCATGAAATGTTGTTTAGGGCTCTAAATAATCAACCTATATATAGAAGCTACAATACGCACATTGAAATTTGCATTTAGTCATTCATTATATAAAAGAATTTGCAGATTAAATGATTAAGACAACTAGGCTATGTCTTTCTAAAAAATTTTCCCTGAATTCCAAAAATCATGAAGAAGGGGAATATATGTTGTCATGTTATTTTTCACACCACAGTTTGTCTTCTGGAAGAGATTCTTTATTTTTTCCTGAAAAGAAAATATCTAGTCATTTAGCATGTAACTGTTACATGTCTGTCTTCTTTGTGACAGTTGCCTGCAGGGTGAAGAGCCTCAACAGATGTAGGATTGTGCAGTCATTACTCAAGGGAACAGAGAAAAAAAGAATAATCATAAAGAACTTAAAAAAAATTATTAAAGTGCTGTTCCTCTCAGTCTATACATGTAAATGTTATTGCTTAAAATTTAGAATTATAGTCAAACACAACTTTACGTTTAAAGGGTTGTATCACCCATCAACAAATGTCATTGTGCAAGTCAACATTATCATGAAGGCCACTGGAACAACTGTGGCACATCAGACAAAATGTATATAGCTATCCACCCTACACCAAACATGCAGTAGAGATACAGTCAATTAAGGAGCAGTGATAATTGACTGGAATATCATTAGGCTGGCTCTGTGTCTTCAAAGATAAAAGAGGTAGGATAAGAGATATATGTCCTTTACTTACGATACAAGTGGCCCGTTAAATATCAGCTTCAATTCATAGCCTGGTTCTCATTTTCAAAGGATGTTGGCCTATCTGAGTACTTCTTTCAGCACTCCAGCCATATCACAACTCACATTTTCGTTCACCAAATTAAAAATGTGTTAGTAACAACAATCCTTGACTTGGAGACTGCAGATACTCAAAGACATCAGCAATGTAAATAAGCAATATTTTGAAAGAATAAATTATGAAGCTGAATAAATTCCTGGAGAAATGGCATGTAGTATATATGACAAATCCACAGTAGTAGTTATCATAACATTTATGCAATCCTTGAGAAAACTCTGACCAATCTTTACTTCAAGCAGAGGTCGTATGCAGTGTCTGGAAATGCTGACAGTGATATTTCAGAAGTGACTGCTAGACTAAGTTCAGATGAAAATGGGTAAAATGTCATGCTTTCTACTTTGGAAAGGGAATTGTAAACTATGTAGTAGAAATATTTAATGATTTTTTACCCTCTCCTGGATAACAGCTTTTAAATGAGCCTACGGAACTGTCAGTACAGTAGAAGTCTTTTAACCCAGTTGAAGTCTAGCAGCAAAGAAAGAGTAAGGTAATGTGGATCGTTGTGAGATGGCAACACACAAAGTTAGGAAAGAGGAGAAAGGTATACAAAAATTTTAGTTGAAAGATTTTATAGTATCATTCAAAGCAGTGATGTTCTCTGCCACTGTTGTCCACTTCTTAAGACAAAGCTTTTAAAATTCTAGTCAGCAAAGCTGAACTCAGATAAAATGACACTACACAAAAGTAATTAGCTGATTCTATCAAAGTAAAATTAAGATATGATTCAGACACTGCAACTGATACAATATAGGTCATATTTAAATGAGGTACCTACTGTTGTGTCAAATATAGATCTGGAAGGACAAGAACTGCAAAAGCCAATAAAAATTCTCACTGGGTCATATATGTTCAAATTTGAACTTTAAAGTATCAGTTGGTTGTACTATGAACACAGTCAATAAAAACAATTCCATAAAACATACAAATTATATTAAATGTGCTTTATATACCTTCTTTCAGAAATTACTGAATACTTATGGGTATTAGTTGCAACTTTATGAATCTGAATGTGATATTTAGGTTAAGAGGAAACTTTTCAGTTGAAGCCCTTGAAAATAATGATCTTTCAGAAGAGGATAGTATCTCCTGTAATATCAATTCAGAGAAGGAGAAATGTTTCCACAAAGATCTCCATAAGAAAACCTATAATGAAGGAGAAACCTTTACTTGGCCATCTCTTACAGGGCATCTAGAGGATGGTCTCAGACCTCCAATTTAAGGGGGAAAAAAAAATAGGTACCAAGAACAACAAAAAAAAAAACCAAATCACAAACCAAACCAAACCAAACCAAAACTATCAGTTAAAATCACAGATAAATGGTTAACCATAAATTAAGATACTAAGTTAGAACATCTATAGATAAGATTTTTGAAACATTTACACAAACTGAAGATTGAAAATTAAATCCTTTATAAATTGACATAACAAAGATATTTGCTTATTTCTTTATTGTATTTCACTCATTCCGGAAAATTAAACAGAATGAGTTTGAATTTGTAAAACACCTGTAAATTTTCCGAATTCATCAAACATAATTTTGATGTTGTTGATAACATTTTGCAAGTGCATAAACCTCCAGTGTAAAACAAAACCAAGATGAACATCTTATGTTAAACAAAAAGTGGTTTTCCCCTGATACCTCCTGCTGGACTCTGAAGCAATCACCATCTCTGAATGGTATCTGCGTGGTAAATTATTTGCCTGGTTACCAAGCTGGCTGAAAACATTTTAGACGCATTACTGTAAAGAATAATTTTTATACTGTTGTCAATGAAAACATATCAAAATTAATCAAAGCATTCCTGTTCTTGTAGAAGTCACAGAGCTTTTTCAAATCCTAAATACATATTTCCTTGACACCTGACATCTTTAAAAAAAAAAAGGAAAGAAAAAGACCAAGAGGCCATCACTATCCTAAGCTGCTTAGAGATAAGGAGGTATTAAAAAATAGAGTTCTGTGACCTGGGGTCATTAATTGATTGTTAGACCCAAAATGAATCTGTGAATAACTACTTTGATTCCCTGTATCATCACAAAAGCATCCTTCCCACATAACGAGTATACTGATAGGAAAGTTTTCATAGCCGTTTTATCACTCCTTTTACCTCAAGCACTACAGGTTTTGGGCTAACATGAGGTACAGTTCACTAATATACCCTATATCAATGCACTGACCTTTCACTGTGACTCCCAGCTCTGGGAAGAACTCAGACTTACAAAAAGAGTTTAAATTTGAGAGAGGTTATTTTCCAGATCTCTCTTGTTGCTGTTTGGAGGTCAATTGGTTGCAGTGGGGAGAGTAAAGGATATTTCTAATCATTCTTAGAGCCATGTATTCTGTTAGAGGGCAGTGATATTAAGAAGGAATGTAGGGAAACAGATAAAATGTAATGAAAGTTGCACAGCATAAAGATTTTTAAGATTTTAACTAAACATCTACTACTTCTGGACTGTTGAAATGGCTTAACAAGCTATGGGTTGACCTGTGAAACCTGATGTTCCAAGGGACTGAGATTGACAGTTGGGTTGGGAACAGTAACCCTGTTAACCCAATGAGGTTTTCAATTCTGAAGCACACTGCAAAGAATCAGTCCTTCTCATTTTCCTGGGTGGAAGTAGCAAAAAAGAGAGCACCCAAGTTTGAGCAGCCTTGACCATTAAGGCAACATATAAAATTGGTGCATAATGATGAATATTACTGAAATCTATCACCAAGGGAAGCGTGCAGTAGGTTTATGGGATGACACTCCTTGTGGCGAACACTGCTATTCAATACCTTACACAAAGGCACATCTATGTAAAGGAAAAGAATAGCTATACATGTACTTCTACAAGGTTTTCAGAGACTCTTATGAATCATCTTCATAATAAATATCGGGGAAACATTTGAACTTTTCACCTACTGTCATAAATAATCGTTTAATTTTCATTCAATTTACAATGATTGTTCTCTGCCATCAACATATTCATGATTTTAAAGAATATGCCAAAGAGTTTTCCAGGAGCAGTAATCTGAAAAGTGAACTGCAAATTACTGTTGTGTTTGTAGATGGCAGCATTCACTGTTGCATTCAAATTAATTTGCTCCATCATGTATGGAAGCACAATGACGACCTTGCCAAAATTACCTATGATATAAATACCAAGAGAAGCCGTGTAGAGTAGACCAAGTCATCATGTACATTTAGGGAATCAAAGTGATACTTGAGTATGTGCTAACAGATGGACTAAGTGAAGCCTCATCTCCTATTTCAAGATGAGTGCTATGATGATGTTCTGGGAAACCTCTGTCCTGCACAGGTGAAGCAATCAGACAAATCGATGTATTTCTATGCAATTTATAGCTAAGAATTGCATGATGGAGTCCCTACATTTTTTTGCCTAAAGATATTTTTATTTCCTCTCTCCCCCAGTCACTCCTCTTCTCTATCTTCTTTGCACAATAAGTAACTAGTAACCATATCTAGATACTTTACGTTTTGGGAGAAAGGAAAAAAAGCAAATGACCTTATTTCTTATCAAAGGTATGGACCAAATGAAGCCAAATTAAGGAAAGAAGTAGAATGACAGAAGTTTTTTTACATTTTCATCTTCCATGCCTTTCTGTGGCTTGATCAGAATAGTTCAAATACATGCAAGAAAATGATAGATGATCTAAAACAATTCAGAAGAGGAAAGAGGAAGTATTTATCAGTTAAATTATGAGTTGTAAGTTAATCACTTAGGCTTCAAATGCTTCTAGCTAAAATTTATAAACTTTCTTTTAAGAGCTTTTCTTTAGCATCTGTAAATCAGATACATCACAGAAGAGACTTCTTCTTCTAGTCAGCCATGCACTACTAAAACTATCTGCTAATCACCATTTATTCTTCTCTAGAAGATGTATGTGAAATAAAAATATGACTACTAACAACTCCAATCCTAACAGATACTGCTGTGAAAAGAATTAAATTTTTTTCTTATGTAATTTAAAATACTCAATCTAATTGCATTTGGAATATAAAATACAGAATATATTTTCAGCTCCTTTATACATGGTGGAGAATTCAGACTGTTTTTATTCATTATTTTCTCAAAGAATAACTCAGTGAAGTGGGACATGTGGCAAGTTAGTTAAAAATTAGGCTCTTCTGCAAAAGAACCTGTTCGTTTTCACTCAGATATGTGAGGACTAAATGATCAATGTAATGTTTTCAACTTCTGAGAATCTGTGGTGACATCCTTTGTGAAATGGTGTTTATGTAAAGAGGTGGGAATCTTTCTCATCTAGATCAGTTCTGTACGAGACAGTCCCACACACACAAAATTTTCCATTATAAAGGTTTTTTTATTTAAGAAGTGAGTCTATTTTGTAAACAGCCACAGAATTGTACATAGGACAGTATAACTCACAACTCGATTAAAAAAAAAAAAAATATTTCTAGAAGAATTTATAACCTTCAAAATCAGCAGTCACATCAGATTACTTTGACCTGAACTTTTCTTTTTTACCATTAGATAGCAGATAGCAAAAAATTGAACAAGTACAACAGTTGGCATAAAAAAGCAAGTAATTGCTGCTGTGGTCAAAAGCAATAATAAGTGTAACTAAGGACTTTCTGCTCCTTAGACCAGCAGGATGAATGTGCAAGTACTAACAGGAAACATATGCACCCAATAATGGATAACACAAATAATGTGTGTAATTCTGTTGAGCTGGCTGGATCCCTCCTGTGTTCATATGTAAGTACATATATTCAAAAATCTATATGTGCACGCCCCAGTAAATCTGAACAATCCTTTCCAAACCAGCTTTCCACAGTTTCTACCTTCTGCTCTCTTCTGAGCTAGAACTAGATAAACAATTAAATTTGAATATCATTATTCTCCAATTCTGATTACCAAAACCAAATTTATAAATCTTCTAAAATTCAACCTAACATTACAAAGGAGTATGTGCTGAACAGTACAACTCATCACTGCAAGTCATTATAAAGGTAAGCATACCAAATAGTTATATTGCACATTTCATATTCCATTACTTTCTGCTTGGTCAAACACATAATAAAAATAGCTTTGCTTCTTTTTTTTTGAGACTGTTACCATGAAAAAGGACTCACAAAACACCAAGACAGACCCAAACATTACTTTTAAGAATGTTTTATTTCTATTTGACAAAAATATGGCTTATACTTTTTTTGAAGCAGAGTTCAATTTACACATGACTTCATTTCGCTTCTCCTCATCTTTGGAAGGTAATCACAGGGTCCAGATGCCAAGCTATGAAAGATCTTCTCCTTTCAGTTTCTTTCTGAATTAAATTAGATTTTGACTTGAGAAATGTGACCACATTATCTATTTGAACATAAGGAAACTGCACAAATCCCTCATAAGACCTATGTAAAACTCCTTTTATGATTAAGAAGGGGCAATTTTCTCATGTCCATATTTCTTAGAATCTATGCTGCCCTTTAAGGAACTTGCATTCCAGTGCATATTTTTCTGGTGCAAGTTGAATTTGGGAATCGGTAGTGAAATGCATAATCAATTGGTTATGCAGCATAGCAATTAGATCAAGTTTTGTGAAGATTCCCAATGCAATAATGATGCCATAGTACAGCTAAGGTGGCACAAATTCTGTAAATAGAGCTAGGGCTATACATTTTTAGTATTAAAAAAATGTAAGGTTTGACCAAAAAAAAAAAAAAAAAAGTAATAAAAAAAGAACCTAAGGACTTGAGTCTGAATCTCTACTGTAACTCTATCTCTGTTCTCATGCATTTTTTCTGTAGCATATATTAGACGTAGAAGAAAGACTGTCTGCTCTCTAACTTCATTTAATGGGTCTAGTACAATGTGGCAGTAAACTGTTAAAAAAGTGTAAAATGAAAAATTATTTAAACACTTCTGTTGCATATAAATATTTAAGTAGTATCTTTGTAGTAAGATAATACTTTGGTTAGGGAAATTATAATTCTCACAGAAGAATTTGGATATTTTAATCTCTCTTTTCTTTTTTGCTACACACTCATTTGTTACTGCCAGTTACATAAACTAGACTACCTGTCATAATTGAAAAATAACTTTCTGAGGGTTGTGTGAATAATTGCTTTAAAACATTATTTGTATTTCCAAATTCAGCTTGATTTCATTGAATACTTCATATTTCCTACCTATAAATTTGAGTAATTTTTCTAGTAGTAAATCCAATTTATAAACATAGAAGTTGAAAAGCACTTTTAATCTCACTCACAACTTTATCATTCAAGAGACATAATGTAACTATGAATAGAAAAGTATCTCTGAGACATCAGTAGGAGAAAAAGAATTCCTAATACTGTGACACCCATTTCCCAATACCATAGTATAATAGATGAACATTAAAAAAAAAGAGCAAGAATGAGTATGACTTTGTTATTCATGATCCAATAAAGGTGAAATAAACTGTGAAGGCAAGCATTAGAGACTTATGAGCCAGCAGGAATACTGCCAAGAATAGTTCATGGGGCACTGAGCAGCTGGCTGAAAATCACTGCTTTTTTAGAACCTTTGGACACATTTCTAGGCCAAGGGCTCAGAAGCAATGTTACTGCTGCCCCTAGTCAGTGTTTTTTCGAAGTACAGTTCATAAACATAAATCAGCTGCTACTTAAACTGGCAACAACAACAGTTCAAAATCCTAGAAGCACTGCTGCACACAATTTGTATTTACTTGTTGGCATCTGAAAATGCATTAATTGTCCATTTCCTGTTGGGGGTGGGGGAAGAATCCCATAACCATTTTCCTCTTCCTCTCCAATGCATTTTATGTGTCAGGCAAAAATGTTGACTGCCACTGATCCACTAGCCACTTCTCTGCACCAAATGTCCCATGGAGGTCAGTAGCTAAATTCTGTAACATAGTTCAAAACCCATTTGTTTCCCCAAACAGTGCCCTACAGCTGTGGTGGAGAAGGTAAGAAAGCAGACTTTTATCCTTATTGAATTAAATAAAAACACCTGTAGAATTAATGTGATAAAACAGAAGAAGGTAAATTCTCAGCATTAAGTTCTTAAGTTAGTCCTCACAAAACCATCCACACAAAACAAGTTACCACTTTTTTGAGATGGGACCCGTAAAAAAATATTGTAATTTGAAAAGTTAATTATGTGTGCAAGTTCAGTGAGAAAAACAGAACAATTTGTCACTCTCAGCCATATAAAATTAACAAACTACAAGCCAGAACCTTTGAAGAAGCTAATTCACAGCACTTCTGAAAAAGTCTCACAGGATTCCATATCTGAGAAAGAATTTTCGGGGCTGGGCCTTCAGAGTAATGGTGTAAAACCAGGTTTTGCAACTTCAGCATTTAATACCCAAATTACACAGCAGATGTTCACATCTAGTAATATACAATCAGTATTAGAATACATTAAGATATTTGAAAATAAAATTTAATTAAATTAAAACATTTGTCATGTCTTCTTTCCAGTTTCGTTTGAATATATATAGGATACGGACAAGAGAAAATGGACTCAAGTTGTGCCAGGAGAGGTTTGGACTGCATATTAGGAAAGATTTCTTCACTGAAACAGGCTGCCCAGAGAAGTGGTTGGGTCACCATCCCTGAAGATATTTAAAAGGCATGTAGGTGTGATGTTGACGGACATGAATAGTGGTGGACTTTTCAGTGTTAGCTTAACAGTTGGACTTTATAAGGTCTTTTGCAACCTCAATGATTCTGTGATTCTATAGTGATTACCAGTTTGTGGCTCTATAGCTTCTATGCTACATGAAGCCCAGTCTGAGGTGAGCAGCCAATGTGTCAAAAGGGAGAGGGTGGAGGATGGTTAGAATGAATGGCAAAGACAAAAGACACACTACTCTGTAATGCTACTTTGTTCCTCCTGACTTTCTTGCTAGATAGGTAGGTTTGTGTTCTAGGGAGATTCTTAAATAAATGTTTGATAAGAACTTCCATATAGTAACTTTACAATCCAAAGTGACAATACTTCAATCTGACGCCTTGGGAAAAGCTCTATGTACTGCATGGGCTGTCACTGGTTCCCTAGGCTTTGGTCTTTCATTAGTTATGTTCTGAAATGCTAAAACATAAATCCCTTTTTCTAAGGGGCATTTTTCACAACAATCAACAATATTTCCAGCATATCCACAACAATGGATATTCAGATTTCCAATCTAAAAGCAAGTTAGTGGAAAACACTAAAAAACCTCCCTCCAAAAACCAAAATCAAATAGTAAACAAAACTTCTTTAATATTTTCTACATTTGCTACCTTTAAAAGGAAAACTATTTTCTAAGGTTAGCAACTTGGAATCATACCCATGCATATCCATTGAACAGAAATACATAGTAAAAGGAGAATTCAAATTACTGGGCTAGATTAGAATATTCAGTGTTAGAACAAAGTAAAATTCTAAGTTAGAGCCTTCTCTTCAAGTATTCATGACCTTATAAGCCCAGGAGATTTAAATTGCATGTAGTTTATCTTGACTTCCGTAAGGCCTTTGACACCATTTCCCACAGCATTCTCCTGGCAAAACTGCCTGCTTGAGGCTTGGATGGGCACACGCTTTGCTGGGTAAAAAACTGGCTGGATGGCCGGGCCCAAAGAGTTGTGGTGAACGGAGTTAAATCCAGTTGGCGGCCGGTCACGAGTGGTGTCCCCCAGGGCTCGGTTTTGGGGCCACTCCTGTTTAACATCTTTATTGATGATCTAGATGAGGGGATCGAGTGCACCCTCAGTCAGTTTGCAGATGACACCCAGTTGGGTGGGAGTGTTGATCTGCTCGGGGGTAGGGAGGCTCTGCAGAGAGACCTGGACAGGCTGGAGCCATGGGCTGAGGCCAACTGGAGGAGTTTCAATAAGGCCAAATGCCGGGGGCTGCCCTTGGGCCACAACAACCCCCAGCAGCGCTACAGGCTTGGGGAGGAGTAGCTGGAGAGCTGCCAGTCAGAGAGGGACCTGGGGGTGTTGATTGACAGCCGGCTGAACAGGAGCCAGCAGTGTGCCCAGGGGGCCAAGAAGGCCAATGGCATCCTGGCTTGTGTCAGCAATAGCGTGGCCAGCAGGGACAGGGAAGAGATCTGACCCCTGTACTCGGCACTGGGGAGGCCGCCCCTCGATTCCTGTGTTCAGTTTTGGGCCCCTCACTACAAAAAGGACATTGAATGACTCAAGCGTGTCCAGAGAAGGGCAACGAAGCTGGTGCAGGCTCTGGAGCACAGGTCGTACGAGGAGCGGCTGAGGGAACTGGGGGTGTTTAGTCTGGAGAAGAGGAGGCTGAGGGGAGACCTCATCGCCCTCTACAGCTCCCTGAAAGGAGGCTGCAGAGAGCTGGGGATGAGTCTCTTTAACCAAGTAGCAAGCATTAGGACAAGAGGTAATGGCCTCAAGTTGCACCAGGGAAGGTTTAGACTGGATATTAGGAAGCATTTCTTTACAGAATGGGTTGTTGGGTGTTGGAATGGGCTGCCCAGGGAGGTGGTGGAGTCCCCATCCCTGGAAGTGTTTAAGAGTCGGGTCGACATAGCGCTGAGGGATCTGGTGTAGTTGGGAACTGTCAGTGTTAGTTTAATGGTTGGACCAGATGACCTTCAAGGTCCTTTCCAACCTAGATGATTCTGTGAATAATTGTTATAGGATTCTAATCACTATAGGATACAAGCAAAATTGAAGCAACTGTAACTCATTAAAAATATATTTTAAAAAATACTTACCTGGGTGTAATTTACATGAACAGTAATAATGTTAGGGGAGTAAAAGTAAAAAAAAAAAAAAAGTTCTGTTGATGTGGCTGTTTTACTCTTTGCCTAAAAGACTTGATGAGACCTTGGAGAGTGTATTACTACATATTATTTCTAAAGGCTTGGTGTTTAATTTTAAGACAGGATGCAACAACTGATATATCAAAATGCAAGTCGGAGACAAAATAAAAAGAAGGTAAAAACAGTCTCAAAAATGTTAGTACGGGCTAGATATGTGCTTGGGTTATTTTTATACAAATTTAAGTTATACTGTAAACAAAAGGAATCTCCCTAACCAGCATCATCTGGCAATGTTCTATAGTGTAAACACAAGAAATAAGAAAACTGGAAAGGAAATTAATGAAAATTTTAATCAAACTGATAAATATCACCCAGAAAATATAATATTATTTCACAGCCATTCTTATTCCTTCTGATTTTGGTTTGTGGACTCCTCTCCCCACCACCCAAAAAAGCCACAAAAGCAAAAAACTTGCCACTACCAATAATCTTGTTCATCTTTCTAGATATGAAATAAAGGAAAGATCTGACATACATAATTACTGTAGTGAATTAAGTTTCCAGTGGATTAGTTTCTTTGAAAACACATTTGAAAACGTTGGATAGAATATTCAATCCAGCCAATTACTTTTTTTCACTGTAAGGAGGTAACAGATGCCAGTACTAGTGTAAACGTGAGGTTCTTATAAATTCCTACACCTTGTGGAAAAACGTGGGGGAAAAAAGTTCTTTGACTATATTGGTCAACCTTTTAATTTTGTATGACCTAGAAAAAGTTATTTTAAAGCTGACTCCTTTCCCACAATTACTTGATATTAATCAATAATTAAGTAACAAGAAGCTACTCTCTTATGTAAAATTCTTATCCTAAAGATAAAAATACTCCCAGAATTTCTTATTGTTGCCCATTGTGTTGGTTTAGGCCCTGCCAGGACCAGAGATCAGGTTGCTGTTGCCCCTCTCCCACCCTCAGCCGGTCAGGCTGGAAGTGAGGCACAAACCCCGGCTTAAAACAAGAAGAAATTTAATACAACAGTGTGATAAACAATCTGAACAACAGTAGCAATGATAACAACAATAAACAGTAATAACAGTAAACAAGACAGGAGATATACAGAGAATTACCACAATGGTTGCATACAGCTCGCTCGTGTGCTTCCCTCACCAAAGCCACAAAGGAAGATATTCCCGTGCTCCCGCACCCAGACCTGACATCAGCATGGTATGAATAACCCGGCTGGAGATCCCTTCCCCCTTCTCTGCTGGGGAAACTTAACCCTATCCTAGCTGAACCAGGACACCCATCTTGACTAATAAAATAAGTAGCATGATATGTCTGTTCTTTAACACAACTCTGTTGGTTTTTTTTAAACATGGGCAGAAAAATAATTCTGGTTACTTTATTGGCTTTTATACCCATTGGCTCTTCTTGTCTAGTCATTCTATGGCTATGTCATGCCACTCACATTTTGAACATCATTTTTCCTGCTAAATATAGCCTTTAAGGGCAAATATTCTTAGGAAACATTCTGATTTGGAGTTAACCATGATTTATACAGCAATCCAAATTATTTATAAATCCTTCCCCTGTATTATTGTGTGCATTCTAAATATACAGAGTATGTAGATGTGTCCTCTTCTGGTAACATCTATATCAGATGAAAAGGCTCCTGCTACCCTACTCTCCTCTTGACTCTTTGATACCATACCCTCCTCCTGGATGTTACCACAGTCTGAAGTCTGCTGGCTGAGCTGTGCACATGATTCTTTCCTCACCCGTTTCAACTAAAATAAGGTGGTTTAGCTCAGAGAGTTTAAATAGTGACTCTGTGCTTGCCCATCAAATTTGGATCAAAATGGATTAGAAAGAAATCACACAAACATTTCAGCTGGCATAGCTGATGCAGCAGTAAACCTATTCAGCCAGCCCACCTGCAGGTATGTGGATGTGTGACAGCATTCCTGAGACTCTGAGAACTTTCTACAACGTAAATCACAAATAAATCACTTCTATTCTCTTAGCAAACACTTCAAACCCCCTAAAAGCACCAGACACAGGTCATAGAGAAAAAAAAAAAGTGCCAGATTAGGATCAGATTCTGATCTCTTTTACATTCAGGTATGTCCAAAAGCTTAAACATTTCAAATAGTACTTTACTGAATTGCAATTAGTCAGATTCTGCAGTACAAAAGGCTATATGTTGATGGTTTCATATATATTACAAATGCACGAGCAGTAGTCAAAACATTTTTTAGAAACTTTAAAATGGTTGAAAGGGTTTGCAACAACTTGAAAAATCCCATTAACTTTATGATGTGAATAATCCTTGCTTATTTGAGTAGTACCATGGAAAGTAACAGGAGTGTTGTAATGGCTAATGGCTGCATAACAGAACTGATAAATGTATGAAAGAGAACACAGCAACTTAAAATCATATGCCATTTTGTATAGTGCAATTTAATATTCCATAATTTATAATGCATGGCTTTAAATAAATTAATAATGACAGAGCTTGAGTTAGTGCATGTTGTGTTCAATTCTTACAATAAAAATCTTTAATCTGAAAATAAAATACATTGGGAAACTACTATGCCAGTAAATACTCATCTTGACAAACTTCCACAAGCACAACAGAAATAGGAAAATAATCAATGAACAGGATAAATTTACTGACAGAAAATGAATATAATCCCCAATTATGGGATTTCTAAGCCTTCAATAAATCTTTAAATCTTAACTTGTATTAACTAAGTTGCTGTGATTATACTTGAAACTGATCTCTCAGGAAACTCCACATGTCCAGCCATTTACTGAATGCATTTTTTCTCCAAGAAAAAATGGATATCTTTTCAGGAATAAGTAATAAGCATTTTATTTTATCTTAGGTTCCACAGATAGAATTATAAATAGTACCCATGACTAAAAATCTCTTCAGACTTTCTTCAGAATAGCCCCATAAATAACGTAGAATCTCAAATCATCAATGTACTATAGCCACTATTGTGATTTCACAATAAAACTTCTGTCTGGTAGAGTCAAATATCAGGACTCCCACTGAAGGCTATCAAAGAATTGTAGAACGGTTTGGGTTGGAAGGGACTTTAAACATCATTGAGTTTCAAACCCCCTGGCATGGACAGAGACACCTTCCACTAAACCAGGTGGCTCAAAGCCCCGTCCAACCTGGCCTTGAACACTTCCAGGTAGGGGCATCCACAGCTTCTCTAGGCAACCTGTTCCCATGCTTCACCACCCTCACAGTAAAGAATTTCTTCCTAATATCTAAGCTAAACCTACCCTCTTTCAGTTTACAATCATTACTCCTTGTCCTATCACTACATGCCCTTATAAAACATCCCTCTCCATCTTTCCTCTAGGCCCTCTTTAAGTACTGGAACGCTGCTATAAGGTCTCCCTTCTCTTCTCTAGAACTAACAAACCCAACTCTCTTAGACTGTTCTCATAAGGGAGGTGCTCCAGTCCTCTGACCATCTTCATGGCCCTCCCCTGGACTCACTTTAACAGGTCTATGTCCTTATACTGGGAGCCCCAGAGCTGGACACAGCACTCCAGGTGGGGTCTCATGAAAGTAGAGTGGAGAGAATCACCTCCCTCGACCTGCTGGCCACATTTCTCTTGATGCTGCCCATGGATATAGTTGGCTTTCTGGTCTGTGAGTGCACACTGCTGGCTTATATTTAGTTTTCTATCCACTGCTACTCTCAAGTCTTTCTCCACAGGGTGGCTTTCAATCCACTTATCCCTCAGACTGCCTCAACACATGCGCAGGACCTTGCACTTGGCCCTGTTGAATTTCATGAGGCTTGCATGGTCCCATCTCTCAAACCTGTCAAGGTCCCTCTGGATGACATCCCCTCCCTCCAGCCTGTTGACCACACCACGCAGATTGGTGTTGGCAAACTTGCTGAGGGTGCACTCAATCTCCCTGTCCAACTCTCCAGCAAAGACATTAAACAGCACTGGACCCAATACTGACCCCTGAGGAAAGCCACTCATCACTGCTCTCCACTTGGACATTGAGCTGTTGACCGCAACGCTATGAGTGCAACCATTCAGTCAATTCCCTATCCACTAAGTGGTCCATGCATCAAATCATGTCTCTCCAATTTAGAGACAAGGATGTCATGCGGGTCAGTGTCAAACACTTTACACAAGTCCAGGTAGATGACAACAGTTGCTCTTCCCTTATTCACCAATGTTGTAACTCTGTCATAGAAGGCCACCAAACTCTTCAGGCACAATTTTCCCTTACTGAAGCCATGTTGGCTTTCACCAATCACTTCATTTTCCATGTGCCTTAGCATAGTTTCCAGGAGGATTCACTCCATGATATTGCTGAGCACAGAGGTGACACTGACTGGCCTGTAGTTCCCCGGGTCTTCTTTATTTCCCTTTTTAAAATGGGGGTTATGTTTCCTCTTTTCTAGGCAGTGCGATTTTTGCCGGATTGCCACAACTTCTCAAATATGATGGATAGTGGCTTAGTGAAGTGCTAAGGCTTGGACAACAGGCCCAATCCAGAGTTGACCTATAGATGAATCCTGTATATTTTATAACTGATAACCATTGTGCTAGTAGGTATTGCAATAAGTTATAACAATCCACCTATGCTGATGTAAAAAGTGCTAAAGCATTGAAATACCGAAGCCTGAACAACAGGCCCCGAGCTGAAGTTGCTAATTTAGCATGTAGTCATTAATAAAATATGTAAACTCACTAGTGAAAGATGCAGCTTAGACAGAACATAATCAAATAGTGAGGATGAAAGGCCAAGAGAATGTATCCAACTTTCCTTTCTCAGCCTTGTTGAAGGCTGAGAACCCGAGTATTTGACCTTGTTGGAAACCCTTGGTTTCCCCCCCTGAGCCCTGGCCAGGCTTTGGGTGGAATCCAACAGGAGAATGAAACCATAAATTTTACACTCAAAACAAAGGTGCCAGGTATTCTGGCCTGTTGATCTCTGGTATACAAAGCTGAGCCCGTTTGCAGTGACTTTGGAAGTCTCACCTACTGGTGGACGCACCGCATAGGATTTCCCACTGGCTGGGACAGGCTCTCCAAATCCTTGCTGCAACCGGGGCTCCCCAGCGTCTGCGGATCTGGATGGTGGTAACGTGTGCAAGTGGTGATGTATCTTTCTTAATCACTATCCTCTCTCTCATGTAGTAATGATTTGATGCATTACCTGTATTTTTCTATTTGTTGCTTTAGGTGTATTATTCTGCCTTTTTTTACTGCACATTTTCTGTATTACTCTGTTACATTATTTGGTTATCACCAGTAAAATACACCTACTCTTTTCATTCTGGTGTCTGAGTTTAATTGGTATCCTTAATCAGTGAAACGCTTAGCCACTTCATCTGCCAATTCCCTCAGGATCCACGGATGCATCTCACCAGGTCCCATGGACTTGTGCTCCTTCAGGTTCCTTAGATGGTCTCAAACCTGATTGTGTCCTACAGTGGGTGTTTCTTCTTTCGCAGTCCCACCTTTACCATGTGCATCTTAGGCTGGAGCACCTACCAGTGAAGACTGAAGCAAAAAGGTCACTGAGTACCTTAGCCTTCTCCATATCTCAGGTGGCCAAGCCTCTCTTTTCCCTCCAGAGAGAGACCACGTTTTCCCTAGCATTCCTTTTATCACTGATGTACCTATAAAATCTTTTCTTGTTGTCCTTGACATCCCTGGTGTGTTGGTTTAAGCCCTGCCGGGACCGGAGATCACGTTGCTGTTGTCCCTCCCCCACCCTCAGCCAAACATGAGGCTGTTCCTATCTGTCTATAGTGGTCCTCATCCGTTCAGTCTAGCTGGTTGGTTGGCACACCCCAACTGTAACACTCCCTGTCCCTGCCTTCCCTTTAATCCTGACCCAAAGGCTCTTGGTCAGCTCCTCATCCATCCCCAGGCAGAGCTCCATGTACTCCAGCTGGTCATTGACATAGAGGGCAACACACTCTCCTCGTCTCCTCTGTCTTTTCCGTCCTAAAAAACTTGTATCCTTCCATTCCAACACTCCAGTCATAGGAGCCATCCCACCACATCTCCACAATGACAATAAATTTGTAACCCTATAGGTGTGCACACATCTCTATCTCCTCTTGTTATTCCCCGTGCTATGTGTGTTTGCATAGAGGCATTTAAATTGGGCACCTGGTGAAGCTGACTTACTGGCTGGAATTCCTTTGTACTGCTCTTCGGGTGCTCTCCTGCTGACCTGCGACCTGTTTCTAGGCTCTGGGCATCTATTGCTGGTGCTGGCATCAAGCTGGAAGGGGTGGGATGGATTGAGGTTCCCCTCCCTGGCAACTTTAGTTTAAAGCCTTTTTCACCAGCATGGCAAGCCTATGATCAAAGATGCTCTTCCCCTTCTCTGCCAGATGGATCCCATCAGTCCCCAGTAGGCCAGGTTTCTCAAAGCAAGTCCCATGGTCTAAGCAGCTGAATCCCTGGATGTAGCACCAGTCCTGTAACTGTTGTTGATACTCCAGATTTCATATTCAAGATTGAAGATTTCATATTTCATACTCAGTATTTCATTTCGTACCTAGGTATATTAAAAATAAATACATAAAGGTTAAAGGATAAACAATGGAATAAGTATTTTCATGTAGTGGTACTGAAGGGCCTCTGAAGGCATTTTATCACTCATACCATTTTTTTGTCCTTTGAGCCAAAACTGGGGACAGGAAAAGCCATATGTCACATCTGAAGGCTGTTAAAATTTCATTTTCCAAATGCAACAGTAATGAATTATGCTTTCTGTCTCTCAAAGATGCAATGAGTGACATTATCTATATTTCAAAAAAAAAAAAAAAAAAAAAAGAATATGAAAGGTTTTTTTATAATATAGGCATTTAAAATTTTACAATGAAGAAATACAAAAATTGTCATACATGACACTTTCTCCTTAAAAAAATTAATTTAAAAACTTTTTGGTGCCTAACATATTAGCATTTAACATAATAGCAGTTTGTTTGGACAGCTGATATCATAGAGAACATAGGATACAGTCTAGCATCTTTTCTTTATCGGGGCAAAATTTAGGTTTAAGTTGAATATATGTTTTGTATTAACAATTACCATTTTATGGAAAGTTGCAATCTGTGATCCTTGCCTGCAAAGCAGAAAGCAAAGAAAACAGAGAAAATACCAATTCCTGTGTGCTTCATAACTCCTGACTGAAATGTACTATTATTAAATATCACATAAAAAGTACAGTTAGAATTATCCGGTCACATGCCTAAAGCCAGCCAAAATTTGCACATTTTCACATTACCCATTCATAAGTAGTGGAAAGTCTTATCACTGAGACTTGAAGAAATCAATATAAATAGATTCAGGCAAATCTTTTACAAAGTTGTGGAGATGGGAACATGGATGAAGAGTAAATGTAACAGTGCAGTTAAATCTACAGCTCTGAAAACTCCACCTCTAAATGGATGGTCACTGGACGTGAGGAGGCTCTACCAGGATAAGGGTAATTCTGTACCCATCTTGTTTCTTATGTACTTTTCCTAAAATGTGCTACAGACCAATATCAATTACACCTTTGTTAGGACCAGAATGGTAGTTCATACCTCTTAAGAGAAACAAGGAGATGATTTGATGCTTGCAGACCCAGCATGTATTTCCAATATTGACATATTATTTCCTGTGAAGTGAAAAGATACAAAATACCACACATACCAGGAACATTAAATAATGTTTAATTAATAAATAGTCTTCTGCATGCCTTAAAAATCTTAATGTAATGGAAATGGAAAGGTATATTTAAAACATGATAGCACAATTGATAATTCAGTAACAATACTCAGTGGTTGAAATTAATTCCACAAAGTCTTCTGTTTGAAGAAACTTTGTCTTGGAAATTGTCTTATTTTTTAAAAGCTATTATTATTGCAAATAGTCTGACTTGGCCTTCAAATAGAGACCCCAGATGTGCTTTGAAGATTTTAATTTATAAAAGTGCATTTGTTTATTTTCACCAGTAAGAGGCCACCATGATTTCTAAAGAGAGTGGGCTATGTGAAAAACTAATGAGTTTGTGATCTCCTTTTTATACCTAAATGTGAAAATTCTTTAAGTTTAGAAAGGGGAAAATGAAAACCACACAAATCTGTTGGGAGGTAAGAATGCCTTGGACCAGAAGGAAAGCTTTGCTTCAAGCTGGCATGCAAATGCTCTCTTACACCTTTTAGTTGTTTTGCAAGTCTGACATGCTTAAACTGAATCCACGTTACTGCGATATTTTCTTGTGTCAGTTTGACTCCTATACTACCTTTATTTCTCATGACTTGCTTTGAGAAGTTTCTGTATGAAGAAATTGGGTGGGGATTGAGAGTGGAGGGGAAGGAAGTCAAGGATAATGTCCCAATTTCAGATTCAGCTTTATTTCTGAAAATGCAGTTGGTAAAAAGTTGTTTGCAAAATTAGCTTCCAGAATAAGTGAGAAGTGTGAATACCTTCTTCAGTTAATTTTATCTTTTGAGGCCTCCGTGGTGTCCATGTAATGGGAACTGATGGTGTTGGAAAAAAATAGTTTTTATTGCTGCAAGTTGACTTGCTGCCAGAAATTCCTCAACCTCTGCACCCTGCAGTCAATCAGCCACTTGAATAGGCTGGACTTACAATCTTAGGAAAATTCTGCCTGGAGGCACAATAAAAAACCAAACACAGCAAAACAGTAGAAAGACTTTGGAATTACTTCCCCTGCTGGAGACAGAAAAAAAATCAGAAACAAAATGCTAAAAAACCCTTTACCCCTAAATAAATAAAGAACAACAACAACAACAAAAAATATCATAATTTTAAATGTAATAGAAGTAGAAATTATCACCTAAACAATGTATCTAGCCATTGTTTGGGAGCCCTTTCCAATATATTGATTACAAGAGCATGAAGACAAAAATAATCTTGGATGGAGGTCTTAATGTTTTATTATAGCAGATGTTAGAAAGCTTACCAGAAGGAGGCTGATAACTCTGCCAACAGCTAGCTTCAAATTCTGGTTGAGTAGTCTCCAACTTTTCCCAAATTTCCTTTGTAGTGGTCTGATCCTTGAATTGGATTTAACTTCTGGAGTCCTTGCTTCTGTTTATTATTTTCTCTGTCTGAAGTAACCTATAAGAAGTGGTGGTCAGTTGCCTTGCAAGCCTTGCTGTTGATGCCAACAAGACTAAGGCTCCTCTCTGAGAGTTTCTGATCTTTTGACTTAACCGGGCTGCCTAATTGCCAAGAAGTTAAATGTGCTCAAGCTCTCTGCTGGATTAGAGCCCCTAGAAGTAGCCCTGTGTTTCATGTTCAGGTAGTTACTTCATGGCACTTCCTTTCTGTTTTATCGGCTGCATAAATTACCTTCACAATTGTGCTGGTTTTGGCTGGGATAGAGTTAATTTTCTTCATGGCATCTTGTACAGTGTTATGTTTTTCATTTGTGACCAAAACAGTGTTGATAAGACAGGAACGTTTTACTGATGAGCAGTGCTTACACACGTGAAGACCTTTTTTGCTTCTCACATTTCCTTGACAGCGAGTAGGCCGGGGGTGAGCAAGAAGTTAGGAGGGGACAGCTGGGACAGCTGACCACAACCAACCAAAGGGATATCCTACACCATATGACATTGTGGTCAGTAATAAAGCTGGGGGAAGAAGAAGGAGGGGAGGGACATTCAGAGTCACAGTGTTTGTGTTCCCAAGGAACCACAACACAAGATGAATCCCTGCTTTCCTGGAAATGGCTAAACATCTGTGAAGCAGTGAATAAATTCCTTATTTTGCTTTGTTTGTGTGCACAGCTTTTGTTTTACCTATTAAAACATCTTTATCTCAACTCACGATTTTTCTCATTTTTACCCTTTTGATCCTCTCCCCCATCCCACTGGGAGGAGAGTGAATAAGTGGCTGTGTGATGTTTAGCTACCTACCAAGGTTAAACCACGACAACAATTATATAGTTTTATTCAAATAAAAGTTTTAACGATGTCTACTCTGGTTTTTATTTTTGAAGGAAAATAATGAAATTTTTACTATTCCTATATGTTTATAATAATCAGGGCCTCCATATAGGTGACAAATTTCAGTTACCACTTGGGGTGCCAATTAAAAAGTAGTTCGCTGCATTGTATTAATAACCTGGATGTTATAACACAGAAATTAAAAAAAAAAAAAGAAAAACAAAACCAAACAAACCTGCAACCTCATCACAAGCCACATGCAGACACACATGGCATAAAAGGAAAACGCTAACAAGATTTCTGAAATCATGAAAAAGATATACTGTTGAAATGATATAACCATTCCCTTTATACCAGTGTTCTGCAGTTGCACGTAAGCATAATTCTATGTAGAAACACCATATAATCAAGTCTCTGGATAACCAAGTTGTTTAATCAGCAATTATTTTCCTTTACGTGAAGACAGCAAACCAGCAGCAAGATAATTACCTATTATGATACATACAATTTTTTGCTTCATACAAATCATGTTCTGCAAGACACCATTCTCCTCTCAAACACCAATATACAACTACATTTTCAAAAGTAGCATCATTATCACATGCCAAACCTGATAGTGTATTACACCCAGTAGAGTAAGATATTTATAGTGAATCTCAACTAACAGATCTCGTCATAATCTTTCACCATGCTTTGTTTTAATTTAACCAATATTTGCAAAAGCAACAGTTTTATTTTATTTAGTTTCTCACTTATGTATGATACTGTATTCTTTTAAGATTCTGAGGAACCTAAGATTCAGTCAGGTGAAGTCCCCAGTGACTGGAAAAAGGGAAACAGCATGCCCATTTAAAAAGGGTAAAAAGGAGAACCATGGGAACTACTGACCTGTCAGCCTCACCTTTTTGCCCAGTAAGATCATGGAACAGATCCTCCTGGAACCTATGTCAAGGCATATGAATGACAGGGAGGTTATTAGAGGCAGCCAATATAGCTTCATAAAGTGGAAATTCTGCCTGACTAATCTGGTGGCCTTCTACAATGGAGGACTATGTTGGTGGATAAGAAAAGAGGAACTGATATTCTCTATCTTGTCTTCCGTAAGGCCTTTGACACAGTCTCGCACAACATTTCTAAATTGGAGAGACATGGGTTTGATGGATGGTCTATTCAATGGATAAGGGTAATTGGCTGGATGGACTCATCCAAAGACTTGTAGTCAATGGCTTGGTGGAGATCAGTATCAAATGGTGTCCCTCAGGGGTCATATTTCTACAGTTAGTGTTCAATATCTTTATTAATGACATAGACAGTGGGATTGAGTGCACTCTCAGCAAGTTTGCCAACACCACCAAGCTGACTGGTACAGATGATACACTTAAGGGAAGGGATGCCATCCACAGGGATTTCGGCAGGCTTGAGGAGTGGGCCCAGATGAACCTCATGAAGTTCAACAAGGCCAAGTGCAAGGTCCTGCACATGGGCTGGGGCAAGCTGATGTATAGGCTGGGTGATGAATGGATTGAGAGTAGCCCCACAGAGAATGAATTGGGGGTATTGGTAGATATTCTCTTACAGATTAAAAATTAGATATTAGGCAGCAATGTGCACTTGCAACACAGAATGTCAACTGTATCCTGAGCTGTATCAAGAGAAGGGTGGCCAGCAGGTTGAGGGAGGTGATTCTTCCACTCTACTCCAAACTAATGAGACCTACCTATGTCCACCTCTGGGGTCCTCAGCACAAGAAAGACATGGACCTGTTACAGCAGGCATAAGGGAAGACCATGAAACTGAACAGAGAACTGAAACACCTCTCCTATGAATAAAATCTGAAAGAGTTGGGTTTATTCAGCCCAGAGAAGAGAAGGTTCTAGGAAGACCTTATTGTGGCCTTCAATATATAAATATAATAAAGATGGAGAGGGGCTTTTTAACAAGGTCTGTAGTGACAGTACAAAGGGTAATGGTTTTGAATTAAAAGAAGGTAGATTTAGATTAGATATAAGGATGAAATTTTTCACAATGAGGGTGGTGGGACACCAGAACAGGTTGCCTGGAGAAGCTGCGGAAGCCCCATCCCTGAAAGTGGTCAAAGTCATGTTGGATGGAGTTTTAAGCAACCTGATCTAGTGAAAGATCTCCCTGCCTATGGCAGGGGTGGCTGGAATGGGAACTAGATGACCTTTAAAAATCCTTTCCAACCCAAACCTTTCTATGATTCCGTGAATTTGCATCAAATCTTGCATGAAGCTTCATAGTATATTTTGTACAGGATTTTATTCAGAGTTCTTTTTTCAACAATTCACTGAACAATAATAGAACTAACTTAGAGACATGTTTTTCCACATTGTCTTAAAAGTATTATCTTTTATTTATACATATCTTTTGTCTTGCTAATATCCTTGATAATGTAAGTGTAAACAGTTGCTTTTAGTAAAGACTCCTTTAAAGTACTCGGAAAACCAACGCATCTTAAATTCATGCACATGTGCATTTGCACACATATGATTCACACAGAAAGTAAGCACAAAATAAGCTTGTACTTTCTAGCCAAGCTGAGAGAAGGATAATGTGGACAGGAAATATTTTATGGATGAGACCCTGTGAAAGAAAGTATAATAGGTCACAACAGGCAGAATCAGATTGTCAAGGTGTTATATCAGCTTGGACCTTCTCTCATCTGCCAGTGATTCAACCAATACTCAAGGAAAAAGAGCTTCATAGCAACACACCTGCTGTGCATGGCTAGTTCTGACAATGAAGCCCACTCTACAAACTGCAGCTCTCCAGTGGCAAGTACGAATGGGACCCTCATTTCCTACCTATAAAGACTTCCTACTGAATTAAAGATGAAGAAAATACACTGAACTCTGACTCCAAGTCTGCCTGTTATTAGGCAGCTTCCCTTAAGGACTCTTGTACTTTGCTCAAACTTACAAATGACAGCTTTAAAATACACAAAAGTGTTTAACTGTGGCACACATGACTTAGTTTGAAGGATCAATACAATAGAGAGTTGCTAATATGTATTCTTCCTGAGTACAGTCATTGTATGCTGAACTGTTTAATTTATTTATGAACAACATCAACTGCTTTTGTAGACTGAGCTTTTCCATCTGAGTTGCTCTTTCTCCTGCTACTTTGTGAAAATTTTCTTAAACAGAATCCTGCAAGACCATTAATCAGCACATAATATAACCACTGATTTGCTAGGGCCAAAATTAGTAAGTGCATGGGATTTCGCAGAAAATTCATAGCATTACTTTATTTAATTTTTCCTTCCCCCCTCCCCCCCCCGCAAAATTTTCAGATACTGTCATGTGGCACATGCAGGTTTGGTAACACTAAATGATTGTCTAGCAAATTATCCTGGGGACACTGCAATACATTTGAAAGTGTTGCAAGCAGTAATGTGCAGTATTTTTCAGTACCACTGAAATGCATCAGTTAAGGTTCTCAGTTCTCACCACCACCTCTCATTTGTATGAATTTTAGATTCAGTCCTAGTAAATGTAAACTACCCCACTTATTGCAATAAGAATTTTCCTTGCTTTCTGTATTGTCTTAAATTGTACTAGCCTACATCCATGAGTAGAACTGGATATTAAAAACTCTAAGAAAAAAGCTTATAATTTGGTAAAATACACCTTAATGTGTTGTCTGATATTCAAAAACATTGTTTTATTGAACAATTCCAAATGAATAAACAGGTAAATTTTTTAACTGTGTTAAAGTTACTTTCAATACATATCTTGAAAAGTGAATACAAGATAAAGATCATCAGCAGTTCCACAGTCCATGATGTTAAATCTCTGTTCCATTGAGAGTACTGTTGTATGGAACACAAGACACATTTTTTGCCTCTGTACGACGATAATAACTGAATGGGGAAATTTTGCCATAATACTAGTGGTAGAAATCCTAGTGCTGTTTCAGAGTCTTCATTACATGAGTCAAGAAATGAGGTGAAGCTACAGCATCTTTTTCTCAGATTAATTATTAAGACAAAAGCCTATGAAAACTTCCAACAAGTGCTGTGCAAACTAAGCACACACGTGCTGAAAAAACAAGTGTTGATAAAGATATTCCTTATCTCTTCAGGGCAAAAGATTTAAAACACAAGTATTGCCAAGCTGGGTGCCTTACTTTTATCGTAAAAGTTATGAAAATGTTGGATTTTAGCAAACTAAATACAATGAAGATTGACTAAGATTGGCTTTTTAGCTGATGGGTTTAATCTCTAACAAAGTCCAGATATTCAACCAAGTAAAAAGATACTTTTCTATTAAAAATTACTCTGAAGGATCCTCATAAACAAGGCACAGGTGATATATTTCAACACTACTAGATGAAAAAATAAAATGGGACATGTAATTTTTTTTACTGAAATAGTTTCTGGGTTTTGTTTTCATTCTTTTAAAAGTTTTTTAGCTGCATCTCAGTTTTTATTTGCTTATAAGCTAAGCGAAAACAGACATCAGGCTAAATAGCACACAATTATTTTTTTCTTTAAGTTTAAGAGACAGAGGTCTTTTTGTGCAGTGCTAGTCCCAGCAATTTTGCCAGTATGGGATAGGTCCTCTCTCTCTTTCCTGCCTACTGATTAATAACTCATTCCTGGCCTGTGGTGGCACACATATCTGTGGTGGCACGCATACACTCCATTACTGTCTGAGATATCAAAAGTTTACTTAATTTGAGACATAGTTATTTTTAAAAGAATGTGGACTGTGGTAACACATGCACATGAAATTGCATACATTGCAGGAATGTTTCCAGTTATGTGACAGAGGATGTGCATCTTTCAAAGGAAGAGAGAAATGCATAAAGGAGTGGCAGTTCCAAGGAAGAAAAAAAAAAAAAAAAAAAAAAAAAAGGAGGGGGGGGGGGCATGGGGTGTTACATAAATGTAAAAAGCAAATACTTTCAATGAGAAAAAAATAAACATAACTTACAGTTGACCCTGGCCAGCTTTAATTTATGGGGTGAAAATGGGACACACTCAAGTTATCTTATACAACCATAACACTAAAAACCATACAGACGTGTAGGGACTCAATAAGAGCACTATTTACTAGACAGGTATTTTCATAAGTATACTATGTGCATATCTTATTTCAGTTTAACATTACTATAGCTACAATCAAGCAATATCAGTTCTGAATATACACACACACACTGAATTGTGGTACGCAGTGTCCAGAATAGAAGTAGAATCTTGTGAAATCACCTTGAAAACACTTCTTCAAAGTAAACTTGATACAGTGGGTAGTATTACAAACATTGTTTTTTTCAGTAAGTAAACACCACAGTCTTACTTCTTAACACCTCATCAGTATTATTATATAATATTGTTATATATGTAAAATGGCAGAAGAATAAACTAACAGAATGAAGATGGAAAACTGTACAAAATGAAGTAACATGGAAAGAATATTGTTTATTTGTTCATTTTATTTACAATACGGAATTATATAAAGCAGTTCCGCTACTCAGAACAGTCTCATAAAAGAGAATTTAAAATTGTGTCATGGACCTGATGAACTCTAGTTTCGACCAGTTTCCTGATGAAATGTTGCATCTTTTAAAAAGATAGCCCTGCTTTTCCCTTGCACCATTCTGAAGTCTTTAAAAAAAAAAAAAATCATTATGAAGATGTTTATCCACTAAAAAGATGTCAGGGTTAAATTTCTAAAAGAAAAATTCTATTTCTAAATGTGCTTAGAAAAAAGACTCATCTGTGACATTGCTACTTAAAATATTACAGCTACATGGGACTGAATAACTATGTTGTAAGTTCCATGGGGTGCTACAAAAACCCAGATGGCATTAAGTTTTACATCCTTGCAATTCATTTTGTATTATACATTTTACCACAATATGCTTTGGTAATACCAAATAAATCTAAAAAACTAGTCACTGGCATCCCTTAAAGAAAATTAAACTGGGTCTCCACAGACCTGTTCAGGAAAAGCATGAAGAAACTTCCTTAAAAAAACCCAAACAAACAAGGAAATAATCATTTAATGTAGTAAAGGTCAGCTTAATGTGTTGAACTCAAGGGAACAGCTTGAAAGGAATTAAGTAAATTTGGAATTCTTTGATCTCAGTCAGAGCTGCAAATTCTTGGTGGATAAGACCTCTAACGAAGAATGTTCCAGACAATGTTATGTTCTGACCATTAGCAAATACACATATTTGAACTCTCACAGATAGAGGTATTTTATTATAATATAACAAAGCATATTCTCTGTGTGATGTTTCTCATGTATTAAACATGACAGTGTAATGATTTGTGCAGTGTTATTTCTGTAAAATTATGAGCTGCACATTCTCACTGAACTAATCCATGTCCTCTTATTCAAACTTTCAAAATATGTGCCAACAGCTGTTTTCTTGAGATACTCTCAAGATTTTTTTTTTCTTTTCTCTACAAAATCAGATACTTCTCATTATAAGAGATATTTCTTAAAACACAACTAAAAGTTACTGTAGACATATACTCTCCTGACTTAGTAACTCTGGGTGACTTTCAGAGGCTGTGTCATAAGAAATCTTGTATATTTTGTGGACTAGGTACAACTTCAAAGCAGCTTGGAAATACATGACATTTGATTGGGACTTACTTTGCCATGTTGTACCATACCAGCTTGAATACTGTCTAGATCACCTTAATTTTACAAATCAATGTTCAAAGATGCAAAGAATATCAACTGTACATGAGACCTGTACTTTTATCTAAAATCCTTCTTTAAATTCAACATAACATCCTACCTATATCAATTTATTTCCCAATATAGTAAACAATAGTTATTTCTTAGTTAAAAAGTCAAATTTAATTCTGAGTCAACAACACATTTATTAATGAAGAAAAAGCTAGGAGAGGCTAACAACCAAGCTTTGGCTCTTAGAGAAGAAAACTGCATTTCTGAAAGGTAAAATATACAGCACTATAAACATGAGTTAAGACACTTAAAAAGTATGAATGTAAAAGTTATATTTTTAATATATTTACAGCAAATAAAAGCAAATAATCATTACCATGTAAGTATAAAAAATGCATATACAGTTTAATCAGTATATTGATTTTCAAAATGCTACCTGCAAACTTGCTTGCCAAAACATACCACATGATTCACATCATGACAAGGCAAACTTCTCAAATTCTTTGATATCTGTTTAACTCCACTCTAATTCTGTTTGAAGCTAAATGTTGATTCATGTTTTTTTCAAAGCTGACTCTTTTTAAAGATGTCTACCCTTGAACAGCCTACTGACATATCTGGCAGAGTCACAGGAATGCAGACAGAATTCTTACTGAGCAGACATTTTTAAATAGAAAAAATCAGCATGGTTAAATGTTTGTAAGATCACTAGTAAGATGCTGTCTGCACTTAACATAAATATGTCCTCATCAAAAGAGGAGGAATTTAACAGGAGTAAACTAATCACTTGACTCTCTAAGCTCATAAGGTCTGAATTTAGCAGTGTTGTCATGTTAAGTTTTCCCTCACAGTGTGATCAACTTTATTTAGTCAACTATTTTTAATCATCATTTTAGATTATTAGAGTTAATAGAATTAGAATTTATTTTCCCCAAGTTTTTGGTGAGTTGTTCATTTCATTGTGAAAACATCTACTACCATGGAAATCAACTGTTCATTGATTTTAACACACTTATGCTTAAAGCACTAGCAACAACATGCTTTGAACTACACTAGCAACAAAGATATTTTTTAACAATGGTGACATATATTTCTACAGCTTGTCCTGTACAACACTTTGGCTTGTACAATGGACTTTTTTTCTCTTTACATAAAAAACCCTTACCAAACATTACTATCTATGATAACATGATTTTGAAATATAGTACCTTATTCTATTTTTTGAAAATCAGAATCTAACTTTCCCAAAACACAGTAGGTTGCACCATTGCAAGAGAGACCCAAGATGTTCTCACTCTCTAATCTCTTGACTCACAGCACACAAAGACCATGATCAAATTCTTATTAACTTATTTACCATATTAAGTAAGTTTGGGGGAATATAAATGAAAGTTCAACAACAACAGTGATCATCACTGGTTAATTTTAACAATTTCCAATTTGTACTCAAAAAATGTGTGCCAGTTTCCTCATATAATTTTGGTTTAGTTAAACTGAAGATGTGACCATCTAATACAATTCCTGCCTAGGAAAAAAAAAAAAAATAGTTACATAAGGTTAATCATTCATCTGAAAGACCTAGAGCTGAATGGGAAACAATTCTTTATACTCCATTACAATTTAAATATAGAGTTATAGTGTCTAAATATATTAAATATATATATATAGTGTACACAAATCCTGCTATTGACCAACTTACTTTCACAACAGGGCTTATCTGAGCCACCACAATCTGAGACACCTAACTTTATAGTTCTGCACTGAATTATGCATCCAAGGTCATGTTACAGTCAACAGAAATCTAGTCAGTACAACTGAGTGGTCAATTTTGTTGCCAAAGGTGCCCTAAAGTAACATGACAAGACTCCAGATAGAGTTCCAGAACAGTGTAAGATCTGCCTATATCCTTTGCCATATCTGCCAGCCCTGTATATCAGAAACATCCGAGGACATGTAAAATGGGACCAGATAGCTACATGTGGATAACCTAATCAAGTTCAATTGAGTTCAAATAGCAATTCAGCTTCTCAGATGTCAGTGTCTGCTCAAGGAGGGTGATCTAGATCATGTTGCCCAGAATCATACCCAGGTTGGAGATTCCACAACCTATCGGGGAGCATGTTCTAGTGTTCCATCCCTCTCACAGTAGGAAGTTTTTTGTTACATTTTAAGAGGAATATTCCGTATTTTCAGTTATAGCCACTAACTCTTGTCCTGTCAGCTGGCTGTACCTGTAAGACTCTGACAGCCTTTTCTTCATTCCCTCCCATCAGTTATCTGTATGCATTAACAAGATCTCCCTGAGCCATCTCTTATCCAGGCTGAATAGTCCCAGTTCTCTCAGCTTCTTCTCATGTGAAAGAGGCTTCAGTCTCTTAAACATTTTTATGGCCCTTCACTGGACTCACTCCAGCAAGCCCATATCTTTCTTGTACTGAAGAGCCCAGAACTGAACACAGCACTCTAGATGTGCCTCACCAGTGCTGAGCAGAGGGGAAGGTTCACCTCCCTTGACCTGCTGGTAATGGTCTTCAAAATGCAGCCTAGTATGCTGGTGGCATTCTTTGCTACAAAGGTATATTGTTGACTTATGGCCAGCTTGTTGTTTACCAGGACTCCAAGGTCCTCCTTTGCAGAGCTACTTTCCAGCTGGTCTTGTATAGGAGCCTGGAGTTATGATTCTCCAGGAGCAAGAATTTGCATTTCCCCTTGTTGAACTTCATGGTGTTTCCCTCAGTCTAATTCTTCAGCCTGTCAAGATCCCTCTAAGTGGCAGCATGACCTTTGGTGTATCAGCCAGTTCTCACAGTTTTTTATCATCTGTGAACTTGCTGAGGATTCCCTCTGTCCCATTGCCCAGGTCATTAATGATAATATTACACAGTATTGTCCCCAGTACCAGTCCCTGGAGTGCACTACTATTCATTTGCCTCCAACTGGACTTCATGTCATTCATTATAACCTTCTGGACACAGATGTTAAGCCAGTTTTCAATCCACATCACTGTCCACCTATCTAACCTGTGATTTGTCATCTTGTCTATAAGGATGTTATCAGAGACAAGGTCAAAGGCTTTACTTAAATCGAGGCAAACAATACTCTCTGCTCTTCTGTTGTCCACCAAATTAATCACCTCATTGTAGAATGTTGGTTAAACATGATTTCTCCTTTGAAAATCTATGCTTACTACTTCTAATTATCTTCTTCTACTTCATGTGTTTGGAGATGGTTTCAAGGATTAGTTGTTCCATCACCTTCCCAGGGACTGAGGTGAAGGTAACTAGTCTGTAGTTCCTCAGATCTTCCTTTTTACCCTTCTTGAAGAATATTTCACACTCAAACACCTGAATTTAGGTGTCTTCATCTGGAGCTGAAGTCCACCACAGGTGTCAAAAAAATGCAGGAAAATCTAGCAAAGTACACAGGGAATTAATATGGTTATATACCCCCAAAACAGTATAATCTCTGTATTTCATTAAATAGGATTTTATTAAAAGGCATGGTTTATATTTAGTTGATATTCTTCTGGCATGAAAGCTATGAGGCAGAAATTGCTACCATAGCCTATTGCCATATAACATCGTATTAACCTGTTCCCAAATACATGTAAAAGATTGTTTGGGAAGTAGAGAAGCTCTAATCAGACTAATATACAACTAAGACCCTAGGAACTTTTCAATTACATGTCTTTGAATCACCTGCCTAATAAAGCTTTTCTTTCTCTTACAACAGCATTGCCATCCCAAAGATATAATGACTGTAAAGATTTGTGAGAAGTTTTAATCAAAATTTAAATAAAAATAACAGACTCTAGGATCCTTTATTTGGTCTCTCAACTGAATCTTTGTATTACTACATGTTTATATGTAAAACACATTTTCTCGGTAAACATAGAAGCAGATATTTCTTTTTTCCCCCTTTTTAAAAAAGCGTAAAAGGAAAATTACTGATTTGATCTCTTTATTCCAGCATCTGACTTTAAAAAACCACAAAATGTCACAGAATTCCCCGCAGAATGAACGGACCAGAAGCAAAGATACACTGGCACCCTTGAGAAATGACATTCCTCCCTGGTACTGGAACAGCTCGGAGATCACATCTTCATGGGACCTGAAGCACGTGATTGGTGCCCTCGGGTTTTATGGTTACTTACGTCTGCAGAGACTATTATTTGTCAAGTAACGTGGCAGTTTAAGTTATTCTGTTTCAATAAAAGTTGCAACCTTGGTCTTTAAACCAATTGTTAACATGCTGTATATTCTGCCTGCACTTTCTACATTGGCAAGCACATTGTGCTGCGTATTTATACAGAGCTTTAGTGTTCTTTTCCATAGCACAAACTGTGCAGCCATTAATGAATTACATGATCGCCTTAAAAGAGCTAGGCCAAATTCCACCCTCAAATACACAATCAAAACTTCCATTGGTTGCAATCTTTGTAAATTCAATGGAAGCTGAGCCCTGACTTTGTATCTGAGGGCAGAATGTGACCCACTGCATCCATTAACTGGCCTTAGTCTGTATAGCTCTTTATCAAGTTGCGGAGGCTGAGGGAGACAGATTAATGGATCGAGAATGAAAGAGTGAGAAGAAAAGGCTCTCAAAGGTTTCTGATGAGCAGAGAGACAGAACACAACAGCTTGAAAAAAGATGCAGAAAAATGCTCAAATATTTAAAAGGTTAGTAAAGCACTTCTCACTGTCAACACTTTGAAATATAAAGATTATGCTTTCATTTTATTACTATTGTATTATATATTATTGTTAAAATTATCTTTCTTATGTTTTAACTCATGGTAATGAAGTTAGGATTTTTTTAATTCTTTCCCAAAATATAAGGTTTTATTTTGATATATTAAATTTGGGTTCTATGTATTCAAAGCAAAATACCAGCATGTGCTGCAGTTATTAAACATCCTTGTAAGGATTCAAAATTAAAATTCAAATATGAGTTTAACCATTTCATATAAATAAAAATATCTTAAAATTTAACATCAGGTTTTGACAAAAAATTGGTAGCTTAATAGATCCAGGTTTCTAACAGAAGTGAGTCTGGGTTATATGCAGTAAAATCTGGGATAGTTTAGAGCAGTGTCTTGCAAGGAGATTGCCCTAATAAAACATTAAACCAATAACAGCACATTTTGTGCACTTTATTCTTCTGAAACACGTAGCACTGTAAAATCTAGAAAGCTGGTTACAATCAGGAACCCAGTCTGAAAATCCTGGAGGTGTTCAAGAGGGCTATTCAGTTACCCTGCTTTAAATCTCAGATGTGCATTTTGTGTGGAGGACTGAAGGTAGATTGAAGGTTTGTATCCCTCCTGGGACACCAGAGAGACAGGCATCTGTGGGAAAATGCTTCAAAAACTTCCCTCTCATCCCTCCTTGTTAGCATGTGCTAACATGTAATTTACTAAAATAAATCTATACAATTTTACATGAGGTTTCTCACCAGCCTTCCTGAAGAAAGGTGATAACTGATCAAACTGTGATATATTGGTACTGTATTGTTAAAAACTACAAAGTCAAAATATTTCTTGGGTGGAACCCTTAAACCAGTAAAGCTTGGATTGATAAAATAACCTGAGTATTCATATTATAACACAGTGAATTATTCAGCAACTTGTCCCTACTCATCCACTGGATGGCCAAAGATAGAGAGCACAAAACAGCACAGTGAAGTGGACACCCTCTAGAACATAAAAAATTTGAGTTTGTGTCTTAAGCCCCGCTCTCTTAGGATTCATACCCCTCTACCCTTTTCCAGAGGCAGGCACCTAAGACTACATTTTCTCACAAAAGGAAACTGGAACAAGAAGCGCTGAGGCCCAACTTTGTTTCAGTGGCCACCACTGCACTAAGAGAGTGCTCAGCCAGAGTGAGCGACCCTTAGTACGGCCCTCCGCTCCTTGTCAGCAGAGAGGTGAACCTGCAGTGGAGACTCAGTGGCCCTACAGAAGTTGCTGGTTGCTAAATCCCACCCAACTTGTTTTGCCATCTCCGTTATACTACACTTCCATTAATGCAGAATGAAATAAATACCTATAAATTGCATCCTCCACAGGTGAAGACCTACAAGCAGTAATAACAGTTCACATGCAGACAGGACAGTCGTGGTCTGTCTGACAGCCTATCATGAATTTTCTGTGGCTGAGATGCAGTGCTTTAAGAAGTACACACCACAACAATAGCACTGAACATCTACAGGAGCTGTACACCAGGCATGGATATTTTCAGTTATAAAGGGTATTGGAGATGGGATTGCACTGAGTTATAACAGGTCTTAAAAAGGTTGCTTAGGTCATTAATGCTGTCTTGATAGCCACACAGATTTGTTCTCCATAATAGGAGATACACAATGCTAAAGAAAAAATAAAAATTGCTTTACCAAATTATTGCAGAATGGAGGTTCAGTCATCATCCTTGAGAAATAAGAATCCTCTGCTGTAATAGATATTTCTGACAAAGTATTTAATATCTATTTTGTATCCTTCTTAATTAGAAAAAAACATGTATCACACACCATTATATTTAGACCTTCACCAACATTTGAATTTTAAGGAAATAAAGCATCATTACAACCTTAGAAAAATAAAGCAACACCAATTCAATTGTTTCCAATTACTTTCTCAGGGGAAAAAAAGAATCATTTAAAAGCTTGTTATATAATGCATGTGACATAAGGTTTATATTTTCTGGTTTCAAACACAAATATATATTTTCAAACAAGCAGTCATGTATTAAAGTATTTTCAATAGAATTACTGCCTTCAGTTTGTTTTCACACAAAATATGAGACTGTTTTCAAGTTAATAGATAAATTTGTTCATCTCTTTCTTTATTATAAGGCAAAGATAAATAAGTCTTTTTCACTCAATCTGCTGAGATAACTTGTGCCCATGCCGAAAGGTGATCTGTTCTAATCAACTTCGTGAAGTCTGATGGAATTACACTGAACATATTTCATACCTGACACAACTACAGAATGATACAGTTCAGGACAAACATTGGTGACCTGAATAATACATGACAGACAGATGACCGGGTGAGAAAAGTAATTTTTCACCTACACCACTTGAGTTTCTTTATTAAAGGCTGAGACATATTTGATGGAAAGAAGCCTGCTTTGCCAGCTAAAAGCTGGTGTGTTTTATTAATAGCTCAGTCAGTATTCCCTTGCCATTTTACTACTTTAAACATTATTTTGACAATAAAATACTACATGCATCTAGTTTGTGTGGAAAGTACCATGGAAAATGCCACCAATAACTACTAAAGAGAGAAACAAAGATTTAAGAACTATCAAGTTTTTAATTATTTAGCTGTTAATTCTTAATAGCTGCATGTTTTAAATTCAGTGTAAAAATTCACATGAAGGAGAAAGAGATACTGAAAATAAAACAACTATATGATCACAAGAGAATATTTACAAGTATCTGTAAATAGGTAGAAATTATCTTTCCCATGAGCTTGCAAGGAGATACAATACATGTAAGAAGAAACATACTTTTTATAAAAGGCAAGTAAATTTGGCCTCAACAATGATATTGTTTTATGTGACTTAAACAGTATTTTGACAAAGAAGGTTAAGTGTAGGACAAACAATAGTATCTTAGAAGTTGGCCTGTGAAAAGGTGAACTGCTTCAAATATTTCTGTGTCTGAAACCATACCAAGTTTTACTCTTGGCTGTATTTTTCCTCTGCAGACAGCAGCCAGGGCAAATAGTTTTCTACAAATTCGTAGTGTGTGACACCAGTGATTCCAAAGGGTAGACAGAGAGCACATACTCATATTGTATTAATGATGCTTGTTCCATCAATTTAATAAGTGGGGCCCCTCTACCCATCACTGCTATCATGAACTATCCACAATCTCTTTTCTACGCTCAAAGAAACTTGAAACTTGAAATGAAATCTCAGAAACTTCTTGTGATGCTTTTCTACTTGCTGTAACAGAAAAACATACTAGATATATTTAAACTACATTTCTTCAGTTATTGCTTTTATGGTGGCCTTTTGAAGCTAATTGAATGCACATGTCACACTGAATATAGTCTAAAAGCTGCTATAAGTTTAAATGTGAGTACAAAACCAATCATGGACCTAGCGAGCAAATACCATTATATAGACACAAATATTTCATATGAAGGAATAAGAACTTGTTCTTTGATACGGGAAAATATACATAAAGTTGATCTGATAGAAATAAAACTAGTTTAAAGTATGCAGTGTATGATATTGGACAGGCTTGCTAATATTAGAAGTATTACCTATTTATATGACATTAATGTACAGCTTTAAAGGTATAGAACTTAATCAAATTTACAATAAATTAGGCCCAACTGTAATCAGAATTTGTCCTAGACCTGCAAATGGCTTTAAAATCCTCTGCTTTTCTATGTATAAATATATAATACAAACACCATTTTTCACCCAGGAAAATAATCTTTTTAGGCTTTATTAAGTCTTGACTTTTCAGACAAGAAAACAGCCACAAAGAAATCGCTTCCCCTCATAGGTACATGGAACTTTTGTCATATCCTAACTCAAAAAAGATTCCTTCATGCAAGTAAGCCTCAGTATCTCTGATGAAGCCCACAGGCCCTCCTAATTTGGATCATTTTAGCTGAAGGAGGGGTTTTATTAAGCATAATATTCCACACTTCTCAACAAGGAATTACCTGACTAAAGTTGCATAGATATACTTCCCCAGATCAAGTATTTCAACAGCTGTTTGTGATAATACTTAATAAACCAAAAAGATCACGATCAATAATGTTGTGCAAAGACATCTTCAAACTAATATTCATAACACTTTAGATTACAAACTCTTGTTGAAAGGAGATGGACTCAAATGCCCAAATGTGGAGAGAGTTCTCCACAAGTACAGCTTTTGGGAAACCCTTGAATAAAGCTTTGGTAGTGGTTTTCAGGCTAATACACAACATGAAATCTGAAAGCCCCTCACAGTGTAGAGTACCCAGTGACTTTCTGGATGGACACTTGAGTCTAAATCTCCTGCATCCCATCATTAATCCTCAACATCAAACATGACACCAGATACATGCACACACACATAGTTATAAATCAGAGGAGGAGACTGTTGGAAAACTTTTTTTTTTTCATCAAAATGACAAAAGAAAGCTAAAACCTTAAAATCTTTCAGAAAAAAGAATTCATCAGTTTCTATATGTGATCCAGTCACTGCTTTAGCTGAACAGAATGAAGAGCAATTTTAAAAGTTTTATAGCTTTGACAGTTCTTCCTATAGCAGCCATGTTGTTATGGATCATTGTTTTCCAGAACTAAACATAGATTGTTCATCTTACAGAAGTTTCCAACATGAGAATATTTTATTTGTGAAGATTAGACCTATTTGTTTTTCATCAAAATACAGATTTCTTCTCAATTTGAACTCTTTTTGCTGGAATGGTACATTTAATTTATGTCTTTCCATAACAACAAATTTAAGGTTCATTAGTTGAGCTTCAGAGAGTGTAATACATCTGCCAGAGGCTGTTGGCAACAGCAGTGGCTAAGCTGAAACGTCTATGAGTTCTTCCAGAAATCAAAGAAAGCTGGCTTCAAGCTCTCATGTCCAAACATGGGCAAAAAAGCCCCAAACTTTCCTAGTGATCTTTGGAAGTCAAATGTTTTCCTCCTGTAAACACTGAATTGATATATAAAGCAGAAATATCCAAATTCCTTGAAGCAGACAAGTTATATCATAACTATATTCCTAGTAGCTGGGTAGCTATCCTGGTTTCGGTCACAATAGAGTTAACATTCCTTGAGCTGAGAGGGAGCACAGCTGAAGGTCTGGGTCCCAAACAATCGTTGGAACATTCCATGTCATGTGACGTCAAAGCTCAGCATATAGCCGGGCGCAGTTCTTTTGTTTTCCGTTTCCAGATCAGCTGGGTGGAGTTCTCTGGTGCGGTCAGATCGCTGCTGGGGATGGGCTCTGTACCAGTCGGTGAGCCACTACTGCATTTTACCCATTTTGAACTACTATTGTTAGTGTTGGTTTTGCTAGTAATTTTTATTTATTTAACCTACAAATTTCTTCTTTTATCCCTCCCCTATTTCGCCCAGGGGGAGAGAGTAAACAACTGGCCATGTGATGATTTGCTACCAGATGAGTTTTACCACAACAGTAGCAAATGAACATTATGTTAAAAACTCCTGGAGAGAAATTTGAGGACCAAGCAGAAAGGACCCTCACATCAAACCAGGCCCAGGGAACAGTTCTGGCATAAAAGATATGAAAGTGTAGCTAAAAAAGTAAAATATATACAAGTTTACTAAAATGCACCCATCTTTTGTATTCTCAATATTAGTCATCTGCCTTAGTGTTCTTGTTGGGCAGTATAAATATCCATTGGGTATGTGGACATCTCTTCCCTTCTACTGTTTTCACTTTGGCATGTGCTGTTCACTGTTTAGTAGTTGCAAAAATGCATGAAACCAGGAAGTCACAATGAAGGCTCTTTCCAACTTCCATTGAGCATGTTGCTAGGCTATTATAAACATAATCCTTAGTCTGTAAATCATTCTTCAAGCTACAGCCATTAGCTGCAAGGCTATACCTATGCTAACATATTCTTATCATATAATACCAATATTCCCAGCATATTACCATACAGGATATAGTTCCCAGCTGCCGTATAAGAAACACAGTCTTTACCTCCTCTTCACATGATAGTTTCAGCTCAACACCTGTAGAGGTTCCAAGGTTTTTTTATGACAAATCTTTATTTATGTTACTGCAGATCCAGTTATTTTGACTTTGTATCAGAAACAAAAATAATCTATTACTCCTATTTAAAAAACTTCACATTTTTATAATTAAAACTCTCATCTGGAGATGGGAAAGAAATGAAACAAATGTGCAAATAAAACCAGTTTTTGCCTGTTCCTCCTCTTAATCAGCAAGTTGTAGCAGACTGTTGCCACATAGTTACATGTTTAAGGACTTGACTTCACCAGGTACTAGGATCTTCAGAGTGATTACACTTCACAAAGAGGCTGAACTGACTCCAGTCTACAACAGTGGCAGAACCTCATTTCTCAAGATACCTTGGTGGTTTTTTGCTTATATGGTATAGCTCAAAGCTGTTAAAGAGTAGCAACTAAGAGCTTCATCATGAACTTTTACTTCATGGCAGAACCAAGCTTATTTACCAGACTACTATTCCTTTCTTTTGATTTTCAGCTTCTGTTTTATTCTTTTTCAGCTCTAGACTGGGTTTTGACTGACCTTTACTATTATGCACTGCCAAGAAACTCACTTGTGCTATGTACTAGAACCCTAAAAAGGAAGGAACTGTACTATAGATTGTTTAGCCACACCTGCAGACATTTTAACCAGTAGCTATTTAAATACACAACCACGGGGTACTTGCCTAGCAAAAAGGGATCTAGACTAAGGTGTGAACTATAAAATCAGCTTTTAAGTCTATCTTCATCAGTTCACTGGAGAAAAATCAAACAACTGTACTCTTCCTTTATAAAAGATTAAAATGCTTAAAGGCCTTCAATATTCAATCAATAGATACAATGTAACATGTAAAGCAAAAAGAATAGTAAGACTAGGTGCTCAAGAAGTACCAAGTACATTATGCAAACTGTTCGTCAAAACACTTGCCAAAGAATATCACAATCTTTTTCAACAAAATTTGCAATTCTTTCTCCTAGAGTTTGAAGGATGACATTCTCTTTGCTGATACAGCTTTTGGTCTTTCTAGCTGACCTCAATCTATACTAAGCAAGCAAATAAAATTAAAATTACAAAAAGTAAATGAATAAAGTAAATTTTCCATTTCTCCAAGAGGGATTCATGTTACATATATTTGATGTTTCTTCTCTTCTTAGGAATTAGCTTTCTCTTCCTGATTTCTTCCTCCCAAGAGTAATGTTCAGATTACTGCATGCCCACACTTGAGAAAGAAAATCTAACCCATGGTATAAATTTCTACAGACAGACAAGTTATCCCTATAGCACATCATGCCATACAAACTCTCTTTTCTCTTTTCATACCATTTTTGGTAAACACAATTTTAATTCCACCATTTTGGTTTCTGTAAGCATTATCTTACAAGAAATGATAAAGAAATCACTGCTACTACAGAGGGGTACAGGCTGAAAGAAGAAGAGGAGAAAGAGCCTTTCTCAGAACAAAGAGGTTAGGCTTTTAATCACGTGTAACTGCTGAGCTAAGGGAATAGAATTCTTAAAATTGTAAATCTCAGTTTATCAGCAGAAATCAGTAGCAAGAGCTCTGAATGTTAAAAAAAAAAAAAAAAAAAAAAAAAAAGTTTATTTAGATATTTAAAGAAAGAGTTAGATTTGCCGTTGTGTACATTCTGGGATTTTGGGTCAAATTATGTTCTGTGATGCATTTCTGTAGGCTTCTGTAGAAATCAGTAAATCAAATTAAGATGCAGACAACATATAGCAGAAATTGACCCCTTGGAATCTATTACATCTTTAATCTTCTCTCCTTTTGACAATTAACTATAATTGTCAAAAATGTAAAGATAAATTTTATATTTGAATGTAAATAAAGTCACTTCAGAAAGACTGTATTTGTATTCACCTCAAATCTGATAGGGCAATGTAAAAGTGACACATAAAATCCCTACTTAACAAGACGTCACACTCAGAAAAGGTTCCTTCGCCCATTTTTTTAAGTGCCTGAAATTGTCATGTTGATTAGTAGTATATCATCAGACTTTTAACTGAAAAACATACCACAGAAACCATCTAGTTATGCAGACTGTCTACCAAAGGTGCACAGTTCATGCAATTCTTTTTGTAAACTAATCTGCATCCATTTTAGAATCTGGAGGGGGGTTTTTCCTTTCTTTTCTTCTCTTGTTCTTTTTTTTTTTTTTTTTTTTTTTTTTTTTTTTTCCCTAAAAGCTTTTATTCCCCTGAAAATTAAAAGTCCATTCTTAATTTCCCTGTCCAAAATATTTGTGATTATAATTAACATAAATCCAGAAGTGGTGTTGACACCAATGAATCAGTGAAGGAGGTTCCACAGCACACTTTAAGACCCCTCTCTGTTGCCTAACACAAATATGACATTCAGAACACAATCAAGCTTTAGGCCCTCATGATAGCTGGGTACATGTATATGCTGATTTCTCTGAAGACTGCTCCATTACTAAAGACACATTCCTTTCTTTTTTATTATCATGTAAAAATTAGTTTTCCTTTACTGAAAATACAGCACCTGACACATTTTTTATGCCTTTTTTACAATTGGGAACATTACTGTCGTCTGGTATTCAACTTCCACATCTAGTCTCTCTCACTCGTTTCATAGTAACACAGTTTATAATTTTGCTTACGTGCATGATTTCATACTTAGTACATAATCCTGCTTCTACTACTTGCATTGATAGTATCATGCAGTTCTTCATGGTATTCTGTGCCCTTCCATTGACATGGCCAGCCAACATTCAGTAACCCATTAATTTTCTTAGCACACTATTTTTTGCAGGCATATAACCAAATATTTACTAAAATCAGACAAGACCCTGAAAAACCCAAGTACTAGCTTCACTGCACCCTTTGAGCACCCTTTTCATATGGCATTGTTTCTCTTTAAATGGAATCTTTAGTCTTAAATTATTTTTGTAATTCCCATATCTTACCTAAGTTTATAACTTTTC
This sequence comes from Athene noctua, assembly GCF_965140245.1. Taxonomy (NCBI): domain Eukaryota; kingdom Metazoa; phylum Chordata; class Aves; order Strigiformes; family Strigidae; genus Athene; species Athene noctua. Next base: position 34,575,701 of record NC_134038.1, read on the forward strand.
TTGTAGCAGAATTTCAGATGTTTTGCTAAACAATTGGATATACTTAAGTTCTTTTGTCTAAAGAATATTTCAGTTTTCAAAAAACAGATCATCTTGGCATGACAAACCTATGTTCCATTGTATTCATTTTTTTTCATATCTTGAACTATTTTGTCTTTCAAGACTTGTTTAAAATCTTCCATGTTATTGAAGGTAAACTAGGAGACATTGCAGTTAATTCTCTATATACATTAAATATATATATATATATATATATATATAATTCTCTATAGACATACAGCTTTGGTCACTTTTCAACTTTCCATCCTTACTACAAGCCATCTTCAGTACACACTAGCCAACTGACAGTACTTTCACCAACATTTCTGGGGTTTTATTCTCTTTCACTCCATTTTCTTATCTTTTAACTTTTAGTACTTTTGAGAAGAGTGATATCTTCTCTTTGCGTTTTCCATGTCACTTTCAACTCTCTTGAAAATCTAATCAATCTACCCTCAAGACTTCCAGCTTCTCTTTTGTGCAGGAAGGTTTCAGCAGCAGAGCACTTTCTTTCATGATACATGTTTGCCTTTGTTCTTGTGGGAGACTTTAACTTCCCAGACATTTGCTGGAAATAAAACACAGCAGAGCAGGACCAATCCCAGAGATTCCTGGAACGTGTGGGAGACAACTTCCTGATGCAGGTGGTGAGAGAACCAGCCAGAGAAGGTTCCCTGCTGGATCTCCTCTCTGTGAACAGAGAAGGACTGGTGGATGGTGTGGTGGTTGGAGGCCAACTAGGGCACAGTGATCATGAAATAATAGAGTTCTCTATTCTTAGAGAGGCCAGGAAAGAGCTAAGCAGATCTGACATCCTGTACTTTCAAAGGGCTGACTTTGACTTCTTTAGGCAAGTGCTTGACAGGATCCCATGAAAGATGGTCCTGAAGGGTCTAGGGGTCCAAGCAGGCTGGAGACTCAGTTAATGGCTCAGGAACAGGCTGTCCCCAGGTGCTGTAAGAGAAACCAGTGGCAGAGAAGGCCACCCTGGCTGAACAGGGAGCTTTGGCTGCAACTCAGGGAGAAAGGGAGAGTTTATGACCTTTGGAAGAAGGGGCTAGCGTGTCACAATGATTACAAAGATGCTGCGAGGCTATGCAGGGTGGAAATCAGGAGGTCTAAAGCCCAGCTAGAAATTAATCTGGCTTCAGCAGTCAAGGATAACAAGAGATGTTTCTATAATACATCAACAGCAAAAGTAAGACCAGAAAGAGCCTCCATCCACTGCTAGATGCGGGAAGAAACATGGCAACTAGTGATGAGGAAAAGGCTGACATGCTTAATGCCTTCTTTGCCTCAGTCTTTAATAACAAGATTAGCTGTACTGAGGGAATCCAGCCTCACCAACCACAAGACAGAGACTGGAAGAATGACCCCCCCACATTCTAGGAGGAGGCAGTCAGTGACCTGCTGCATCACAGATGCACACAAGTCTATGGGACTGGATGGGATACACCCGAGGGTGCTGAAGGAGCTGGCTGGGGTGCTCGCCAAGCTGCTTTCCATCATTTACCAGCAGTCCTGGCTGACTGGGGAGGTCCTGACTGATTGGAAACTGGCCAGTGTGACACCCATATATAAGAAGGGTCAGAGGATGATCTGGGAAATTACAGGCTTGTCAGCTTGACTGCAGTGCCCGGGAAGCTGATGGAGCAGCTCATCCTGAGTAACGTCATACAATACGTGCAGGACAACCAGATGCTCAGGCCCAGTCAGCATGGGTTTATGAAAGGCAGGTCCTGCTTGACAAACCTGATCTCCTTCTACGACAAGGCAACCTGCTCATTGGATGAGGGAAAGGTTGTGGATGTTATTTACCTCGACTTTTATTAGGCTTTTGACACCATTTCCCACAACGTTCTTCTGACAAAACTGGATGGTCATGGCTTGGATAGGCACACGCTTTGCTGGGTAAAAAACTGGTTGGATGGCCGGGCCCAAAGAGTTGTGGTGAACGGAGTTAAATCCAGTTGGCGGCCGGTCACGAGTGGTGTCCCCCAGGGCTCGGTTTTGGGGCCACTCCTGTTTAACATCTTTACTGATGATCTAGACGAGGGGATCGAGTGCACCCTCAGTCAGTTTGCAGATGACACCCAGTTGGGTGGGAGTGTTGATCTGCTCGAGGGTAGGGAGGCTCTGCAGAGAGACCTGGACAGGCTGGAGCCATGGGCTGAGGCCAACTGGAGGAGTTTCAATAAGGCCAAATGCCGGGGGCTGCCCTTGGGCCACAACAACCCCCAGCAGCGCTACAGGCTTGGGGAGGAGTGGCTGGAGAGCTGCCAGTCAGAGAGGGACCTGGGGGTGTTGATTGACAGCTGGCTGAACAGGAGCCAGCAGTGTGCCCAGGGGGCCAAGAAGGCCAATGGCATCCTGGCTTGTGTCAGCAATAGCGTGGCCAGCAGGGACAGGGAAGGGATCTGACCCCTGTACTCGGCACTGGTGAGGCCGCCCCTCGATTCCTGTGTTCAGTTTTGGGCCCCTCACTACAAAAAGGACATTGAATGACTCGAGCGTGTCCAGAGAAGGGCAACGAAGGTGGTGCAGGGTCTGGAGCACAGGTCGTACGGGGAGCAGCTGAGGGAACTGGGGGGATTTAGTCTGGAGAAGAGGAGGCTGAGGGGAGACCTCATCGCCCTCTACAGCTACCTGAATGGAGCGTGCAGAAAGCTGGGGATGAGCCTCTTTAACCAAGTATCAAGCATTAAGACAAGAGGGAATGGCCTCAAGTTGTACCAGGGAAGGTTTAGGCTGGATATTAGGAAGCATTTCTTTACAGAATGGGTTGTCAGGCGTTGGAATGGGCTGCCCAGGGAGGTGGTGGAGTCCCCATCCCTGGAGGTGTTTTAAGAGTTGGGTTGACATAGCGCTGAGGCGTATGGTGTAGTTGGGAACTGTCAGTGTTAGGTTAATGATTGGGCTAGATGAACCTTCAAGGTCTTTTGCAATCTAGATGATTCTGTGATGTTTCTTAAAAATGCTTTCTCCCAGTGGTTTTATCTTCACATAGCACTTCAGCATATTAACAGTAATGTTCTACAACACTTTATACTATTTTCTCTTTCAATCCCCTCAAATCAAAACCTAGTCCTTCTGGAGATCTGTAAAAGAATAATCTACTTATAGAAAAAACTTAGCTCTTAATGTATTTTCATTCTTTGTTAGAGATAATACCACACAAACAAACTTAAGCCAGCTCTATGTGGAGGGGAAACCACATCAGGTCTTTTTTTTTTTTTTCTGTAACCAGGATGGTGTTTCTCATTTCCCCTGTCTTGTTTTCCAGGGAGCACAGGAAAGACTGCATGATGAACTGAGATGCCAGTGAGGGTCTTTTGGTGTTCTTCCCCATATTTCTTATTCATATGTCATGAAAAGTGGATTCCTTCATACACTAATATTCACTGAGATTCTCATGACATTTCCCAGAAAATGCTGTATGATCTCAACCAATTTCTAGAAAAACTATATAACTTTTATTTGCACAAATAGCAGAACATATTTGAGATTTTCTACCTTCCTAGTTTCTTGCATTTTATATAATATCTGACTGTAATATTATATTATGTAATACTGCAAAGTGATAGAGGGCTATGTGATTTTGTGCCAGTCCAGTGCTTAATAAAACGGACACTGATTTAAACTATACATTTAAAGTTATGAATAAGTTATGATGAATGAGGTCTGTATCGACAGAAAAAAATATGGATATATTCATACAGAGCATACACTTCAGAGACACTCTTCTGAGCAACTTGGCTGTTAGGAGACAGGAGGATTTGCATGGGATTTGCAATATTATGGTACAAAAGGAAAGGGAGGAAATCTATACATTGGTGAAGAGGGTTAATTTTCTAAAAATTAATTCTAAAAATAATTTTTATTTCTGGTCAGATTTTTCTAAAATTATTCTTGAATATTGTACAATTGGAATACTTGAAAGAGAATTATATACAAGCTACAGTGAGTTTAAATTTTTTTTTTCCTGTACACAGGATGGACAATGGCAACCTCCATTCCACACATGAGCTGGAAATGTTTCTGTTTGAGGAAATATTTGCTTAATTTTATGAGCTGTAGCTACATTGTTAATTCAGATCTGGTTCTTAAGTTTCCAGTATAAGTGGTCACCTCAGGCTAATACTCTACGCTGTAGGTCTAATAAATTAATAAATACAGCTTTCCACTATACTACACCTGCCAGCTCTCAACTTTTTTATCTGATACATAGTTTTATAGGAGTATTTCTAGTCACAGCATAAAGTCTTGTATTTATCTCAACTTGTATTCATCACCTCCTCTCCTGCCATCTGTCGATTTTCATGCAGTTCCTGGATACCCCATTTTAAAAACCAGCACACCCAGAAGGAATGTAGACTTTTTAGCTTAAAGGGAGAAAAGTTCTAATTAAGAGGTGTAAATCCTTCTGTTCCACATATTTTTAAAAAGGGGTTAGAGCCAACACTCACAATTTTCCGAGACGAACAATCCCTCCAGCTACTGTGTGTACTGCATAAGGGAGTAGAGCCAGTTTTAGCCACTTATGAAACTCAATGTATTTGCAGAGGGGCCAAATACAACAATCAGCTGTATGAACTACAGAAACCTTCAGCAATCCAGCGGTGAAACAGTTGGGTTTGAGCCATTTTTCCATTTAAATGTAACGAGTAGTGGGACATTTACTCTGCACTCTGAGCTTGCAGAAGTTTCCTGCGTGTATTTTATTTATTTAAGATTGTTAAAAAAATAAAAATAATTAAAAAAGAAAAATCCACCACTAGGTCAGTAGCTGCTTATGAGAGTGGGAAGTTCATCATCATCATCATCTTCTAATCCTGGCTATGTCATACATACAAATTCTATCTCTCTTTACCTAGATTTCTATGGAAAGATGGCAATGTATTTTTATCTTATGATCTGAGGGAAATACTAGGGCCCCACTGACTCTTTGGTTAGGCCCCAGAATTTGAGAATAGTTCACCACAATGTATTCATATACTTATTAAAGCTTAAGTCAGTGAGGGCATTATAACAAAAATCTGAAAACATAGATGAGAAAAACAATGAAAGCTTTTCTTCCCTGATGCCTAGAATTCTTCTAAAATCTCCAAGGAATAACCTTCTTAATTTTTTTCATGATGTTTAATTTATGCTGTCATGACATGTCTTTCTTTGGCTCTAGTGAAACCAAAACTGCTAATTAAAAGCTTCTTCTCTTCCCCCAAATTCAGCAAAGCTGAACTGGCAGTATTAAGATTTCAAAGGGAATACACAGTGAATCTAACAGAAAGAATATTAGGTAGTGTGCTCCCAAAATTAAAAACAAAACAAAACAAAACAAAAACAACCAAACCCAAACACCAAGACACACACAAAAAATCTAATGAAATTACAGAATCAACATGGGAACTGCTGGAGTGTCATGATACAAACTTCTGGAGATTGTCACATGTTAAGCAATCCCCGTTGGCCTGTATTTTTTACATTCTATTTGCAACAAAGCTCCTGATACTCAACTTTAAGAATAAAGATGTTCAAAAGTTCTCTCAAATCAGAGAGAGAACGAACAGATTTCATCGGTTTCAAAGGCAACCCCCAAGATCAATACACTTCAAAACATATTCCGAACAGTTAGACTGGCTAAAGTTGAATCAACCCATTCTCATAATTTATTTGATCCTTTTTTTATTGTTTGGAGAGCAAAACATGACAGATTTAATGAAGCCACACCAGCTAGACTTACTAACTCTATAGAGCACTTGTAATTCATTTTAGATGTGAGGTTGACCAAATCTCATCATTTGCTCTACTTCCATTAAAATATAGTCATATTACCAAATTCAAGATCCAGAGTGCTTTCACATATTTTCTATTTTGAGGACGGGACTTCTGAAAGTGCACAGCCAGACAACCACTAATCTTAGTAATGCCCCATCTCTGTGATTTCAGATAAACTGATCCAGTTTCTAACCAACCGAAACAACAGAGGAAAAACCACAGCACCGAATTATACATTTTGCCCCATTTTTGACCTACTCATGCTAAGCTATGGTTTCAAATAGGTTGGCTTAGCCCTAGCTAAAATACCAGAGACAGAGTTGGAGAAGGAGGAGGAGCTAAGGAGGGACATTTGCAACCAACTAGACAGCAACTAACAACCCTTCCCTTTCTCTCTCTCCTCTCTTCTCTTTCCTCTACCACAACATAGTTTGACAATATACCAATAAGAAAAAAGGATTTTTGCCCTCAAACTTCAAGATTTACCTCTGTCCATGCCATGTAGCACTCAGCAATGCAATGCAAGACCCTGTAGAGGCCTTGCTGGGACCTCTTGACCAATAAACAATCATCTGTAATGTTTTCTATTTTAAGGCTTCATGACTGTACTAGGTCATGCAGCCCTACACCCTCCTTTCAGGTGAAGACAAATACTGCATACCAAGTACATTAATAAATGAATAATAAGCATATTGTTCGTATAATGACTAGACCTCTACTGATTTTCACAGTTTTCCTTTTAAATTGCTTTCTCTGGTTAGATAAGAAGTCTCCGTTACGCTGGGATGGTAGATAATGCACATCAGCAATAATTAAAGGGCTACTGTTCACTCTAGTATTTTTCGTTTAGGAAAACTCAAGAAATAATGTTGTTTGGTTTTTTGAGTTTTTTTTTAAATAAATATTTTAAACAGTCTGGTATTTTCCCTGAAACTAAATAATGAATAGGGAGTAAAATTTCCAAAGGAACTCAATACACATGATAGCTTCTCTTTAAGCCTCAAAAAGAGCCAGAATTTTCTAAAGAACACAACTTTGGATGAGAAAATCAAATGAAGCAACCAGATGTCTGTGAGGATTCAACATCTCCACGGAAATCTCACAATGAGAATGAAACAGAACTTATATAAAGCAATAAGAAACAGGGAGAAGAGCTCCAAATGTCCATGAGAAAGAGGAAGACTGTTTTTTGGTTTTTTTTTTTAATTGTTTGGGTCTCCAAGATCTGCAAGGAAGGGAACTGGAAAGGGATACAGACTACAAATAATCATCATGGATGCAGTGCTGGCTTAGATGAACAGTAGCCAGGATTTAAAAACCATAAGGAGAACTGTAGAGTTGCAGCATGACAACTGCTGCCAATGGTGGCCATTTTCAGTGGCCAGTTCAAGCTATGTTAATGACAGCTAAGGCATGACCGTTTATGATCCTGGTAGAGGAAAAACTAGGATGAGTTATACTCCTGCCCTTGCACATAAGGGTCACACTGGAAATGATTTGGCGTAGGTGATTGTCTCTTCTGAAAGTAGTAGGTTTCTAACTAAATCCTAATAATGCAAACATAAAGGCTGTTAATGTACTTATTAGCCATCACAAAATGCATTTCACATTGGATGGTTACAATACATTATATCAGCAGCAATCACACCTCTGTAATAACAGTAGCAGTTCATTTAAGGAGAGCAAGTATACCTCTTCTTCTAACCCATTATGTGAACATGATGAATGATGATGGCACTAGGCTCATATGGGAGGGAAGTGGAGCTGGAAGGTGAAAGAACTGCCTTTGTAAAAAATAAATGGAGTAGTACATGTATAGGTATATCTGGGTATATTCAGGCATAAACATTATATTTGGGTATATTCAGGTATAAACATTTCAAAAATAACAAGATGCCTCCAAAATCAGTCAAAGGCAGTTTAAAGGCAGGGGGAAAATCCTCAAAAAACCCTACAAAACTTCAGAATTAAAAGAAAAAAGGCAAAACCAGTGTTTTTAAAAGTGAGGAAATACTAAATGAAATATGTTTCAGCAGGGAGTAGCTCCCAGCATTAGAACCAACCACTTCACAAGGGTCAGTTGGCCAACTTTAAGCTTGAGCTTGGGTTCAGTAAACAGTGGGTGATATTTAAACACAGATGTACATAAGACTGAAACCCAGACCTTGTGTCTCAAAACTAGTCAGGAAATACGTTGTTAATTATGTAAAAAGATAATGCGGGAAAGATGGAAAAAAATAGATTCTTTTTGAACAGAGTATTTTAATGATTGTTTACAAACTGAAATACATGTTGGAATTTGATTGTCTCCCTGGAGTTTGGTGGAGCTTAATGAACATAAATGCAATTTAAAGTGTTCATAAAATAATACTTCCTTTTCATATTATTCAGGTCACAGGCTGAATAAGAATTTTTCTTACACAGCGTTATTAGTGGGGAATAATTTTAAAAAAATAAAACTATAAGAGTATTTCCTTCTAGGGACCCTACAGCAAAGAATGATTTTTCCTTAATACTGAAGAGTGGTCAAGAAAAAGATTGAGTTGTCACATAGCCTGGAGTGTCACAACCCTGCTGAGGAACAGAGTATCAGGTGGAAGATGTGTCCTCCTCCATAGTTAGGTACTATAATTACTAGTCAGTGAAGCCATGGAGTCAGGTTGTTTCTGAGAGAAAACAATCTCCCAGCCTGCCTGTTGCAGTCCAGACAGAAGGTACAGGCTCCCTAGGAACATGTCCTGCAGATGGCCAGGACCTGGAGTTGCAATTATTTACACGAGTAAGGATCAGAATTCAGAGGCTTCTTTTTTTTTTCAAAAAAGCTTCTTCTACCAAAGAAGCTGAGCTCTGAAGTTGGCACCTCTGAAAAGTTCACATGGTTCTGGATGTTCATAGGGATCACAGACCTTTCCTCAAGTGAGAGGACAGTGTAAATTCTACTGACAACAAAGTGATGAAGAGCACAATTGAAACTTTACAAGAGATGGAAGTGGGAAAATAAGTAACACTGCCACATGAAGACAAATGTGGAGTAGCCAAGGCAGATTCTTTATGGCTCTTGATATTTCCCAACACTCCACTGTAATGGCATCGTGGGCTGGGGCTCATATCATACTTAAGAAAATTATTTACCTTTCCCCCATCCCCTATATTACTTGTGCTTTTATCGTCATGAAAAAGGTCTGATGTTTTAAAGGTGATTTATATTAACAAACATGATGCTGTAATAGTGTAAGTATTTCTTCATACAGCAAATTTCATTCCTTGAAACATTTGTTCCACCTGATTCTTGCAAAATTCAGGTTAAAAAATGATAAATACTAGTCCATCTTCTCATATGCCTCTGCACATATGCCAAATTCTTAACTATTGTTAGCTAAACAATTAGGGGTTTTAACAGCAACAAGTACAGCACTGTACAGGGGGATTGAGATTACTTGGAAAACAATCCCAGGAGGGAGGACAACCTTCTTTCTTCCTTATTTTCATATCAGAAACCACCATATATCAGGGCATATCATGAACTTGGGGATATGCACTGGCAGGCAGGACCTTTTCCAGGAAAACTCATGTCACTTATTAAACCTAAGGTCTGAATGATTTGGCAGTGCTTTTTGAGCTGACTTCTCACTGCTCCTATGGGCTTTGGCTCAGAGGAGACCCTATTTTACTCTCTGCCATTTGTTTTGCCAGAGAACCCATCTGTCAAATGTCCACTACTGTTCATTGCAGAGTACATCTTCACCACCCAGAATTTTTGAGAAGAAATGCCTCTGAAATCTGAGTAAGCTTGAATTAATTTTATCATCAGCATTACATTTCCTGGAAATATTTATCTGCAATGCTGTGAATAGACAGCTCTTTACAGACTATTTTACTTCAGATTATGTATTTCAAATTCATGTTGTGGAAACCTAAATCATCTAAATTTAAAGAAAAAAATTTCTAAGAAATAATTTGTATACTACTCCCATAAAACAGGATTTAACCAGTTGTAACAAAAAAGTAAAAGACTACATGCTTTTATTGGTTCTTATGCAAAATAAAATAATTTGTAGACAGATATTCACAACAAACTAATATAAAATAAATCCTCCCTAACTGCTTTGGCAAGTTTCACCGCTAGGTTTCACTTTAAAACTAAACCAGAAACATAAAGACATATGCCCACACAAAGGTATTATCATCAACAGTAATAATAAAAACAATACTATCTGAGACCTAAAAATTGTTGAAGGCAAAATAGCTCAAATGATTCTTAATGCCTTTCAGGCACATCTGAATCAAATAAGGTAATTATTCTTTAAAATGCTTACACAAAGTCTGATTTGCATGCTAGTAATTACTATGCCTTGTGGCATCTAGCAATTGACACAGCAATGATTTTAATTATTGTAATTTCATCAGTATAAATACTTCAAAGTTATGCAAATAGTACCTCATAATCCACATAGACAGTTCAGAGTATTTGATTTACTAGTCTTGTAAGGCTCTTTGTCTATGCAGTTTACTCTCAGATGTGACTGTGCATTGCAATTGAAGCCTTTCACTCACATCAAAGCTCTAAATCATAACAAGATGAGCTAATTTTACAAAGACTGACACTTCAAACATTAACTTGCAAATACAATTATAAGATGAAATATATAAAGGACTTTACTGGGATATCATCTGGCATGGATACCTGCAGCTAATCATATCTAATGTTTTCTATGACAGTGGTAAGCAATGATATTGCAAGGCCAAATACCTTGGTGTGAACAATTACAAACGGCCACTCTTGCTGCTGAACGTCTCTGTAAAAATACTTCATTCTGTTCTACCATTTAAAAGCTGCATATTTTAAGGTTGTGGGTTTTCTTTAAAAAAAAAAAAAAAAAAAAGCATAAGTATTTTTTTAAATAGTGTAGGGGATACACTGTTTTCACTACTGTAAGCAAGAAGTTGTACTATCATCTAGTTGTCTTTTAATTACAGAAGCACACAAAACTATGTTTTAGGCCAGATGTTGAGATGCTGTAAATCACAGCTTTCAATAAATCTTAGATAATTAAACACATCTCTCTTCCATTAGAAACCAAGTTCTGCATCAAAATCACAAGCAAAAAGTTGTATATCCGTAAGAGCAAATGTAAAAAACATTGTAGACCAACAGTATTTTCAAAGCTGTCACTAATACTTGTTTTACAGAAGAGCTTTGGTATAACACTAGTTATCCCTAGTTCAGGATCCACATGTGCTGAGTGAGAAAATAATCAGACCCGTTGTAATTTTATTTTTTTTTTTTTAATCTGGTTCAGTTTACAGCCTACCCTGAAGCATAGAGGTAAACAAAATCAGAATGAGATCACCTACAGAGAAAGTACTTCAGAGGTGCTCTGCATGCACAGCTATCTTGGAGGGAGTTTGATGCCTGACCTGACAAACAATCTACCTAGAAAGAATGTGGTAGTGGTCAGAGGTAGTCCAGTGAAGAAGGATATAGTGAGTTTTTTAGACTAGAAACTACATTAGAATCAGAGAGAAATTTTCCATAACAGAAAACTCCAAAAACATCATGACAACTTCTTCATAAAAACTGCTGTTGAATTCCTTTTGTTTCTTATTGATTGCATAATATTTATAATTTAATCTTGTAAAGGAGAAGGGAGAAAAAGAAATAGGAGATAGAGTAAGAACTCTTAAAATCAAGGAACAGCTTTTATATAAGTAAACTTAATTTGGGAAAATAGAGGTCTGAGGTAAATCTGAGAAAGGCATATAAAATCATGAACTCTTTGGAGAAAGCATATAGGGAGCAATTAACTCTCATACTAAAAGAATGAGAAAACAGCTGATGAAAACTAGGAGAAATGAGATTTAAAGAAAACAAATTAAATAGTTTTCAATGCAATATGTTATTAAAAGGCAGAAATCACTGCCTCAGAATATTTTGAAGGCAGAGGTAATAAATAGGTATAAAAGGTACTAAGTCATAGAGAAGGGGTCTGTCCAGAACTATAAACACTCTTGGGTAGGATGCAAAGACTGATCCATTAGGTCCATAGGGAACTAACTGCTGGAACTGGAAAGATATCACTCCATACTCACCATTTTTCTTTTACTACCGGCCACTGTCACAGACAGGAAACTAGCACATACCAACTTCTCTGAGGATTCTATGAAAAGTCAGTGATTGTACTATTTTCCAAAATGTCAAGCATATAAAATCACAAACTCTAAAAATTAGCATGAAAGCAGGGTATAGTATGAATATCTTAGAAGGAGGTATAACACAGTCTGTTTGTGGAATACATATCTACCTGTTTACACATTCAAATGTAACTTGGGCTCTCAGATACTGCTCCAGCAGAATCAAGAGGAACTTGACATAGGTAAAAAACAAGATGTCAACATCAAGCATTTCAGCCAAGTTGTAGCCTACACAGGTAAAGGATGACTTGCAAATCCACCTCATGTAAGAAAAGGAAAAGAATCACTTGAAAGGAAACACAGAAAATCAGACAGCAGCATGAACAGCTAAATAAATTCCACACAACAAACAATGAAACACTGAATGATAACAATGTTGAATCACAGTACATAAGAGCACAGTGATGAAAGTGACATACCAATGGAATCACATGTAAGAAACTGGAAAAATCTCAAACCAGAGTTAGTTTTACATATGATAGATACTAGCTGCAATTATTCCAGATATTAATCTTTTTTTTTTTCTTTTTTATTCTTCAGTTCCTCAGCTCACACATTCCCACTATTTTAGTAAATTTCCTTCCACTGATGAGGAAATGAAAATGGTTTAAAACATTAAGAATTATTTTAGTGGAAAAAAGTAGCTACCTATGTCTCTTCCTGACTCTCCTGTGGAAGCAAAATAATTAGTAATTTTGTATATATATAGCAAATTTTTCAATATCTGTTTCAGTCCAAACTACAAAAACCACACAACATTAATTTAATCAGAATATATTTTGCACCTGGATCTCTATTTGTGCACCTCAGTAAGTGGCTTATTTTTTTACAGATACTACCTTCTTTCAGCACCACTTAAATCAATGGTGGTTGTGATTGCACAGCACTTAATTTTTGATGCCCTGGATAAAAATATTAGTTCAAGAATTCACACTACTGTAAGCACCAAAATATTGTATGTCTTACCTGAAATCTAGTAAAAAAAGATATCAAAAAAAATGTGTAGGTTAAATGATTCAATCAATTTTTTTATCCCTGTAAGCAGTCCTTCAACAGCAAATGCAAAATAGACTGAAAAAGTACTATGGGAAAATTTTACTGTCGTTATCCCTGCTGCATAAAAGGGCAGAAGTCATTGCATTTCTATAAATCCTACACCGGCAATTTTCCAGCCTTTATCAGTTTCTGGAAAATAAAACAAAACACTGTTACTGCAAGACTAGTACTAAGAAATCAATATACACAAAATATAATTTTCAGAAAACTCAGAAGAAAGGATACAATACACATACTTGGGTGTGCTTTTGGGAAGGATAAGATATATGAGTTGCTAAGATGAATTAAAAAAAACCACAAAACCTAATAGAATCCAAGTTTAATTTTTAACCTCTTGACTTTTCTTTCTGTTAATTAACATCGGGATCCCATCCAAAGGTATTTGCACAACATTCATTTGCTAATAAATTAAATAATCTCAACTATTGCTGGGAACAGTGCATCCTTATAGTCTGAGAAGTATGGTTCCAGAAATACTTTTTTTGTAACCATTAAAAGTGACTTGGAGCATGGTTAAAAACCATGTAACACTAAATTCAAATTAAACACATGGGTAATTAGATTCACTTGTGTTTAGAGCAACACAATAAACCAGTATGCACACAAACATTTATATGATGAAAACAAAGTAAACAAGCAACAACAGAAAGAGAACAGGATGGAAATTGAAACATTACAATCTTTATATTATACCATACAGTACATTGACACTTATGAGAAGAGTTATTAGTGTTCTGTTTTATGAAGACTTAAAAGAATGTCCCTGCTGCTGTAGTGAAAACCACAAGCTGAAGTATTAGTAATTACAGCAACATCTAATGAAAAAACCCAGACCAAAAAAACACTGCTAAAAACTTAATTTTTTTCTGTCTCTACAAATCCCAGTAAATGTTTCAGTTTCTGCTCAAAGCCACTTTGTCTTACATCAGGATTGAGTGTTTGAAGTTCTATGATTCACTTATTTAAATAAGGAATAGCTGATGAGCCATTACAGACATATGTCAGGAGATCCATGTAAAGCTGGTGATCAGTAATTTGCACTCTAGAAAGTTCTCACTCTAAAAAACAAAACAACACAAAAAAGCCCCAACAAACCTAAACAAAAAACCCCAACCAACCAACTAGCTAAAAAAATACTTCTGTACAGATCAATCTTTATAAAGGAAGACTGCCTGCAATGTTTTAATTTAAAAGTAATAAAGTAATTCTAGTGTTCCATCAGATAATTTTCTTTTTATCCCCACTACCACATACACACTACAATAAAAATTTAATTGCTACAGAAAACATCATTGTTTTGCTCTCACCCATGTCCAAAAACCTTCAGATGAAAGACAATTCTAATGCATATTACCTACAGGAATAAAATTCCTAAGAATTCTGTATCTAGATGTACATACCATGTCCATAAAAATAAAATTAGAAATTATTACTGGTTGAGACATGAGGAGCCTGCCAGTTTCAGTTATGAGTTTTTGTTTGGGCCTGGTCTCAGTGGTGTGAAGTTACCATCATTGGTGTTACTTAGTGGTTTATCTGAGAAATAAGCAATGGTATTGATCCAGTTTATGATGATGACTGAACCTCACTATTGTCCCTTTTTAATAGCTTCCACAAATTCAAGCAGATCTTCTACGAATTAGGTCCAAAGCCTTCAGAATAAACAAAGTAAATTTAAGAGAGAGAACAAAAGAAGCAGCAAGCAGCATTCTTCCCAGCAGACCTACAATGTGACTTTGTCTTGTAATGGAAAGAAATGAAAACAATAAAAGACAAAAAAATTTTAAAATGTATTTATCAATTTACAGCATTTGTGGTCAGAAGCATTTCCTCGCACAAATTCTCAGATTGCTGAGTGATATAGGTGCAGCAGAATTTGAAGAGCCTTGATTATATTGTACATGTATTTCATGTCATAAACATATGAAACATTTAAAATATGGTATTAAATATGTAACAACATTTCCTGGCACAGAAAGAACAAAGGTGTGAGAGAGCAGTTTTTTTAAAAGCTTTTAAATAATGCTGCTAAGAAATGTCCCAACATGCTAAAAATCTTGTCTTAGAATAAATTCCCCTTCATAGTATTCTCTTTGTTGTAGATACAGTCTGTGACTGAAAAAGGTACTGCTGGCTGCTTATAAAAAAAAGTTTTTAACTATTTAAGCTGCTACATAATTATTTTAAACCATTTGGCTGAAAAGATAGCTACAGCTTAAGGTTTAAAGAGTTGTTGATGGTTATGAGCAACATAACTCATATACTATTAAATAACTGTAAATAAATGTGTTTATGTAAAAAAGCTAACTATTAAATAACTGTAATAGTAGTAAGAGATGCTTAGAATTTAAGAGAGCTTGATTTATTTATTTATTTATTTATTTATTTATTTATTTAAATAATCACCATCTTATCAATTTCCTGCTGCTTTCTGTAGCTTTCCCTTGACATTCCCTTGAGTAGGATAAACCATCTGACTTTCCTGTAACAAGTTCTGAACGATACTAAAACAGAGTGCATGCTGTTGCCAATGTCTGAAGTACTCTGGATCATATCTGGGAAAGAAAAAAAAAAGAAAAAAAAAAAAGGAAAAAAAAAAAAAGAGGACTAAAGTTTGGAGATTGCTGAAAATAACCTACTTAAATAAACAACCTGTTCTTCTCACCATTAGGCACTGTTGTCCTGGAAGATGGAAACTTATGCTTCCTACATCAGCCCTTTAAGTGGACTAGTCTCCCTGATTTCTAAGGACAGAGAAAAGAAGAGCTAAATCAGTGAAGAATGGGTCAGACTTGGATCTGTCATCAGTCACCTGAGAACCTCATGGAATAAAATCTTAATCTTCTCTGTTTTCACTTGAAGATGCAAGCAACTGAATCAGTCAGAAAAGATCTTCTGATTGACTTTTGGATCAGTTCCTGAGTGGCACATGGAAGAAACAACTGGCTTGGCTTCCAGCACCTTTCTCTTTGTATACCAACAACACATATTCCTTTAGATAAGTCAAAGAACACTGTGTCAAAGGCCTGCACAAGCCAGTCCTAAGAGCAAGTGGGTAAGAGTGCACGCCTAAGGATCCTCTCCCAGAAAAACTCCCTGCATGACTGGGATTAGGGTTGAAGAGCCATGCACATGCTATACATTTGTAAGCATGACAAACATATTGTCTCATAAAGACAAAATAACAACAGCATGAGTTTTTGATTGCCCTTTAAATTTCAGGCACTGAGGGAAAAAAGGTAGTTTTCCCTTGTCTGGCTTAAGAAGTAAAGTTCATTCAGGCTGCAGTGACTCCTGGGAGTTGTAGTATGTCTCCTTGCAGGCAGGCTCATTCCCTCTGGGTCTACCTGGAATTGCGAGGATGCAGGCAAACAAGGTAGGGCACAAAGTTCAGTGGTAGCACACCTCAGCAGGATACTAAACCTCATAGGAAACACTTGCCTTTTTTTAATTTTCTGTGAGTCCAAGTATATGAGATCAGCTTTCCCAGTCTTGTAAGAAATTTCTCTGCCTAGTGAGACTGCACTCTGAAAGTACTGTGTTGAAACAAATATATTACATTTTTCTCTAGAACAAATATAGGAATTTCACTTTTTTTTTTTTTTTTTTTGGTCTATAGCAGTGACCCAAATTAGCCTTACTGTGGTTCTCTTTGTATCCAGGAAAAGTCTGATATTATTGTTTTACATATTATATTGTATTACCAGCTCCTCTAACCCTGCATGCTGAATTCTCATTGGCAAGGAAATGTTGGACCCTTTCATATGGAACATAACTGGCCCACACAAATTTCTTTATATATATGGAACAAAGAAAAGGAAAAGATAACTTAGAGATTGATAAAATGTTTCCTTGTGGTACTGAGAAATATATAGATACTAGAAGGAATATTTTTAAGAGCTATATTTACACCAATGACAATGAAACAATGCTAAGAACTCACACAAAAAACAGCATGCCAACAATTTTTCAGATACTTTCTATACAGGCTTGGATGGAGAAACCTAATCACTACATCAGATATCTCCCGTCCCTAAACACTTCCCATGTTGAGCAAGCAGGATTAATGAGCAGTGCTCCTACTTGGTAGGTAAGGAGTGACTAGAAGAGGCCGCCTGTAGCACTTCTCTACCAAGCACCCCAGAGGATGCCGCAGAGGATCCAGTCTGCAATGCTGAATTACTACATGCAGAAAGGCCCACGTGGCCTCTTTAGAGAGCTCTACACAGCAGACATCTGCCTCCTCTGCTCTGAGCCTCGTGCCTGCTATGGTGGTGCACGCATTTGTTCCCACTGGTACTCTCTTTACCCTTCACTAAACATGCTTGCTTAATGCAGTCTTTCAGCTAGTGGAAAATAGGTCCCTTGAAGGCTGTCATTCCCTTTCGGTAACCCCCTGGAACAAAACAAAGAGGTGATCTGACTTTCTGCTCTCCAGAGTTCACTTGGGATCAATTCTAACAACTCTTATAATGTTGAGATTAGGCAGCTTTTCCTCCTCCTTGTTAACAAGGCAATGACAAAGAGTGAGAGAAGTCAATTTCTTTTTCAAATAAAACTAAGAAACCACTCTTTAGTAAATAGAAAAGTTACAAATAAATAAGCGGGGATTCTGACTGGTGAAGCCCTGCAGTACTTCATACTGGAGATACTGGCTCCTGGGCCGGGGGGGGGGAAACATCTTTAGGAAGTTGAAACTGGGATTCCATAGCCTTTAAAGAGCAAATGCAAATCCCAGGGGACTCCTTTTTTAAGGTTAAGCTTGAAAGCTGCCCTTTTGAAATGGACAGCTGCCAGCCTGACCACTGACCCCATTGTTTCTCCCGACAGGGGCCTAAGCAATCAGGGAGCTGACATCCAATCTGCCTTCCCTCACACATGGCAGCAGGCAGGATCTGGCACCTCCAGACCCAGGCCATTGAAATTTCCTCTGAGCTGACTGAAAATCAGAAAACAGACCTCAGGAACCAATCTGGAAATAACACAGTCAAAATGAGCTCTTCCAAAGCAAAGTCCTTTTAACCACGGGCTTTCAGGAAGGCATTTGGCCAAGTCGCATCAGACCTTCCCACTAGCAATCAATCTCACCTGCATTTGACGCTAGAAAAACATTCTTCACCATGTTAACTTTGGTATGTACACCAACAGGTTTCCTCCCAGTCAGCTGATTTATAAGGTGACCAACATCTCTCTCAGAGCAGGTCTGCAAACTCCTGCTATCCATTCATATGGACGAGAAAATCATCAAGGGCTGCGTGGATATAAAGTGTAACTTTTCTTATTTACTGAAATGATTACAGCAAAGAACCCATGGAGCACAGCCCCACCACTGGTAGGTATTCTCACAGAATGCACTGAACCTGCACTGGACAAACCCTGTCCATGCTAAGCTAACAGCCAAGCAAGGGGAAAAAAAAAAAAAAAAAAAAAAAAAAAAAAGCATGTTTCATGCACTTCACAACAATGTATCTCACTGCTGTTTTACACAACTGAGCAGGTGGATAAAAGCACCTGTCCTGCTTAAAATCACTTCAGCTTCAAACACTCCTGATTGCATTATCACTGCAGTCATGCATAAAGGACGATTACACTCAAAAAATCTGTGGAGCATAAGACTAGATATTTTTGGAGGGGTACTAGCTGGTGCAGGTCCTTCATCCGCTAATACGTTATTAAAGCAGATCTGATTTCAAAGTGCTCAGAGCCCTCATCTAAGCAGCCATTGGCTGCTGTGAGATGAAGAGATCTCCTGAAAGCAAGGCCAAATGAAAGAATGGTGAAGGGATTGTTTCGTACAGGTTCAACTTGAGAGGTGTCCTGCAACTGGACCTAGAGATGCAGAAGAGGGGAGGATGCAGGAAGAACGTGGAGTAGAAGTAGGTGAGAAATTACTTAGCAGCTGTGATTTCCAGACTGCAAATAGACTGACATTTTAGACAAACACTTACACAACTCTTCCAAATTCTTGTTAAAAAGTCAGTGGCCTGATCTTCACCACAGTCATACTATTCAGTATGACTTTTACTTTGCAAGGAGGAATACAAAAGGAAGAACTAAGCCTAATGACTAATCTAATAAAAAGCGTTAACTCTGAGAATAAACAATTTAATTTAAATTCAGAGTAAAACACATAATTGCTTTAAGTTGGTATCACCAGAGTAGGAAAGCAACTCAATTATTTGAGTCAGAAAATGTTCCTACAAGAATTTTAGCTTCACAGGTATGACCTGCCCAGTTCCCACTTCTTTCAGCACATATTCAGGAGATACAGCAGCATCTACAAGGGCAAATGTCAGATGCAGAGATACAATTTGGCTTGGTATTCCTGTGTGAATAGCCATCAGCCACACAGTTCAAAGGCCAACTGGCAAGTTGTCCACATCACCCACTATTTCAGGATTTACAGCTTGTGCTGGGCAGCAGGAGACCAGTGCTTTACTTTTACCATTAGCAGAGTCAGTATTAGCACAGTCTTAGGGTGAATAATCAAGGAAAGGCCACTTGGCTCAGCCTGTTAAATAAGAGGCACCAGATGGCAACCTTACTATGTCTGAGATAGGGTCCCACATGCTTATGGATGGTACCAGAATCTTACATATAAATATAAAAGACTGAAGACCCAGTACTTCCCACTCTTACCAGTACTGTGAGTGCTACACACCTCAGATATGTGCAGGTGCAGCTGGATACCACTGGATCCCTATAGAGTTAGATACACAATAACACAATCAGCGTTATGATCAGGGGACATAAACCAGCCTGGCTTTCCATTCATTTGTGTCTTTTTCTCCCCAGGAATGTTACCCAACCATTCTAACAGCCACAGCCCCAGCTCCAACCCCTGTTTCCCTCCTAAATCATGAAACAGAAGTACTGTGGTAGGTGAGAAGTTGTGTGTCTGTTGCCTGACCAATTCATGGTGCTGCCACACAGAAGATAAAAACATGTTTCTCTGTCCTTCTCCTTCAAATGAAGCTGCCAATAGTTTATCCAGCACTACATTTATTGAGATGTACTGAAGGATGTAGGGGAATAATTGACCAAGAATCACATCAAAACCTAATTTCCATAAGAAATGATGTTAGAAATTGTTTGAAAGAGCATTAAAAACTTTTATCCGTTCTTCATTACAGTCCAAACATCCCATCTGGTGTACCAAAAGTTTAAGGAAGAATAAATTGTCTTACATTCCAAAAAACACCAAAACAACAAACACCAAAAAAACCAATCCAAAACCAAAACCAAAACCCAACTAAAAAAACATGAAGACCAATCAGTTCTATGACATTTATTTAATTTAACAGGGTAATATTTTTTCTCCAATGATAATTAAAATTCTATATGTTATTAGCTGGAAAAGGCCAATCTCTCTTCCCTTTGCAATAAGAATAATAGGTATTCTCTAACTAACTGCTTAAAAAACCAAACCAACCTGCCAAACACAACCTTTTTATTTCCAGACCACATTGTTAATATATTCTCAAACACTAAAATTATTAGTATTAGTTATTGAAGTAGTATTTATGGTACACACACTCACTTTGAAAGAAGATCAATGGTCAATCCTTTAAGTAATCTCACAGTGACAACCTTCCACATATATATATAATTTTTAAGTATCATTATAATTTTAACATTAATTATCATTAATATTCTTAAATTATTATTATTTTAAAAATTGTATTAACATGCAGATGTTTGTACTGAATATTTGAGTTGCATTGTTCTAAATGGTAAACGGTAAACACCAGTAAAATGGATAGCCATTTTTCATTCCTCAAAAAATGGAAAAATTCTGG
This sequence comes from Athene noctua, assembly GCF_965140245.1. NCBI lineage: Eukaryota > Metazoa > Chordata > Aves > Strigiformes > Strigidae > Athene > Athene noctua. Next base: position 34,596,562 of record NC_134038.1, read on the forward strand.
TTTAGTTCAAGTCTCTTATCCCTCTAAATACATAGCAAATGCAGTTAACATACAATACATTAATAATCATATCAATGTTACTGAAAAAATATACTGATTAATTCAAATGTGTTTATAAATGTTTGTTCAGGAGCATTTACTTATTGTCCAGCATTTTGCCATTTGCTTCCTGTTCTAAAAGGCCTTTTCTATGATCTTTTAATCATGAAGATTTGGGATTTAAAAAAAAAAAAAAGACTAATAGATAGATTTCACGGGAAAGCTTTTTTGACTTCCTAAAAAATATGTTGATTTAGCTACAAAAATAACTATATACTGGAAAATATGTAAGAATGAAAAAAAAAATCACACAATTAAGTAAATAGAACTAAAAGAGAATTTAGATTATTGTAACAGTGTTACTACAGCTTTCAATATTTAAGTAAAATTTATATTAAAAAGTTTAATCTTTACAGCATTATATCTACCAGTCACAAAGAGAACTCAAGTGCCTATCATATTTACCAGCTAACATAATTTTGAGGTTACATATCTCTAGATTTTACCTAAAGTTTATTATAGCTCAACCTACAAACTCTAATCTTGATTAATATCTTTCTTTCCCTGTATTTAGTGAATTTTATAAGCTATTAGTAGTTCAGGCAATTTGAAGATGTACCCTCTCTAAAATTCACAAAGTTAAAATCTTATAACTATTAATTTCTCAGACAAAATAAAGATTTCAACAATTTTTGTGATTTTTATTTTCTGTCTGATCCAGAAGTCAGAAAGGATGCTTTCTGAGCAATCACAACTAGCCAGTATTCCAAAAATTAAGACATTTTCAATAGACAGCCTTTGGGAAGCTGCATATCGTAATGTATTCTGGGAAATGCACCTGCTCCCTAACATATTATGTACAGAAGTAAATAAACCCACTAGTTTATTTGTGGAAAAAAGCACTAAGGTCTAACTTCATATTGAAAATCCAACAAAATAGAAAATATATACCCAAACCATTGTGGTTTGTTAGGGTTTTTTTACTGTTTCACAGGTGGATGCCAACAAAACACTGCCTATATATGCTAGGCAGGGCTGCAGAAGACATGTGTGATGATTATCCATGAAATAAATGTTTTAGGATTTTGGTAAACTATGGGAAAACTATCAACATTTCTAAATCCCCTAATTTTGTCATAATCTCCCCTTGTAACGGCCACTTTTATTTCTCACTCCTTGGTTTTTCATGATAGTGATTAGTTGGCAAATGAATTGAATTTGCAACAGAAGATAAAGGAAACAATATTTTAAGTGTAGCAAGATGTCTTTTTCTTCCCCTTAGGAGGTTGTCTCTATATACTTGTTCATCATCCTCTAGCTGAAGTGCTAAAATAAAATAAAATAAAATAAAATAAATAAAAAAATCCCCTCGCTCAAGTCCCTCAGTTACAATATGGAGAAATAACCATAATAGAAGCATCTGAGGGGAAAAAAAAATCAGACCTGTGACAAATTTTTCATTAAAAATAAGAAAGAAATAAAACAAAATTCAAAATACACAAATGGAAAACCTCAACATACACATGGGTCACCTACCAGAAGAATTGATGACTATTAGTACACAAACTTGCTCATAAACCAATTTGCACATTAGCCATGGTAAGCATATGTGCCAGTTAGGTGAAAAGCTATTTATTAAAAGTATTTATTAAATAGTTGTTTGGTTTTTTTTTTCTACAAATGTTGCTTCAGACTCTCCAGTAAGTTTTAAAATTGACCAACGTAACAGAAGGATAATAAAAGCGCAACAAATAATTAGGACACACTATCTAAACACTTTGCTATGTATATGAAAATTAAAGAAATACGTGCCCACATATGTGAAATGGAGATTGTTTTCAGCAGCAAATTTATGAGATGTCTAAAGTTATTAGTGAGTTCTAAGGAACAGCCTTAGGCACTGATTATGCACTATTCATTTTGCTGGTAAGTACTGACTGAAAATGGCCATCCTCACCATGATCAAAAGTCTACCTTGAGAAGTATCCTTACTTTGATGGTAGATAACAGTAAATCCTTACATAGAGTTTAAAAAAAAAAAAAAGGGGGGGGGGGGGAGGGGGAGGAACACAAAATTGTCTTCTTGTTTCTGCATTGAGAATTTAGCTCAGTAGACCTGGTGGATTTCTTCTGTTACTTTGGTAGCCACTTCAAACCACTGTGGTAGCCACTCCCATTCCTTTGACCTCTGTCACCCATAGCACAGTACTGATGCTGCAGTTATGCGGCACACACTCAGTCCAAACATAGCCAAACATTTGTTTCCTTGATAGATATATTGTGTTAGTGTGGTAAGGTTTTGATAGCAGGGGGGCTACAGGGGTGGCTTCTGTGAGAAGCTGCCAGAAGCTTCCTCTGTGTCTGATAGAGCCAGTGCCAGCCGGCTCCAAGATGGACCCACTGCTGGCCAAGGCCAAGCCCATCATCAGTGCTGGTGTCTCTGTTTAAGAAGCAGAAAAAAAATCCCAACTGTGAAGCAGCAATTGCAGCTGGAAAGAGGAGCAGAGATTCCCCTGCAGCCCGTGGTGCAGGCCATGGTGAGGCAGCTGTGCCCCTGCAGCCCAGGGAGGTGAACGGTGGAGCAGATCTCCACCTGCAGCCTGGGGAGGACCCCACAGCAGAGCAGATGGTTGCCTGATGAAGGCTGTGACCCTGTGGGAAATCCGTGCTGGAGCAGGCTCCTGGTAGGACCTGTGGACCCATGGAGAGAGGAGCCCACACTGGAGCAGGTTTACTGCCAGGACTTGTGACCCCGTGGAGAACCCACGCTGGAGCAGTCTGTTCCTGAAGGACTGCACCCCATGGAAGGGACCCACGCTGGAACAGTCTGTGAAGAACTGCAGCCTGTGGGAAGGACTCAGGTTGGAGAAGTTCATGGAGGGACCCCATGCTGGAGCAGGGGAAGAGTGTGAGGAGTCCTGTCCCTGAGGAGGAAGGAGCAGCAGAGACAATGTGTGATGAACTGACCACAACCTCCATTCCCCATTCCTCTGGGCCACGCAAGGGGAGGAGGGAGAGAAAATCAGGAGTAGAATATGGGGAGTAATTTTAATCTCAGAAAGAAGGGGAGGTGGGGGGAAGGTGTTTTTAAGATTTGGTTTTATTTCTCACAATCCTACTATGCTCTGATTGGTAATAAATTAAACTAAATTACCTTACTTGAGTCTGTTTTGCCCATGATGACAACTGATGAGTGATCTCCCTGTTCTTATCTTGACCCACAAGCCTTTTGCTGTATTTCTCTCCCCTGTCCAATTGAGGAAAGGAATGATAGTACAGCTTTGGTGGGCACCTGGTGTCCAGCCAGGGTCTACCCACCACAATATAGCAGTTTCTCTTATCAATATATATCTGCTACGAAAAGACAACAGAAATACAGTAGAAAGGTACAATATCAGCATCCCTTTTAGGCATTTTTAATATGTTCCCCTGGAAAATCTCTCCCAGAACGTGGAGACATTCTTCCGTAGTCTAACCAAAACATTCGAGAGAAATGTCAAGGAAAAGTTATTTTGTCTGCTTAAGGCTTTGCTTTTTGATTTTTTTTTAATCAGTTTGATTAAAATGAACTACCAGTACAAACATCTTTTTTCTTGGGATCACATTTAATACTTGAAAATACTGAGTTGAAAAATAGAGGCCAGGCACTTGCACAGTAAGACATGATTTATTGTAACACACAGAAAATTCTGTCTCTGATAAATGTTAACACTGTAAACAATTTCTATATTAATGTTTACAGATTTCAGTCTTTTCAGTCCCTATAGATATCTATCTTCTTTATCCCAACAATTGTAACTGTAATAGCCACTTCATTTTCCAAAATTGCAAAAATATTGTTTTAATAGTGGCTATTGATATGGATATATCTGTAGCCAATAATAATGTGATTTTCTAAGATAAAAATCATTTATTTTAATTTTGCACGGGTCATACAAAGGTTGGAGGGCATTATTCATGACAGCAAGCATAGAACATATACAAGATGATACTTTTGTAATTCCAAACCTTTTTTACCTCTAAGCACTTTTTGGCAGCTCATAATTTAAAATTCTCACAAAGAAACCATAACAAGCACTATAAATAAAGTTTCCAAACAGTCAATTCAAATCAGCAAGCAAGGTCAGCTCCTAGGAATTATGCTGTTCTAGGTATCTTAGAAGTGAAAACAGTAACATGAAAATGAATGCAATATTATGTTAAACAACATAATATATCCATTCTGATCTTCAAAGAACTGAAATATTGATTGCAAGTATTTTCTAGTTGCTTCTTCTTAAGACTATGATTGTACTATGCCAGTTAAAGAAAATTTCATCCTGTTGTGCAAATATTTTAATACCCTTTCTGAATAAAGAATTTAATTTTTCAGAAAACAGTTCCTATGTGCGACACTGAGATAAAGGCAAACATATAATTTTTGGTTTAAACAATTTGCCACACAACTATAGTTAGATATAAAATAAAATAATAACAATAAAAAGAAGGATGCGTAAATTCTTTTCTTTGCAGTTTTGAAAGAGTCAGATAGTTGAAGGAAACAGTTCATAATAGAGCTAAGGTAAGGAAATATAGACCTGAAATAAGCAAAGTTCACGAAAACAGTTAAGTAAAACAAATAGCACAGTAGGGACTGAATTAAATTTTTAAATGCACACAATAGAATACCTGTATAACACAAATGATTTCCTTCTTACAGTCATAAATTCAACATAGAGAAACAATGCATTGCAGAATGATGTACTTTATAGGGTTCTTTTCTTCCCTTCTTAAAATATAGAACTATTATGATTCTCTTGTGTGGATGATAAATCCAGCTCAAAATTCTACCCACTATGAGTTCTACCAAAACATAGTACTGAGAATGAGCTGTGAGAAAATGAATTATGATGTACCAGTGGTTTGTTCAGTATGTGTATTGAAGACAGCAAAGAGTGGAAGAGAGGGAAGGGCACACAAAAAGAGGAAGAAAAAAGTAATATTTTAAAGGTTATTTTAAAAAAACACAATAAGAAGTAATACTAAATAATTTAAAATAAATTATAATCTAAACCAAAAAGACCATACCTTATAAAATTTTAAATTAAATAAGCTACCTATGGAAAGTACTCTATAAATAGTGAAAGAGATAGGCATGAATTCAGATGTTGGCTTTCAGTATCGATATTATTAAAACTATTTCTCAAACTGTTTTCTTCAGAAGCAATAGCACAATTAAGTTCATCAAAACTCATATGTGTCTAAAGCTAAAGGATTTCAAGACCTATTTAACTCTGAGACCTCTGAAAGACAAATATTTGGACCTAAAGAAAGCCAACAACTCAAAATAAGGAAAAGCAGAATAATGGGTTATGATGATTTTGGCTGGGGTGTTGTTAATTTTCTTCGTAGTAGCTAATATGAGCCTAAGTTTTGGATTTCTGCTGGAAACAGTGTTGATAACATGGGGATGTTTCAGGTACTGCTGAGTAGCATTTGCACAGTCAAGGCCTTTTCTGCTCCTCACACCACAGCATCAGCGAGTAGGCTGGGGTTCCACAAAAAATTGGGAAGAGACACAGCTGGGACAGCTGACCCCAACTGACCAGGGAGATATTCCATACCACGTGATGTCATGCTCAGCATATAAAACTAGGGGGAAGGTTGGTGGGGGGCCTATGCTTGGAGGCTGGCTGGGCATAGTTTGATTGGTGGTGAGCAATTATTTTCATTTGCATTACTTGTCTTTCTTGGGTTTTGTTTCTCTGTCTGTGTTTTCCTTTTCATTACAAATTATTGTTGTTGTTGTTGCTATTACAGTCATTATTATTATATTATTATTATTATTATATTTCAATTATGAAATTCTTCCTGTCTCAACCCATGAGTTTTCTCACTTTTACCCTTCCAATTCTCTTCCCTCATCCCGCTTCTGGGGGAGAGTGAGCAAGCAGCTGTGTGGTGCTTAGTTACCAGCTGGGGTTAAACCACGACATGGGAGAATACTCAACATTTGAAAATATTGGAGATATTCACAGTTTTAAAGAGTATTTGAGCAGGAGAGACTAAAACTCTTTTAAATACATGAACCACTTGAAGCACTCCAGTAATTTTCAATTGCTTTGAAATGTGCAAGCAAAGAACCTTGATCACTTTCACAATGAAGCACTTAAGCTCTCTGATAATTTTACACCCTTATATGCCCCATATTTCTAGAACCCCATCATTTCCTAGCTGAAGTGGTTTTAAAAATATGTGAAGTGCTCCAATAATTTTAAATTATTCTGTGCAATGCAAGCTCAGAACCCTGATCACCTCAAAATTTAAGAGCTTATAAAAATTTGAAGTAGCCCAATATTTCTGAATGATTGGGTATTGTGATTTCACTTGTTTTATAAAGTGCTTCCATTTGGAAGGAAGTCTGGTGATAAACTGAAATATAGCTGTTGGCTAGCAAATATAGGCATGTAAAAATATAATATTAAAAAAATGAATCAGAGAACATGTTTATGCCCTCCACAAAAAAAGAGAACACAAGAAATACAATGAAAAGAAAAAGGTATCCTGAATCCCCAGTTGCAAACAAAGGAGAAAAGATCTGTCCCAAAATGTCAGTAACAAACTATATGTACAGAAACAGCTAACATATTAGAATATACAAAAGATACAATAAATCAAACATTGCACTGCTTCCAGAAGAGTTGTAATTATTCATACGTCTAATAGCCTTTACAGATATATTTTATGTATATACGTAATGAATTTTATTTGATCATTTTGTCAATACATAAGGAATTTACACACATCTCACTTTAATCTGTGCTGTCTGGGTTTTTTCAGTTATTTTTTTATATAATAAAATTGGTCAGGAATATTGTCACTTATACAACAGATAATAATGAAAAATACGTTTTATTTCTGCCAGAAGTTCTATTCAACAATACACAGCTTTGCTGGAAAAAAAAACAGCAACAAAAAAAAAAATGGTATCTCTTGAAGGCTTGTAAATGGTTTACTATTCTGAAAGGGCTTGGATTTTAGCTAATTATGCACGCAATTCTGAGGGCAGAGATGATACTACCAGGTTAATTCACCTGTATAAGGGAAAGTGAGCCTTCTGTATAGGTTGCCTCATTTATGTTCATAACCTATACCAAAAAAATGACCCCCTACAGCAGGAATTTCAGCAGTGTCTGTCAGCTTGCATTTCAATGAATTCCCGCACACGCTCAGGAAAATATATTGCGAAAAATAATCTCACATTCAGCATTCATTGCCCTCCTCTATACTTTCCTTTACATTCCCCCTTCTTGCACACGTACAGCAGAATTTCAAATTAGAGAGTTCACAGACACAGTGTTTTATTTTTCATTAAGTTCCCAATTAATATTTAGTTGAGGTCTGGCAGTGGACAGGAGTTTCCTCTCACTGCAAAGCAGTGTCTTGGGAAAAGACAGACTATCGGCAGAAGAAGAAACAGAGAAATCACAGAAGTTGCCATGATTCCTGCCCTTTCCACCCAGTGCCAGGACCTATTATGATCATTGGAAGCTATTTTGGTTAATGTTATAGTTTTGCTGTTGTATCATTTTCTGAGGAGCCTGAAATCTACTCAGCAGGGTGACCCACTTGTCTGCTAAGGTGTGTATATAACTTCCATTAGGATTAAGGGTAGCAATGTTGAGCAATGGAAAAGCAGCTAATAAGGTATGTAACTCTTCAAGCACCTTTTTTTCTAAACCAAACATTTCTGCAACTAGGTCACAAATTCCTTCTCAAAGAAGCAAGGGAAGACACTGACATCAAACAGAGGCCCTCCTAAGCTACTTCAGCAAAAAGACTAATCATCAAACTGAATGAACCATCAGAACTTCAACAGAACTCCTGAAGCTGAAGAAATCTATCATCTCCCGTAAATAGCACACGTCTCCTGTATTTTTTAGCAATAGGGGCATGCAAAGGAGAAATACAACAGTTCACATGCCCCCTAATATGAACAAGCAGAAAACAGTATCAAGAAAATCTTTTTCTAAATTGATATCTAAATATTGTGGCCCAGAAAAAAATTTTCATAAAAGGAATTTTTCTTCAGGTAACTAAACTAGAAAGAGAATACATCTTCTTTCTTAAAGTAACATTAAGATATTTATTGCTTTTTCTTACAAGCACCAGCAGAAATATTTGTTTTGTCTTTAGCTCTGTCTTCTTGGACTAAGAGAAAATGAAACTTTATTCCAGAAATTCTGAACATAACTCAGTAATAAGATTTTTGCCCAAAGTCTATCCCATCAGTAGTTTACAAGTCACTCTAGAAGATTCACTCATGAAATGTCTCCAACTTCCTTTTCCTGGCCTCATCTTTTAAGGGTGGAATATCTTAATTGCTAGGAGAGGCATAAGAATGTAATTACGACTGGAATGAAGTGTACTTTAAGATTCTAGATGTGTATTTTCAAAATTGGCCAAAGGTACAAGTAAAGAAAGGATGGGGTTTTTTCTCCATTTTATCCCTGAGGTTTTGGAGATCTCTGTTTTCTCTTGTGTGGATTTATAGTGAAAGTCAACTGAGTCAAGAGAGGCGGGTTGTAAAAGACCCAGTTTAATTTATCAGAAGTAATAGCGATAGGAAATACAAATAATCTGAGCAGAGGAAGCTCTTTTAAATAGAGGTTTTAATCACCATGTTTTAAGGAAGTTTGATTTTGGGTATGTTGGATCTGACATGCCATCAGGATGACTCATTCTGCTGAAACACATCATGTTTCATTATTATTGCATAATGTGACATATTGATATAATCAGATGAATTGTCAAAACAAGATGTCAAATATGTGAAATTCAAATGAAACAAAGTTTTGTAAAAGTCCTCAAAAGTGAATAGATGTTATTACTTTAATTACATATTTTACGCCGTTTTGAAAAGCAGGTCTTTCTATATTAGTGCCTCTTTGGACTTACATTTTGAATGGCTTCCCTTACTCAGTCACATGTTTTTGCATTGCAGATGACATTTGCATGGCCACCTGACCAGAGAACATATACTTTCCGCAACAGGGAGATATGGGAAAGGAATGTCCTTTTTCTTCCACAATTTCTTATCCCTTTTGTTGAGTCTGGGCAGATCACAGAGCAGTAATTTTTTAATCTGGGTTTTTCCAGTCTTTCAATTTACTAAAGTCTAGCAAACACTTCTAGTGTAGTGCAGTAGGTGACCCTACTTGAGCAGGGCGTTGGACAAAATGACTGCCAAAGGTCCCCTCCAACCACAATCATTCTGTAATTCTGTAAAAAATACTAGCTTTAGCCTTGAGTCTCCATCTGCTTCTAAAACCCTTGTAAACATTTGAAAGAGCTGAGTGTAATCTGAACCCCATTGCAAAGAGATGTAGTTGATATGCCACTTCCATACTCACAATAGACTTTACAATCTTCATTAGTCATAAGAATAGTCAGACTAATGTGGGACAGACTACTATTCAGATCTGAGTATTTGTGGCCTTTCATTTTGACTAGTAGTTATACAGGTTTAAGGCTGCAGTGCTCCTTATAAAACTTTCTGATTTCATAAGAGGTGTTAGTTTCAATGGAAGTGAATACTTCTTTCAGGATAGAATGTAGAGAGAAGTCTATACTATTCTCAGATTCTGTCGCTTCTACAAGAAAAGACTCTCTCCCGAGGGAACCACAGATAAGTAAATTGTAACAGAAGATGTTACAAGAAGTTTCTTGGAGTTATAGAGGTCTTGAACATACTTAAGAATTCCTCCATTGTCATACGTGTCCATGCCAAGACTGGTTTCCCTCCAGCGCAGTTCCCATGGCTCACTGGTGCATAAATATGTTCCTGTAACTGATCTAATTCTGAATAGTGCGCTGCTTGTACTGTATCATAAATAGAGGTTAATACACACCAAGAACTATCTAACCTCACCCCTCATGTTAAAATACTAGCTAATATTACATTAGTGTTGTATTTCAAAGAAAATGTAGTATAGCTTTAAGGGGAAAAAAAATTCCCAGTTTATAAATAAGCTAAAACAACTAGAAACATTTATTTTTTTTTATAATTTTAATATATGGGGTTTTTTAAACTACAAAACCCACCAAAAGGATATAAAAAATTGTTTATTGCTGAACTCTAATACAATTTCCATGCCAAAAGACAAAAACTCCCGATACTGAAATACTACTGGTTAATTCAAATCCTGCCTGAAGCATGGCAGACAGCAATAATGATGACAACATCTAGCCCAATAATACAAAATCAATAGAATGCATTGAACTGCTATCCAAAGCAAATCTAGAATGTCAGTTGGTTGATTATTAATTAAATTGACACCTGCCAAACTAAATACAGACAAACTCAATGCAAACTTTATTTTACATGAAAAATTAAAATTATTAAATAACTATTATATATAGTAAAAACAAAAGTAAAGTTTATGATGGTGCTAGCATAGAATCCTGATAATTTTTATGCCTTAGGTTTTGACATATTTAGAGAAAAGAAAAAACTGATTGTATAAATTGTATAAATATAGCTTTTGCAAATAGTCTTTTAATTCTTATTGATCACAATCTTGGCATTCAAAGTCTAATTATACTAAAAACTCAGCTATATCTCCAGTGTACGGAGAAATCATTGCCTGAAATTAATCAGTACTCCAAGCACACCATTCCTAATTACAACCTGATGTTTGTAGTGCTTTGTACACCATTTTGTTGATGCTCTTGAGAACTACCTAAAAACCTCAATCAAAATAATAATTTCCCGGTAATATTTTTGTTGTATCATATGCGATACACAATAAAACTGTTCCACAAAGCATTCACACAAGTAATCAGAACGTAAGAATTCCACTAGAGCTGTATGTTTTGAAGTTTCTTTGTAAAAAAAAATAAATTTAAAAGAGTAAATAAATAAATAATCCTGAAATTCCTTTCTTATCTCAAAATATATCTACTTCAGGAAGACTGTCTTTCTGTAAATTATTTTTGAGCTCTGTTTGCAAGTCAGGGGTTTGACGTCCATTTCTCCCATTGACTAATAATATTACAGACTGCAGTTGCCTAAATATTTATTTTACAACAATAATGTCTTGTGCTTTTTAAGAAGATACCAACTGTGAAAGTTAAGAGCTTTTCATACCTTAAATGGGCGAATTTTCTTTTGGATGAGAGGCTTAAATCCAATTTAATTTATGGATATTCCTGCATACCTCAATGATGAAATAAGAGGACAAGTAGAGTTGTTGCCTTTGTCACTCTAGAGTGTTTTGTTCTGTGATATAAATGGCTGGCGCTGAACATTTTAAGCATGCAGAGTACAGCTAATTTCACAGGGTACTGTTCAAATAGAGCCATGAGTTCCATGTAGCCTTTGTAAAATAATGGAGTTAGATCAGTCTAATCCCCACCGTATGTTTACCCAAATACAGCAGCATTGGGGTTTTTTGTTGTTTATTTTAGTTCAGATAACAAAAGTTTTTCTAGTTTTGATCAGGATGTAAGAAAAAAAGAAAATAAAAAAGTGAGCGTAGAAGCCTAGTAAAAAGTAAAATGAACTCATAATACACCAGATATGAAAAAATATTTTCATTAGATTTTAGAATTTTTTCCAGTATGGACTGGAATTATTTTCCCCATAGTTTTGACAACTTTTCTGGAAAGAGAAAATAAGCCCACTAACACATCCTTTGCCTTATTAAGGGCCAAGGATCTAAGGAGAAGCTGGTGGTAACAAACTGATGCAAAATTTTTTCAGTTATACCTGGCAGAAACCCAAATCATAGTCAATGGAAACAATTTATTCTTGAGGTTGCAGTTAATAGGGCTTGACAGTCAGTTAATCAGTTGCCCCAGCTATTTTCCAAACTGAAGATTTGTCCTTAGATACTACTTAAAGCATAGATAAAAATGCAGTAAAGAACATTAAGTTATGATCACAATCACTTTTGTCTGCATTGAATATTGAAGTACACTGAAGTAGTCTCACTGCTCACACTCTGGGCACCCTGTCCACTCCACTCCAGTTACTGTAATAAAATAAAGGAACAATTCCACAGCAGACTCTTGTAAGGACTAGCATCAAAGTTACATATTTTCACCAAAAAAATGTACGCTCAGGTCCAAGAGTCATTCAAGCTCTAGGATGTTCAGTTTAATCTTCTGTACAGGTGTTTCATATTTCTTATATACCCATTTTAAATATTCAGTGAAGTAAGCAATGTTTCTCTCAACAGAGAATTATGTAGAAAACCAGTACATTGTAAATTCTCTTTCTAATAGTCCAAGAAATATTTGATGCAGTAAACTTCCAGTTCTAAATTATAAATATCCTGTTGCAGATGGGCCTTTAATTGCTGAATACAGAAACTAGGTCACTTTAATTGAAAACAATTGAGCCCCAAATCTGCAAACACATTAACTACCTAAAGTCCCTGGTACTCATATAATATATATTTGAATGACTTTTGGCACTTGTCATAGAAAAGTCAAGTACAAGTTTAGTCTCCTTTTCAGATTTGTCAAAAAGAAATCTGCCAGTCTGGTAAGAGACTGCCAAGATCCTTTGCCCTTCCTTTGCTTACGTTGCTTGTCCCAGAAAGTTTGGGAAAGGCATTGCATAATCTCTAACACTTCAGCAAAATCACACGTATTATCTCACTAGTGATCAAGAAAGTGATCATGAAGTCCATTTGCCTCCACAGACAAGGATTTCTCACAGTCTTTAAACAATAATTTGAACATGTGTAGTGTCTTCCCTTTAAGTCTATTTCTAGCAAGTGTGGTCCATTTGAATTTACAACCAATGGAAATGAAAGGGAAAAACAATATAGTGCTTCTATGATGACTTTCCTAGAGGACAGTTAGGCTGCTCCATTGCCTACATACAACCAAACAGCTGTTCTAAGTGTTTTCTAAATACGTGCTGAGCTCTTGACCATGGAATAATTTAAAAATATGTGCATATTATTCTGATATTCTTGTATTACCACAAATATTTTGTTAATTTGCTCCTTTTTTTTTTTTTTCAAAGAGTAATACTGTCTCTGGATCATACTCAGAAAACAGCTTTCTTAAATTTTATGGCAGTGATAAACAACAGAATTCTTTCTGACACCAATTTTTAGTGGTTTTAACTGCTCAGAAGAGATGGTAATAGCCTTTCTAGCACATATAGAGAGACTGATAACAAATGAAAACCAGATCTTGCTATTCAAAAACAAAGAAAAAGGGAAAAAATGGCTACTATTTGAAAAGACTGTTAGATCCTTGAAGCCTAAATCCTTTTTCATTTCATGATAAATATGACTGTTGTTTCGGGGGGAATAAACTCACATAAGATTTGGCCAAAATTACCTTTATCTGAAGTCACTTGACTGTCTAGAGTTGCTTGATCATTCTGATGTGCTTAATTCTAGTGTGCTTCAACTTTCTCATTTAAATATCTCTTCCCATCAATCATTAGTGCTTTCCTTCCTGGGTCATTGAGAGCATAATACTTCATTGTGTCAGCTGAAGGTGTGCTGACCTACTTTTCCTGGTTAATTTCAAGGGTAGGATCAGATGTTCCATTGCTTTTAGTAATTGATCTAACGATAGATCTTTACTAGAGCACCCATGACATGGTCTGAGGAGCATTCCAGGCATCACTGACTTCAAGGTCATAATTGAAATGAAAAATTCTCCAATCAATTAGATAACTTGACTGCATAGTCTGTTCTTGAAAATTATTATTTCAAAAACATATTGCTTTTGTTTGATAAAAATTAGGTTTTAATGTAGAAGATTACGTGAAAGTTGCTGCTACTGTTTGGTGAGTAGTACTATTTTTAATGTTAGAGGTATCTTAACCATGTTAATTTTACATTAACTACCTAGTGCAAGTGGAAAGACGCAGTGATAAGTGACAACTCAAAACAGATTGCAAGATGTAGGAACAGCATCACTGATGACAGAAAAACCAATAGTTTGCTGTAGACGGTGCAAAGAAATAGTTCCAAACAAAATAATCTCTCAGGAACAGACTTCTAAACTGCTAAGGAGGAGATACACTAGTCAGTTTGTTCATGATTTCTTCCTCCTGCACACCACAAAATTTGATCTTTCAGGTCACACTCTGCAGTGTGGTTTCATAAAACGTTACTTCAGTGTGTACACTCCCACAGGTAGAGGATATACACATCTGCCAGGCAAGCTTATGATCTGCTGGGATTTTGTTTTGTTTTGTTTTCTTTTCTTTTCTTTGGGGAGTGGTTTTATATTGTTACCAAAAGGGGGAAATATCTGTCCAGTACACAACATTAACATACATAACAATGCTGTCAAAAAACCATAAATAATGTACATGTAAAATGTAAAGTGAAGTCTGCTTTGCTAGCTTCTGAAATGTATGACTATTAAACTGTTGATTTTCACCTATTTTCTACTATTCCAGGTATTGAATATCATACAGTCACAGAAAACAGTGGATTCATACAGTGTGTCTATAAAGAATAAATAGCATAATTCACACAGATAAGTACTTTTAGCTGTTCTTTTCCTTTATTAGTTTGACTGTTTTAGAAAAACAATTGGGTTTTGACTATTAAAATTTGCCTTTTAAAATTAAGGTCTACATAAACTGTGTGCAAACACTGCTGGCTGAATAATAATAATCATCATATTCTTTAAGTCATTGTCTAGAATATAAATAAAAATACTTGTGTCAGTACAGGAAAATCAAAATACCTATACTTACCAGAAATGTTACAGTTTACTTAATGAACATTTTCTATTAAAGCCCATGATGAAGCAATTTTTTTTCAGATGTCTATTGTAAAAATTCAAAATAAAAGTTAATATTTTCACAAATGTATTCATGATGTTTGCCTTTGAGTATAATATTTAAAATTATTATGAAGTGTTGGAAGCCAAAAGAATTGTAGGTTTCTATAAGTTTTGTTCATATAGTCTGTTAGAAGAAACAAAGGCTATGGCATATGTAACCAATCAAAATGGCTCATGTTTCCTATACTTACAATATGATAATCCCCATAATCAGTTTACAAACTCACATGGTTGAAATATAGTCACATAAAATTTGGTTGAATAACTCTAAAACAAACATCACATAACAAAAGAAATCTAAATTTAGCACAGAGTATTTAACTACTCCATTTGAAATATATTCTAAACATACTATAAAGGAATAAGAAATATTTCTGGTTTATATACATTCACATGTTTTGTGATGTTTTTACAGGTTACTTACCCCCCAGCAGACACTAATGAAAAATGAGACAATTACCTTCCACTTTATTTAGAATTGGCAAAACAATAAGAACCACAACTGAGAAGACAGACAGTCTTAGAGCATTTGAAAGATTTTCTGGGGACTGACAGAGAGAACATGAAATTCTGTGACATTGTGCTGTGCACAACTGTCTGAGAGAAACAGAGAAAATAGAACAGAGGGATTGCCAGGGACAGGAAAAGCTCTGGAAATGATAGCCCTGAGAAAGAATAATGGAGACTGATCGGCAGTAGTGGAAATAGGAAAAAAACAGTAATTGTTTTTAAAGAGATTGTTGCTACTTGTGATTCCTACTATATCTAAAGAAACGGTTTGTATATCTAAAGAGCCAGATCTGTGAAGAGTGAATGAGTCCTTCAAAGAAAGATCTCCCTCTACTATAGTATTCCCACTGGAACATCCCTTAATACTGATATTTTTCCTAATTGCCCAGGTTAAGTCGTATAATTCTGTAGATGACATTTCCCTGCAAAATATTCATGTGTATAAAGTTAACTATTTGTATACTTCTTCAAAAATTCCAATTGGACACCAAGATTATTTCAAAAAATGTTGTCTTTCTTCATTAGTCACAGATGAAGAAATCATAGTTCATTTTATGTAGAATATGAAGTAATTCCCATTTATCTGACTCACAGAAGTTATAGAGCAGATGGTATGACATCTTGACATACACACTCTTTAAATCAATGTTATTAAAAATCTAACGAGTTTTAGCATAGATTGTTTCGGCTTTTGCAGTAACTGTGTAGAAAAAGCAAAGAATTGTGAAATGGTTGAGATTGGAAGGGACCTCTGGAGATCATCTAGTCCAACCCTCCTGCTCACACAGTCTCAGACAGAGCAGATGGCCCAGGACATTCTCCAGCCAGGTGGACACTCCACAACCTCTCCAGGCAACCTGTTCCAGTGTTTTCTCTGTCATTGACCACCCAACCAAATGTTGCTGTTGCATTAGTGATCAAGTATTTCAACAAGACAAAAGGAAAAAATAGCACACCAAGAAATAAAAATAATATGGGGGCACACACAGTGTAAACAATGTATGGTTTTCAGATTTCTTAAATATGCTGAACAGCGTAACAAAAGATAAAGCATTTTTACTCCACTACTGAGTGTCTGAATGTTTTACTAGCTGTTAGCAAGAGGACCCTACTAGGTCTAAAAAATTGAATTCTGTGAAAAATTTTTAATACTGTCAGTTAAATCTTTCCTGAGAAGATAATATACCTTCAAATACACATCATTATTGACAGCACTGGTAATACTATTAAAATTAACCTAGAAGATGTCAACAAATTGCTTCAATTCTTGAAGCTGAAGTGTACTTTCTTTACATCAGCAATATGACCTAATGAAGCAGCCAGAAAATGGAGGTCCATGGTGAATGGTGATAGAATTGGGATTGTCAGCTTGTCTGAAGTCACAGTTCTGGCTTCTTCAGTACTTCTGCTTGGCTACTGCAGAAACAAGACAATTTTACAATTTTTTTTTAACACAGTCACCAGATTTTATGTTAACAAATCGCAGCAGAACATATCTCAAATCAGTCATGGTTGTGAGTGGACTCAGAACCAACTTCCACCTATTTGCCAACAAGGATATCTTTGAAGTCCGTATTATTCCTACGCAGCCATTAGAAGTGTTATAAATTTTTGCCTCAGTCCATGAAGATGAGGATGTAGAAGAGAATTTTCCACAAAATACTTCCCATTGAATATGTTAAGTATGTGTAAAGACAATGAAAGGAAACAAGAGCTTCCTTCTCAGCTGAATGTTTTGATGTCTTCAGCTGACAGGGAGGTTGGCCTTCCAGAAATTTCCTTGAATCTCTGCCTAGAAGCATCACTTTCATCTTATGTTTATCATGAGCCAACTGCTTTCTCTCAGACTGCATATATCTGCCAGGCACTTCCATATACATGGAACTGACACAAATCAGACTTTTAGAAATAAGAATAGGTTAAAACATATTTTAAATATTTAAGGAATGCATCAAACAGGGAGGGGGGAAAAAAAAAAAAACAAACACACACACACCCCAAAAAAAAAACAAACAACAAAACCAAACCAAAGGAAGAAAGAAAGTGGAACATGTTCTGGTAAAGTTGGCAGGATAGAATTTTAACCATGATGATTTTTATTAAAGTATCTCTTGCTGGTTTGTTGGTGGGTATGTATTTTTAAAATTAGGCAGAGCCAAAGGCACTATGTTTGTGTTCTTTGAAGCTGATACAACCAGATATAGCAGACTTCATGTTAGAAATAAAATATTTTTACAGGAGAAACTGCTGCTAGCCAAACAGATTTCAGTCTTCACATCCTGATTCAAGCTTTCTAGTCTAACCATCGACTTGTATGATTCTCACTGTTTATTTCAGTGTGTACCTTCTGAGTTTTCTTTAAAAATATATGAAGACATTACAGAGGATCTGATTCAATAAAAAGTATGTCCAGACCTCCATGCCCTGGAAGCTCAAACAATGTTGCAAAACCTGCAGAAATGGGACATATTTTCTATTGAATTGGGTACTGAGAACGCTCATAAGTTTTTTGTATTGATTTTTGTAACAGCCAGCAGTGAAAGACACAGACAATATTAGCTTCATCCACTACAGGCCTGTGGATTTCACTTTTCTGCATGCAACAGGGCATGGAGTGAAAACAGACAGTAACCAATATAAAAAAAAGAGTGCAGGGTACCTTTTACTCAGCATAAAATCAAATGTGTACCTTATTACAACAAGACCATTTTCAAGACAGATACCCTACTATGATTAGGCAAGACTCAAATGTGGTCATAACTACACTTTGCACTTTTGAAAGGCTTTCACCGAATATTAGTACTATATATTGATGTTTGCAGTCTACATAAAGAAACAATACAGCCCTGAATTATAAAAATAAATAAGGCATTGCAAAAATTTAAAAATTTAGAAAAAAAAAGTACACAAAAAGAGTCACTCAAAAGCTAAAAGCTCAAATTTCTTAGCCCCTTAACAATCATTCTACTTAAACAGTTTATTTCTTTTTTTACAAGATGGACAAGACTACAGTAGCCATTCTTTTCCCTTAAGTGCAGTGGCTTTCTGTAGCAGCACTAACTCCATCCACATATGTTTCCAACTTTCCAGAAGACACAAAGTACATCTCCCTTACCAGACTACTTCAGCTGTTTCTCCTTGGTCAGATTATGTTGCAGCTATCAGCAACCCAAGTAAACAACTGCAAAGTTACAATGAGCTCAGACATCTTCTAAGTTGACCTGTGAGCTTCAGCTGCCCATTCCCAGCCTACTCCACCTCTCTTTCTGGTTACAAAATCTCAAATGCACCTATAAACTGACCAAAGTGATGACTTACACACCAACAAATGTAAACATTTCAGATTCAGTGGTAACACCTATAGATGGCAGCTCCTGCCATACTAAACTGGATCACTAAGATGGCCGATGTGCTCGGTTGCCTCCTGAGGAGCACTATACAACATAAAGGGATTGGAAGGACCTTGGGAAAAGTGCACGGTGTTATCAAAACTTAAAGAACTTGATCTGAGATGAAAATTTCTGATTTTCTGTGTATGCTGCTAAAAGGCACCAAGTCGAACACTGGGATTGCATAAGAGATATAACTTTCTATTAATTACAAAGTTGTTCTAAGATTCATACTGTGGAATGTTGGACAATAATAAAACATTAAAAAAAGCAGCCCCCTCCCCAGTTCAAAACCAAAACTATCTTAGGTAGAGGGAAATCCTATTTGCTGTTTTTAAAATGGACCCCAGTGGGATAAACATGCATTTAAGTTCGCATCAAATACAAGGAATTTCTCCTTTGATATAAAGGAATTAAATCCTTGCTGTATAAGAGAAAAACAGGAAAAGGACTCTAGTTTCAAGATTTACTTGTAAGGGGAACATCAAATGTGTATATATAACCTTCATATTCAAAGTCTCTTAACACAATGAAGGTATCAGTAAGATTCTAAATCTGAAATGACGAAATATCTTTATGATTTCACAGTAATTTTACAACAACAGCCTTTAAAGAGTTGGTATAAATGTCTATTAAAATAAAATGCACAGAAAATGACATGTAAAGAAATTGTCCCTCAGCATTCTCCCATAGGTTAGAAATGAGCACTATGTCAGCAAAAAAAATGATCATGTTTGGCAGTTACTTTTCTTTAAAATTGTTAGAATGTGTTTATAGAGACCAGCTGCATTTTCTAAAATCCTTAAGACTTAAAACATAGTTTTACTCAGAGACTACCTTGATTGCAGCAGAATTAGAAGCAAGTATAAGATACATACCTCTCTACATCTCATAAGAACTATGGATTTTTTTAATAAATATAGAACTTTTTTTTTAAACGCCTTCTCTTGATCAGGATTATTTGTGTTAGATGTCAAGTGCCAGGGCCTAGATACTAATTTTTTCCTATAGCTCCCATAAAAAAAGAAAAAAAAAAGAGCTAAAATTTTATTCTGTGGAGTGAATATCTATAGAAAATAATGCAAACAACTTTTTTAATTTCTTTTTTTAATATGATAGATACTTGTCAAATATTTGGTTTATTTCAGTTATATTTGCAATTATGTGTTTTTGGAAATATAAATTTATACCCAGTTGTAACATACATGAAAATATACTTACAGATTTTAAACTGGAAGTTTTAAAACTAAAGTTTGGTCTGTAATGGTATCTTAATCTCAAAAGCAGTAATATAAATTCACTTTTTCAAAATTAATTGAATACTTGCTTGTGTAAAACTTAGTTTATGTTTTTTTTGCCCATCCACTTGAAGACAGTAAGAGAACAAACTCGGTGATATAATGTTTTATAAAACAGATAACCTTTATAAAGAGGTAATTCAAGAACTGTAAAAAGTTTGATTACAAACAGGTTTTATATTACTAAATAAACAGAAAACCCACCATAGTATGGGACAGTTTAAGTCCAAATTGGAGCTCAAGTTCTCCGATTAACATTTTATATGTCATATGATTATTACTTAAATACAGATTTTCTCATTGATGTTCATGTGGATTAAGTATTTATGGTCACTGCTTTTTACTGTTCTAACATCAACAATGTCCAGGCCTGTTACCCTTTATTACATAGAGTCAGCTGATGTACTACATAGCCAGTGGCCCATGACAAAAATGGACTGTACAATCAGAACAGTAAGAAAATCAAGTTGATACAACTAACAATTTCTGACATCTGATTTTGATGGAAATGGGACTATACATTTAAATCATTTATATTTGAACACCTAAACAGGCAAATTTACTCATATTTTGTAACATTTTTAAAATTGCATATTAATAATTAGATAAGGTTTCAGAATACTGAGGAAATCTGCAATATATATAAAATCCAGCAATCTACTACTCCGTCCTTTTGGACTTCACATTCTGTTTTTGACCATCGTAGACCTGTATGCAATCCTTCAAGGAGGATTGATGGCTGTGGGAAGAGGAGAGGTATCTATCCTCAACCGGAACAAGTCCCAAGAGGCAACTACTACAACTTCTAACACTTTATTATTGGTTAATTTGGGGGCTTCTTTCACTCAGATGACATAGCTAGAAGGATGTCACTGCACAAATCAATAGCTACTGCCTTGCCATTGATGTGCCTGCTACCTTAAACAACAACAGCTGTGTCTACGATCATCTCTGAGTTGTTCAGGATACTAATTATTGTAAGCACACTACTCCTTATAACAAACAGTCCAGAAAGATGTTGGCCTCCTAATGCACACTTGAAGAGCTTTCTGCACACTCTCCAGTAGCCTTTGCCATTTCATTTTCTGTCTTTACTGTTTCCAGAAATGGTTTCACTCCCATTTAAATTAAAATTCATGTTTACCTGTGGCTTTATGTTGAAAAAAGATAAGGTTTTAATTTAGTAATAGAAAGAGATGCTTGCAGTTCTTACACAAAATTGAGATTAAGATGCAATGTGTTTTACATAGATTTAATTTTTTTTTTTCCTGGACTTTTAACCTAACATGATAATCCACCACTTTTTAAAGCATTATATGGGAATAAGTTAAACATATGTTTTAATTCCTCTAAGTGTGTTGTTGGATTCAGTCAGTGAGTAGACCTGAAAGAGAACAGGGTTATCTTGACTTTCAGCACAAATTTCTCATTTATTGTGAAAATTGTGCATTTAAGTCTCCCCGGATACAGAAAACTACTCAGCTTTGCCTGAAAGGACATGACACTTCCGAACTATGCTCAAGCACAACTTTCAGCTCTGTCTGCATACAGTATCAGAGATGTGCTCCTCTGCTGTTACATCTTAGCAGAAAGCATGACATTTCCTATCAGAGGTAAGACTGCCTTGAAACATGATCACTGTTTTGAAAATAAGGTAGTTATGTCTTAAAGGGAGCATTAATGCTTTACTGAAAGGTGGTGAGTGAGTGGAGCATATTTGTTGCTATTGGATATTTTCATGGAGTTTTCTTGTGGGTTTACTGGAAGAGTTACTGAAGTTAACAATAAAAGACATTTCAGTTCTCATTACACCTCTCTAGCTAGCTTTTACCCTCTACCACTCCCTCTGTTCAGTGCTCAGTCTCCACAGAGCCCTCTCCTCAGCGCTCCCCCAGGAGCAACCACTTTAACAACCGTCCCACGTCCCTCAGGGAAAGCTGGCTTTGACCAGTCATGTGGGTGCAGTTATAGGTGCTGCTGCCATAATCCTTCAAACATTAACACGTTCTACCTCACTTTTCTACCCTGAGTATTGCAGATAGCATGGTTAGTATTTTTTTCTTTTTTTTAATTCCGTTAGTGGGTAATTAAGGGAGTATTCACACAATAGAGAGCATGGACTAGTTCTGTAGGAACAAGCTGTCTACACGAATGCTCCATATTAGAAACTCACACCCACTGAAATTTCTCAGATTCCTTAAATAAATCTTGGCATAGGGGTATGCAGTCTGTGGAAAAGGCAGATCAATTTTAAAAAGTACTTGGTATTCAAAATCCATTTTACAGTGACCCTCACCAAAAAGTCTAAATGAGCCATGGCTGCTACAGAATGAGAAAGAAAGTTCTCACATGAATAAATACGAAAAAAAAAAAAAAAAAAAAAAAGGGTTGCTTTCATGGTGAATGGAGGTCAAAAGATTCCCACAGGTGTCTGGGCAGGGGAGTAGATAGCCTGATATATTCATAAATGATCTGGAAATAGGGATGTAAGGGATAGGGGATGAAGTTGGATGAAGATATTATTTAGGAAAATACAGATGTAATAATTTCTGAATGCAGAATCCTTCTAATAAAAGGGCTGAATAATAGGAGTTGAAATTCAGTGCAGTTAAATGGGTGAAGAATGTGGAAAAAAAAACAGCTTTCCATATAATGAGGAAGTCTGATTTGATTATTACTGTTCAGGAACAAAATCTCAAGGCTTTTAAATAGATATTTCTATGAAAACGTAATTTCAAGTATCAGAGCAGTATTAAAAAAAACCCAAACCACTAACAATGATAGAAAACATTATGAAAGTAAGAGAATTAAAATAAAAAGCTTCACTACCACAGTGCTTATGCATTCTGAATCATGAGTCTATATGCATTTTAGAGTATATTAACTCTAGAATTTTCTCTAGAAAGTCTAGCACTTGCTCCCAGTAAAGAAGAGGAAACAGCCCAGTTCAGAGAAAGCAAATTGAACATGTTATGAAGTCACTTTGCTCCAGATTGAAATACATGGACAATTCAAAAGAAGTGTAAAAGTTGGGAAGCCCTTGATTTTCAATCTATCACAGCTAGAAATATGTAATTATTAAGATCTGCTTCTAAGTTCATTAGGCTTTTGGCTGTCCTTCCTTTCACTTCATATACCTGACATACTCTAAAATACACAAAATAAGAGATTCTTGGGAATTCCAACACAAACTGAATCAGAGTCTGTTTGTATTGTACTGATGCATAAATTGAATTAGAGATTAGAAAACAGATTGGAAATTGTCCAATGTGATGCCCATATATAAGAAGGGTCAGAAGGATGATCCAGGAAATTTCAGCCTGTCAGCTTGACTTCGGTGCCTGGGAATTTCATGGAGCAGCTCATCCTGAGTACCCTTATACAACACATGCAGGTATGTGTTCTATAAGGGTATGAACCAGATGCTCAGGCCCAGTCAGCATGGGTTTATGAAAGGCAGGTCCTGCTTGACAAACCTGATCTCCTCCTACGACAGGGCGACCTGCTTATTGGATGAGGGAAAGGTTGTGGATATTGTCTATCTTGACTTCAGTAAGGCCTTTGACACCATTTCCCACAGCATTCTCCTGGCAAAATTGGCTGCTCATGGCTTGGATGGGCACACGCTTTGCTGGGTAAAAAGCTGGCTGGATGGCCGGGCCCAAAGAGTTGTGGTGAACGGAGTTAAATCCAGTTGGCGGCCGGTCACGAGTGGTGTCCCCAGGGCTCGGTTTTGGGGCCACTCCTGTTTAACATCTTTACTGATGATCTAGACGAGGGGATCGAGTGCACCCTCAGTCAGTTTGCAGATGACACCCAGTTGGGTGGGAGTGTTGATGTGCTCGAGGGTAGGGAGGCTCTGCAGAGAGACCTGGACAGGCTGGAGCCATGGGCTGAGGCCAACTGGAGGAGTTTCCATAAGGCCAAATGCCGGGGGCTGCCCTTGGGCCACAACAACCCCCAGCAGCGCTACAGGCTTGGGGAGGAGTGGCTGGAGAGCTGCCAGTCAGAGAGGGACCTGGGGGTGCTGATTGACAGCCGGCTGAACAGGAGCCAGCAGTGTGCCCAGGGGGCCAAGAAGGCCAATGGCATCCTGGCTTGTGTCAGCAATAGCGTGGCCAGCAGGGACAGGGAAGGGATCTGACCCCTGTACTCGGCACTGGTGAGGCCGCCCCTCGATTCCTGTGTTCAGTTTTGGGCCCCTCACTACAAAAAGGACATTGAATGACTCAAGCGTGTCCAGAGAAGGGCAACGAAGCTGGTGCAGGCTCTGGAGCACAGGTCGTACGGGGAGCGGCTGAGGGAACTGGGGGTGTTTAGTCTGGAGAAGAGGAGGCTGAGGGGAGACCTCATCGCCCTCTACAGCTCCCTGAAAGGAGGGTGCAGAGAGCTGGGGATGAGCCTCTTTAACCAAGTAACAAGTGATAGAACAAGAAGGAATGGCCTCAAGTTGCACCAGAGAACTGTCACTGTTAGGTTGATGATTGGACCAGATGATCTTCAAGGTCTTTTGCAACCTAGATGATTCTGTAACTCTGTGAACAAACAAATCAATATAGAGTTTTACGCACCCAGTGGAAAGAAAAAATGGAAGAATCAGGCTACTGTTCACTACAACTTTACTAAAGTAGCTGCACCTGAACTGGTTTAGACAACATGAACTGGAAGATGAAATCCTGATGCCAACAAAGTCAAAATTTTGCCACTGACTCCACTGAAGCTAGATTTATCCGAAGGAATGAAATCCCAAAGGAAACAGAGAAATCACAAAAAAGATATCTGTAATATGAATTACAGCCAAACACTAACTATAGGCTTTTGAGGAAAGTTTGAAGAAGGCTTTCCAAAAAAGAACTCTAAGTAAAATAAAATTGTAGCGGTGGATCCTTGCTTCCTCCCTGCCCCATTTAGCAGCTAAATCAAGACAGTCTTTTGGGGCTGGACTTGCAGAATGCTGCAGCATTCATCTAACCCTGCTCCCTTTGGAAACAGTCCATTGTCTTCCTAAGCCAAATGCTTCTTAAAAAATTCCAAAATGAGTATTGCATCTTTTAAACATGTGTTTGGTTTTGCTTAAATCAGAAAATAAGAGGGAACCATGTCAACTAAATGAAATGTATCTGAAAACTAATAATACTAAACTAAACCTGAAGTTAGTAAGAGCATATCTAACATTCTTTAAAAAAAATATTTTTTCCACAGATCTTTTGAATATTAACTTTTAAGAATTCTTCCATTTTAAAATTGAAGCAATGATTCTCAGCAATCTTCAGGTTGGCAGAGTTTTAAGCAAGAAAAAGGAAGTACTACAGTTTATGAAAGTACAGTAAAAACTATATTAATGACAGAGCACTGATACAGGGAAGAAATGATGGTTCAGAAATGAGGGTTCTCTTTTTAAAACCTCTCTATAACTAAAGATTATTATGCAGGCATTTACATTCACAAATTTTTATAGTTGTAGGGGACTTAGA
This sequence comes from Athene noctua, assembly GCF_965140245.1. NCBI lineage: Eukaryota > Metazoa > Chordata > Aves > Strigiformes > Strigidae > Athene > Athene noctua. The sequence continues at coordinate 34,622,083 of NC_134038.1, forward strand.
CACATTTAGCAGCCTTTGAGTGACTGCAATATTCAGAATGTAGAGACTGCTCTTGCCTGGTAGGAAGCTCGCTTTTATTTTCATTTCCTGTTCAGGAGTGAGATTACTGTTTGGGGAGAGTTAAATCTATTTCAGGCATAAGAATCATTTATCCCTGGAGGTGCTGAGCTTCGATTAATAGCTCTTGGATTCTTCTTATTCATCTTAACTCCAATTTGTGCTGCTTGGCACTAAGAGTTCAGTTTGTTCCTTTCCTCATTTTCAATTCTCCCTTCCTCCACCCGGTGCAGTGTATCAGAGAGAGCTTTCACACTGCCACCTCAGTTTAGGTATATATTTTCATGTAAAGTTAATGTTTTACATTTGATTGCTCGGTATTTATCTTGGGAGGGGAGCCCTACTGATACTGCATAACTCATATCCCTTTTTGATTTTAATAAAAGTCTGAAACAATCCTAAATCAGAAATAGATCTGCTCAACATGTTATTTTTTAAAGCTAGCTATAAATCAGATATGACATCTGTTTCAGTATTTGATGTCTTTTTATTTTAATTTTGTGCAATAAAATCTTGGCCCATGTTACAGATTAACCACCTGTAAAATTATAGTTTTGTATACTGAAGCCATTTGCAGCTGTAATACAAGTACAAATTTAATCCAGAACTCTTAAACCTCATTTATTTTGTACAGTTCAAAAGCACTCAAATCAATTTGCTGAAAATCTGATGAATACTTACTTATAGCTAAAATCTATTCAGAGTGTGCATCTCACACAAGAGGGAGATTTTGGATCATCTTTATTTCGACAGACGCCTAAACAAGAAATCCTTAACATAACCACTGCATTGTCTGCTGCTTCAATCATTTCAGATACTCACTGCCCACCTCTACTTTTTTCTCACCAGCAGGTAATTAAGACATCAAGCTCAGAAGGAGTGGAGGGGCACCAAAGGCCTGGCTACAACACAGTTTTTAACTAGTTTGAAGCATTCATTAATTCAATGGTCAGCTTACTTTCTGTTAGTCTAATGGTTTTGCATTGCTAGAGATCACAAAGCCTGAAAAAGCCCAGTCATGTTCAGCCCTGTCAAATGAACATCAACTTGCCAAGATCATACACATGTGTATCTAAATATATATATGTATGTATATATATATGTATACACACATATGGGTATCACAACCCTATCCAGCAAATGAACATTGTGTAGAAACAGAAATACTTATTTAACTGTGTAAAGTAGCAAGGAATTTCTGCCTAAACCTCTAGCATCTTTACTTTCGATTCTTCCTAGTAGAGCCTGATTCACAAGCATCTATCACTCCCAGGCATCATAAATACTTCTTCACAAAATCTATGGCTGTGGATCTTCACAGCCACCAGTGCCATCTTATTACCAGTTCAGAGGTAAACCCTTCAATGGGAACAAACCTGTCTGCTAACTTTAGAAAATATACTGCAGACAGGAATGGGCAGCAGAGTTGCCTTAATGTGATATCCAAGGATTCTCTGGCTTAGTGGAATCCTCAGCTAGCACAGAACATGCAAAACTGCTTCCTTATTATATAAAGGATTAATTTGTTTATCTTTAGCAATGCAATTGTTGTTGTACGGAACAAAGACTGTTCCTGTTCCTGGAGAGCTTTCCCATCCTTTTTATGCATACATTAAGAAAAGTAATTATAACAAATTCTGAGATTATCTCTTAACTAGAGGAATGAAAACCTATTCATGACAGAATTGAAAATACCAGAGCTGCTTTCAAAACTATAAAGACAAATCAAACTGGTACTAGTTAAAAATTCAAAATGCTTATGATTAGTCATTTTAGAGAAAGGTAGGGTGTTGGACGAAAAATTAACATGATGAGAACATTAAATGAAAAATATTGACAGCTGGGAAAAAAAAAAAAAAAAAAAAAAAAAGAAAATGTGAAGAGGTAAATGAATGCATACCCAAAGGTTGCATGTGCAATCTTGCAATACATATACAAGGAGTAAAAAGTCAATGAGGATGAGCTGAAAAGTCCAAAATGTAATCAAAAGTAAGGAAAAAGGAAATATGAGGCATAAAACATCAGCTACACAGCAGTACTGAGAAGATTAGAGAATGAAGTTAAGAGAGAGTGCAAAAAATGATAAGAAAATTAAGGGTAGAAAATGAAAAGCAGATTGCATGAGGGTTTGAGATAAATCAGAATTTTTTAAAGTACATGGAGAAGAGGTCAGCAAGGAGGAAAAGAGTAGGACCTCTCAGAAATGGGAAGTGTAATTTATTCACAGAAGAGGTAGTTACTGCTATCAGTTTAAACAAATCTTCATATCAATTTTCAGAAAGGAGGATATGGAATGAATACTAGAAAACAGTCATACATTTTGCATTTCTTGTGTTATATAGAGAAAATAATGAAAGAAATTTTATCATTCAATGGGAACTGATGAAGCAATTGTACAGTGTGTTCAACTGGACTGCCTGGATCTGATTTAGAGTAGAGGTTTTTGGAGCAGAGTCTATGGTTTGTACAGCACTAAGCACAATAACAGCCTACTATAAATAAGTCATCAAGTTTGATCAAACTCTGAGTATAAATGAGATGCTGAGAACTGTCAAAGTAGATAAGAGAAAACTTTTACTAGTATTACAAAAAACTTTTTGAAAGTAACATTTTAGCATCTGAAAACAGGAAAAATAAATAAATTCAAAAGACAATCCAGTACATAATTATAAATTAACTTGGTAAATTTAAGAAAGCTTAGGAAATAAATGCAACTAGTTATGCATCTGTAGGGATGAGATTAATAACACCATTATATATGTCTCAAAAAAATCTTATTAATCACTGCTTTGTGGCATAGAGCCCAGAAAACACTATCAAGGTCAATGACAAAAATTATTTTAAAATGCAATTAAATAAATAAAATTTTTCAAGTACTTTATTAACTTCCTGAATATTAAGACTTTTAAAAAATCTGGGGAATATCTTTATTTGCTACGAATTTCTATAACATGTTAGAAATTTGGGTTGAATCAAAAAAAACCTACATTGCCTTTCAGGAGACAGCACTGATAGAACAGTGAATGAAGGAACAGTCTACTCACCCACAGTGATTAAGAGTAAACACCAAACAGCTGCTTCATTCAGCTGTGGAATTCAACTTTCCTTTTCCATATGTTTTCTGAAACAACATGGAAAAACGATTTTGTATGAGCAGAGAACAAGAAATAACAATAATCTTGTCTGGGTACCTTTGCCAAACCAATAAATCCCTTTAGAAGGGATTTAACACTAGAAAGAAGTCACAAGTAATTGGTAAGATGCTAAAACACCAAAACCAAGGTAAACCCATGAATATTTCTGACATTCTGTATTGTGTTTTTATTGCTTTTGTTTCTCAAACCAGCCATAGAACCGGACAAGACCTACAAGTAAATTATTTGTTTGTTCTTTCTAATATCTAAAGATCAGGAATAAAGAGTTAAACAAATGTGAATTTTAGCTTTCACATAAAAAGTTTCATCATTTCTGCTTTGTTGCATTCATCCTGAAAATATGAACTGACAAACTCATCACAGAAGTTGATAATGGGTTTTTTACTTTTATAACTCTATTAATCTGAAACCAGAAGAGCCAAAATAATCTGCAAAATAAATTTGCAATTTATGAAAACTACAATCAGTCACCTCTTCATTTCTAAATATTCGAGCTTCTACCGAGTACACATTTCCTAACTGTTCCTAGGTTCTTATATTCCAGTACCTCTGAACCAGCAGGGACATATTCACCAAAAGTAAAGAGAAAAATGTCTGAAAAAAACTAAATAATTCTAAATTTATGGAATTAACAAGGCCCTGGAAAAATTACATTCCTCAGAAACACTAAGCAATCTTAATTTTGTTCCAGTGAGCTGACTCTGGCAGACTTACTCATGTATAGAAATTATGACATCCTTGTGCCTTTTCGACCCCAATGGTTTTGAACTTTTGTAATTCTTTCTCTTTCGACTCTCTATTACCCTCCACTGATCCTTTACACCTTAAGGGCCACTCTGACCTCTCCTTACCATTGGATCTTGTTTGCTTGTCCTTAGTATTTGTAATGGTGGTGCATCTCACCAAAGAGAAGTGAAGCAATGCCTTAGCTCAAGTGGTTTGGATCTTGTGCAGATTTTTTTCTAACCAAGAATAGTTCCTTTTGGAAAAATAACTTGACATTTTCAGAAAAAGTTTAATTGGTTCTTTTACCAGTTTCAAACATCCTTAAGTACAAAATTTAATTACTGAATTATAACATGAAAATATCATTAAAGTAACAAGCTGTCTGAATGTCTGTAGTTTATGGATACAGGTGACCCGTTTATATATAGGCTAAATATATTAGGAGAAGTCTCTCCCCAGAAGAAGATTAGGTTGTATATGTTCAGTGTTGTGGTGGAGTTGCATATGCAGGTTTGACAGCTAGATGAATGCAGAAGGGGAAAAACTATCAACATCTACTGTTTCTGATCTTTGCACCGCTTTCACCAATTTTGCTAGTTCCTTCACCTGATAGCAATTTGGTCACATAGTAATAACAAGCTCTGCTTTCCATCATATGGTCTTTTTGTTTCCTCAAATGCGTTTTTTTAAATGTTCCTTCTTCCAATAATGAGAAGACACATTTCCCTCTCCAGAAGAAAAAATCAGCCAAGACATTAGAGCTTACCCTCACCGGAATTCAGACCTCAGAATATATCTACTTTAACATGTATTTTATTTTAACATACCTAACCTAAACATGTTAAGAAATTACTTCTTACACTTCACACAAGATAGGATTCAATTCCATGTTAACTTTGGTGCTGTAATTCATTTTACACAAAGCAAGCTGTTCAGTGCCCAGGGTATTCTTCCTGGCTTCCAGCTGCTGCTCCAAGAAGCCCAAATCTCCCATAGGAGAAAATAAATATCTCAGCTCCATGTAGGTGTCTTATATACTCTGCAGCAGTCTAGTGGCACAAGACAGTCCAGCTTGAACCTAGCACAGTATTAAGTTGTGTGTACAACCATTCAGCTCTCTCCCACTCTAGACTTTATTATTATACTGAGTCCACTGACTCCTTCAACTATAATGTATATTGAGGCACCTGGCATGAGGAGGCTTACCCTCAGACTGAATCCCATCTGCAGTCTCTTTAGATCTGTCATTTGGAAAGGAATGTGAAGGCTCTATCTCATATATGAAAAAGCTTCCTAAAAGGAGCTGTTCTTTTAGTTTTTCACTGGAAAAAAATATAATTCAGAATATAATGCTCACCATTCCTGGAATCAATCCACAAAAGAAAATGGTCAGTATGCTGGAGTCTAAAGGGCACAGTTTTCAGTAGACTCAGAAATCAAAAGCATTCTTTCTTTGTTAGGACATGTCACTCCATACTTACAAAAATCAAAGTTTATGTTATTCTTTTCTCATTATTAATATATGGACAGGTCGATCATTATGTGTAAACTAGACATTTATTTTAATTTTTTGAATAGTGGGAAAATGTCTTGCAGGTTGTAATAGTAAAGCTTCCTTCACAGAAGAAACTTTGTTTAACAAGACCCAGAGGGATGATCTGCAACAATACATCTGGGATAATAAAAAGGTACAGGTGCTTATTCTAACACCACTGTGTTACTTGAGTTTGTATAATGATTCAAATGTATTTTGAAACCTAAGACACACCCAGACTTCTTTATTTAGTGTTAAAAGAAGACATACAACCTTTTTATGCAGTGAGGCAGTTCCTCACTTTCCACATTAAGTATTCTTATCATATACTTGTCCTTTTGCTCAATTGCTTTCGTTTGCTAGCTTCTCATCTATTAGATGATTGTTTCTAATGTCCCAATATTTGGTGTATATATATATATATATATATATTACACAAACACTGCATTTCATCTAACATGACAGATTGTTTCATTTGCATTCACATAAATTTTTATTAAAATTACAGGTTAAAAAAGTATTTATTTGTGTGTATGTGCATGTTTACACATATTACAAAGGCAAGAAAAAGCACCTAAATACTTTGGATAAGGTTTATTGGGGAAGTTGTGGGGAAAAAAAAAAAGATTTCTTGATATATATTCTTATTTTTTCTTTAGTTTGTGTTTAATAAAAGTAAAAAACTATGAGAACAGGAAAAAGAGACTGGCCAGCAAGAACAGATACTTTTTGGAAGTTAGAAAGGGAGAACTGTCAAACAATGAGTTAAACCTTCCAGAGGAAATTAAAACAGATAGTAAAAAGTTTTGTAGCCATATTAATAAAAAGAGAATGAGATAAAAAATGGGATTGCTCTGTAAGGAGAAAGGAATAGACATTAATAATAATCTGGGTAGAGTCCTCAACTGAATGAATACTTTGCTCTGTTTCCAATATGGGTGATGATGTAGAACAGGTGGACATAAGGAATAAGAAGATGCAGATAAAATAATATCTCTTTCCATCTGACTAGGAAAATCTTGATGCATACATGGTTATGGAACTGGATAATCCCCATCCAAGAATACTGAAAGAGTTAACACATGAAATTGCAACTTCAGAAGCAAGGCTGTTTAATAAATCTATCACATTCAGTACCTGTGACCATAAATAGGAAATGGGATGTTTATTGTGAGGAGGAAGCAAAGGCATCTTGGAGCTATAAAACCTGGAATACAACTTGAACTGTACATACAGACAGGGAACATATGTGGAAGAAAGGGATTAGAATCATACAGGTAAAAGGTAAATGAGATTAAACGCAACAGTGGTGCACCCAAGGTAAATCACATCATATTAACTGAATTATTTTCTTTGATAAACTGACTCTTTGAAAATGTGGTAGATGTAATCTATCTAGACTTCAGCAAAACAGTTTATATGGCACAACACAAGAAACTACAAGTTAAACCATAGAAGATAGGATTTACAACTCTTCAGTAGGTAAGAAACTGTCTAAACCAGGTATAATAGTTTAACAGGATAATTTTGATATTAAGTGGGTTTCTTCAGCATTCTGTGTTGGGAAATATCTTTAGTAATGTTCTGCTAAAAATTCTATGCAAGATTGGGGGTGCACTAACAACAAAAGGCAGAAAGGCCTTATCAGTAGCAAACAGGAGATCACTGAGGAAGAATGGGATGGGCAGGAGGACTCCAACTGAATTTGAATGGTACCTGAGAGCCCATGCTGATGTGCTTACTGACTATTAAGGAGAAAACAGCTGAAGAAAAGTGAAAGGAAAAACTAAATTTTGTTAGCTTGTGACAGATCCGAATGGATAGGTACATACACACTCCATGAGGCAATGCTTTGTGGCAATAGCTTAGTTTCTTCTAAATGGACAAGGCCTACCACAGGTGCAACATTCTCCTTAGACTCTACTGTCCTAAAATGAGTATCCTGTCAGTCCTTGGTAGGATATATTCATAGAAAAGAGAAATTCCCAAAACCTTAATGGGAACAGAGAAGAATAGTTAGAGTGATTATCAGACTAAAAGAGGTTGGTTTTTTTAATCAAGCAAAAATATTGTGACAGACAAATAAAGATTTATATACATACCAGAAAGGCAAATATTAGAGAAAGAAAAGGGAATATTGGGTCAAGAGAAAATTCGATGCATTTATACGAACTGTTTAATACTTATAGCATGTAGTAGAAGAATAGAGTGGATGACAGAGGACATCTTGGACATTATGTAAAACTCTTTTTTGAAACTTTTTGTTCCGTAATGGATGCAACTAAGTTATGATACCAACAAGCTCATATATAACATAACGAATATTTAAACAAAAATCAATCTTCTGGCTAAGCATTCCTGTTAAAATTTTTAAAACATACAATTAATTGTATTGTTCTCTGCTTTGCAGAGAGATCTGGATAGACTGGACCAATGGGCTGAGGCCAACTGGAGGAGTTTCAATAAGGGCAAATGCCAGGGTCTGCCCTTGGGCCACAACAACCCCCAGCAGCGCTACAGGCTTGGGGAGGAGTGGCTGGAGAGCTGCCAGTCAGAGAGGGACCTGGGGTGTTGATTGACAGCCGGCTGAACAGGAGCCAGCAGTGTGCCCAGGGGGCCAAGAAGGCCAATGGCATCCTGGCTTGTGTCAGCAATAGCGTGGCCAGCAGGGACAGGGAAGGGATCTTACCCCTGTACTTGGCGCTGGTGAGGCCGCCCCTCGATTCCTGTGTTCAGTTTTGGGCCCCTCACTACAAAAAGGACATTGAATGACTCGAGCGTGTCCAGAGAAGGGCAACGGAGCTGGTGCAGGCTCTGGAGCACAGGTCGTAAGAGGAGCGGCTGAGGGAACTGGGGGTGTTTAGTCTGGAGAAGAGGAGGCTGAGGGGAGACCTCATCGCCCTCTACAGCTCCCTGAAAGGAGGGTGCAGAGAGCTGGGGATGAGCCTCTTTAACCAAGTAACAAGCCATAGGACAAGAGGGAATGGCCTCAAGTTGTGCCAGGGAAAGTTCAGACTAGATATTAGGAAGCATTTCTTTCCAGAACGGGTTGTCAGGCGTTGGAATGGGCTGCCCAGGGAGGTGGTGGAGTCCCCATCCCTGGAGGTGTTTAAGAGTAGGGTTGATTTGGAGCTTAAGGATATGCTGTAGGTGGGAACTGTGCTAGGCGAACGGTTGGACTAGATGATCTCCAGGGTCCTTTCCAACCTAGATGATTCTGTGATTCTGTGAATTAATGATAAAATAACTACAAAAAGGGTCTCCTTGCAGTTGTTGGTTTCTGATTTAGGGAAAAAAATAGAAAATTAAAAAGGGAAAAAAACCAAGAGTTAATCAGAAGGCAGGCTTTGCTTATCAGACTAATGATCAAATATCAGGTTACTGCACACACTTCCATTACATAGAATTACATCTTTAAAATGAATTAAATCTGATTAATTAAATGCAAGCAAAACAATAATGTGACATTGCTTTTCTGAAGCCTTATGACAAAGGCATTATCAGAGAAAGTGGTTTTTTCTTTAATCTTTAACTATGCCTCATTTTCAATTTAGACGCAGTCAGCTCTCCAGTGACAGGAAAAAAGAAGAGACCATAAAATCTATGACAGAAAACTGTATTTGTATCCTATCTGATGCAATAGACGTTTGCATGTACATACGTAAGAAAGGAAAGAGGTGAGAAGGTAGAACTAAAAGAAGTGTTGATCTACTGGGAAGCCAAGAGAGCTGACTGATACAGTGCACTTGACAAGTCACTTAATGGAAGAACTACTGTTATATATGCAACACTACAATAATATGTAACACTGTACTTTAGCTGAAATATGTAACACCAGACTGTATGTCCCTGAAAGAGACTCCCTGGCTACTAACTCTTACATTCTTCCAGCTATTACAGGCAGCTAAGTCACATAATAGCAATATTGTTTATTTATTTTGTATCAGTCATTCCAACAGAAAGCACTTCCAGGATCTAGTTCACAAAAGGTCTTTACATTTAGAGCAGAAATTTTTATCATAAAATTTAAGTTGTAGTCTGTTAACATATTTGCCTGTATGATAGAACAAGGCTCAGAACCTTGCTGGTGATATTACTTAGGGATGCTTTTGCCTGAATTTTAAGTCCTTTATTGCCACAAGATTTGGCATACAAGTGGGCATGCAAGGTATTGAGCAATCAAAGTTTGCTCCTGATGACTCCTGTTTTATTCAAGTTACACAGGTGTAGCTGAGGGTTCTCTCAAGAGCAAACAAACTCCAGGTGATAGGAAACATACTGGTCTATCTCTGTTAGATGTTATTTAACAGAAGTCTGCATAAGATGACAGGCAGACCTCATATCTCATGACAATTTTGCTCTATAATAAGGAATAATATTTTCTTCCTCTTCAGTTCAAATTTGCACCTTCACCAGACTGTGGTTCTAACAGTTTTACACCAGATTAGTTCTCATCTGAAGATCTACATCTATAAATTTTGCTTCCACCAATCAGCTGAGACATCCGGAGTAGCAACAGGAGACTAAGTTTTTCTAAGTGAGTCAGACTTTGGATTGAATTTTTAATTTGGTTACTGCTAGAGCAAATAAGGAGATACAAGGGTAGATATTTCTGTTTCAGTTTATTACTAATTTTTTTATATTTATATATTTTAATTTATTGGAAATTACATACAGATTTTATTTTAGTAGAATTGGGGAAAAAATATTAATAGAATCAATTCCTACTTAAATATTTATGTCTGGTTCTAAAACAGAAAAATCAAAGCAAAAAACCCCTACATTTTCCTCAGTGCTTGTTCACTCACAGCAGACCACAAGAGGAATATAAGATTCAGTAATATTTATTTAAATTAATACTGAAATGAACAAAGTTCATGCTATTATAATTAAACCAGGGTAGATAAGAATGACTGGGAACTAGACTGGTGACACCTAATGTTATCTATTTTATATCAACTTGTATTAGACAAATAAATCTACTAGTAAGCTCACCAGACACAAATAAAACTGGGGATTTGGGGGGTTCTGGTTTTTTGCTTTGTTTTGCTTTGTTTATCAAAATTCAGGCTATTTATAGGACTAAACACCCATGAAGACAGTGGATGAACTTATCCATCTGAAGGAAAACTTTATGGTCCAAGGAAATGTCACATAATCTTAACATTTCTGACAATCTTCATTTAAAACCATCCCTCTGGGTTAGGGTTATAGTGTGTGCCAAAGACAGTGCTTATGAAAACTAAATGAAACTATTGTGGTACTTTAAGAACAAAAACTGTTAAGGCATTCAGGGTATCGCACCAATGTCAGTACTGTGATTTACTGCTAGACAAAGTAGAGAAACAGGTTACAGAAACAAGCACTTCAGATATCCATGTGCTACATACAGAGTCCTCTCCGAAAAAATAAATCAGAAAAGTGAGAAAAGACTATTAAAATATTGGGGTTGGGTTTTGCTAACATTCTAGGAAAAAATGCTTAGATCTACTACAAAAATAACTTTCTGGGGTGAGATACACTGCAGTTAGTGAAGCAATTAGAGGAAGCAGTCAAGGGACAGAAACAGAAATACCCACCAAAATTAAGAACAAATTAGTGCTCTCATCAATACCACTGATAAAGAAGTTGAGTATGAGCAGACATTTGAAAGAATCCTTCAGTAAGAATAAATTCACACCCACATTCACCTGAAATTGCTTCAATGAAAATTCCCAAATAGAAAACATGGAAAAAGAACAGTGGTGGTCAGCCCAAGTCCTGTTCTTTGATGAGATAATTATGTCCGAGGTGGAATCTGTGCCCCTCTATTTTTTGCAATAACTTTCTAGAAAAACAAGTTCTAATGTTAGGCATATAGTCTGCCAAAACTTACTATTCAGCTTAGTCTACTACAGCAGAAAAACTTCCATTGACAAGGAGAGCAATAAGAACAGCAAATACTTTACTTTCTGCTAAATACTTGGAGGATTGTGCTCTTGATCAAAACCATCTAATTATTACAGCAAGAGCACACAGTCAGAGATCAACTCTGTTTACTTTTACATAAACCAAAAAATAACCCAAATAAATCACCATTTACATATAAGAAAATGTTCTTACTAGCTGTTGGATTATAAACAGTACTAGTCCTGAGCATTCATCCTAAAAAGAGATGGTTTAATGGCATTAACACTTTTGTAAAATCAAGCAGCAATTTCATAATGGCTGAAATATTACATGCTGTTTTCCAACTAGAGTGAATCATTCCCTATGTATTTTAAGTTACAATAGACTCAACTTGATGAAGTATGTAATTTGAAATTCTTAAGTTTGTAATTTGAATGATTACTTTGTCTCACTGTAAGCTGCTTAGGCTTTTTCATTTATAAAGCTGAAACATTTGGCTACACAAACATGGCATCAACATAACTTGTCATACAATCCTTTGTTTTTTAATCATCTTCTACTGATAATCTAAATGATGATTAGTCTTGTCTCAGTGATTTCTTTGCTTTTCTAATACACATTTGTATTAATCCCTACTACATATTTTGATTTATTCTTTATTTTTTTAGAACTAGACCATATTAAAATCCTTTTAAAAACCAAAAATGATTAGAAAATAACATTTTAAATGTACACGAAATTGTGAAAAATATTTTGGGAATGCCAGATGTTACACTTATTGCAGAAAGGCACATTTAAAAATCAGGTGTGGCCTAATGCTGTAAACTGAAAGGAATGAAATTAAAATATTTGAAGGTTGTAGAAGATTAACATATATATTATAAAGATAATTTTCTTACTGTACTGCACTACATATACAAAATATATGGTATCATTCTGCCTCAGCATGTACAGAAATTTGGTATTATATCCTCAAGATTCTGCTATCATTAAGTTCTAGGACTTTCTGGAAATAATTCAGGGCTTTTCCTATTGTTTGACATTATGAGGAGGAACTGACAAGGTTTTTCAGTGGCACTGCTCAATTGGCAGTAATAACAGGAAATCTAACAAAGTGAGAGGTCCCTGGGTCTCAGACAAATTTGAATATGCAAGCTGACTACCAGTGAGAAGAGAGTCAAATCATATGTCAGATAAAGCCTGATGAAGATCAGCCCGTGTGCAGCAGATGTTAGCAAGGAATACTCTATGTCTCCCCAAAAATACATGGAACATCCAGTGCTTTAAACTAGGTCATTGTTCACATGCTGGATATCAAGCTCGCCACAGAAAAGGGTTAAGTGAGTCTCATTTACTTTGGCTAGCACAACTTTGCTGGAACAGTCATTGTGTGAATTATATGAAGAAACACTCTGCCTTGACAGAGAGCTGCAGAGCAGCTGATCCAAGGCACACAGTCTCTCCATTGAATTTTTTAGGAACCGTATATCTGGACAAATGGCCTTAAACACTTAAGTTACACTCAGTAAACTCAAGTTATGCACAGTGATAATGATAATATTTAAGAGATACAAAGGGAATGCAGGAGGACAGATGCATATGAAGAAAGCAGAGCTACTCAGCAAGACTGAATGCGGTACCTACAGTTCAGCAGTAATCCCCTAGAAAATTACCCTCTTTGGATTCTGGATTCAGACAAGAACCAACATTTTAGCTCATCTCTAAGCATTAACTGATTAAGTTATATGCATAGCCACCTCCACGAAGTAATATTGTCAATCATCAGCACAATGAGAAAAAACCCAAACTAACCAAAAAACAGATTAGTCTAAAATTGATACACTTGCAAAAGAGGAGAGACAAACTATTTTGCTCTCAAAAAAAGACAAAGGTAGTTTGAAGCTTGAACTGTGAAGGAGAATGCAGACAGTGGACAATTTTATGCGGGAACTTCACAGGATGATATAAAGGCAGCAAGTTTTGAGCAAGCTTTCAAAGAACAGGACTGAAGTCAGTTCATCTGTGACAGAAACAGATTTTTACAGTCAATGACAGAAAAGATAAGATTATGAGCAAAGCTGTTGAGGAGCCCATTTTGGTCATTAGACATTAGAAAGAAGGTCAGAGGATTTATTTCAAAGAGGAGGGTTCCAGAAGAGACAATGAGACACAACTGTAAGAAATACAGTATATTGCTGACTGCACAGGCAGGAAATGAAGTGGAGGATGAGAAGAAAGAGTTAAAAAGTGAGAGCGAGGAGTATTTCATTTCTGAATGGCTGTCCAGGAGAGCAAAGACTTATTTAGAAGAGAAGACTGCAAATAAATCAGTGGGAAAACATGCAAAGAGGTCACAAAAGGGATTTTAAAGGACTTTCTTAAAAGTTGCTTTTCCTAAAAATTGACCAACCTTGACAGTATTTTCATTTTCAAGTTTTTTTAGTTTGATAATCCCTCATATTTTTCCCCCCAGAAGTAATTGGATTGAAATTTCATTCTTATGCATACAAGCACAGGCACATACAGATATGGAGGTACTCAGTAGTGGCTCCACCAGTGGGCTGTGTTCTCAGATGGGTTTAAAATAAGCATGCATTCCCATTTTTTCCCTACAAACTAAACAGCTGATTGGTGTGAAATTTTAAAAAGAGAGCAGCTTTCATGTCTTTACTTTGCCATCTCTGGATGGCAAATTACACTTTCTCTGGATTTCCTCTTCTTTTTTTTTTTTTCTTGTTTTTTTTTCTTTTTTTTCTTTTTTTTTTTATTTTTTTCTTTTTATTTTTTTTTCTTTATATAAGACATCTTTGAATCTGTGTTCTTGTTGAGATCTGGATCATATCTGTCTGGGATAGCTTTCTTTAAGACAGGTGTCTCTTACACAAATACCATATCTTGAGAAAAAGTATAACGGGGAGTTTTGTTCCATTTTCTTAAAATAGAGATTTAAAGTAGTTTTCCAAATATTATTAATGTTTGAAATGTAAATGCATAGATATTGCCCACAAATCTGATCTCATCTGAATATGCCTATGTAGCTGATTGATAGACAAATACGAGGTGGGGAGTAGGAAAGGAACGAACAGCTCAAAGTTGGTCTGTTCATGTGAGTGGCCATGTATGGAGCCTTGTCAATGGCAGAAGACCCAAAGGCACCCACAAAATTCACTCAAAGGGCCAGAGGTTTTGCAGAAGGGTCCTGTCAGGAGCTGTGTTTTTCTGGAAGATTGTATCTTGTGCCAGTTGCATATTTACACTTAACTACAGAAGGTGCAATGTTCTTCGTGCCACTTTTTACCCATACAAACCCACCTCCAATTATTTCTTCCAATTAAGTATGAGAAAACTGCTAGAATGAAAACCATGTGGGAGGCAGAGGGGAAAACTTGCTACAAAGCTGACAAAATGCCCTAAATCTTCATACAGAAATGGGAAATTACTTTATTTCACCTCCTTACATTTCCTTCAAACAAGCCCATTCCTCAGATACTTTTCCATACTCCTGGTAGCCTTTTCCTCAAACATCTTTTCCACACAGCAATCAAGCTTTTCACTCCAATTCCTTATGCAAACTGTGGTAGAACACTACATTGCCTGTTTCACAGATCTTGCTGTTTCTTAGGAAGGGACAGACAACTTCTGTATTGTGTCCTCTGAAGCACAGGAGTCTAGAGAGCCTTTGGAATTTATGAGTCAAACTTGGAAATCCTGAGACTAGAGATATTCTCCCAATAAATTTTATTAGTAGGATGATTACAGTCACTTTAGAAAAGAAAAGAAATCAATCTATGCGAGTTTCGTTCTCTTTTTTTCACCACACTCTTAACACTCATGTTACAGCCAACTGCCATAAAAGCTTAAATTTAAAATAGGCTAGAAACACAGACACTGCTTTCATAAAATACAGAAACTAGCACAAAAATACCCCCATAAATAGAAATCAAAAGGAGACTCAGAAGAAAAGAATTCAAGAAGCTAATATAAACGCCTAGAACATACATTTGAGGAATGCTATGGCCTCTAAATTTTACTAGTAATCAAATAATCATGTAGGGTTTGGTGCTTATTCTTATCTATGCACTGGTAATGCAGACAGTTCTTAAAGCAGGAATAAATAATGGTTGGACATCTCTTACATAATAAGAAAGTCCAAAATGGCCTTAGTGTAAATTGGGATTTCTCCTGGGATATATGACCACAGATCCTTTGATTTGAGGGTTTTGGACAGACAAACGCACTATTCCATAGACACATGGCCAGGAGTAACTTCATAAGACTGCCAATTAGAGTGTTCTTCCCCTATGGAGTCCTCCCAGGGCAATGACCCTAATCTAACAAAACATGTAAGTAGAGACTTAATTGTAATGTCAACAGAACTACTCATGTGCTTAAAGTTAACCATATGCTTAAGGGTTCTGCTGACCAAGCACTGTATCAGCTTACTACTACTGCTGTTTAAAAGTAGTGGTCAAAATCTCTGGTTAAATCTTCCCATGTACTGGGATTTTCTGGCTCCTGATCACTCAAATGAAAGCACAGGAAAGCCTGTGTGACTAACCAAATGCAGGTGATCTCCTCCTGTATAATCATTCGGAATCATGCTGTTCCATTAAGTTCTTCATAAAACCCACCTCTTCCAGTTTAGTTACTGACACTTTGCATGTTTAGGTAACACTCAAAGTGCTCTGAGAAAGCGAGAAAATTCAGCTGAATGAAACCTAGGTGCGTACTGAGGTTTTAATTAATACTATTCTATAGAAAGAAAAATCACAAAGACAAAAAAAAATCTAGAAAATATAGATATCTGTTCTTCCTGCTACATTTCTTTGGCTTTTATTCTAAAAAAAAAACTATTTTCAAAACAGAAACCCATCCTCCAGATTTAGATGTTTTAACAGAAATTAGAAGTTATTAGCAGTCATGTCTGAAAATAATACAGATTTCTGTCATACATTGTAGTGGAGCAATCAATACAAACACAAGTGACTGGAGTCATAATAAAGACCATAGTATGAGACTACTAAGAAAGATTACAACTTGAAATATCACAGGAAACAAAAAAATGAAACTAGAAAGATATATGATGTCATAGAAACTGGTGCTTTCAACTACCAGAAATCGATTACATCTTTTCAACTATGTGACTTCATTGGCTATGGAAAACAAACAAAAAAAAAATCTTACAAACCCAAAGAATTTCTAGAAACTGTTCCAAGTGTGACATTTATACATATCCCTTCACAGGACTTAGTGTCATATTCAGTTGTGAGGAAAATTTGAAAGGTTTTCAAAACATCCATTTTCTACCACAAACAGGAAAATACATAAGACGTATTTTAGGAATACTACTAAGAAAATATTTACGCAGTGAATACCAATAACCCACCAGTTTGTAAAATGTCTATCTAGTGTAGCAACATATAGAGGGAAAAAAAATAGAACACATTAGTAGACATTCCAGGATCACATTAACAGTCTTCCTAACAGGCACTGCTGTCTTTGAGGGAAAATTTTAAGGATTTAGTTCTACATATTAATGGCTAAAGCAGAACACAATATGATTCTAAAAAGTCCATGACAATCTTATTCTGATTCTTGGAACTGTGAGAACTAAAAAAAAAAAATCTTAACACAGAACAAAGTATAATACTGAAGTGTGGAGATATTAATATACTCTTTATTACTGTTACTAAATGCATTTGTTCAACATGTTTTGTTTTCTGCTTAAATTATATTGATTGTAATAAGTATCATATTGTGCAATTCTTTTCCCCGTATCATCACTAAATAACGTAAGAGCTGCCACGAAGTGTTCTAATGTTACATTATCTATCTTTTTATTTTCTACATGAAAAATAAGAACAAAAATAATTTCCTTTCAACATGCATGTTTTATGTATTCATAACAGGCATAGCGGAGACTTTTTTTAAAACAAATATTATTTCTTATGGTACATCAGGCCAAGATGCTTACAATTCAACTATATAAAAATAGGCTGTAGCACAAAAAGAATATTCGCTTAGTCTTGGTACAAACTTTAGTAAAAGAAAACAATTTTCCATAGACAATATACCATCTGTCTCTAAACCATGTGAAAAGAAAAGCTTTTAAAATCCAGTCGCTGCTAATGTGACATGTTGAAACATTAATCACCCCCTAAGGCCAGTATAATTGTAGCTCCATGTTAATTACCTAACAATTAACAGCAGTAATTTCCAAGGGGCAATCAATGAATTAGCTTGTGATTTTCCCACAGACTTCAGTCCCATACTGCCAGCCTGAATGCGTTTCAAACTCTGAACCATGGTTCATCAATGACACTTCTGGTGTATGAAATAAAAATTCATTTGCACCCTCACTAATTAGGCTCGATTATATCCCTATGTGTATTACAAACTCTATTCACTTGCACAA
Organism: Athene noctua; assembly: GCF_965140245.1. Classification (NCBI taxonomy): domain Eukaryota; kingdom Metazoa; phylum Chordata; class Aves; order Strigiformes; family Strigidae; genus Athene; species Athene noctua. Next base: position 34,639,859 of record NC_134038.1, read on the forward strand.
AATCTCTGCCACAGGCATTTTTCTCCATTTAAAAATTCGTTTTCTATTAAATTAGAAGGTCACCTAGCAGGAAAATGTACTAATCAAGATTTTATCACTAACGAATTAAAGGGTTTTAATAAGCAAGTTTAATTAAGTTATCCTAACAAGTGATAATGGCTATCTCCAACCAATCTGAACGTTTATGCAAGTATAGGTGTAATATATTCAAAGTATGTATTCATAAAAATACAACTTACTATGTAAAACATAAAAAACCCCCATACTATAGATATGTACAAAAATAATTAAAAATTTAAATATTCTCTGAAAATGTCCCCACAGATCTTTTTCTCTACTTTTTATTATATTTCTGTACAACATTTTATCTAAACTATGGTTTCTGTCTGCTAGTTCCTTTACGAATCATATGTCTTGGTCACATAATTCTCTGGTATACTCAAACACATCATGGTTGAGTAGTTATCACCTCCTACTGTCCAGACACAAACCTGCCTTTGGTATGACTCAGTGTTAATCTGCTGATTATTAACCATTAATATAAATAGACCAAATTGTCATCTGCTTAATTTGCTATTGATGTATTAACTTCTATTCTTTAAAGCTTAACAAATTAAGCACTAGGTTTACATCAAGTAGTATTATGATTTCCTTTTAACTATGTTTATGTTTTGTGAACATGAAGAAGGGCAAATTTTGCAGCTAATCTGTTCAAGAAGCCAGAGTGGAAGGAATGAATACATTACACTCTCCCTCATTAGGCTTAATCAGAATTCCAGTAGTATCACCTTTGTTTGTGCAGGGAACAAAAATGTGAATCCAGTGCACTAAATTTGCATCTTTGGTTTCAGGAAAGATAGTTCCAATATTGCACATGTATTTTATCCTGTGACCTATTTTCCATGGGAGACAATGCACTGAGGTACAAAATACTCCCCCATTTTCTCTCCCAATTACCTTTCCTCTCCCAGCCCTTCAAGAAAGGGTGGTTCACTAGGCCAAGCATAAACCACTCACCCTCATGCTCCTTAAGTAGTTCATTTAAGGGTTGCAGCTCTGAACCAGTACAAATACAACGTCCGATCTACAACAAATATGAGATGAGCAGACAACACTTTCTGTCTCAGCAGACATATTTTAGGTTGTGGATAGCCATTCCCGGATTATCATCTTTTTTTGGTAGATCCATTATAAGGTACCTCCAAGACAGCAGAGATGTGTGTGCTGAGTAGCTCTGTGTTCCAGGTTAACTGTCTCATGGTCCTTCAGCTGTTTTCTCTCTTTTCCCCTTCTCTCCAAACACCATCTTTGCTCAGCTATTCAAAGCGGGTAAGAGAAGGCTTCCTCCTGCTAAACCCAGTCAGCAGGTTCACTTCAACAGAAGTTTTGTCAAAAATGAAATTCTTCTGAATTAAAAAAACTGAAAGAAAATTTGAATATACCTGTCAAGAGTCTTTGTGAGTAGACTAGCTCACAGTTTGCGCTCATGTCTCTGCCATATACTGTGGGAATCATTTTCACTGAGGAGAGGGAAGTTCCTTTCATGCCTGCTGTGAAGAGCCAATCTAGGAAAAATATCAATCCATTGGGTCACAGAGTCATAGAATCATAGAATGGTTTGGGTTGGAAGGGACCTTAAAGATCATCTAGTTCCAACTCCCCTGCCATGGGCAGAGACACCTTCCACTAGACCAGGTTGCTCAAAGCCCCGTCCAACCTGGCCTTGAATACTGCCAGGGAGGTGCATCCACAGCTTCTCTGGGAAACCTGTGCCAGTATTTCACCACTCAGATCTTAAATAGCGCCAGTCCCAATATTGACACCTGTGGAATGCCAATTGTCACTGGTCTCCACTTGGACATCAAGCTGTTGACCGCAACTCTTTGAGTGCAACCATCCAGCCAATTCCTTATCCACTGAGTGGTCCATCCATCAAATCCATCCTGCTCAATATTTGTGAGGGAGAGACTCAGTTTTGGGGACCACCAGGAAGACTTGATTGCTCTTCTACTTGGGGTGTGTGAAATCCTTTAGCCTAAATCCTGGGACATGCTCAAGAGATCTGTGAAGAGGAGTTAGATCAGAGTGCGTGCATGAAACTCAGCAACAGCACTGCAGTAGCCAGAAGGCTGCAGGCACATACTCATTTGTGCAGAGCTGCAGCTTTGTTCCCTATTCTCCCTGCTACCATGCAGTAAAACAAGGGTTTTGCAGACATTTCTGCAAGAAAGATCCCTTCTGAGGCTGATCTTTCTCCAGTGTCACAGTCAAAGCATGACCACCTCCCTTTCAACAGAATATTGTTGGGATTGCAACACACAACCCCAAGTTTTAATTTCATTGCTTGTTTTAAATGTCTAACATTCACTTGCTTGTGTTGTTTGGCAGTGCTTACTAGAAGATATTGTTTCAAACTCCAAGTCTTGACTAAGAAGAGACCATGGAAGTTTGTCATCCTCTCAGAATCACCCCTGAAAAATCTACCTGCTCTTTTAGAAGAGGTGAATTGAGCCAGAAAAACCCCTCATAAATCAGCAATCCTTCCCTCTACAGCAGGACCTCACCTGAACCAGTCCTGATGTTTTTCTAATATTCTTTTCTTAAAAAACAACAATGGAGATTCCACAATCTTCCTCAGCAATCTACTGTAATGCTTAGTTATTACATTCATTAGAAAGATCATCAAATTTCATGTTCTTTGTAGAACACCCTTGCTGCTTAGCTATTGCCCCCTTCACTGACAGATCGTTCAAACATTCTCTTCTCAGTTTGTCCAAATAATTTCCTGAAGAAATAGATGGCTTTACAGTTGAGAAAACATTTCTAATCTCCATCTCATTCTTTCTGGAAATATGTACTTGCATATGAAACTCAGGCTTCATATTTAAATAGTAATTTTCTTGCTGTCACATTTGTAGGCACATGTTTCCAAATTAAAAGTCCATGTATCTTAGCAGTGTAAAAGATAAGACACTTAATAAGAACTTGAAATGTATCGTTTTTAAAAATGCAATATTTAAACACATCCCTTGACTTTCTTTTGTGTGTGTCTATGTGTGGCAGTATTCATTTGCTTAAGGCTGAGAATACAAAAAAAAAAAAAAAATCTTAAAAACTTCTTTTGCTTGACACAAAAAATATGACGAAAGACCTTAGCCTATATCTATATTTGCCTTTGCTAACAGTGTTCATGTTTGTGCTCATGTTTCCCCTGTTAAATGATGAAGCCAGTTGCATCCATATTACCAATAAGAACAAAGTTTTCCCACTGGGAGAGAGACTTCCCCAAAGGAACACACCTCAATAGGCAGTGAGGGACCACTTACCAGTTAACCTGACTATATAGAGATTGGTCACCTCTCATTGTATGATCTTCTTCAGTAGGCAGGTAATATTTTTTTCCTGATTTTAGAAAAAAAAATAAAATAGTTTCAAGGAAGCATACAAGATTTGCTTTATCATCTAGTCCAGATTTAAGATGTACAGAGTAGCTACCAAGAATAAGCTTTGCAGGGCTACAAACAAACCAGTCTTAGATGTCCCAGGCTGCAGGCTTCTAATGCTTCCCTTTAGAAACTATTCTTCACTATAAAAGACTGTTTAAATATTCTTCTAGTCTTGCCTGGTCTTAGTTTCATCATCCTCCATTTAGCATGTGAAAAAGCAGTTAAGGTATCATACCTCAAATTCATAGATGTAAATTCAAGCTTTTCTCCAGACATGCTGAGGCTGCACCTCTTTGGCCCCAGCTTTAAACCAGTATCTGGTCATCCAGTCAAAGAAATCAAAGGAAACACATGACAGTAATGGCTTAATCTCTTCCTTGTGTGCTGTTCAATTTAAAAAACAGGCCTAAACCACACTTGTCCATTGAGTTATCTAGCACATTAGGTGACTCCTAAAATAGAGAAGTCAAGAAGACCTAAACAGATGAAACAAAACAGGGCAAAAAAATATGAATGTGCATTATAGATGCAAATGCTGTTAAGAGATAGAAAGAATATCACTTCATCACATTCCAGGGGAATGTTACCAAACAATTTATTTCCACATAAGACTTGTCAAACTTTGAGCTTCTTGAAAAGAAAGGAAAAAAAAAAAAAAAAAAAAGGAATTCTAAAACTAATAGAATATTCTATAATATTGCATCATAAATCATTCCCATTTGCACAGTTTACTCCATAGCTCCACATCTAGGTGTTCACCACTGCAAAAGCTGAGACTTCAAAAGCCAGCAGAAAGAATGTTCTAAACTCTCTCCTCCAGGTTTATGGGAAGTATGGGTGGATTTTCTTTTCAGTGGGAAAGATGGGAGCAAAGCAGAGACTGGTGAAGCCACTATCAGCTTCAACACACAGTATGGAAAAAGTGGGATCTCTGGGGAAAGACTATCCTTCTCTTTTGGGAGGCATTTGCTGGAAAAGCTGGAACTGAAGTGGAGGACCAATGGAGGATCCAGGAATGATGCTAGAAGGCACTCCAACTGAGAGTGGTGGCTTAGGAGGGAAGACCTCTTAATTAACAGAACATGGAAAAATGTTTATGCCTGCTAAGCATACGCACCCAGTAGTACTGTGATCGATAGACTCAATATTTCCCAATCTGGGAAGCAGTCTCCAAGGCAGAAAAGAGTGGCATAGGTAAAGAAAGAGGCCCCAAGAACAGTGTAAATATTACTGTTTATGGTGTCTGAAAGTGTAGTTGGGAGGGAAAGAGATGAAAATGGTATTGTATAGAATAGCAACGCACAACAAAGTTGAAAAACACCACTTCTGGCATTTTTTTCTGCATAACCTTTAATTCATTTATATTAATAACAAAGGAAAGCAGATGAAGAAAGTGCCTTATCCACATTAATAATAATAATAATAGATAAGAATATTAATGTTATTATAATTATAAATATATTTTAAGGTTAAAGAAATAACAGTGGAAAATGCCTAAGAAGCTAGAAAAGGAATTATTTCAGTAAATGCAGAAAAACATCCAAACATTATGAAATTTAACCAAAACCAAAATTCAACCCACATCCTCCACAGAAAAAAGATAAAAGATAACAAGTAGTAAGGAACTGACAAACAGAGCTATTGATTTTCATGTAATTATTTCTGGAAAACATCTGATATTTTCTTGACTATTTTCAAGTTTGATTCAAGACAATAATTTACTATTTCTGCCTTTAACCACATCTTTATTAGTCACAACCATGGGATGAAATCATTACTTTCATGTATTTGCCCCAGTAGAAACATTGACTAAACAATAAAGGAAACTTGGAGGGAACAAAGAAAATAAAAACAAAATTCCTTTACAAATTTCACACACCACTGAATTCCATAAACTGAAAGTATAACTTCTCTCTTCTCACTCTTCTTTCTCTTGCTCTTTTTTTTTTTTTTCCTTGTTTGAAAGCAGTGGCAGAAAAAAAAAAAAAAATGCCTTTAACATCAAAAGATTTCTCCTTTCTGCTGTCCTTAGAAACATTTTTCAGGTCACCAAAGAATATTTAGCACTCAATGATTTCTCAATGAAAAAGTCAATTCTTCATAAAGGAACACTTGCTTCCTATCAGTTTGCTTACCTAGGTGAAAGAAGAAACCAAGGAAAATCAGAGCTTAGACAATAAAAAACCCTGTGTAGACTCCAACAAGCATGCATGTTGTGTATTTACTATACATGAATAGTGTACACTGTACGTAGAAGAAAACAGAAAACTTTTTTGTTCCTATTTCCCTCTTAAAAATCTGTGATTACATTCTATTTCAATGTACAAAAATTATTACTATTTCTATCACAAAATCTATTACAGATACTAGGTTTTGTATAGATCTGTGTTTATTTAGTTTGGCAACATCAACCAAGAATAATTAAACCATGGTTTAATTATTTCAGCAATTTATTTGAATTTATTATTTCTCTCTTCTGTTTACACTTGTAGGAATTTATTTTTGCTTATGCTATTTTTATACTATCTCTGTGAAATTCAGGCAGACACTTTGTTGGGACTTAAGTTTGAAATGATGTTATTTATTACAAGCATATCCTATTTTTGCTACCATTTCATTTAGCACAGTCCTGCTAAATGAAATGGTAAAAGAGTCTTATTAACTTAATCCTTATTAACTTCCTTACCCCTCAAATATTAGTGTTAATTTCACTGTATATCTCCTGAAAATCAGCTCTTGAGAGTTTCATTCTAATATCTCAAGAACAACAGTAGACACATTTTCCAATTCACAATTCCAGCAGTGGCACATAACCTTATCTAGACTGTACAGATGAATTTAGCTCTTGCCATTAACGGCACACTAAGAAATTGAGGTATTGATATCCAAAATTACCTTCCATAAAATCAACATGTTTCTGCCAAAATTTTTGCCACCTGTTGATTCAATTTCCAGTGGCCTTTAAACAGTTCTTGTTCTGAACAGGCTTCAAGGCAAAAAAAAAATTTTAATGAAGATCAGTGTTTTCCAGTGTGCACATGAACATTCTTGAGCAGAGGTTCATGTGTGCTGAAAAATCTTCTATTACTCTCAATGTAAAGGTGTGCAGGACATGATTTTCCTACACTGAAGCATTTTGGGAGATTTAATATTTTTTCCCCTTTCTGTCTTGGGTCATGACCCAGATTCTTCAAGTGTTTCATATGGAAAGAAAGTTCTGAAGAATACTGTAGAAGAGTTTTGAATGAGGACACTTCCCAGGATTGTGGGAGACCTATACACTAGATTACGTTCTGGTTTTGTGCGATATTGCAGCATCTGCCCACCTCACTTGGCTACTGGTTCTGTTTGTCTATGTCTCCATCCATCTCCTGTATTGCATAAAAAAATTAATAGTCATTATTTCAGTCTGAATTTTTAGGTCTTCTCCCTGGATGTGGAAGACTGACATTTCAAACTTCACTTTATATCAAATAAATGAAGGGCTTAGACATTTTAGGGTGTACCTTCTGCCATTCAGCCATTCTTGATTCTTACACCTTTGTGAAACCAAAAGGTGGGGGATTTGGTACAGGTTTCTATTTATATTTATATACATAAATACACATATGAATATGTAAAACATATTCATGCATATGTTCCAGTTCAGAACTGGTATGTTCCATTAGAAAACAAAAGCAATAAAAAGTTCTGATGAACCTGAAAAAAAAAAAAATTACAAATAAATAACAAATCCTGTGATAAAATTTAGGTGGAACCACCACCACTCACAATTCTGTCAAAATTACAGGTCTACAGGAGGGTGCAAGGTAGTGAGTACCGGTGATGGAGGAAAGGAAAACCAGCATTTAATAGGAATAAAAGACAGTTCAAAGGGAAATTCAGGACAAGACAAACCCACAGTTGGTTTAATAAAATCTCAGCATTGTCAAATGGCCAGAAGGAACTCTAGGAAGGTTAAGTTAAAGCTCCTTCTCAGGTTATTGAAGCCATCCTGCACCAAATAAAGTGTCATCTCTCAAGCAGTGGCTGACCTTTATCCCTTTAAATTCCTCCTTAAAGCCTACCTTTTACATCTCTCCCTACAAATCACCACCATCTGGGAGTGGTTATCTTGGTGGCCACCTCTAAGTATTTAGGCCACTGTGAATAACTTATGTGTGCACCTGTAGCTACTGTTAGTGAATCTTTCTCCTCTTCATATTTATTGCTCCAGGTTCAGCAAAGTCTCAGGCCACAAGATGTGTGGAGCTGGATGTTTCTGTGTAATTTTCTGCCTGTGCAGTACAATAAAGCACTAACACTTCTGGGGAGTTATACATGTTATCTGAATATACTTGTAATATGCAATGTTTACCCAACTGGCATCAAATAGCCTGTCATATCTGCTATGAAAACAAAAAGAAAAAATATACATCTGTGTAAGCAGGCATGTATGTGCATTACTGGTAAACTGAAAAGACATGCTGCAAAGAGTCACCGTGATCACCTGAACTTCTGCTGGTTTTGGACAGGTGGTTACAGAGCTCCAGTATTCCCCAAGTGCGTTACTCCTTCGCCAAACAAAAAATATTTTATTTGTTCGTTTGTTTAAAGCCTGTCTTTGTATTTATTCCAGATCTTTCTTACTTTTAGATCCACTTCCCCATTCCATGCCTTTATCTTTAGATATACATTTTCACACCTGATGCTCATTTTCATATACTATTCTGCTGCTTCACTGCTAACATAAGCTGCACATTCTCATTCATATGTTTAGGGATGGTGTAAACACCTGCTATAAGTTCCTGCAGTCCACTCTGATGGAGACTTTTGGCTCACAGTCTCTCAGCAGTGTTCCCACATGCTTTTTAAGATCGCCTTTGTTGTTACAAATCCAATCTCTCTTTTTAACTTTACATTCCCACTGCCTTCTCTATCACTGTGCATTTCTGTTACAGGCACATCACAAACTGCTGGCTACCACAGTAAATGTAGATGATGGCTTGCCTGTAAATTAGATTCGTGTGTGTAAAACCCATGCTTGTTTACACACTGGAATGATGCCAAATACCCGCTCAGATGAAACAAAATATTTATGAATTGGATAAACTGGAAACTTACATCTTTATAGGGTGTTCAGAGTGGATCCAGGTATAATTTCCCTTGCCCTGACCCACTTTTAATGAAAAATTTTCTCGTTAAGGACTATTAGAAATATTGCATTTGTAAAAGAAGCAACATTTTAATTTATACTCAGTAATATTAAAGCAAAGCTTTAAAACAATCCTTTATGAAACAAGTGATCTTAACTATTGTAATTCACATGAATTTAATTACACTGAATTTTTAAAAGTAATTTAAATATTGCTTTAAGAGAAGTTGGGTTTTTGCTACTGTAATAAAATAACTTGTTTTATACAAGATACAGAGGAATATAATTTGATCATTTCTTCTGTTAGCCTTTGTTACATAGATTTTTACATAATCATTACTCATAATGTTCTGACAGATAATGCTATTACTAGCGTTACCATCTTTGCTATTATTATAAAAAATCTTCTGGCTTTGTGAAAATTTTAATTTATTAAAATGTAATAAAAGCACATCTAGCATGAACCATAATTTATGAAAATTTTAGATGTGCTGCTTGACATTCATGTCATCAGGCTTCAAAAGTTTCACATCTGAAATGTGAAATTACACAGATTTACAAAGATCCTTTTTCAGCATGTTAACTGGCACTATCTTCTGTAAAATGTATATGTTTGGCTTTAAAGAGACAGGCGCATGTAATTTTAATGTCAGCACCAGCACCACCAAAAAGTGCCCTGGCAATCAGTGGAAAGGTTTAATAGGTTTCCTGTCTTGTTCTTAATTTGCTGAAATTACAAAATCAATACTTTCAGTTGTAGCTGCAGCTACCCGTTTTACTGCTTTAAGATAAAGTCTACAAGAAAGTAACCTTCACTTTCAATTTGTAGCACAGAACATCAGGGTGTTCTTGTCCACTAACTAGTCTTTCTTTTCTCAGCCAGTATGAGACATTATGGATGTGTGATGTTGCCCTTCAAAGGGGAAAGACATGTTGTATTAAGCATAGCTCTCATCAAGGACTTGTTTTGTTTATTTTTAACATCTCATTCTACTTTCTCCTAAAGTCACCTCTGCATGGGTTGTTCATTATTTCCTTGTTTCTCTGTGTTGTGCTTTGAACTAAACTACACAACTCAGTGATTGTTGTTGAAATGGCCTAATCTTGTTCTACCTCCATCAGTTTCCCTTTATTCCAAAGGAGCATATTTTTCTGCTGTAGTTAAAAGAGGAAATTCTCCATAGTTAGTCACATTTTTAATAGTAAATGTGACTGCGGGTGTAAAAAGGCTCTGAAAGGACCAGAGAGAGGACAACCAGATCAACTCATCCAGTAGAGAGGTCAAGCTGTTGTACAGAGCAAGAAGGAAAAAACAATAAATGAATACCCTTCCATGGGCTGCTCTGCTACACCTCCTGGCTCTTTAAGTACAGAAGTGAGAAAATCATATCCTTACACTTGCACATGATCATCTAGTTTTCCAACTCAAGTCCAGCCTTTCCAACGACTATTCTATACTCAAAAATTAAAGTTGTAAGATAAAGCTCTGACCCTCTTGTCCCTGTTTCCTAACCAATTACAATGTTTTTAGGTTTGGGGGTCTTTTTTGTTTCTGTTTTTCTATGATAACTCTCTTACTGAAACCCTTTCAGCATATAAACCCTCTCCATCACTTAGCTGAGCAATATTCCTGAGCTGTTAGCACTGGAGAAGGACCTTGGCTTGTATGTCCCCTTCTAGTGAAGCAATAAAAAGAATGTTAAGCTGCCGCTCACAAAAGATTGCAGCATAAGATCTCTCAGTGCCTTCCACCGATGCAAAATGTATTCACACCAAGGAAAAAGAGCTCTCAACACCTGCTACCCCAAATGTTAATGAATACACAGACACAGGCACACACACACGTGCGTGTAATACTTCTTCCTTCTCAGCCATAGCAATTTCACGTTGGAGATTTTACTCATAAATAGCACGTGATAGAGTTAGGATATAGTAAACAGAGAGCACAGTTGATCAGGAATGGAATACAGTTAATCACACCAGGAAAACAGAGCCTCCGAATGCTGCAGCTCTCTTCCTTTATGCTCTGAACATTTTTATTTTTTTTTTAACTAGCTGCTCAAGGTAAAAACATACTGTTTATCTTGTGATGTAGTTTCTATAAATGAAAATTCAGATTATATCTAGAAACAATATTCCACAAAAGGAAACAAAAGCATTTGTCTCTAAACAAGTCAAGAGAAATGCCAAATGATTCAATGAAGATCACTTGTGTCACCTGTGTTTGTTTTGATTGGTCTTCCAATGTTTACAGCACTCAACTCACCAGGCTCAGAACCCCAAATCTATATTTAATTTAAAACACTGCACCATCACTCAAATCTTTCATCAGCCTCACTCCAGTCTAAAGAACAAGGGCAGAGGGACCTGTTTACATGGAACACCTTTTCTGTGCTCCAAGGGATCACAGAATAGTTTTAAATATATAATATCAGAATTAAAAAAAAAAAAAAAAAAGTTTTAAATGTAATTGTGAAACAAAACATTTACCACTATTTGTAGGATTTTTGCCTACAACATCTGTCACTTTTAAAATATCCTCAGTAGGAGATCATATTTCAAGAGAAGACAAAATATTCTAAAAGCAGCTTTAAACTGCAAAACAAAATTAATCTCAGCAGCCTTAATTTTTATCAGAACCAATATGCTGGTCAACAAAAATAATGTAATAAAGACAGCCATCGCTACAACACTGAACACTTTGTACAAAATCACATCAGTTTAGAGATTTAAATAAAGTATCTTTATCAAGACAGACACACAGCTTGGAGGGCCCAATCCTGTCCCATGGAGAAATCAAAGTTTTACTAAAATAAGCAACTGAAGGGAAACAAAACAAGTCCCAATTTAAGCATACACAGGTACTCTTAAAAAATGACTGGCTTGTTAAAGGGAATGAGCCCTCAGTTTCCATTAACTTCAGCCAGGGTAGAATCCGCTTGCTATTTTGCAAAAGCAGCCCTGATGCAAATGGAGAGTTACTAATGTCATATGCACAGTGTCAAACAACAGCAAACCTTTTCACTGTAACCATGATGGTAGCACGCATCACTGCAACATTATCTCAGTGGTTTTCAATCCATGTCAGGCCGCTGGTGTGAAAGTCTCTCTAACTAAATTTAGAGGTCTCTCCAGGGAAAGGAAGCTGAGGTAGAAGACAGTTTAGAAAACTAGACATGGTTTATCTTATGCTTACAGCCCAAATTTTCCTAGTATGCCATGAGATTTACAGGGAAACCTGTTTCTTCCTTTGAAAATCGAGGAGCTTTTGTGCATTCACCCTATCCCATCATTGCCTGTCGGCGGCAGCACAGCCCCCTTGGCAGCAGCCAGCCAGGAATTGGTTCTCCTGTCCCTAGCTGGGCCCTCCAAGATACAAAGTTTAATCAAAGCCCATCAGAAATTTTGGCTGCAGATAATACTCACTGTGAAGTATGTTCACTCCTCAGTGTCTCAGTCAACCTTTATAGGCCCCTGGACGTGAGAGTGTTGGTGTGGAGGGGCTGACTCTGGCCCTGCACCAGCACCTACATGCGGCATCACAGGCACATGAAGTTAACAAACCAGCCCAGGTCTTCTCTAAGCTAGGAACAAAATAAGGCCAAATTTGCAGCACCAAGTCCCCATTCTCACAGACGGTAAGAGAAACCAGAGTTTTGGGAGGGCGTATCCACAGGTTTCAGCACTAGACAGTCTCCAACCTTCAAGAAAATGCAGAGAGGGAAGTAGAGCCTATAGAAATTAGCTTCAACCCTAGCAAAAGGAGACAGTCTTGTACTACTTTTCCTCCTCTTACCAGAAACATTTGTCTGGCGTCTGTGTTTCTTTCAACCCTGTTGTGCTTCTCAGCAGACAGGGTAATTTGACCCAGAGGATTTTGGCTATCTAAGCTATGCTTAATCATTTGGCTCCATTACATCACTACAAAACAGTTCAAAATAGAGGGCTCCTTCTAATAGATTTCTTGGTTCAGCTAACAAAAATTATTTAAACTTCAGTTTTAGCCGAGCTTATTAAAGCAGGACTGTGTTTAAGTTATAGTAATTGTCAATAAAGTCTTTTATAGCAGATTTAACTCAGCATATTTTAGATCTTGCCAATTTGAGACAGTTTCCATAAAAAGGAGAACAGCAATGTTACAGAGTGATAACTCAAAAATGGAAAAAAGGAATTATTTAGCATAAAAGGAATTATTTAGCATAGTAAAAAGAGGTATAACTAGGAGTAATGGAGGAAATTAATAAAGGGAATATATCAGTAGGGGAAAAAGAAAAACCTGACTGTGAGTTAACCAATAGAATAATCTCCCCAGAGAGCAAAGAGTGGCCCACTGCTAGGCAATTTTAAAATAACTGGCCAAAACATTACCAAATAAATACACAGGCTGGAAATGATTCTGCACCAGTACAGACAGAAGACCAGATTGCCGTTCTGTATCTGCTTCTAAATTTTGTGATAGTGAACAAGTAAATTGAGCTTTCTGATTGACAAATCTAGGGAAATTCAGAATCTGGGCTGCAGAGATGTAATTGCACAGCCTTTATCTTTGCCAGCATCAGAAGAGGAAAAGAAAAAAAAAAAAAAAAAGAGGAAAGAAAAGAAAAGAAAACTGTTGGGTTTAGATTTTTTAAATTGATATTCATTTTGTTGGTCTGAGTGATTAGTTATATTTGAGTTACCTAGTTATAAATTATTCCTTGACTGACATTAAAACAACAAAAAATATTTGCAATAAAAGATGCTTCTTTTTTTAATCAAACATTTTAAACTGTAAAATAAAACAAAAACAAATATGCTCTTATATCTAGACTTCCTAGTCATATCAAAATACAATAATTTCTGAAAATTCAGAATGAAAACTTCCTTCTGAAATCTCTGTTTTGCAGGACACTGCATAAAACATTATGTTTATGCAACAGAAGTTAATTTAGGCAACACTGATGTGTTTGTGGGCTTTAATTTTTATTTTTTATTTTTAAACATGTTGAAAAGCACACACTCACTTTTCAAGCTAATAGCAAGTTTGCAGTCATGAGAAAAGCTATACCATATCCGTTAAGACAACAATACTTGTTCAAGGAAAAGGATTAGGCTGTTCTTCTGATGTTGGGTCTTTTTCGATAGCACAAAACTTTTGCACTATTAAATGACTGCATTGATACAGCAGATAACTTATGTAGTAGTCCACAGAAAAATTCAATTGCATGTGTGAATGAAAATATAAAAATAAAAATCCTCTGAATAATTTCTGTATATATTATGATTATCACATGTTTTGAAATAATTAAAATAATCAACAGACTTGCTTGTAGTATCATTACATGTGAAAGCATTGCAACAATTTTTTAAAACATTGCTATAATATTTCAATAGTTTACACTTCATTCAGGATTTTAAATTCCTTTTTTTTTTTCTTTAATTATTAAGTCCTAACTTAACCCACAAATTTACAAAAACATGCCATAAATCCTTACATCTAATTATTTTTTAACTGCATGTGCTGACATATGGTTGATTTCAGTCTGATCTACAGTGAAAACAGGGATCACAACAGCAACTCTGACAGACTCGGACCAAACCAACGTTAGCCTGCACAGCTGTAATTTAGTAGGATTAAACATGTTTCAGTTTACTTTTGTTTTTGGGGGGGTTTTTTTTGGCTTGGCATGAGCATGTTACAAGTTTGGTTGTGTTTGAATATCTTTTTTCTTATTCTTATTATGCAGGTTCGAGTGCTTATACTAAAACTTGCACTCATCATATATTTTCAGTGATATGTCCTCAGTTTTTAAGAATCAAAAGATGTATTACTGTATAGAGCAGACAACTTTAAAAACAAATTACTACAGAACTCTATAAACCAGAAATATGTTACACAAATATTGATGTTATTATTTAGCATATTTTACCATGCAATTTTACCAGTTTTATAGTGTCATTAATATTGTTAAAAGTTTAATACATTGATTGAAATAGAGAGATGTAGGATTACAATTTTTTATTAAAATAAAAGTATGGTGCATATCAGTTCTCTTTAAACATGTAAAATTAGGATTTTTAGATCTTTCTGGGTATTATTTCATCTAGTATAGAACTTCAAAGTATTCTAAGATTTGCATGTAAATATACAGCTAAAATAAACACGTTGCAAAGGAAAAAAAAAATCAAGTCAACTTTAAATCAGGTTGTATAGTTTGAGATCATTGTATTTTTTGTTAAGTATGAAATAGAATGGTTTCTTAACCAGGTCCTACCTAGCAATGTTGCCAACTTTCAGGCTCTAAATAAGAAACTGGGGTAACAAAACAAATGGTCATATTGCAACTAGAAGCTAATGATTGCATCATAAAAATATTCGGCATTACTTTTTTTACATTTAAAATCTCTATTCAAATATGTTTGAGCATTTCAGAACAAAATAACTCAAAAAAATTAATATTGAGGTTAAAATTTATGCACTCAACAGAACTGATTCAGAGCAATGTTTTTTTACTTAATGCTGTGACTCACCATTTATTCTGAGGAATACCAACTGATTCACTTGTGTAAAAAGTGTGGAGGGTGAAGTGGAAGTTAAAGTTACACTTGGAACGTACTATGTCTTCTGTCTCTAGCTGCCATGATATGCTGATGAGGACAGTGTGTTTGTGCATGTACATATAAATTTTAATACCATTCACCACCTTTGCCTATAGGTAATCAGTATCTCTGGAGATAAAGTATACTCTTATATGGATTGTGTTATTACAATCACCACAATGCCAAATTCAATAAGATACAAACATTCAGAGAAATAATTTATTTCTTGAAGAACCTACTTCCTTAAAAAATAAGTAGTATTTGGTGCATGTACTCCATTACAACATGCTTTAAATTCAATACTTTATCACTTCACTTATATTCACCCAATAAGCAAACAGTACAACATGAGTCTGGAAGCTGATTTTTTTTTACATGATTTTTATTTTCTACTATTTAAGTCACATCTTCAGAACTGAGGTAACTTATAGGAAGTATATCATAAAATTAAGCAGGGAAATTTTAGATAGCACTATACACGGTTAATTCTAAATATATATATATGGAGAGAGATAAAATTACATTTTAAAAATAACCCATATCTTAATAACACAATTTAACTATACTAGGATAATTGCAGAAGCAAAGCATTCTATAAAGCATCTTCCCTTCAGAATTTAAGAAAAAAAACATCATTGTAATATTTCTCCAACTTTCTCTCTTTCTGTTTATTTTCTTAATTTGGTTCACTTCCTTTTTTTTTTTTTTTTCCCCCGCATTAACACATATAGTTAATAAAAATCAGATAGATAAGCCATATATTCTAATTGTTTTAATTTCTAAAAATAAAGTACTTGCGAAAAAATATATTATTACGAGTAACATCCTTCTGTAAACTGTGACAAAAACAAAAGCTGTTTCAGTAAGGTACTGTTTTGGTACCTTACCCCTAGCCAACAAGGTAGATAAGGGGATCTTTTACAAGACAGTGTTGTCACTCCATGCCATGTCAACTACCGGGAATAGAGAAACAGTAAAGCTAGAAAGCAAAGCGTTAGGACTTTATGTCTTTTCTCTTTCTTGAGATCTACTACTTATTAGACTTGTTTGATAACAAAGACTAAGTTTTACCCAAAAAACCCCAAAAAGGCATCACAAGTGTTTGCGTTCAGCTACAGTTCTGTGCTGTGAAAAACAAGAATATAATCCAAATCTTATTTATTTACCTATGACTATTCAGTAACTTATGTGTAGTTATAAGATATGATTTTCCCATTTGATCACATTTTGTTTTAATCACATGTATAAAGTCTATATTGTCAATGCAGAATTTTACAACTGAGCTTTTACCTTTTCCGTAGTACTATAAGATTCAGAAGGCAAACTGCAAGCTCATTCTAACAAAGCAATATAATAGGGGTGGAGGGGAAAAGCAATTTGGAGTCTATAGGAAGGTTACCATAAAATTTACATTTTCCATAAAATATAAGTAGCCACCATTTTGCTGTAATCCCAGAGCAGCAACGAAATGGTGGTACAGAAGAAAACTACCCTATCAGACACATTTCATCATTGCTTCTATCCATCATTATCTTCTTTTGCTAGCATGATTATCATTTACCTTTCTCCTTCTTACAAGGAACAACCCACTTTTAGATTAAAAATCAATAGTTATAACATAGTAAATAGTTAAGGTGTAATTATCAAACTAAGACTACATACTATATAGCAAGTCTTTTTTTTTTTTTTTTCCCCCCTTCAAACTGAAAAAAAGTACAGCACAGTGTTTCTATCACACACTGATGAACACATCTCTTGGAAGTGCTACTGTATGAAAGCTGTATCCTAGAGGTAGAACACATGGTGTGGAATATGGCTGCTGCATTGGTCAGTATGATATTTTAATTATTATATGATGAAATATACACAAGTAACATTCAAAGGACCGAAATGGCTTAAACTAATTGTTTTTGATTGTGATGTACAATGCTGCATTTTGTGAAACATTTTATGACAAAGTGATCATATTGGTATACTCAGTTTAGAAACGTTTATTAAAGCATCAGTTTTGCTAGCCAATGCCATCGTTTTTTTGTTAATGCATGCTTTTCAGAAGGTGTGCAAAGGAGTACCTACTTGTACATAAAGAGGGATACAGTATTCATAGATTAGTGCAGCTATATTCTGTGATATTGTGCTGTACATACTAACAGAATTCAAAAAGTTTGTCCTGTAATCTCTACAGAAACACTACGTGTTATAAGGTTTATTTACTAGGTCCTAAATGTATAAATTTGTAATAAACCAGAAAAGTAATTTCTGTAATATATTTTCTAATACTATGCTCGGTGTTTATTACTATAAATGTGTAATGAAGTTAAAATGGATGACATTTTCAAATACAGTATGTCACAGGGAAATGTTCTTATTTTGCAGATACAAGTTGAATATTTTAGATTCCAATACCATGTTTTAACTAATAAATCACATAACACAAAAATGTAGGTCATTTAAGTGATAGTCATTTAAAGTTTTTCAGAAAAAAATTTCTAAAACTTCCTTAACGATGTGAAATTTGTTTGTACAAATCTGCAATTATGTACAAGTAAAACAAATGTCCTGTTCCTCTTAAGTATTCCCATTCTTATCCAATTCAAAGCAAAGAGTATTTAGGTAACACTGCCACCTATTGCTTAAACGTTATAGTTACCAAAATCTGTTGCATTTTTTTGTCACTCATCTCTGCTGTTTTGACTACTACGCTTTCATTATTTCTAATAACCGAATGAGACTTTCATATTCAAGGATGCTTAACAAATAATAACTGTCTGCCTTCAGTACTATGGCTATAATTTATTAGGAATTAATGGAAATTTAACAAAAGAACATTTCAATGTCTCTGAAAGTAAATTTCTAGAAAATACTAAACAATTTCATTTAAAATACAAAATCTTTTCAGAAAAGGAACAAAAGAAGATTCTTCAGGCTATAACATGACAAATATTTCAAAATTCAAGTTTTTGATTAGATAAAAATTGCCTAATGTAATCCAAAATAGCATGATTCTTGCTAACATTTTGCAAGTAGTTAGGCAAATACGCAAATTATAAATCTACATCTGCAGTTCTTTTAGGGACACAGATATGAAAGCATGGAAATAAATCAGTGTAAGGTCAGACCTAATTCTTTTCAGTAAATAATTCTGTTTTCAGGACAACCACCAAAAGACCACTAATTCCACATTTGAACAAGAGTCTTTAACATCAGAATAACCTTAGCCAGCCTGGAAAAAAAAAAAAAAAAAAAAAAAAAAAAAAGAAGATTTTTTTTTCCACTTTTTAAAAGAAAAAGTGAGAAACATATTTGACCATACTAAGTAAGGAAAGTCATATGAATCAATCAGGAAGATAACTGCTTTAATGTGAAATAGCAGCAGTTATATAAACTTACATAAGTAGTATCGAGGTTCATTTACAGTGATACAGAAAAATTACTTAGTTTGGAAGCAAATTTATTGTTGAAGGTCTCTTCTTGTCCTCAGTGTATTACTCAGTCTGTATCTGTAAAATAAGTTGACTTTACTTCTTCACTACAGGGAAGCAGCTATATACTGTATAAAATCCTTTATATTCTCTTCTATTACTAGAAGAAAAACTACAAATCCATTGATCTTGTGCCTAAAAATGCTCAGTCACTATGCAGAATGTTGACATTCACTCTATATTAAAATATCTCACTATGAGTCCAGTTGCATTTCTAAGATTTGTGAAATTATTAGATAAATGGTTGCATTCAAGAAGAGGAAAAATAGAAAATATCAGAAAATTAAAGTGAGGGGGTTTTGTTTGGGTTTTTTTAACTAAATGCAGTATTTTAATTATAGAAGTATTTTAAATGTCCGTGGCAGCAGAGAGAGTTTTAGGGATTTTTTTATAGTAATACAAAGAATCTATAAGAAGGCTAAATTTTTTATCTACTTAATATTTTTTTCTATAATAATAACTATATCCTTTCTAAAACAGAACTCAGAAACAACATATAAACAAGAATTATTCTTTCTGTTAAGGTTTTCCAACCTTTTTCCCCATCCGTACAGTTTTACCCTATAACATTTTTAACTATTTCCCTGCTATTAGAAGGTTACCTCTCAAAACAGTCAGCTATCACAGCCAAGCAGTGTGTAGAGCTAATGTCAGAAAGTGAACGACTGAATTCAAATAAATAGCTACACTCATATTTTTATCTTTTCTGGTTGATTTCTTATTTCTACACTCTCAGCTCCAACAGCAATACAAGATTCTTGCACTGATGTAAAGCTGAAAATACTTGAACTTTGTTTTCTCTTTTTTTAGCTCTTTAAAAAAATGAATATTCAACAACTAGAAATGTTATGTATTGAAAGAAAAAGTTGGATATTTTTCATATTTCATTAAATGTTAATGTACCTAAAACAATTTGGCACCAGAGTATTCAACCTTAAATTCACTCAACTTGGTACAGTAGAATGAATTATTAATGACCTAATTGGTAAACATTGATTTGTAATGTAATTACTTGTTTAATGCACCATTTTATGTAAATATCAGACCAAGACCTAAAACTCTGCTACTTTTAATAAATTTTCTTTCATCAAATACACCCACTTGTTGTATATACTTATATAAGAGAATATCTCTTCATTTTCTCCTTTAACAAAGTTTCTTTTGGAAACTATATGTTTCCTAAACAAGTGTTTTGTGACATCAAAATTCTGCAGGTATATTTTCCCCACCTCTTTTACTCCCTAAATTTTGACATACCTAGACACAAAGGTTATATAAGAAAAAAAGATGTATTGACTTAAAAGAATATTCAAAATGTGTAAAGAGAACAAACAAACAAACTAAAAGGAATATATTAAATCAGGTTTATGAAACCTAGAACTGGTAGGGAATACAATGCAATGTCCAAAATCCAAAAGATACAGAAGCCACTCATTAATAATTTCTTATTTCCAAAATATAAATCACACTTGAATTAAATCAATATTCTCTGTAGACAGTCTAAAAATCAGTGTAATTTTGGCCTATACTGTATAGGGACATTAACAGATAGGCACATGCATACTGAAGTGCTTGTGAAAATGCTAGTATGCCTTGTCTGTTAACATTTGTGTGCTAAAATACACTTAGTTAGACAAAGGTAAAACTTAATGGAAGAAATAAATACAGTGAAAGTGAAAAACAGTATCTTCCTTAGTTATCTGATAAAATCGACTACACACCTCATGTTAGAATGTATGTTAAAATGCAAAGATCGTTATACTTCAACAGCTAACATCATCATTACTTTTATATCTTGGCTTTAATAGATCATTGCTTTAAATGAGCATCACAAAACCAATGGAGCTTTAGTCTCTACATTACATTTTCTTCATAATCATTTTCAATTTATTTTTTTCTTGCATGTCATCATTTTAATGTAAATCTTTCTTTTTCTTTTCAATAAAATGAAATGATTAAGTAATCCTGCTTTTTGCATGATTAAAGATGACGGATAAGCTTGGGTGGATAAAAATCAAGGCTCCTAACAGAATCTGTGCACCTCGTATGTCAGAATCCTTCCAGCTTGTTCAGTGCTAATGACAGGAAAAATTAGCACGTCTGTGAGTTGCCTAAAAAGAATAACAAGCTACCTTTAAGGACCTAACCATATCTCTACACTAGATTTTAAACAGTTGTTTTCCATAATTTTCTGTAATTAGCCCTGATGAATTGTTTTGAAACTGATTAATAGAAAAATCTTTGTTTAGAGCAATAATAAATGTTCATTAAATCTATCAGTGACTACTGTGCTGTTTAATCACCACCTTTGTATCAGATATGACACATTTAGAAAATAAAATACAAAGAATACAAGGACTGCTGAATATAGCACAAATCTGATGAAAAACAATGATATATTTTTATTAGCCAGTCAGATCTGATTTAAAGAACAGGAAAAAACCTCCAAACTACTGATTTTTACCAGTGTCTCTTTCTTTCAAGAGCCCTGTGCAATATGCATTCATCCTTTTCTGAGACAAGAAAACTAGAAAGGGGATATTACAATACAGCACATACATACTGCCATCGCCTCTAGACATATGACCCAAAATGATGCTAAGAAGTCTCTCTCTGACCTCCTGCTAACCAGCCTCTTGTGATTAATTCAGCATGTCCTTGAAAGTATCTGCTAGAGATCCTTGTTTTTTTAATTTAAGAGTTTCTGAAGCCCACCTATAGTTTCACTGATGGATTTTTATTTATTTACTTTTTTTTTTTTTTTATCAGAGGAAAAGCATTAATCTATGAGCAGAGGTCTGCAGTAACAGAAAAGCACCACCTGCCTAAGCATTCACTAAATAGGACCATAAATACCACAACATTTCCTGACCTAAGTTTCGTAGACATCTGTATCATGGTAACACTGCATTTCCCTTCTTTGACAGATGAAATTACTATTCTTTGATTTTTTTTCTCTCTCTCTCTCTCTTTTTTCTGATTATGTTCTGGATGGCAAAATTTGGGCCACAAAATGCTAATTTCTAACCTAACACCATGACAGCAATCACAGCCATCACAAGGATGGAATAAAGAGAGCAATCTAACATCCAGGGATATGAATTTCTGATCAGTGGCTGGCAGACTGCCGTGAAAGCTTACAGTAATCCCATTGGACAGCTAGGGTTGATGAAGCCTGGGAACAGGCAGCCACAATGTAGGTAGTTCACAATTGCAAGCATTTGTCCATAATTTAAAGCTATATGAGAAGTGGAGAGTATTCATCTGAACAACAAGCTGTAATTTAACTAGAGTAACATTTACACAGTTTTTAACCCATTAAATCCACCTTTTCTTACACTCACATTCCCTCTGTTTAATGCCCATTGTAAACAAAAATCCTGCACATTAAATGAACATATATTTTTAGCATTTGCAGAGCTCAGAATAATTTGGTAAGATTAACTGTTACTGTATATTTGGTGGAAAATAAAGGATTTATTGTTAAATCTGAAGTCCTGACCATGTAAAACCTTACTGAGGTGAGTAGTCCCCCTGAAGTCCAGGGGACCAGTTCCGCCACCCTGCCTAGCACTGAGTAAAATCTAATGTATAGACTGATCATGCGATTAAGGTCCTTTTCAAAGTAATAATGCCTCAATCACCCAGTGACGTTCCCACCAGACAAAGACTAGCCCCACTGAAGTCGAGAGGCTCTGCAAATGGCAGATACTGACGCAGGCTTTGAGCTCTGCCAGACGAAGGGGTTTCTCTACTGGGCTTTAAAACTGTAGCCTGAATTGTAAAATGTTGTATCCTGCTCGAAAGGCTCAAAATGCATCCTTCCACAAAACCCAAGCACATTCCTTTCCCTCTCCCAAATTCAGCCGTCATTAATTGTCATTCTTCTATTGTGTCACAAAGCCTTTGCTGCATGTGTAGCACTGCTGCCAGGATTTACAAAGCCCAGACACGATGCCGAAGCTGCTCCCAGTGAAGACATGTCTACCCAGACACAGGAGCACAGTGACAACTAATGACACATAAAAGTGGGCAGGTGAAACTGCCACCACTGCACACAGAGCACAGCGCAACCACAGGCAAAGATTATCAGAGAAATGATAGAAATACGTGAGAGACGCACTTGCAAACGTTTTCTGATTTCCTACACAAGCTGCACAGCAAAAGAGAAAGATTCACAGCCGCAGTGCCCCCAGCAGCCATGAAAAGAGGGAAGCTGGACCCTCCTGCGGGCACAGAGAGTCATGCCAGTGACTGAAATGGGGCAAGTTTCCAGAAATATTTCACACTTGTAAATTACTATTAATACGCACAGAAATAGTAAAAGCCCAAATGCTAAGAAAATGCCAAGTGCAACTGAAAATGTTAACAAACAGAGAGCAACAAGCGCAGGATCTGTTGAAGGAGCTCAAAAAAAAGTTATATTCATTCTGTTTATTAAAGAGAGAGGTTGCTTCAAGTTTAGTATAATACAGTGACAGTCCAGTTCTGTGCGCCTCAGAGCACTCTGAGGCAAACATCACTATAATGATGTGGATGTCGTGGAGCAACTGAGGTAGTTTTAGACCCAGAACTCACTTTTCAAGAGTTTTATCTGTTTTGAAGATTCTACTGATTTGTGAGCTGGTTCTAATAGGGAAAAGGTGAGGAGACGTGGGGAAATTACTACTGTAACCACCTCCAAATATTTATGACAAAAATACAATAACTGCAGTGAGCTGGGTTTTGTTCTTTTCTTTGTGCTTTCTTTTGTTCTTCCCTCAGTCCTTTCTCCTGCTCTCCTCCTCTTTCCTCCTTTCCTACTAGTTTCTTCATAGCCCCATTCATGTGTTTTCCTTCCCAATTAATTTTTCACTCATTTGTAAATATTGAATCTCCCTCCATCTGTTCCCCTTTTGCAATCATTAAATAAATTTCCTCCTTTTTTATTCCAATTATTTTTATTTTTTTAAGCTCTCCTCAGCCTTCTTCATGACCTTTCATTTTCCCATTGTTTCATCATCATTTCCATTTCATGTGTCTGAGACAGATTTCCACCAGTTTCCTTTCCTTTCAGCACAACTCAATGAAATACAGCAGCCTCTCTGATCTGAAGTTGGGTTCTCTTAGCTTGTTAACAGGAGCACTTAACTGTAATGCAGATGTATTACTCATGATAGTACGGGGTGGGAGGGAGCAGGAGATGGACACGAGTTGCAGCTCATGGCTGAGAGCAGGGTGTTCACTTCACAGCTTACCCTACTTAGGAGAAGGGAGAGACTACCTTTCTTAATAGGTGTCATCTGTGTACACACAAAGCTATGAAGCCTGTTGTGGTCCTTACTGACCCCCTCAAGGTACAGTCAGCATAATAATGCATTGGTTTATGTCAGAAACATCCACATTCATTTGTGCAAAAAATCCCCCATACTTGTAATCTACTACAAAACTGGTCCTGAACAGGTTCACAACTGAGAGATGCTTGCCAGAAACCCCTTTGCCCAAACATGCTGGACTCTTAAGAAGTCAGCTAGACTGCATCACTGTTCAGCTATTTTATCCTCCTTATGCTGAGCACACTTTTGGCAACTAAGGAGAGGCAATCTTAGCATATAACAGCAAATTGTATGTATAACTATTTTTCTATACTCCTCATTACTTCTAAGAATCACTTCTGCATGTGATTGTCCAAGAGGCTTAACCGTGCACTTTCAAGAATGTGCCTCAGAAAGTATGAGACATCAAAAGGAAATGTATGAAGGTGTATGCTGGATAAATAAATATATCTATCAGAATGACACTACCTGTTTCTGATAGTCTAGCAATGACTGTCCCTTACAAAACATGACAGGAGATTTGAAAACTACCATCAACAGATTAGCACGTAGTCTGGCATTTGTTTCTTCCCCTCTACTGCACAACATAGGAACAGAGTCAAGTTCTGGAGAAACAGTGTAGGCCTGAGGGAAAGGAGTAGCTATAGACATGAAGTCCAAGACTGCTAAGAATGGACTCAACGCATGGTTTAGAGGTTTCCTTTTTTCTCCAAGCTGCTTAGCAGTTCCTGAAAGACCATTTCCATTTTATGTTATCTGCATAATGGTTTAGATGTCTCTAGGTGCAGTTCACCTGCCTTGCGGCCTGGCTTCATAAACTCCTTTCCAATCCCACTGTAACTGGAGGATGTATCTATTAGCTGTTTAAGGAGAAAAAACACAGACATCTGTTGGAACAGCTTCCACTTACACAGTGTAACTACAGGTAGATCCCCAAGTAGCTTGACTATCATCAAATAGTCTATGCAATTTATCACAAAAATGTTTGTATATGCATGACTGATGACAATGAATATTTAATGATTGCAAGAATGACAAATATGCACATGCAGACACACAGATATACATCTAAAAATCTGAATTACACCATGCAAAAAACTGTTATAATAAAGCTAGAAATCCCAAAGACATTTCCAAGAGCCAACATATCATCCCTGGTAGCAATCCAAACGAGCTGCTGGCACAGAAGACTCAGTCATGTTTCCGCACAGCCACAAGAAAAAAGAGAAAAGCAGATAAAGGCTCAGACACTTCAGCAGCAATATCCAGCAGTGATACCCATTTTCTTTGAAACTTTCAGTAAGTCTTAAAATCTTAGTTCTCTCTCTCTGTTAAATGGGAAAGATAATACTCCCTCTCCATTCCTCGCAGCTATGTTGTCAGCCAAGATTCATTCACACTTGTGTAATGTGGTGATGGAAGAAATATAAATGTTTAGATAAATACATACAGAAGACACTGCTAGACACACATGTAAAATGTCATCCTCCAAAACAATCTGCATGGCTAGCTTTTGGAATTAATGAGTGGGGACAAGTGGGGTTGAATGGCTGTTTGAACCCAACCAAATCACAGGGGTTGCTATTGGCAACCACTGTAACATATGTCTGCTATTAACCTTCCAAATGCCTACAAATCTGAAGAAAGTGTAACATTCGAAGTCCATGCTTATCCATCAATTACACAAAGTCCTAACATGAAAAGCAAGTTTTGATCTGATACTTTTCCATTTTTCACCAGATATTTTTTATATTGATTCCAGCTAAAGGATTTTGTAACAGTACATATTCATAATCAGAAATTTTAAAAGTAATTTCAGAAACAACTGAGCAAGAATATTTTTGTTCCTTGATGTATTTTGGGTTCTCCTATCATTCCATTCAAGGCAAATTTTCTACATGTTAGGAGGCAGCTTCTTCTTCAAAACATTCCCATGAAATAGGGAAGGTAAAAACCAAACAAAGGTAACTTGACTCAGATTACACAACCTTTCTTCTAGCCCGATGGCAGATCAATTCATTGGGGGGGGGGGGGAGAAGAAAAAGTAAAAATCAATTTAAAAGCATTCCTTTTAATCAGGGTTTCAGATTATCATACAATCTCTAGGCACATAATAAGACATTCATTTCAGCTATTTTATTGGAGGAACCACTACCACAATCTTTTCTGTCTTTTATAACTTCCATTTTCAATGCTGATATTGTAGTTTGCTTCCAATTATTTTAATCCTGACAAGATTTCTAGCAAACATTACTAAAAAGCAAAAATGCAGGAACTGAAGAATGTGAACACTCTCAATGCAATTCCCAAGCAGTTTCAGTGAATACAGTTAAACTGAAATGAACAGTGTACACTAAGTCATGCCCACAGTGACTTCCAGTGTATATTTCTAAGTACAAAATGATCAATTTACCTAAGCACACATTTTATCCTCTTTCTCATATAGGAAGTTTAATTCTTTCACATGTATTTTTGGTCTGCAGTTCAAATGCCACAGTTGCAGACCTTTTCATCAAAGGCATACTTCTTTAATAAACACAGAATAAATACAGAGCTGAATTATCAAATAAATGTATACAAGGATACATGACTGCATGTATTCTTATATGTATGCATAAGGTATATTAAAACAAGAATAAAAATAGTCTATACACCCACAACATAAACCCAGTCTTTATGATGTCCCACACTGCTTTCAATTGCTTCTTGTTGTGTAAGGGCTCTTGAAGAGCGAGATACATATATGTTTTAAAAATTCATTAAGCTGATAGTTTCCTTTACATTACTTGTATTTCTTTTAAAATGATATTTGACTTGCAAATTCATAGAATCATTTAGTGCAAATTTAGCTACCCACAAGTGACAACGTTACATGTTCGTAAAGCCCTACAAACCACAAACATCACTTGGAGAAAGAGAGAAAGAGAAGAGGAAGCAAGAGGTTTAAACACGACTTAGGAACTAACATTTCGTTGTACAGCAGAAAATTTGCTGAAGCCCCTTATAAACCCAAAACATTAAATCCTTGTGCAGTGTGTTTTATATTTCTTCAAACTACGGTCAACAAATTTACATAGAGAATTCTGTTATGAACTGTACTAACATGTAATATCCCACAATCTTACCACCTGTTTTCTCCTTCTGTGCCATTTCGCTGACATCTGGGAGAGTAACATAAGGCTGATAATATTAGCAGAATCAGTTGCATAATTATGCAGTTATCACCCACGTTAGGAAAACACATTTTGTTCCTATTCTAGGTCAAGTCATTATGAAAATTTTTACGCATGACTAGCAGAATAATTTGGAGAATGTTGTTTGCCCTGACATTTTGCTATCATAGTACCTCTAAAAGCGAGGTGTTTAAGCCTGTTAAACTTCACAATTATGTTTCAGCTTCTGGGTGCCACCGGACGGGTCATGAGAAGCAGACAGGCGAGTGGCGAGTTTGTATTTCAACACTCGCAAAGAAAGCGTTCCCGAAGCTGTTGTCTCCTTGGTAGGTGTTCAAATGACCTTTCAACAGTGGATTGGCACAAAGTAATGGTCAATAACAGCGGTTTTCTGTAGGGAAGCCTTCCACTCTGTCACCATGGTTTCCAGAGCTGAGAGCCCCTTAAAAGTAATTTTCAGCAAATGGGACAAAATCAGGAATTGGATGTAAATATTCTTTGTCCGGTATGTTAAATCCATGTGAGAGATTCCACAGCTCTACTTTCCAGCTGAGACCAACATGGATATCCTGGCTTGTACTTTAAGTTTAAATAAACACCATGAAAATGCACACAGTTTTACACTATTAAATGGTATCTAGAATGTTATTGTACATTATTATAAACAAAATACAGGAATGTCACAGTTGACTAAGTTCCTATCAATTATGAACTTAATTTTTACACACATTTAATACTTATCTCATTTCAGACTTTTTTTATACTGAGAAATTTTCTTTTAAAGAAAAATGGTTTATACAGTTCACTTCCTGCCATAATCAAGGTCTTTCTAACCTGATATCTGAAGGTTATGCTTCAGTGAATAATTCAGTAGGTTAGTGAAACTGTGGCAGCAAAGAAAGTGCTAATCTTAGATGGAAGCTGTGAGGGATATTAAGAAACAATTGCAAAAAGTGACATATTTAATAGAGAAAGATTACTCTGTGCTACATCTATTTAATTTGAATTGAATAAATTTTGCCAGCATTTTATGAGATGCAGTCTGCAAATTATGTGAAACTTCATAGTGTCACTGAAGTCTAGAGAAAGAATAAAGGGTTTTTTTCCCCCTCAACCATTTTATGAGTATTGTGATTTTTGAGGACTTCTCACTCTTTCAAAAGAAATTTCAAAGGAACTGAAGAATCATTCACTGCAGGACTTTATTAATTTGAATTAAGAAAGAAGAAAGGGTAGTAAAAGGTGATAGTACTGAAAGATAAATAACAAGAGGCAATAGAAGGATCTTGTGTAATGAGACTTCTTGAAATAACTGAATTCCTTCTGGACTGTGACTGAGTGAGGCCAGATATGTTCTCAATCTTTCAGGGAAAATTTAGTTGATCTAGCTGAGACAAGCCTGAAAGTATGAGTAAGTGCAAGTGTGAAAAATGATGGGGGGCAGTTTTTGCCCTTAATCACTAAACAGATCCTTAATGCAAACCCAGTCCTGACAAAAATAATTTAAATCTATATTCATATTATATCTTGTATGAGTAAGTGGAATAGAAATATGATGCTACTACTAAAAATATTAACCTCATCCTATGTTGTTGTAGAGATAGACATTATTTTTTAAATCCTGCCTTTTTTTCTCTTCCAAACAAACATGTATACTTTTTTTGCCTTATGTTACTGATTTTGTTCTATAATCTATGAAAGTATTAACAAATCTTGACAAGATTTTTTAAAAAGACAGAATTTGCAATGTCTAGTGAAAGACAACCAAAGACTTAATTACAAAACAAACCTTTTGAGAAGAGCAGAAAATATAATTTCTGCACACCAAGAAACATCTTGAGAAAGCAAAAAGATAAAAGGTTCAGTGCTGAAAAAATAAACCAACCCAAAAAACATATGAAGCTGTGTACTATTGCAGTTTGTCAATTCAATTATATATTAAGTCTATATTTTACTAATTATGGTACAAAAAGTAGAGACCTTTCCCAAAATTTTGGTCAGAAAACTTGCTTTCCAGGAATTTTGAACTTTGTCCCTGCACCACCACTCCCCCACCCCAAGTTATTCTGCTGCTCAATACAAATAGCCTGAAAGCTATAGATTTGCTGGTTTGTTGTTGTTAGTTGTTTGTTTGTTGGTTTTTTTTAATTTGAGAATAGTAACTTTTTTTTTTTTTTTTTTTTAAGTACTGACATTATTTTATTTTTAAGTAGATGATAGGCAAATATAAAATAACACTTGAATGCTTTGGGAGATGCCAACCACAGAAAC
Organism: Athene noctua; assembly: GCF_965140245.1. Classification (NCBI taxonomy): domain Eukaryota; kingdom Metazoa; phylum Chordata; class Aves; order Strigiformes; family Strigidae; genus Athene; species Athene noctua. Next base: position 34,669,259 of record NC_134038.1, read on the forward strand.
TAGCTATACGTTTTGAAATTACATTTTGCAAGCTTGTTGGTCCTGAATGCGGATTGTTTCATATTTTATTTTTCTCTAAGCAATCACATTATTCAAAACTGAGAGGAGACAATAACTCCTTCCCCCATACCTCTCTCCTCTCCATGTGCAAAACTGGTAAAACCATTAGAAGTCCATTCTACAGGCAAAATTGTTCTCTCTGATCTGCATGGTAGATCCAATATTCCCAATGGGAATTCTGTGCTATGTGAATAAAGAGGCAAATTTCACTAATATTATGAAACGTAATAATTTTACTATGCATTCATTGGTACTGTTAACACAATAATTTCTACTTTACCCATTTGTAATCCCTGTTGTCTGCTCCAAACAGACAGAAAGGACAAAATCTTCTGTGCACTTCAGAGAAAAAGAAAATTTTCTTGTATGCATGATTAACCTTATACTGAACAAATTCATATATAAGCAGGAATGGAAATAGGATATGGAGCATTTCACCTCTGCTATAGGTTACCAGATCAAGTCTGGTTCAGGTCACTGGTAACCTAAAGCTATTATAGCCTAATGGCCAGTTTGTGACCCACATGAAATGAGCTGGAATTATTTAAATTCATGGAAATCAATTGCTGTATCACAAAAACCCCACAAACACCACACAGAACAAGCAGCCTTCCTGGTAACATTAACAGCAAACAGTAACTGCTGAACTGTAGTAGAGATCGGACGATCTTTTCACTTCAAATGGTGGTCATATGAGAAAGCTGCAGCAAGAAAGCAGTTGAAGCCTAGGAAAGGCAGAAGGGGGATGCTGTGTTTATCTACGTATCGTCTGATATGTGTACAAAGAGAAGACTTCAGTCTCAAGGCCTGTCAGTTCAGCACCTTTCACAAGTACAAAATGTCATGTACTACATACTGATGAAATAAAAGACAAAGGTGTCAAAGGAACCATTACACTATATTCTGGGAATGATCAGAGGATCAACAGCTTCCCTTCTAGATTGACACTATGTTAAACTATGCCAGCATATTTGGCCTGAACCTCTTCTTACCTGCCCGTTTTATACCATGGGTAGAACTTAATTTATCACAATAGCCTCACACTCTGTCAAGCAGAAGAGAAATTAAATACATATGTATTTCACATCTAGGTTATCTTTTGACTGTTTTTCAATAGACAATATGGCTGCATACATTCATGTGTATTAGGAAGCTGTCCTGGTTTTGGCTGGGATAGAGATAATTTTCTTCCTAGTAGCTGGTACAGTGCTATGTTTTGGATTCAGTGTTAGAATAATGTTGATAATGCACTGATGGTTTAGTTGTTGCTAGTAGCGCTTATCCTAAGTTAAGAATTTTTTGGTTTCCCATGTTCTGCCAGTGAGGAGGTGCACAAGACGCTGGGAGGGAGAATGGCCAGGACAGCTGACCTGAGCTAGCCAAAACCATGTTCCATATCATAGAGTTTCATGCTCCATATATAAACTGGGGGCAGTTGGATGGGAGAGCAGATCGCTCCTCAGACATCGGTCAGCATGTGGTAAGCAATTGCATCACTTGCCTTTTCTTGGGTTTAATTTCTCCCTTTTTTCATCATATTGTTTTTATTACTATTATTATATTTTATTATTATTATTGTTATTATTGTTATTAATTTCATTTTAGTTATTAACTAAACAGTTCTTATCTCTACCCACGAGTTTTCCTTTTTTTCCAAACCTCCTCCTAATCCCACTGGGAGGGAGTAGGAGTGAGCAAGCAGCTGCATGATGCTTAATTGCTGGCTGGGGTTAAACCACAACAGAAACTTACTCTTTCTTCTGTTACCAAAAAATAAAGACCATACAGATGCAGTGAGTAATCACACTACAGAGAAACACCTTGCACTGAGAGGGCGACTCAAAGCTGGGAAAGCAATGTGTGAAAATACCACTGTTACAACTTTGCATCGTCCTGCATATTTGTCTCATGTATTTCTTGCATCAACAGACTCTTGTGTAAGTACAGAGAATTATGGAAGAGCTCTGCATCTCAGCTACCATGAACTGTGATGGCCTCAGAGATACCAAAATATATTATCCCCTGATATATTCCACCCACACCAGCTAATACATGTTGAGAATTCTCTGAGACCAAACATTTGAAAGATGCTCCTATCAGTACTTCTGACCAGAAATGTCAGAAATTACTTGATGTGACTTTCCAAATTGATATTTCAAGTGAAAACCTCTGTTTTGATTACTGGACTTGAATAATTAGTGTGGAAAAAAGATATTTTTTTTTTTTTTTCGTTACAGTGGCCTTTATAACCATAACTGCTGTAGTAGCAGTGTCCATTTGTTGAGTTAGGTTACCACATCCAGTCAAAATTAGATTAAATGGCTCTAAAAAGTTTAGATTCTTGCTTTCCTCACAACTGTTTTTACTAGTTCGCAAACCTCCAACAGCTTTGATTATTCAACGAATGTAGGCTAATTGCCTACAGGTCTCCCTGTATTACACCACTTACATAAATACAGTTACTAGTCTTCAAAGGGTAGCAAGTTAGCTTTTACAGGACCTAAAGTGAAATAATATGTAGCTTACCCTTTCCCAGACGCACCTTTTTCCTGGCAGGAGATTTCCCACATCCATTCCAGAAGCACAACTATAATGCACAGCTATAATGATGGTTGACTGCTGCACAGAGCCTCCTGCTGCTGACCAGCATGTGTTCCTGGTGGAATGGTGGCTTCCCACCCTCAAAAGGGGTTACTACTCTTAGGCTCGTGTCCTAAGAAAGCCTAAAAGATTGTTCAATTTTAATTACATCTGGTAATGCAAACCTTGTAATAACCTTTATTTGGACAGATGCCATTCCTAGGGCTCTGTAGCACAAATGGCAGCCTGAAAACAAAAAGAAGGAAGGAAGGAAGGAAGGAAGGAAGGAAGGAAGGAAGGAAGGAAGGAAGGAAGGAAGGAAGGAAGGAAGGAAGGAAGGAAGGAAGGAAGGAAGGAAGGAAGGAGGAAAGGAAGGAGGAAAGAAAGGAGGAAAGAAAGAAGGAAGGAAGGAAAGAAAGAAAGAAAGAAAGAAAGAAAGAAAGAAAGAAAGAAAGAAAGAAAGAAAGAAAGAAAGTTATGTTACAGCTAATCTCAATTAGTGTGTTCATCACGATTACACACAGCAAGAAAAACTTGTCATTCCTACTATATTGCCTGACTATGAGGTACACCTCATGCATAACTTCTCACCCTTTATTACATTTGCATATAGAACATACCTACTTCTCCATCTAAAATTAATATTCAAAATCAACATGCTTTGTGGAACAAGTGCACGGTACCAGAGTCACATCTGAACTGTTTACATGGCCTACCCTAGTCTTGTTAGTAATTTACTCAGTCACACTGTGATAGTCTCTGTTTCATAGATTTCTTTGTGACAGGTCATTTTTGGCGGGGCTCAGGTAGCTTTTCTGAAATTTTCTCCCATTTTCTGCAGTTCTTCCAGCCATTATCCTGCAGGCAAAAGGCTCTAAAACCCTCTTTCCTTTTCTTAAGCTTACAGGATAGTTTAAAGTAAAAGAAGAAAAGGACAGAGACAGGCATTCTCCTGTTGATAGAATGTCATTGCAGAAGTCCTTCCATGCTTCCTACTTTAGTCTGACCTACAGCAGTTCAGCAACTTTGCCTGAAGTTTAAAAAAAAGTCTAGAAAGAAATATGGAGGTTGAAAAGGATCACTTTGCACTCTTAGAGCTGACCAGCACAAAAATTGGTGTAAAATTCCAGCTCTTCGTGTTGTCATACATGGAGAGATGCAGTCACAGTAATGGTTCAGAAGATAAATGCCTAAGTAAAAATACAGTTCTATGTTTCTAGACTAAAGTTGCTCAGGTATATTTATATTCTGACCTATTAATTAAGAAATAAATATTCAAGGTTTGCCACTTGAATAAGAATTTACAAAGAGTCCCTTGCATGCTCAAGCAATGCTGAGCCATGCTGAAGGTTGTGGGGGGAACACATACAATTTGGCACGTCCACCAGATGGGCCTACATTAGACAGGTATTTCAAAATAATCTCAAAGGTTTTACCAATCACAAGTAGGTAGGAAGACATCTGATTAAGAAGTCTGATTTATTCCATCATAAAATCCACCTGTGTAAAAAGGTGACAGCCACTTCATCAGCTAAACATTATTTTTCCCCAGTCTCCCTACATAACTCCCTGCATTCATAAAACATAACAAAGTCTAAAGTAACCAAAATTTTGGCTTGTGCAATGAAAATCAGATTTTAACTACTTCAAAATGAGACCATGCTTTATTGCAGACTGGGGACACCCACTGATACCCCCTCACCACACACGCATGCTATCATTACTATTACCACACATGCTGCTAGTTCATCAACCTCTTAGTTCTCAATGCTGAAGTGCAAAGAACACTCAATCCCCAGTATAGAAGAGCCTCTGACTAGGATTCTTAAAACAGGTCACAGGATTTAAATACTTTTTCCAATGACATGTCAAAAATCAACCAGACTCCTTTTGGGAATGTCAGATTGCCAGTCTCATGCTGGATCCATCATCAAAAGAGAATAATCTGATTTGCATAGGGCCTAAAACTACAGAGGACTTTATTAGTCAGAAGTACATCCCACATTTAATCAAGAAACAAATGGGAAGCCAGTTCAATCTCAGAACAGAAATCAATGCTGCTCCCACTAACCAGGTACATTATTACTTGTTGAACCCTGAGACCCCTAAAGATGCTCAATTCAGCTAAGCAAGCTAGAGGTAGCAAAGGTTTAGATAGTGACAGAAGATCTTGCACCTGAATGAAGATTTTGCCAATCCTATGCCTAAGAGGGAAGGGAAAGGATATGCTTGGCCAGTTCGAGTATCCCACTCTCCACAAACATCCAAGGTCTAAAAGGACATCATGGTTATGAACCTGAGTAACAAACACAGGCACTTCCATTCAAGTAATGGTAGCCCTGAATATGCTGTCAACCCTAAGGATAAGCACACTTGTACATCTGCCACACCTGACTGTTCTTTTTTTTTTTTTTTTTTCCTACCTTTCAGTGTTTAGAGGTATCTGCCATTGGGGGTGTTGACCCTTTAAAAGAGGACGTGCTAACTAGATGCTAAAGACTGGTATGAAGGTGTTGAGATCCTGCTTCAATAAGCTGTCCAAGAGGAACCCAAACAGAAAAGGAGCTTTCTGAAGGCTAAACACTGTCCTGTCTCAGTTTTGGGTACTGAACGCTGCACTCACTGAGCTTTACATAGAAGACAATCAAATCCTTAATCTCCACCTGTCTCTGAATAATATATTGGCATTGTGTACATACTCAGCATTGCTCTGTGCTTTACCACTTTATTCATGAGAATAACAGCGGTGAAGACATAGCTTTTTCTTCCTGCCTTTTATATACACACACCTACGAACGCAGAAATACATACACATGCACACATATAAACAAATAAGCGTAGGTATACAGCCACATAAAAATTCACAGTAAGGCTCACAATCAAACAAAAAATTTGCAAACGCTCTAAACGTAACATGCAGGCTAACTAGACATACAACAAAAGACTTCTGAACCTTTATCAAATACAAATTAACAGGAATACATTTGAATTGTTAAGACGAACATTGCCTTTCAAATAGGTTCATCACTATTTCCTCCTCAGCATAAAGACGGGAAAAATATTGTTGCAGCTCCACCTAGTGGAAAATGGCGGGAAATGCAGCGAGGCCGCTGCGTCCCGGGGGGCCGCGACCGCCCGGGGAAACGAGCAGGCGGGAGCGGGGCAGCGGGGCGGCCCCGGGCGGGCCCCGGCGAAGCCACAGCCCCGCCGCCCCCCGCCGCCACCGGCCCCGCACACCGCTCCCGCCTGGAGCCCCGTGCGGACCGGCCTGTCTCCACCACGCAAGCTGCTGGGTTTGGGAGATCGAAGATGAGAGGGTATTCGGGTTTATTTACTTCGCAAGGTGAGGAGGCTTTGCCAGAAAACGGCGCCATTTAATACTGGCAGGGTCATTCATCAAGACAAAAGGTAAAGCTGCCGAAAGTATATATTTTAATCAAAAGGAGTCTGAATGTTCATATATGCTCAGAATTTTCCTATGACCTCTGCCAAATTAGAGGTAAGGGGATTGGCTGTACACACTTTACTGAGGTACTCCTTTTCACTTTTGTAATACAGTTAATTGTTTCAAAGTTCTTTCCAAATATTAAGGTGTGAGAACTGTACCTGTAGCTAGACATGAGTGAAGCCGGGGGATGGTTACTGAAAAGTCTCTGTGCCTCAGTTTCTTTACCTGACATTCCCAAGTTCACAAAATACAGGAATCACAATGTGATCATACAAATGTGTCACCTCTTCATGTCAGACACTGAGGGTAAGGACCGTAGAAGAACTGGAGACAGGAAAAAAAAAAAAAAAACAGAACAAAACCAAACCCCCAAACCCTTTCGATGTCTATCAGTGTTACACTCCATAGCAGTTTTCTGAAAAGCAGTGAATGCAATGGAATGTTCTCAGCTGAAACCCTTGATTTATTTTATTTTTATAATTCACTTTTTGAACATTTTCTTACTGTTTTTTTCACAAGCAGTCTGTGGTTCATTGTGGCCTGTTAAAAGCATCCATCTTTTGAAAAGTCAGAGCACTCTGTTAAGGCCTACTGTGTAAGAAACATCTTTTGCTTCTGTATTTTTACCAGGTTGCTCCACTACTCAGTTTCTCTGCTCAGCATGTGACAGCCAGAACTGACCTTAGATTTTGCAGGGCTCTAAACCACTGGCACTAAAGTCCAGGGCTTGAATAGCCAACACTCCAGCCCTGCTGCCAGAGGGGCAGTCTGACACTGAGCTGTTTCCTCCTACAGGAGGTGATACAAAAGAGAGACCTGTGAACAGAAGAGAGATTAATGGACAACAGACTGCAGATGAGTAGGGCTATACTGCTTCTGCTTCAGTATAGAATATCCATAGATTAATTTCAAGCAGCAGTATAAATAATTTCATCATGCAAATAATTCCATTCATTCCAAAATACGCAGTATGCATTCTGCACAGTAAAGAAAATTGTAATTTTGTGCACATTCTTACAAAAATGCTTGGTACTGTATGGGGTAAAAATTAAAAGAAAAAAACCTTACTGCATGTGGTTTAAATAGTAAAAATATTTATTCAGATGTTGAAATTTAATCTTGCAAGTTTTCCTGTTGCAGCTAATGGGACAGTTCACAGACCCTAATTCAGCATATGAATATATATTTTCAGAATGTGGCTCCACATAAGCAACAGAAGGAAGGGATCCATCCACCAGAATGATTTACTTCAGTATTTGTATCTATTCTAGTTTGCTTCTCCTGAGAATGTAAATATTGTTTTTCTCAAAGAAGAAACCTGAAAGGTGCATAATGATTTCACTAAATTCACGTTAACTATACAGGGTAAATTAAGCAGAAAACATAAAGGCCAAACACTGTACACAGTAATTAAGCTCAATATTACAGGGCTGTACTGTAATAATTACAGCTAGCATTGCATGCACACTCTGATAATTCACTTAAATTGCCTTCAGAACATGCCAAGAAAATCTCCTTTACTCAGATAGGAAAAAAAAAAAAAAAAAACCCAAACCAAAAATAAGTCAGAAAGAAGGAAAAGCAAATTTGTACTTTTCATTTTGAAAACTCTCATTTTTCCTTTCCCCATCTTGGCTCTTCTGGAAAAAAAAACACAACCAAAAAAAAAAAACCACCAAAACCAAACCCAACCTAAATATAAATAGTGCATTTGCTGTTGTCTTTCTACTAAAGCTTTTAAATTTAAAGAATAATAGATGCCTGTCTAGACAACCCTAAAATTGTTTTAGTTACTGATGTATGGATGACTGATAAATGTCATCTTTTCTGCCTGCAGTGCATTTTGCATCCAGTCTAGTGACATTTGTCTATAGCTGACCTGAGTCTGCATTTTTCATTTGCATTAAGCATTTAAATTTTACAACTCTGGAGCTTCAGGATTCACTGTTTACTGGAAAATACAATACCATTCCCTCTGCTCCCCTCCACCCCAAAGGAGAGATGCTTTCTTTGCTTGTCACATGGCCATTTTTAATTAAACCAGCAGGGAAGATTCTAATCAGACAAAGGCAATGGAATTTGCTTCATACCTTTCCAAGTGAAATAATTATTAATTCCCTAGTTTCACATTTCTCATACAGATAAAATGAAATATGTAGCATGGGCAGTGAAAGGAGGTTTTTATTTAAATGTGAACAGGTTTTTTTTGAAACAATGCAAAAAAAAAATTAAGTATTTCATAGTAAATGACAAATACATGGAGATGTAAGAAATTAATAGGTTTACCACTTGCTTTTAAAATATGCTTTATGCTATTAATGTCTTTAGGCATGTAATGGCAAGATGGTAGAATTACTTCATATACAGATTTCCAATGCAAAAAATATCACTGTATTTTTACACACTTCTACTGAGAAAAATTTGTTTCTGCCTACTTTGTAATACAGATGGTTCCAATATTTTTCAGTGTGAGGCATATTCTCCAAGCCACCGTTGCTCAAACAAGGCATGATTTTTGCAATATGTCACCTCAGACGACTGAACTCAGTCAAAAGTGTTTGTAACCTATAAGCAGTCCCCCTGATTTTGAGTATGGCTTGTTTTGTAAAGACCATGCAAATCTGGGATTGCAGAAAGGTTTTGCTGTTCACAGTTATTACAGGCTTTTAAGCTTTGGACTTCTTAAAAAGTCACCAAAAATAATTCCACAGAAATTATGCTTTTCTATTAATATTTTTGGTGACAAAGCTAGAACCCTTTTCATTATAAACAATATAATTTTTTTCATTTCAGGTTTTCCCTAACAGTACTTTCACAAATATTGCCAAGGTAAAAGCTGGACGAACTGCTTTGCTTTTTTGTTGAACTAATAACAGAATGGCTTGGGTGGAAGTGATGGAAACCTAAAGCACGTGTCCAACTTTACATACATGAATAGTGCCATTAAAGGCCAATGGATTTGCATACTTTCCATTAAGGTTCGCAGAAGTAGTCCACAATAGACTTTTTGTTCTACTAATAAGGCTACATCAGGGTATCTGCACTACTTCAAAATTCTCAGGCAAACATTTTGTCCTGCTGACTGGTACCAGAACAGTTCCTAGCAGCTTTGGGAGTCTCACTCCTATATATAATTTTCCTCAGCAGAATTATGAAAAGGCTTCTCTTTGGTGTAAGCTTATCAGGACTGTTCAGCTATTCAGATTGGCAGTTGTTTCTCCTATGCCTTCCCTACCTTTGACAGAAGTGCATCAATGTATGACAGAACCAGGGGCTTGTACAAGCACCTATCTTAGCCAAATTTCACTCTACCTCGTAGGAGACTCCCTGCAGTTCCCTTGATGTAGGCAAATTTTCTCTTGGTGTTTTTTTGTCAAGCTATGCCTCATTTGCTCTCTATTCTGTGAGCTGGCTTTAGCATTTTCATCTCTCCCGCACAAACCAGCACAGAAAACCATCAGCCGTCAAAGCACCCAGAGCAGTAAGAGCTACAGTGGGAAGAAGTTTGTGGCGTGTTTTTTTCTAACCACTGCTGCTGAAAGTACAGTTACATCCTAGAAACCAGAGCAAAGTGGACGTGTTTGCCGTACATTTTTAATAAGCACAGAGGGTACTATTTTAAAAGAGGACTTTCCACCAGGTCTAGTCAAATACCCCCCACACCCCCAAAAAAAAGGTTCTTTTGAAATAGTATCAAGAAATCCTATGCTCTGAGCTCAGAGGAAGTTGTAGCCAAAGGAAAACAGAAAACATTTAACCTCCACCTTGTATATAAATCAGTGCAACAGATGTAAAAGTAAGTGTACATTTGGAACCTACTGACCCAGAACACCAGCACTGAACCTGTGTTTTCTTTCCTCTCCAGTATGACTCCATCCTGCGATTTTTGGTCACAAGGCACAGAAGACAGAGTAGTTTTGTTCTTTTGCAAGATTCAATGAGAGAAACATTTCTTCACTGTCTTCTAATGCATCTGTTTTTCTCAGGAGAGATGAGAAAAGGTGTCATCACAGGGCAACATCCAGTATTCAAGCAATCAAAGCCACCTGGTATTCTGGTATTCTTAAATTGATTTTAAGATTGATCAGGTATTGATCAGGTATTGCCAGACCTGAAGGGAGGGGGGAAAAAAAAAGGCACAAAATCACTCTAGGATTGGCCTAAGTAGTCTCTCATCAACATTCAGCAGCTGTGCAATAGCAAAGAGGAGGAAAAAAAAACACCCCACAGACACATGAGAAGGAGAAAAGATAAAAGGAGTCCTGAATGAAAAAAAATGTGTTATTTCTTAACTGAGCTGTGGATTAGGAAAAGGAAAGGGGCTCTGACATGGCCTGCAGCTCTTTGTTTATAAGAACATCCTTCCAGTGATCTGAACTAACATCAGATGGGAGCACAGAGCTACTCTTCATCTGTTTTCAGCACTCTGGCTCCTATGCAAACTTAGGGAGATACTAAGTGCAAATTTGTGTGAAAAGGCTTGTTATCAAAGGCTAGGAACAGATTTTATTTCAATGCATCATGCAGAATCTTTAAATGCAATGCTAGGAAACACACTAGAGGTTTGCAGGTTTCTCAGGAGTGAAGCTCTCTTACAAGAGCTCACACACATGTGAGGTCTTGTAAGAGCTCATCAACGTCCCAATCCTTCAGTTAAGCCTCTGTGAGCAGCCCTTTTCCATCCATCCCAACTTCAGGAATGCAGAGAGCTGTGGAAAGATGAGCAGCATAACAAGAACAGTCAGACACTGATTTGGTTTCTAAAGCATAAAAAAAAAAAAAAACAAAAAAAAAAAACCCCAGCAAACTAACTTATGAATACATATATAATTTATTTTTATATATAAGTACTTGTAAATACATATATATTGTAGTCAACAGAAAAGCTCTTAGAAGCCTTCATTTATTTCCTTTCATTAGGAAGGTCTTCTCAAAATCTTACTTCCTTGTTAAAGGGCTAAGTAGGCATTTTTCTCTGAGAGATTGATACACTCTTCATTGCCAACTAAAACTCTTTAATTTGCATAAAAACTGACAACTGTCTTCCTGTGACATAAAAATTACCTCTCTGTAAGAGCAGACCCATAGCAGAATGCTTAAGTTTTAGGATCCGGCTTGTACATGATGGAGAAAATTTCTTACGGAACAGCTGTGTTAAAATGAAAGTGAAAGCATCTGTATTGCTTTAAGGATCTGGTTTCATATCACTGACACAGGCTGAAAATCATTCTTCTGAAACTGTTTGTGTTACATCAGTACAAAACTGACCTGAATTTGAACGTTCAAGCTTTTTCAGGACAAATGGAATAAATGTGAGTCCTCCTACAGAGGGGCAGATTATTCTCTGTTCTTGGGCTACTTTGTTGTTCTGAATGCCAAAGGAGACATTTAGGACTGTCCTCTATAAATCTCTCTGTTTATCATTTTTATTTGTTTATTTGTCTATTTTTAAGCCATCCTTCTATCTCGCTTGCCTTTATAATAACAATAGGGTTTGCTTGACACCTACAGGGAGATCCTTCATGAATTTCTGCATACTATGCATCCATTTATGTATATAATGTGGCATTTAAATACAGAAATAATGCCATGCTATATTGGAGAAGATCGCATCCAACCAAGTATTTGCCTGGGAGAGATAGGAGGCTAGATAGATGGAAGTTTGGAAATGACATTAAAGGAAGGACAGGTTGCAAATTGCTTGATCAATACAGTGGAGCAATGGAGAGAAGAACTGAAAAAGTCTATATCCTATAGGGATAAGGAGGAATATGGGTCAGTGATGAGAATTCAATTGCTATAATAAAAGAGATGGAAATGAAAAAGCACATCTTTCATGCAGGGGCAATAATTGCCTTTACATCCAATGGCTAGTGCTTGAAATAAAAAACAAAGTTATAAAAGCAGAAAAATAATATGAAAAATAATAATGAACACTTGGGTCCCACTGTGTGTGACTGCTCTCCCTGTGCCCATTCTGCCTCTGCAAACCTCTGCCTGTGCCCAAACACATTTCTGGAGCTGGTCCATAGTTTTTCTAACAGCACTAATATTTAGTAGATATCTGCACTCCGCTGTTGCTTATATTCAGGGATCTTCAAGGGCTGTAAAAATGGCATGGATTAGATGTTCTCTACAAATGGGGAAACTGAGGCCTACAGAAAGCAGAATTTGCATATGGTTCCATGGGGACTCAGTGACAGGAAGGAAAAGCTGCTACAGGAGCCTCCTTAATAGTGAACTATCTTCACACCCTCTTTGTAGTGACCAGCCAAGTCTCCATCACCAGATGTGAAGCTTGTAGGAGAGTTTTCTGCCATAAGATAGAAAGTAGCATGCAACAGCACTTCACAGGCAACCTTGGCTCTGGTGGGCAGAGGGCCGCCCCTGCAAGCTGTGAGGTTTCGCACAATCCCTGTCTACGACTGAGTGTCCTCACCCTTCCCTGCCATTTGACCCCCACCATTAGCTGTGTCCTTTAACATAAGCTCTCATGTAACATGGTCTCTACCGCCAAAGCGGTGAAAACGTGAGGGTTCTTGCTAGAAACACGACTCAGCTCTATACCTTTTAACTCCTAGCTCCAGACACTTCTCTCAGAGAAGTGCCTTCGTATCTCCCACACTCAACTACATGACTGTAACACATCTCTGTCTTCAAGAGTGTGTCTTTCTTGCGATTGTATGAATCAGATGTATAAAACATGAGCCTGCATGGAAGACTGTTGGTTCAGACTCCATTACAATATAGCAACAGTTGTAACCCTTTTCATGTTCATCACATCAAATTCAGACTTTTGGAACTTCCTAACATACCTATTTTGTGGGCTGAAATTACCTGAGTATAGGTTCTTCCTAAAGTAAAATTATTTAGGCTGCAGAAATTTTCCAGCTATTTTCAAGTGTTAACAGAAAGACACATAAACAGGAGAAAAAGTCTTGCAAATCTAATATTTAAGAGATTGAGAAACAAAATAGTTCTTGATAAAAGCTGAATTTTGGCCTAAATGAGGAACATCAAATAGATTAGTCACCAAACTGCACACTTAATATTTGTTAGTCTTTTAAAATCGTACATTGGTAATATCAGGGGAGGGGGTGTCATGCGCTTAAAAAAAGCCTATAATGCATAAAATTTTCACACTAATGAATCTTCCATGATACCTTATAAAAGATGATAAAGGATGCTTTACCATATAAAAGATGATAAAGGATGCTATACTGAATGTGAGTCACCATTCTCATGTGAGATCATGATAGCAATTTTTTCCTTATTGTAAATGTCCTCCTTTCCAAAGGATGTAGTTAAGGTCTTCCACAGAGTTTTAAGGTGCAATTTTTATGTGAAACCAGTGACTTTGGAGTTCGCAGTTTCAAAAATCTTGACAAGATGAATGAAGTTAAAGAAATTAAAGTTCTTAAAAGGCTGTTTGGAGTTTTTGTGTAGGTCAGTCAGGGAAAAGTTATTAAATTGCTGTTTTGGGCTAATTCTCAGTTGTCTTTTACCTCTTATTTTCAAGTGTGCTTCACCATAAAAAGCAAGAGGCATATAAAGTGTTGTGAATTTGAGTTGGAAAATATTTACAATTATTTTGCACTGGTGCATGCAGCTAAATGAAGTTCATCACAACAGAGAACCAGTCCCCCATCTCTATCTGAAAGAGCCCCTAGGAAGGTGTGCACTGCACGGAACTTCTGTTTATTTTGGACACACTGGGGAAAGCAAAGACAAAAGTCAAGTGCCTCTAGTCAGCCAGAAACTGGGATTGCCTGTTAAAACTATACTTTTTTGTATTATTGCTTCCATAGTCCTTTGTTTCCTATTTGAAACAAGTCAGTAGCATCTGCCTATGGCTTTATTTGTACTTGAACTTGTTCTGCCTACTCGTAGCACATTCCAGTTTGGAGAAGTCCAGAAAACCTAAATGCCTAATTACAGGTGACTCCCCAATCCTTCATGTTATTTTCATCACCAGTACATACTGAGTTCTGTTGTGATAGGGAGGTTTTTCTTCTAATGGGTGTTTTATGGGATAATGCCAGCCTCGTTTCTCTTCCCTCAGTTTAACAGGACAGTCAAGGAGCTCTACTTTCAGCTCCTCAGAATATGGGGAAAATCAAAGGAGCAAAGGAGAATGTGTTAGTGCCATGGCAGTAAAGTCAGTGGGAAGCTTTACACCAGCTCCAGCAGGGTCTGGATCCCACATCTTAACCAATCTGCATTTTACCTCTGTCTAGGTTCTTAAATATCCTTGACAGCATTGCATGCTAACTAGCAAAGCCCTTGAGTAGCATTTAAAAGAAGTAAGATTTGATTATATTTTGTTCACTGAGAACTATGCAGCCTTCTTACAACTCAAATACGAGTTAATGTCACTTCGCGGAAAAAGAAGGAAACCAGATCATTTGAATTACAAGATTGTTGATGGATTAATTTGTGACAGAAGAAAGTGAAAGTGAGGTGGTGACAAGGGGATTAGTTAACAAGATGCAGTAAGAATGCTAGGAGAGCTGCTCTTGCTTTACAAATACACTAGACTTTTTGAAGATATTGCTAGCATGACAGATAAAGGGAATGTAGCTGAATTATATATTTAAATTTTCCAAAGACATTTTAAAAGATACTGCACAAATGGCTTATTTTGAAAATAAAAGCCCATGTGATGAAGAGGAAGCCACAAAATGAATTAAAATGTAAGAAGAAAGGAGGGGGAGTAAAGGAATAATGAATATAATACACTTAAAAAGGAAGGTATTCTCCTGAGAAGTATCACAGAGCTCTGCAGGCTTAAAACAGGGCACCTGTACCTTGTTATTTAATCTATGTAATGCTTTGCTTATAGACTCTTATTTGACTGAATTGATGAAAATAGTTTATGGGAATACTGATGTAAAAATATTTTTTTACCTTATTTATAGTATGTATACTACATTTAAAGTATGAAGCTCCTTCCTTGATATCACAGAGATGGAAGAACAGATTAGCAATAGCCCTATCATTACAAAAATCACTTGTTATGGGCTTGATTGTTACAGAAATCCTTTCCCCCTTCAGATATGGAAATTACTTTTCTGCAGTACCTCTGTTAATGGCTCATTTTACACTGAACACCTGGAATGTCTAGAAAAGAAGGGCCTGGTGGAGTCCTTAACACAGAGGTGCTGCTTCTTAGTTTCTCATTTCAGCTTTTGTGAATCACTGGCTCGCTATCTTCATGCATGATTGTGGTATATTAGATCCCCATGCACAGAATTTGGTCCCATTAACTTTGTTCCTGCAATTTTATAATTACACTCATAGGATGTGAGAAGCACCAATATCCCATTTTTATGGACAAAGATACAGGGAGAAACTTAAAGGGTTGGCCCTTAAAAGTAATGATATGCAGTATTGCAATATTTAATTCATCATCTAATGGAATCCTCAGTCATTAACCCTCCATGCGACTCATGAACCTCAACCTTGCCCTTTTGCAAAGAAAATTATAGAAAGACCATAGAGTAAACTGAAGTCTAAAGCACTCTCACAGAGCTAGGAGATCTGCATTCAAGTTCTGCCTCTGCTGGAGCCAGACCAAGAATTTTCAGTATAGTTCTGCCAGTTTCCATGTGAGTACCTTAACTGTAAAATACTTGGCTTTCCAGTGAAGGGTAAATTTATCTTATTGGAGTTACTCTGTCCTTTATAAATTATTTAGTAGGAAAAAAAGGGAGTGTCTCTTTTATCCAGCAATTTTCATTTATCACATGGAAGGTCTTGTGTTAGATCACTGTCATGAAAAAAGCAGAACAGGGATCTGAATCCAGTTTTCCTTACCCCAAGGGAAGTGATCTTAACACTTACTCACTCTTGTGTTGGACGCACAAGTCAAAAACATTATTCAGGAAACATCTATTTCAGAGGTGTGCTTCATTAGCTCTAATTCTAAAAATGTGTCTCTACTGGACAAGTGTTAGCTCCTATGAGCCTCTGTCCATATTCTTTTACATGGCCTTGGACACTGAGGATGGTACTTAAATATTTAAAGCCTGTTTGGAGGAACTCAAGAACTTCTGGAGCCAAGACATTTGCCAGAAGACACACGGGTGAAAGAATGGAGAAACTGAACCTGTTGCTCCTAAGTCCATAGTCTATCTATGAGACTTTCTCTTGCTAAAATGGAAAAAGAGAGTGCATATTATAGCATTTCCTGTGATTGGTCACAATGCACCTGTCTCTGCCACCTCAGAATTTTGTTATTTGACTGTCTTTTCACATTTGCTAGTTTATTTGGTCTCCTTCATAGCCTTAGTTTTGAAGAAAATGCTGTAATTTGCTAAACATAGTGAAGTTGTTTTAGTGGTGGTTCTTGTAGAGAATGACATTTCAGAGGCCATTGAAGCAGAGTTAGTGTGGTTTCCTAAGTGGTTTAGAACTTTCAACCTGAATGCCATCTTCTTCCAAACCATGTTGCTGTAGGTGAGATCAGCAGAGTTGATTAAATTCTCTGGGGCCTGATCCAATAGAAAAACTCTCTTGATTTGAACAAAGTTAGGATAGACATTACATAAATAAGAAAAACACCAGGTATCAAGGATGTTCTTGCCAGCCCAGTCCACGATAAATCATTCTGCACATACTCAAATTTAAACTCCTGCTTAATTCTTGTCAAATCAAATATTGCATGCAGATATGAAGAAATTTCTTGGAAGGAAAATTGGGCGATTTTGAATATGTCCAATATTTAATTCTACTGCTTGCTTAGGGCATCTGGACTTCAGTTCTCCAACATGAATCATATAACCTCGTTTTTGTTGATATCCAGGCATCTGCAAAATCCTTTGGAGGACAGGAAATTATGGAAGAACATTGGCTCAGAAATTATGAAAAGAGAATTTGCTATAAGAGATTGTGACTTACAATACCTTTTGGTTTGGTTTTTATTTTATAATTGGGTCATGATGTGCTGTTACTTTGGGTTCTTAAAAATTTCTTTTAGCTTGAAAATTCATGAATCAACGTACATAGGCACCATGAAAGCATGCTTAAATTTGTCCTCTACCTCCAAATAAATGTGTCTGTACCTGAGAGAAAGACAAAACATACATATGGTCCATAGTGAGTTTTTAACATGTCTTCAAATGGCTGTTTATTGTGACTTTTAATGGTTGGAAGCCACAGTTCTAGTCTGCCATGGACAACTATATTAAAACCAGTACTACTCATCTGGCCATGAATTAAATTGCAAGCTATGCAAAAACCCAGCAGCAACTTGAAGGAGAAAACAAAAACAAAAACAAAAACAGAAAAGGAACAGATATGAAGTGAATTCTAGGGACAACAGGATAATTCAGAAGACATTTCTGGTATATTCTGCTCTCCTTGAATTTCCTGATCTGTCTTCAAAGTTGTCATCAAATGGATTGCCTTGGTGTAATGAAGGCTATCATGCTCATCAGCAAAGATTAAAGAATCACAGCCTCACTGCAAACTAAAGCTGGAAAACATTGTTGACTATTACTTCTGCCTATAAATTCAGAAAGAACAAAAACTCCAAGAAGACTCAAAAATCTAACTAGCAGAAAAACAAACCTCAGGCTGCATTTCTGTTGGATACCACATGTATTTTGATTCTTTCCTCATCTGTCTTCTTTTGAGTTTGAGAAAACCTCAAGGTGGCATGATTTCTGTGAACCTGTTCTACTGTGAACTGAGGATAGCTTCAGGAGTAATGTAGCATGGACTTTGCATAGTTCTCCAGAAATCCACTGGTAAAGACTGAAAACTTGTGGGAAGGCAGAAGAAACTCGCAGTGGAAGACCTTCAGGAAACTATCCACCCATAGGCTTTCCCACTAAAGCCTCATTAATGAAGGAATGAAACAAAAAGCAGGTGTTGGTTGTAGGAGGGTTTTTTAGCCATTCTGGGTTGCTGGCTCTGCCTTTGATGCTCTTGGCCACAACATGCATTTAACTGCCTGTTACAGTCCACTGGAATCTTAGGAAAGAGAACCCAAATATCAGGCCTATCAAAGCTCTTTTGTAACAAGCTGCAAATGGGCACTACAAGGCAGAAGGTGTGTAAGTTTCATCAGCTTTTATTTTGGAATGTGGTGAGTATACTAGGTATGGAATGGCTTTTTTGTTACGGAAAATGTTAATTGCTGAATAGTGATAGAAATAAGATGGGCTAATTTTCACATCAGTATAGATGCAAAATTGTTGATGCTGGCTTATTGCTACAGGGAGGTGTTAGCTGTCAGATGCTATTGATTTCAGCTTAGATGTCTTAATTAGTCAATCCTATTGATTTCGATAAGGGTGTCATGAAAAGTAATTACTCTACATTCAGCATAGTCATTTTTCTATTTTAACATCTCTTCTCTTTCAAAAAGCAGACTTTTTAAATTGCTAACGGCACTAATACCAAGAAGGCAACCGGATTATTTGGTTTAAGAATCAAACTAGACTCCTAAGACCACTTATTGTTTTGACAGTTTTTGAAACAGACCACCAGTGCTACACTCAAAACTGTCAAAAAAAGTTGTGTTTCAATACTGCTTCTTCCCCAAGGCCTGATTACAGTTTGGTATTCTTAACTTACTTATTGAATTTTCCCTCAAGTAGTCTTTGTGCCTGAAAATTGTTGAACTGTTCCATCATATTAGCAAGAAGTGGCTTGCTCTAGTATAGTACAACAAGGACAACAAAGTTCAACCAGTGTTATGTCACTTCATTCATTTTCCACCTCTTTTCACTTCTGTATTTCATCTCTGACAAGATCTTCTTTATGTATTTGTATGATCAAAGTCAGGAAAGTTAGTTTTTGGTGCACTGAATATGGATCAAAGAGTCTTTTTATCTAAAAAGCTTGCATTTGGTTAAAATCAATATACATATTTTATAAAACATTTCAGTTTAGTCTCAAGTGCTGTTTGGGTCATTCTTTAATTTAAAATTAATCACATTTTACAGACAGAAGAGTCCAAGTAAAAGTATTAATTCATGGAAAAATGCTAACCTCACTTGAATGTGAATATATTTGTACAAACTGTAATAAAAGTTCTCCAGAACTAGGACAGCAGAAAACATTTCTTCTGCTGCTCTTATTTAAATAATATAAAAAGGGAGAAGAAGAAAATAAAATAATAAAGCCAGCAGGTCTTCATGAAAGGTACCAAAGTTTGCTAGGAAGTCTTTTTAATGTAAAAAAGTAGAGCACAAAATTTTGACCACACAGTGGCTCTATCTGTGTGACTCTTACTGCTTTTGCAAGTAAAGATTAGCACGTTATTTCAGTGTTTCTCTTTTACTGAGCCTGCCCCTAGTATTCCAGTTAAGGCCAGTTATATATGAGTGGCTTTCCAGTGTGAATACCAAAAGCAGGTCCTGAGTTTTAGGCGTTGGGTAGATTATTTTAGGGGTTAGGAATTCTAGTTTTGCAAGAAGAACTGCACAGAGATTATGAATATATATTACAAACAAAAAGCAGCAGCCTGATGTCATGAAGTTTGATGACAAACAGTGGCATCCAGTTTGAGAGGAAATTTCAGACTTTAAAAGGAAAAATTCCATACTTCATTGCCCATTCCTAAATTACTTTTTCCCCTCCTAATGTTGAGACTGTGGAAAGTAAAACAAAATATAAAATGGGCATGCAAGAATCAGAGAAATTTTTTCTTGACAGGTTGGCTCAATGCAACAGACTGTTCTCTGAATACTCATGATGATCCTTGATTGTCATCTGATCAGTCCTTGGAGCCTCACTGAAATAAAACCATACCCCTTCCTATTAGCCCAGAAGTAGCACTGGTGAGCTGCAAAGCTACTTCATGTACTCTTCTTACAGTGTTACCTGCTTGTTTTGAGAAGTAAGGGGTGAAACAGTCTAAAGGGATTCACTGTAACTTGTATTCAGGACATTGTGGTCTTGTGCACATGCCCTGCTTTCATGGAAGAATAATACCGTTTTCCAAATAATTTATACAGAAGGAGTTGATGGTAGTTCATGGACTGATTTCCAACACTAGAAGAAGAAACACTGTATGAAAACCTTCTTCATTTAGACTTGATTCTGGTACTTTATGAACCGAATACTTGGTTCAGATAGTGGTACTGAATGCATATCAAAGGTTCTGGGAATCACGGAGTCTATAATACATACCAGGAAAATGAACAACCTGTAAAGCGTGTTGGGCCAGATTTATATCAACAGTAATTGTCTGACTATGTAAACCTGTACCATGTCTATTATAATAAATATTAGCTTATCATGGAACTGAGATTGGTTTCCTAAAGTATGAACTTTTATAAATTCATTGTTCAAGCATCATTCATTTCAGTGTCTGAATGTGATGTGTTATGTAATTGTATTACTATTTTATTTTTCTATAAAAACACCAGTTTCCTGGCATGGCATATTCTACTTGCTTCTATATTGCAGTCAGATGGCTTTTGTTTCTCAGACCTTCTGAGCACCCACTGTTTTCATTGGGATGAACAGGACTGGTACAAGTGCCAGTACCTCAAAATCGTATCTCAGGAGATAAGGAAAAAAACAAACAAACCAAAAAAACCACCCCAAATCTTACCCTGAGAATACCTATAGAAATTCAGTTGTGACAAAAATATATAGGAAATATTTCTGTTTGGGATTTTACATTTTAATAATCTATAAGTTTATTTTGTTTCACTTTTTCTGAAGGCCATTTTTAAATCTTGCTGTATTTGTACTCTGTATCAGCTTCTTCTTCCTTGAGATGTCAAATCTTCCTCTTTCTTTTTGTGCTTTAAATGTTCAGATTTCTCCCCAAAGTCTAAGCTGTGAAAACTGACCATGAAGTTCAATAATACAATAAAGAAATTCTCAGTGAGCTTTGTGGCTACCATTTTAATACTCCCTGTATCTGTTTTTTATTTAGGTGCACAAGTAAAAAATAATACGATCACTCAGATCTTTACAGATACTGTGACTATTGTATTTATAGCGTGCGAGATCTAATAGATCTGTGTCTGCAATGAACAGTATTATAAAACTGGAGCATCTTTTTTTGCAAAATAACTAGGCCAGAAACAGTTTTCTGTGTATTACCTTCTGAGATCCTGTAGGATCATCCTCACAAATTGGAGTTTAGTTCAGTGTGTAAATTAGGGTGGCAGTGTGCTAAACTTTTATGATTATGAGGGGAAAAAATGGTGTCTTCAGGTGGTACAATAAGCTGGAGTTTCTGTGGAAGAAAGAAAACACATTTATCTGATTTTGTATAGCTAAGTTTGGGTATACATAAGATGTAAAATGATACTGGTCCGTGCAGAGACCAGTTTCTTCCTAAAGCTACTGAAACATTGGGAATAATTCAATGTTCATTGTATAATTGAGAGAACCAAGAAGCTGAATCTGCAAAGAATTCCTAAAACATTGTGCCAGTCTTTATGTGCATGACAGTTGATCAATTTACTATAAAAATATATACAAATACAATTCATATGCGTATGCACCATAATATGCATACTTTATTTAAATAAAGTCCCAAATATACACATTTAAAACAAATAAATATCTAAAAATGTTGCAACAGAAACTTTTCTATCAAAAAATATAATTCTGAAGGGTCTGAACACTAATATACATCAGAGTTCAATTCTTTCTAGTAATATGAAGTTGTTTTTATTTCTCTTTTAGATTGCTTTTGTCCCACTAAAGTGAATTGGAGTTGTGGGTTATTTTGTGTGCTGATGTGTGTAAGTGTTATGTTTTAGAAATACGGCCTCTCAATTTCTTATTCATCTCCTATACAAATCTCTGGCCTGTGGAGTTCTTACAAAACATTTGGGTTGTAACCTAAAAAATTAGGTTATTAATAGCCATCTGACATCATTTCATGAATAAGTCAAAGATCAAAAGCAGCAAATTTAAAAATCTCCATTTTATCTTTGCTCAGAAAGATACTACAAAAATTAGGGACTGTCAAAGGTAACACTGAACTAATGAGCAAAGTCAGAGACAAAATACTGTAGAACTGGAGGCAGGAGCTGTATGCATCCTGCAGGTCCTGTACTTCCCTAATTATTTCAGTTGTATGCAATTTTTAGGAATATATTAAACAAAGTTTGAAGTAGAGAAGACTGCCTTACGTTAGGGCTCCTCTGGGTCCTGGGCTCCAGCACGGTCTGATGCTCTGTGGCCACTGCACTGCCACAGGCCCACCCGGGCTGTGGGACCCCCAGTAGCTGCTGGCCAGCAAGGCAGGCAACTAAGGGGTGTGCTCAGTCCTAGAGATGAAAAGTAGCCATCACAGGGATGTGAGAGGGAGAGAAATATGTTTACAGAAGAAATATCCTGATCTCGTGGGCAGTTCCTCTTTTCCCTCTGGGAAAACTTTTTTAAGTTTTACTACCATAGGTTTCAAAGATAATAACTACAATTTTCTTCCTCTCCTCTGCTCCCATTTTCATATCACCAAGAAACATGAGCGGTGTTTTCTTACTTGTCCTTTTAACTGTGCTGAAATTCACTTGTTCATTCCTATTTTTCTTTTTTGTCTCTAACTGAGAGAAAGACTGTTTATTACCTTCACCCTTGTAACTTTTAAGTTACTTAATAGACTAAAAAGGTTTTTTGGAAGACCAGATATATTTCTACTTTCCTTTTCTAGTATTTTGTTAGTATGCTCAGGAGAACTTTAGTATATAAAGCTCTGATTCGTCAGATCACTTAATCCCAAGTTTAAATATTTTTGAAACACACAGTTAGGTGGGTGTTCTACTGAGTCAGTTCTTTAAGATGTGATTTTCTTTTATGAAAGCGATGTGGGTTGTAATAAAATGAAAGGACCATCGAACTGGTTCGAAATTGTGCGTTTAATTTCTGTAGTGGTTATTTTTTTTCTTCACTGTGCCTGATAAGATTAATATAACTGTAACTCTCAGTATCATTTTATACACTTTATTCAGAAGAAAGACATATATTGTCTCTTTGTCAGTTGTGTAAGACCGAATGCAAAGAACAACAGACTCTCTTGGTTATAGTTCAAGTATCTGCATGTCAGTACATTAAGCTGATTGACCTCAATGTGTCTATCTTTCAGTTAGTGGAATCCTTATTTTACCTTGATTGCCTCTCTGACACATGCATACAGACTAGGGTTTTGCAGTCTTTTAGCATTTATGGCCAGATGATCTTCTGACCTCCATCCTCTAGAGGAGGAATGAACAGTCTGTGGCCTGTGCTGTTCCCCATGGCATGTCAACCTCCCATGAACCCTAGAGTGTCAGATGGACTTTTCTACTGGGAGGGAGAAGGGCCAGGGTCTGAAGCACAGTGTCACATTGAAACTCACAGGCTCACACTGATTTTCACATTGAATCTGGCAGAATGCGTAAGGCCAAATACAGGATTGCACACATTTAGATCTATTGCACTGTCCCTTGAAGGTCTGACAGGTAATAAAAATGTTTTCCAGACACAGAGAATATGGACAAACCTGTAAGGCTTAAGAGATTAGAGTAAGTTATTGGTACTGAGGTGGTATTGGTTTGTCAGTGTACCAGCCCTGGAGACAGACTGGCTCCAATAACTCCCTCTCCTGATGCATTTGTATCACCGCAAGTGACTGAATCACAGTGATGCTCTGCTTCCACTGAGAACTTGTTCCTTCATTTTTTTAAATGGAAAATTTGCCCTCATATACATCATATCAGCTGCCTTTACTCCTCTCTACATAGTAAATAAAGGAGATAAGCAAAACCAAAAGCAAAACCAAAAATCAAAAAGCCTCATCCAACTCAAAGCTAAATCCAGAATTGCCCAGTGTTCATGAAGCTTCAAGTCAGATCTTGAACAGGGTTTCACATATCCAATAGTCCTCTCTTAAAGGCTAAAAATTTACCTTCCTTTCTGAAGAAAGAGTAAGGGAAGGTTCCAGGCCATTATGGAAATTCATTTCTAGTTAGTCCCTTGAGGTCTTCTGTCTAGTTACTTCAACAAGTATCCTCTCAGTTCTTCTGTACACTCACTAGATGACACTGTGGATGTCTGAGGTTAGTTGTACAACACTTTATCACCTTTTTGGGCACCAATACAAACCTCTGCTCTGTGAAAAGATAAATATGTACCAGAAAGAAAAGGATTGTGCCATACATTTTGTGGCACAGGTGAATGTTTGTAAAAGTGCAATGTCCAAATATAAAGAAGCGTTTTAAGATGCATTAACTACTACCAAAAAAAAAAAAAAAAAAAAAAGGAGGGGAAGAAGGGATTCTTTCAGTCAGCATATACTTACTGGAAATACAGGCCCCAGTCAACTGAACATTTGTTGGAGTGATTCTGGCAGGGACCATTTAAATCACCTTCCTGTTCATTTGTTACATCATCTTTCAAGTATTCTGGGATTTAGTATTATATATATATAGTTTTATATATATATAATACTAAATATATTAATATATATATATAAAATATAATACTGAATATAATATATATAGTTATAATTATGAAGATCATATACTGTTGCCTGCTATTTTTTATATCACTAGCATGAACTAGGGCATTTGAACAAGTAATTCACTGAGGAGCACCAGTTTGTGCAAAGTTCTGGTTTCTGCCCATTTGCATTGGTGCCCTGAAGCATTTCATAGTTTTGTTGGAAAAATCACCTGCAGCACTATATTTACTGGATCACTCTCACACAGCAAATTCAATCAGCAGAATTTGTTCTGCAGCTACTTGTTTATTTTTTTGGTGGTTGTGGTTAATTAGACAATGACAATTGTCAGGACACTGGAACAAGACTGTGTTCCCTAACAGGGAGGTCAAATGATATTTCAGCTGGTAAGTAGTAGAAGCTCAATTAGTACATGAACCATTTAAAACCAAATTGAACACAGCAGTCGATAACATTCTTTTGGGAGTAATCTTGCACTTGCCGAGGGATCTGTCTGCCTACTTACCAAGGTAGCCTCAGGGATGCTCTTACCTTCTGTCCAAGGGCTGGCCCCTCACACAGAAGCCCCAGGACGAGGGGATGGCTTACATAAGAGTTCCTCTTCCCATGCAGTCCCTCCCTCCCCAAACTGGACAGTACACTTAGCCACCCTACCTGAAGATCTGGCCCATGTATCAACACTTTGTTCCTTAGCCACTTCTCCAGTATCCAGCTGTTTAAATTGAATGCCATGAGAACATAAAACTGAAACCATTCATTTTAATATTATTGCAAAGGCTTCCTTTTCTTCGTCTTTTATTTCCCTCACAATTTATAAACTGGCAGAACAAGTGCAACTGGGATGTTAACAGCAAGCTGGGACCAACTGCAGTCATCAGACTTAGGCACCTACCTTTTAATTCTAAGCATTTAGGATGAAACCCCACTCCCCCTGCCTCCCCCCCCCCCCCCCTTAAGTCTCACAGATCTCACAGATGTCACCACAGCATTTCCAGGTAAAATTATTGCTGCCATCATGTATTGCATTCTATATCAGCTTGACTATAAATCTGTATAGCAGTTATCATATTCCATTATATTTAGTATTTAAATTTACTTACTTCCTCCACCATATCTGTATATGTAGATGTAATTGTATGGATCAGTTAAGTCAGACTGGGAGAAATGGCAAAGAATCCTCTGAAGAAAGCACTGAAAACTAGGTCTACAAAGGGATCTAACAAAAATACATGCCTGACCAGCACAGTGCAGCAGAGGTGAAAAATACTGAGCTAGCATAGCCATACCTGGAAATACTAGCCATATCAGTGCATTATATCTTCAGTCTTCATGTTGTACTAAGACAGGTATAATGCTTGCGGTATGACAGCTCACATGGCAGTGAGAGCCCAGAGGTGGATCAGAGGCCACAGTATTATCCTGCATCACTGAATATAGATAGGCCCAAAGAGAGGATGAGGTCCCAGCTGACATCCTCCAAATTGTTCTCTGCCTAACACCAATTTCCCATTAAAAAGTTCCTAAACTTGTATACACAGACAGAAGCGTCTTAGCCTCAATAGTTTTGAAGTTCATGGAGATTCTTCATGGAGATCCACAGCCTGGTCAAGAAAAGAGAAGAAGGAAGCAATGTCCTGTTCTGCCTTTTAGTTTCTAGCTCAGTGGTTAGCACACGTGAGAATTCCCACATGGGAGATATCTGGACTAGGAAAGTTTAACTTTCCAGCTTGCTGCCCACTGGTCAAATTCTCAGCCTTGATTTCGGGGCCCTGTCCTTAAACTGCTTGGGGACATAGTTTGAATGATAACCGTGGCAGCTAGTAGGCTAAATGATGAGTTCCCTGTGTTATCCAGTAGTAAATGAAGACAAGATGTTTCATGCTTGTTCCTCAGTGGGCGTTTACTCAGAGAGACTGTCTCCGCTCAGGATGCATCCTCCTCAGCACTGGGTGTTTGAAGTAGGCCAGACCCTTGAGCCAGAGAGATTCTGTAGATACAAAATTGGGCTAGGGCTTCTACAAGGCAAAATATATCACTGCTATTATAAAGATCTCAGCTTAATCTTTTCAGTGATTTATGTACTGCTAGTGTGTAAACCTTTTTGCCCCTATATGAACTGTAAATGCTAGCCACATTTTTTTCAGATATGACAGTCTCAGGCAGTAGGTTATTTTTTTTCCATTAGAACACATGCCATTAAATTAATTATCCTTTCTAGTTTCTGTGTCAGTGCAATCTCTCTTTCTTTTGCTACAGTTAATGACACTATTAATTAATCGTATCCTTAATTCATACCTCATGTATTTTTTAAAGTAAATGTAGAGCTTGTAAAGAGTTGGACTGACAGATTTTGAGATCAAAGGGACAGATCATGAGACATACATGGGCATTTAATTACTATTTATGTACCCAACTTCAAGTGATTTCAGTAGTAGTTAGGTGCCAAAATATCTTTGAAGATTGGTGCAAAGTTTAGATTCACATGTTAGCTGTAGTACCAAGTTCCCATCACTAGATTAATTTTGAGGGTGACTGCATCTAAAGGTGTTAGGACATAGTGCAGTCCCTCATAGTCCATTCAGTCACTAACCTTGCTTCAAGGTTGTGAGTGTAACTCCACTTGTGAGCATAGCTTTGTGATAGAACAAATGTTTCTACCCAGCTGGTGGTTGAGCAGTGAGTTCCACCAACACATCATACACAGGTGGAAAGAGCTACTTTCTCCTTTCAAAACTCTCACCCAATGTTAAGGGATAAAGATCAGAATTTTCCATCTGTGATTAATTTTCTGTTCAAAATGATGAGGAGGTGGGAGAGCTTTAGCAATTTATAGAGGACACTTAGCTCAGTCTGCATCTTGTCTTCTCACATTATTTCCTGTGGATAGGAAAGAGCATTCATTCTGCTGAAAGTGGTTGCGTTTTTTAAAATACAGTGGCTGAAGCAGCAATAATTTGTATGTTGGACTGCAGCAGTGCGATTTTTTCCGTTCCATAGGGTGGCATGCAGCGGCGTGCCACTTGTCCCTACACAGCACAGCATGCCAGGGTGCACTCGCCTTTAAGCCTATAAGCAGTTGCAGTGAAGTCAGCCATGACTCTAAAGTTAAGCATTGCTTAAGTGCTCTGTTGGATTGGGTCAGAGTGCTAAACATTTATTCAGATTGTATCTCAAATGTCTTAGCAGCCTGAAGAGCTCTATCTCGTGCCCTGAGGGTGGCTGCTTACTCTTATAAACTATGTTACATTAGTGAGTGATACCCAGATACTCCTAATTTCTGTATGAACCGGGCTAATAGGACCCCTACTATCTTTTCTCAAGTTTGCTTACTTATACAACAGAGTTTGATCAAACTCCAAAGTAGGCTTCTTACGTTCTTTAGCAAAACTTTTCTTCAAATAATACTGTAATGTTTTGTATTGTGTCATAATATTGCACTGTAATATTATTCATATAAAGAAGCAAAATGCCTAATGCATTAATAATTCCAAAGGAGCAGCAGTTTTAGTGGAGGCTGAGCTGCCTTTATTCCACAGAAAAAGAAGCAGAAAGAAACTCCCTTCCAGTTACTGGGTGATGTAGCCCTACAGACATGCTGGAGAAGGCACTCTGCTGCTCCCTTCTTAGATTAGGGGTCATCTGCACCACTTAGCCTCATTACCACTGAGGACATGAGTCACGTGGGACTGACCAAGCACTCTCAGTTGTATTCCTCATCATCTGAAATGAAAGAATATT
The DNA here is from genome assembly GCF_965140245.1 of Athene noctua. Lineage (NCBI taxonomy): Eukaryota > Metazoa > Chordata > Aves > Strigiformes > Strigidae > Athene > Athene noctua. Next base: position 34,697,506 of record NC_134038.1, read on the forward strand.
AAAGGAGCTTGACACCCTACTTCAAAGGTCAACAAATAACTCTCAGTGTCTCCATATATAAAGCAAATGACAGTGGACAATGGGCACAGCTTTGTCTCCTGTGCTGGTTGTAGTTTAAAGCAAAGTGACAGGAAATAATGAGGTTTAAATTGGTGAATTGGTTTGTGTGTACTGGGGATTAACCTGTAATACACATTGCACCCAAATTACAGAACTTCAGAGAGGAGCAGCTTTAAAGCATTGTAGCACACACTCTGACTGCAGTGATACCTCATTTACAGAAATACTGGCATTCTTCATTACGGTCCCACAGACACATGTCATAAACTCAGATTAAAATCTTAAACTACCTTGCAATAAAATTGAGTGGTATTAGAAAATGAACACTGCTGAAAACTGATTTTAGTAAGGTTAGCTGTAAAGAAAGTGAAACGCATCAGCTAAGATCTGGTCCAAATGTTACATTTTTAATAAGACTTCAGCATCAGTATTTATGAATGAAATAAAGTGCAAAGAGGCAAAGGATGACTCATGCATTTGTGCTTTTTAAACAAAAGCATGGGATGAATTTACTGTGCTGCTTACATCCTTCCACACACTTGCTGTAACAATCCAGATGTAGATTGCACAGAGAAAATGAGTGGCAGCATAGAGACCTTTGTGTCACCATATGTCTCCCTGTGACATGAGGAACTACCGTGGAGTTGCTAACATGTTCAGAGGTCACAAACAGTAGGTAGTGAGTTCAGCAGCAGTGAGTAACAGAAATGACAGGATGCTCTGCATCCTTCTTAATCTGCTGATATTCTCTCTTGCCCTTTCTAGTTATTTTAGTAGGTGCTTTTTTTCTTTTTTGCCCCAGGAAACTCAGTCTAAGCTCACATGAAACAGGGCTAGCAGTGTGACAACACAAGTGGTGTAAGCCTGATGGGTTGAAGGATTCTCAGGCACAGGATTCAATATAAATTAAGCTGTAAATAAATAAGGATTCTTACTCTGGGAAAGATAAGATTTAGGTGAGAGGGAGGACAGAGCAATGCAATTCATAGTTATTACACTAAAGAACCTTTATTGCCAGCAAATTATATTATTAGGGTTGAAGACAGTAATTTGAGCAAATAGTTCCATTCACATGCTTTATTTGAAGTAAGCCCCATGAATCTATTTAGTGTGCTGATGAAGGCATATTCTTTGGGTCTAAGTTCTCACTGCTTTGGCTTTTTTTTTTCCCTTTAATGTCTTCATTCACTGCCTCCACTCCCCCACACCAGGCAGAACATGAAGATGAAATCTGACATAGCATGGTCATTTCCAAGCATTTAGAATCTGAAAAGAATACTCAAAATACCAGAAAAATTGAGTTGTATGACAAAAATCAATAAGCGGAATTATTTCCAAATCAATATAATATTCTTTCTTATTTTTCTGAGTGTAAATTTCATTGTTTGAGGAGATTAACCATGATGCCTTAAAGCTTTCTCTGACCATGACAGAAGAAAGATTCCTTTTCACATACTTGTATACCTCCAGAAGCTAAGGCATTGCAAAAGGCACTAATGCTGTGTTAGTTCTTTGGCTGTCTGCCCTTCTGTGCTCATCAAGCCTTCTTGAATCTATCCTTTCTAACGGGGTACCCTTGAGACTAACAACACTTTATTTTTTAAGGGTTTTTTTTTCTCACTATTACCCCTATCTTCAAAGTGCAAATTTCTGCTTAAGCAGGTGTTTCCTTCTATAAGTCAAAACCTGAAAGCTCCAACAGTGCCTTCCTCATGACCAGGGAGATGTGAATTCCTCTCCTGCCCTCCAGAAAGACGCTATCCCTATTCCCAAATTATTTGTTGGTTAATGAGCAGCACCTCAGTCAGGCACAATGTCACAGGGATGGAATAGCTGCCTCTATGTATTTAATCACACAATGCAATTTTAATCAACCTGCAAAAAAACCCCACATTAAAATAGAGGACAGATCATGCTACAGTTAAATTGTGGTTTTGCTGTTGAGATAAAAAATGGATATTAATGTTCATGTTGCAAAAGAAAAGTGTACTTCACAGTACATAAATGAAATATATAAAGTTTGTTATTTTATAATACATTTGTCTGCATATTTTAGACTATTGTTCTGTTTTATTACATTTCTGATCAAGACTAATGCTCATTAAAAAACCTAATATGACAATGAAAAATTTTATATGGAAAATTCTTGTCCTCTATTACAATTGCTATCTACTCCACTTTTTGGAAACCACAGCAAATTAGTCTTGGGCCATGGTAATCTTAATTATATCTTGGAATAGATGATGTTGGAAATACATTGAATAAACTCTTTTGGTGAGATTGCCTTTGCCTCTTAATGCAAAATCTCTATGTTCATATGCTTGTATTATTTAAATTACAAAAGGCAGGCATCTGAAAAATGGGATGCTTTGTTGGGCAGTCATATTCATAAAAATTCATTCAGTTGTGAGGGGGGGGGGGTCAAAAAACCAGAGGGGGCAGAAACTGCTTGCTGATCAAAATGTAACATAAGCTTCACCATTTCATTTAAACAGCTAAATGCATAGACTAAAAAATAAAGTTTTATATGATCTCAAAACTGCGTTTCTATGAATTTGACATGCTTTTAGCTAAATAGCAGTTGTAACCCAATCTATTTAGTTGTTTTATTTCAAAAAGACAGGAAATAGGGGCCATTCTAATAGGTGACACAAGCACTCTGCAGATTGAGTAGCTGATGTGAGGATGACAGATGAGAACATCACCAGCGCCAATGCTTTTCTTTTTTTTTTTTTTTCCAAAGTTGTATCAAATTGAAATGTTGGGTATGTAAAGAATGAAAAACTTGACCAAATTTTTATCTCATCTCAGTTGGCCTGTGAGAAGTATGAAATAAAACACGACTTAGCATAATGGATGAGCTGCTACCATGATCACTTTGCAAGGTGACTCTGACTGCTGGCATCACAGCATCAGCTGGGTGCTCGCTGTCTTGCAGTGTTCCCAGCATGGAGAGCTACTTCGGGAAAAGTGGTCAGGACATGTGACAGTAAGCACTGCCGTAGGCTACAAGAAGGATCCCATTTCACTCCCATGGCTTTACTGCCCATTGATAAGTAATGTGTTTAAATAACACTTAGAGGAAGGGTCTTGGAGCAGTAATGGAGAATGTGCCAGACCTCCCTGCACAGCAACCCTGTGAAGAAACAACAAGCTGTCTGTGGGCACCTGAGGGCATGATAAGGTACTGGGATATGGTTCATGAACTGTTCAAGAAAAACTGTAAATGAATCGGCTGTTCCAACTTAATCTGATATTTGCAATATACAGGTGATACACTGGACCACAAACCAAACTATACTGAGCAAAGCTATCTGACTTTATACCTCTACTGTAGAGGTTCTCATAATCTCTTCATGGAACTGACAGCATTATCAGATTTTTGAGGGTCTTCTCTCCTTCCTCCTTTCACTAAATTCCATTAAAAGACTGTAGTACACCTTAGTCTAAACTCTATTAAAATATTTTTCTGTAACCAGTCACTATCTCCTTTAACTTCTTAAGGTAATTTCATTTCTAGAAACACATCTTCCTGTGAAATCTTTGTCATTATGTTTCCTTGAAAACATTCAGAATTCTAAAATTGAAACAGCAACTGATGTCTGTTGAGTCAACCTACCAAACTGGCAGAGAAGATTACATGGGAGGCCAAACCCCACAAAGCCACTGCATCTAATCAGACACATGAGGTTCTCAACTGTTCAGCTCTTGCTACAATCAGTCTCAAAGAGTGGATCACACTCATCGAGTGTGGATTTCTAGGCTTTCTTCTCGATTCTCAGAGCACAGTGTCTAAACTTCATATGAAACTACCCCTTAATCAGACTGGCTAAAGGGAAATCTTCCAACGCTTGCTGCTGTTCACCTGGTGGAACACACCTCATCATGTTAGACATCAGTGACTTTCACACTGCAAAAGGAAAAAGTGGTGTCAGGCCCAAAATCATGGCATAATTAAGAGCTCTGTGATGGTGCAAGGCCATATTGCCATGATGTGACCTGGACCAGCCGTCATATCAGTCAGTGTTAGTGAGGAGGTGACAACCCTCTCAGGACCACCAGTAAATCTAGTGTTGATGTGGCATCTTTGACTGACAGTTGACTAAAATAAACTACCAGATAATGTCAGTAGCAATCATAACCCCACAACAATATTAAGGAATAAAGATCACTGTCATAAGAACATTTTGTAGGCATAACATGCTTGCTCCCCCACCTTGATCAGATTTTTCCCATCCTCTTTAGAGGCTATTTAGATATGCTGGTATTTAAAGAGAATGATTTGCCTCTTTCCATCTTGTGATAGAAAATGGAAGTTCTCTTTCACTGTGTAAGTCTTTATATTTAATTTCTGTCTTTAAGTTTCCTACCCTTTAATAGAAATATTTATCATTTTGATTAGAAAATTTTTATGGAAGAAATTTTTTAAAAAATATATTTCCTGCAGATAAGCACCTTTACTCCCCTCTGTAATCAAATTTAGATTTTGACTTCCTAGAGGGCTGTTTATTTACATGTAGATTTTACAATTAATGACAATATTGGGATTCCCCACAAGACAATAAGGAACGAGAAGGAAGCAATGACTGATGCCAGCAGCCTTGATGACAACTATGTTCTCTTTCTTTTTTATAATACAAAAAAAACCCAGAAGAGTGGGAAACTACATTGTTAATACAATGACTTTAAATTTAAGGGTAAATAATTTTTTTTTCATTTCTTGATTTTCCCTAGGGAGAATAAAAAGAAAGAAGAAAGCTAATGGCTGTATATCAGGACAATATGAAAAATGAAGATATCTGCAAACCAGTACCGAAGATTTATGAAAGACTTACTGTAAAATATGGAACTAAACATTTGCTTACTATATACTTTAGTGTAAGTAATACAAATATTGGAGGTGCACAATTAGAAACAGTTTGTTGGAAAGACAAAAAATTTTAGTCAAGTCAAAGACTGACAGACATCCTTAAGGTGAAAACGTAACTTCCAAGTATACAAATATTAACCAAGAGCTATTACAGATTTTCTTATATTCTGAGAATGATAAATTTTCTGTCGCAGAAGGTTCCTGGAGTTCAGTAAATACCTTCACTCACATTCAGAATTCCTTAGTTGGGAGGAATTTTGTACAGTGGTTAGAACTCAAAGTTAATACATACATTTCTCTCCATAAAATATAGGCTCCTGGTTAGCCTATTGGAGCTGTTTGCAAAGCTGATTTATGTAAATCCTTAATGAAGAGTCTGTCAGCACTTCATAGCATTAAAGATGTAGGGGGGTTTCCATGTTTTCTCCATTGTAGGCTGAAAAAATATCTCTTCTGTTCCCTAAAATCATAAACTTCCATCACCCAAGTCAGCATTCACAAGTAAAGGGCAGAGGAATCTTTCTAGAATAATGAACCACAGACGCAAAAGTTCCTCAGAGGGACCTGAAGATCTCTAGCATTCAGAAGTTTCTTCTTCTTTCCATGGCAGCTTTCCCCTGCAGCTCTGCACTCCAGAGTAGAGCACGTGTGACCAAAACCCCTGTGATCTTACCCCTGTCCTTGGCACTGGTGAGGCTGCACCTCAATTCCTGTGTTCAGTTTTGGGCCCCTCACTACAAAAAGGACATTGAATGACTCGAGCGTGTCCAGAGAAGGGCAACGGAGCTGGTGCAGGCTCTGGAGCACAGGTCGTACGGGGAGCGGCTGAGGGAACTGGGGGGGTTTAGTCTGGAGAAGAGGAGGCTGAGGGGAGACCTCATCGCCCTCCACAGCTCCCTGAAAGGAGGGTGCAGAGAGCTGGGGATGAGTCTCTTCAACCAAGTAACAATCGATAGGACAAGAGGGAATGGCCTCAAGTTGCTCCAGGGAAGGTTTAGACTGATATTCGGAAGCATTTCTTTAGAGAATGGGTTGTTAAGCATTGGAATGGGCTGCCCAGGAAGGTGGTGGAGTCCCCATCCCTGGAGGTGTTTTAAGAGTAGCACTTAGGGATATGGTGTAGTTGGGAACTGTCAGTGTTAGGTTAATGTTTAGACTGGATGATCTTCAAGGTCTTTTCCAACCTAGATGATTCTGTGATTCTGTGAAAAGCAAACAGCCCAATTAATTGTGTTACTACCACCACCCAATCCAAAAAAACCCCCAAATACCTCTGTTAAAAAACTACTCAAAGGAGACATACAATTGAACATACTTCCCAAAGCTGAGGAGATACTGGTTATGAAAAAAACCACGTATCTTAAAGAGTCCTTCTAAAGTTTTCAAAGTCTTTATCTACAGAATAAATAACTGCTTGGTTGCAACTAAATTAGCCAAAATAACAATGCACTAGAGCAACGAAAGGGAGTGATTTGTTAAGTTATCCCTGTCCAGGAAAAAAAAAAAAAAAAAGGCTGTTGAACATATGTTTCATTTTAAACACAGATGGAATTAGGCATGTACTTCAGTTCTTTTCTGAGTCAGAACCAAAAATTGAAAACCATAGCTATGTAATACTTTGCCATGTTACTGCAGAATCAACTAAAATGTTGCCATCATATTCTTTCATTCGATTTCAATATCCTGCTTGAGCATGGGGTTTGGATAAAATGACCTCCAGAGGTCCTTTCCAACCTCAGCCATTCTGTGATGCTGTGAATACTGTAGAGATGAAAGCATGTTACAGTTTTACACTTATTCATAACATAAGCAATATAAAGCATTGTCATTGTTTATGTAAATAGTAAAAAAAAATTACCAAAAGGCAACCGTGTCATTTGGATCATTCATTTTTCTTTATTGAGCTTTGATGAAAAACAGTCCATTTGAAATATTTCCAGCAACCATTTGAATTCCAAACGCTCAACACAAAAACTTGGTATCAGAGTTCAAACATATAAAGTTACATCTCATTATAATTTAATATTTAACAAAGTTAATCATTTCTGATTTTTCATAATTAACTTTACAAAAATAATGTTACATTTATAAAATAAATCAGCTTTTCCCAATAAATTACAGCAGTGTTCTTATTCAAAAATGTAATATATTGTACAAAATAGATAACTTTTTGTCAGATAAAATACTAAACTGTATTTTTCATCTAGTACATGTTGGCAGTGTGTGAAAATATTTTATTGTACACTTGATATCTGAAGTACAGTGTGAAAAGTAAACCCATTAAACTACTATGCACATTGCTTATATAAGGCAAGGGTGGCCAACTTGGGGACTACTTTTTATTTCCAGTTAAATGTTTCTAGACAGACCAATACTGCCATGTTTATGCAACTGACATAATTAATCTGACCCGGTGAAGTCATGCAGATCCAACTTGAGCCCAACACTTTCTCTGACAAGTACACAAAAGTGACCACCATCAGTCAACTTTTGGGCTGTTCAGTATCTCTCACACATGCTTGGTGTTTCCCCACAAAGCACTGGTGGCCAACTTGTAAAAACAGCACAGTACAGATTACCCTAAAGTTAATGGCAAAACTTCAGTACTTTATTCTGTCATAAAACCTCATATTAAAAGGGACTTGTAAAAAGAGCAATGCATTGATAAAAAATAAACAGTAAACAGCAAAAACACTCTAAAAAGCAAAAGGTAAACATTAAGAGCTAATGTTTGCAGACTTTACAAAAGCAACTACTTTCAAATAACATAAAGAAACACAGCATCTACCTGATGTTAAGTGTATTCTCATTAAAGCCTTTTGAATGTTCAGGTCAGCTCAGAATTCACTGTTGCACTTCCTGTGTTCCATTTCCTGTCTGCAAAAATGTATCTGAAGAATCATATCAGCTTGTTTGAGCAACTTTTAAAAGCCAGAGGTTTAACTATCCCATATTTGGATGCTATTATTAAGTCAGGTGTCTGGTTCAAGATGATCAACATCTCACCTTGCAGAACTTCTGACTCCACTATATTTTCTCCTTGCAATAGTTCAGCAAACGTCAATATTTTATCCTCTCGTATTTCTCTGTTTCTCTCTTACATAGCTTCTGGGAAGAAAGTCTACTTTTAAAGTACTAAAGGAAAATCATTGCTGTCTGGAATAAATAAAATGCGCAAAGTGGTGATTTTCTTATGGCGTCAGTATTGTATGAACAACAGATCACTTTATGTATCATAATAGATCATCTTCACAAATTGTAACTGACTATACGCCCAAGTGCGCATGTGTCACAAGATTCCCTCTGTGCAAATCCACAGAGTATCCAAATCCAGATGGGTTATTACAGATGCCAGACACAAGGGTTAGTCAATGTTGGATCCCTCCAGACTGGAAGGGAAGAAAGAGGAGGAGAAGGGGGCTCATCACAGTAAATCAATTCAGCCCAAGCTTCTCAAAACTCTTAAAAATCAGGAGGATGAGTATGCGGTGTGCTGGCTGTCTTCTGGCTTGAAATACCATGGCTCAAACCAGGAACATCTGGAGCTGAACTCAGGTATGTTTGCCGCTTGGGTTAGTAATACACAGAGCTACTACATAACTACAGCTTCTCTGTAGGTGAAGTTTAGAGTGAGTGCTGAAACATGCATTCACCAACCAGTTAGGCAGACAATCACAATGGCTACATTTACACTAGTAGATCAAACAGTACAAAGTCTATAATTCAGCCCTGAGGTCAAGTGGCATGGTCTGGCCACATTCCTCGTTACACTCTCTGTGCCCCTGAAGAGAGGTGGCCATATCCAAAGCACCTGATGAAAAGTGTCCCTAGACTGGCCTAATTCCCAAAGCATGCCCAGAAATTGTTTGGGACAGTACTAGTTAGTCCTGATGAAAAAGCATACCAGTCGTTGCTCTAACTACTTCACAATATAAATGCTAGCACCCATGCCTCAACACTGTCCAATTGACCGATACAGACATTACTGCATATACAGATTTTACAAAGTCCTCAAACATATTTGCCTGTGGCAGGTCCTCTGATTCACAGAAAAGGTAAGCAGGGAGGATTCAACTCTTTTGTTGAAATTTTACTTGAAAGAGATGGTTCTTTCAAACCAAGATCTTTTCAAAATGAGTTGGGTATTTCTGTCTATTAAGTATTTTCTCCTCTTCATTTAATGCATGTGCTTTGTTTGGTAGCCTACTGCTTTACTATTAATGGAATCTTGGCTTTTGTCTGATTAACCCGCTTTTTCATGTCTACAATTCACAGCTCAACAACCACTAACCAGTTCTGTCACAATGAAAAAATTATATACACATCTGAAACAGTAATATTAAAACAACAACTAAAACAAGAAATAAAAAATGAATCTGTGCAGTTAAAAGATCTAAAAATAATATCAACTTCTATACATATTTGTCAGACTGCAGTGTCCACAGTTACAGCTGTATGTGGCAGTCAGAACAGTGAGTATTCTTTCCAAATCATGAGGTGTTTTAAGAAACACCCCCAGTGGTGGCTGCTGAGGAAATAATTTCCTTTTTCATCCTGAGATTTTAAATGTGCAAGTGTCCTACCAATTTATCTAGTGCACAAAAAGGAAGAAGGGAAGGAAGAAGGGAAGGAAGAAGGGAAGGAAGGGGGGAAGGAAGGGAGGAAGGGAGGAAGGAAGGAAGGAAGGAAGGAAGGAAGGAAGGAAGGAAGGAAGGAAGGAAGGAAGGAAGGAAGGAAGGAAGGAAGGGTAAGACAGAGACAGAAACATTATCACAATGGTTTTTGTTTCAAAATAGATTGCTGTGCAATGACTGAAGCCTGATTTGTAGACATTTTGTATTCTTGTCCAGAGCCTTGAGGAGGGGAAGGTAATGGAGTTTCTGGAGTTGCTGAAAAAAAGCATAGAAAGAATTACACATTTTATATTCTACATACACATATGCATACTACTACACCGAAATGAAGTTCTGTAACATTTGCTATGCTAGGGAAATAGGATATTTTAATTAGCAGAATTTTTAGTTTATTAAAAATTTTACATGTGAAAACAATGATATATCAGAATGGTGCTGAATTTTAAACATTAGGTTAAATTCAGGCCAAAGTATCTTATGTAACACTCTTTATATACGTATGTTTGTAATGCACAATTATTTTAATTAAGAATGCTGATGAAATAACTGAGCACTGACAGGCCACCATTCTAATTAATATTTTTAAATGTAACAGTGGAATGTTATGACAGAAGGCTAGCTTGCAATTACTTACAAATCTGTTCTGTATGTACAGGAGCAGACATTGAACTTATAAGGATAGTTTGGCCAGTTAATGGATCTTGGGCTAAGTGAGGATGTACTGGATGATGCAGATGACTGGCATCATTAGAAGTACCTGTAAAAATAACATAAGCATGTATCAATTTGAAAGAGCATGTTGCTGCCAGCAAATTCAATAATTACATTTCTGCAAAGCAAATATTTTGATTGGCAATTTGAATAACTGCCTCTGGGTATTCATTAAACAATTTTACCAGACTTCAACCGTATTAATCACTGTGTTTATTTTCACTGTTTTGACTGCATTAACAGAGGATTTCACAAAATATTTGTAAGGATTCTTCTATCTGCCTAGGGAATTGTATGTCTAGATATTCAGCAATGACTGAGAAGTACACAGCACAATCTGAGGTTGTAGGACTGAGTTAACAAGATGAGCAGCCAAGACAAGAAGGCTTTAGCTAACAATCACATGAACCAAAGCTCAGTCAGAAAGGCAGTGGTCAAAGTGTTTGATAACATCATGATTCCCTCAAAATCCCAGTATGCTAAACTCAACATTATACAACATGGTAAATTTAACAAGTTGTTAGCTTACCTCCTAGTAACATTTCCTGAAGCAAACTGTCAATTTTAACAATTCCAAATAGTTTAACCAACTGTATTTGCTCAATCATTTGCCAAGTGATGCTCTGGAGTGTAGGCAGTAGAAGCAGAAGTTCTCCAAATCGTCCTCGGGAGTCGTACTGACGATCATTAATATAATCCTCTAAACTGATTTGGACTTGGAACCGCATATTTTTAATCTTCATTGGATTACTCAGGCCTTTTGCATCTTAAAAAATGACAAAACCTTGAAGTCAAGGCAGGTTATGATTTGGGAGGAGCATCTTAAGTGGTTTTTTTATTTTATTCTTTTCCATCAAGCTAGATAACATGAGTAGATGCTACATCAACAAAAATAACTTTCAGCATAATCACATATAATTCTGAGAGATATTTTCAAAAAGGTACCTGGATCAAAAAACACAATTGCTTTCAAGCAAGCGTACTCATTGTCGTCTATCTGAATCTCCTGGAAGGGTCGAACTAATTCATCTAGAATCCGATTTGCCACTCGGCTGATCTCTACTTCAGTACTGTTGCGATGGATTATGTAATTGTTGCCTTAGAAAGAAAGGATACCAACATGTGGATTGATATAAAGACTTTGATGTAATGTACTAGAACAAGCCCATTTTCAAAAGCACATTTCATTTTGCTTAATCAAATTAATATTTTTTTAAGTAATAACTATCCTTGTAGCATACAAAACTGTTCTTTGCAAACATACTATATATGTAAAATATGGCTCTCAGTAAATAATCTGTGCATGTAAATATGCCCACATGTTAGTTACTGATTAGTCCACAGGACTAATTTGAATTTGTCCATATTTGAATGCACAACTATGGAGCAAATAGGCTTTTATCTTATAGATAAAGGTAAACAGATCCAAAAATTTCTTCTTCCCCCATTAAAATAATGTATCTCAAGCTGAATGATTAGGATTTGTGAATGGACAAACAAGCTTTCTTCCAGAGGAGACACCAGGAATGCTTTTTTTTCTAACAGATGCTTCTGTTACTCCTAATAAAATTTAGAAGTATTATAAAATTTTCCGTAAAGAATGAATTTTCTCTGCTCTTTTAATTAGAAATTTCCATTTTGGAGACATCTCCATCACGGCATCTTAATTCACATTCTGTCCAAAAATCATTTAATGTAAGTGGTGAGATCAGTGGGAAAGCCACAGAGTTTCTGGAAGTCACCAAGCAGTTTTTGAAAGAAGAGCTGATGATATATCATAAGAAATCCATGCCAAAATGACTCATAAGCTTTACCTCCAAGTATCAGAAATAAGCCTTGGAGACTTAAGTTGTTTCTTCTTTTGTTTCACATATGCTGATGCTGGAGATGCTGACTATAATTTTCTGCTTATTATTTTCCTTATTACCTGCTAATCCAAATAAAACTGCAAATATTTCTTTTTTATTTCTGTTAATTTTGTCAATAAAACTGTATCTAGAGAAAGAACTAGGTTAAGAAAGTAATCTGTATACTTTTTAACTTGAAATTATTGCTGGTGAGAGTAACATTTCCAGACCAAGACCTTCTTAACCTTTTAATGTTATTATATGTGTGAAAATAAATTCAAGCTGATTTAGAGCTATGAAAAGGAAGGCCCAAAGAGGAAGGAGAACAAGTAGTGGAAAACCTCCTTGTACCACATCACCAGTGAAGAAACTAGTTTGAGTCCATATTCCACATAGCGTTGCCTCACATAAAAAATTCTGTCCAAGAAGACCTACGGGCTTTCTCAAAAACCAGCCAAAGTGCTGCACATGTTTAATGAGACCATTTTTGGCAGGGTGCACTTCAGACTGACAGAGTAGTGTCAAACAATGCTAACAAATGCCTCATCACATCACTATACACACAGGCACACAACTCATCATATTACTGTGCCTCTCTGTTGTGTGAACAAAGAGAAGACATGCTTACACCACACGATGACATCCCCTTCCCTAACAGCCATTTCTCTTTATATAAGCCAGTGAAGGAGCCTTTCAAGTGACCAAGAACAGGCTTATGCAGGCGTGACTCCTCCTCGTGCCATGGATGCACCCATCTCCCACATGGCAGGGGACAACAGGCATGATGTTTATATGATGGCCACATGGCAACTGTCAAGGCAGCAGTGACAGGACTCTTGGGAAAGAGAGTTGCAGGGAACAGGTTATCCAGTCTTCTAACCTGTACAGTCTTCTCTGACTATGTCTGAAGGGCTCTTGAGAAAGCTCCAGATAAATGGTTTTCATGAAGACTGAAATTAGTACATGGGCCACAGGTTGGCTGCTCCTATCTTAAGCAAAGGGTTTTTATGGTTTTTTTTTGTTGTTGCTCTGTTCTGTTATTTTACAGGACAAAGGTGCAAAGAGGATGCTAATGTAAGGAGATAATTTTCCAGGAACTCCCTTAGGTTGTGGTTTCTGGTATCCAATAAACATTTAGCTGTATTAACTCACAGGAAACTGTCCACCTGCTTTTGCTGGAACAGGTCATGTGACATTATGTCATTAATAGCTATTTAGCATTCACAGAATGCATTGCTTTGATTGTGCTAGAACAGTTGTCCCACTTAAGTGATTACATGGTTGCTAATGTACTATAACATCATCATTATTAATTAAAACAAAACCAATATTTACCTAAAAGTAAAATGTCCTTATACGCCATGGACCGTTTTGCTGCTCCAAGCAACAGGTGTTCCCCAGCATGTGCTCTTAGCAGGGCAACCTCAAGAAAAAAGATCAGCCTCATTAGATGATAAAGCAGTAAGTTCCAATGAGGGCAAAAGAAATGAGGATGCATATTACCATGAGTGTATTCAGCTATAGGTACATGTTTAAGACTGTTAAGATTTTAATGTAAAATGTAAAGTGAATGTAAAAACCTTAACACTGTACTAACAGTACACTATAATTAAATTGTCATCCTCTGTCACTTCTAGCATTTGGTCTAGATTTTAAACATACAGCTCTTCAAAATGCTTCTCAATAAATACAATGCTTGCATTTATTTCCTAGTGCCTATTCCCTTAACAAAATTGTCTCTTGAATTTTAAGTTGACACTAAAGACTCTGGTGGGCTGGAATGAACAGTTACAGTAAATTCAGCACTATCAGTGTTTCATTTTTCTCACCTTGAACCAAAAATTTATGTTGCACTTAAAAGACCCTTTTCCCCAACAAAGCCAGCTATGCTAAACTATCCACTACTGTCAACAAAGAAGAAACCTGATTCATACCAGGAAGGCACTTAAAAATGTGGTCTTTAGTTTACTCTTTGTCACCTATTTGCTTTCCTTAATTTTTAATGTCTGCTTCTGATTTCAGTGCTGGCCTCTGTTTCCTCAAGGAACTCCTCTCTTGGCAAGTAATTCTTTTCTTACAAATCCAAGCCAAAGCTTTATGAGTGATGTAAATGTACACAGCACCGAGGAATACTTAATGTGTTAAGACTTCTCAGGCTCTCAACAGAGTTAACTTATCGGCTCTGGCCTGCTCGATGGTTTGTAAATCAGGCTGATTCCCAGATAAGGATTCTTTTGTTCAAAACCAGATGGTTTATTTTATAATTAAATGCACAGTGCCCCTTAGAAAGAGGCTATCACAAATGCAAAAGTGGCATTTAACTCCCAATACCTTTGTCACTACTCTTTAAGGTACTTAAGGTTCTGGAGTATTTCCCAACATGTACTCTTTATGCACTACAGGGGTGTTTTCAGCCCATCTTTCTAAGCTGCTTTTTTCTTTAAACTTTAACTTTTTAATGAGGACTGATCCTTCTCTTTTCCTTCATGCCATCTTAACAATACAGACAGCAATATTTTTCCTTGCTTTTGTTGCCCTTGTGACACTAATGCATTTAAAATTCTCCTTATTTTGCATTAAAAGATTTTTAACTTGTTGCAGTATGTTGAACTGCATAACCACATATATCATATATGCACATATTATGCATTATGCATAAGCACACATATCATATTCTAATGGGTCTGCAAAGACAACGTTAAGCTCCTATTCTGGGGTGTCTCCTGTGGCCTGAAACACCTCCATATTCCTGAGGAAGAGTGTAAGAAGGAATAAGCTCAGTTTGAATCTCAAACTTAAGAATGATCTAAGCCCGCTTGCAGGATTTTGTTAAAAACTGAGACACTGAAGAGGCAAAAAGAAGAAATTACACAATTCCACTTCACAGAGTCATTTTCAAGATGAATCAGATTTTGGTGGACTGGAATCAAGAGAATCTGAGCTGAGAATTAACTTCCTTCCCAGGCGGACAGGGAGACAATTGCTTACCAGAACAGGAGACACTGGTTCCGAGTGTGCCAGCACAACTTACTCCAAAACCCAGTGATATATTAGGATATATTACAGATGTGATGATAGACCAAACCTCTGTCATACAAACCGTTAAGAATTTTCAAGGTTTGGTGCTTTTTTCTCCCATGTTCATTATATACAATATGATTTTAGTACACTGTATTATATGAAAGATTATTTGCTATGGATTGATATCGGTATGTTTGGCATGTTTAAGATTCTAATGGCTTTTGTTTTTTGCAAATAGAGAAGACCTCCTTCAAATTAAGTAACGTGTCATAAACCATATTATAATGAAAGGTGAACATGAAAAAAATGTTTTCCAAAGTCGAAAAAAAGCATGGAGTTTTTAATAAGATTTTTCTCATTTTTGCATGCAGCTTTGTACCTCTACTTCCAAAAGAATACAGAAACACAAAACACTGAACGACATACTGGTTTGCTACTTCTTTTTGTTAATGTGATAGAGCCTTATCTATTTCCTCTTTTTTTGTGGTGGGGTGGTATTTCAAAACTTTAAAGATTTAAGATGGTGGGTATAGCACCCAGTTCTACTGATCAGACAAAAAATAAGTGTTTAATCATAACATTTAAATATCACAGAAATAACAGGACAGTAATTAAGTTCTCTCTTTTGTCTCCTCTTATACCTGGTCATCCAGTGGTAATTCACAGAAGCCTGGAATATATTTAGCCCATTCCACCAGGACCAAAAGTTGTTGCTTCATAGATTCACAGACATCACTAATACCAGCAATTTTCTTAACATTTATGTCAGTGCTAGCACCAGGACTGGAGATTGAGATCTGTCCATAGTGAGACAAAAAAATCAACAGTATTAAATTTCATATAATTGCATTTTCACTGGTTAACAGCATATTTAAGAAAAAATCGCAGCAGTAATCATGCGTACTCCTGAGAAATTCATTGACCACATGGACCATTAGTCTGCACGTAAATTATAAAATTTTATTTCTCATTATTGCCAGTATGTATTACAGTATGTTAAAAATTACACTATTCATATCATGATACAATATCTTCTCATTCCAAAATACTCTTTTTAAATATACCAGAGCCCTTATTATCTGTAGGAGGGAGGTGGGTTTTTTATTCCTTTAAACTGGTTGACATTTACTTCAGAAAAAAAAAAAAAAAAGAGCTCATAGGTGCATGCAGTAACATTAAGGGCAAAGAAAGAGAGAAATAAAGGGGTAGCATGTTCTAGTGAAAAGATAAGTATCATTAACTTTAGAAGGTAAAATGGGGGTTTTTTAGTGCCTGGAGGAGAATGGTTTGTAATGATGAAGCAGCAGTATAGGTGGAGGCCTGAGACGTTTCAGAGCAAATGTAAAGGATATGGGTGTGCATTAGACCACCTGCAGTGAACAGTGTGCTGTGAAATAAGAACAGAGCAATATCTTTCTGGGCCTGAAGCTGGGGCACTTTCACATAATCACTGAGCCAAATCCTGAAATTCTTAATGACTTTTCAAGGAAAGGAACAAAACCAGGCTTGCTGTTAAGCCTAACAGGAAAGACAAGATAAAACAAAGACTGAGAAGAGGTCAGTTTATAACTCCTATAATACCAAGGAAGAAAAAAATAAAGAAGAGAGGAAGAGGAAGAGGAAGAGGAAGAGGAAGAGGAAGAGGAAGAGGAAGAGGTCCCACCACAACAACAACAACAAAACCCCACTGCTTTACAAGGCCTATGAACCTGACTTTCACCTTACATTTTATTACAGGAAGCACATCCAAGAATTCTGTATTGATTATCTTCCCTCAAAAAAAAAAAAAAAAAAAAAAAAGTTGTTTGATCTTCCAATACTGTGTACCTAACAAATTTCAGGATGCTGGATGCTGTTTAGGTTGATTCCTACCAGATCCCATTCATTCCCAGATCCATGTTAAACCCCATAATGGGATCTGTGGTGAAATCCCATTATCCTTGGGTGGTCAAAAGGAGTTGCACTTCTGAACTAAAGCTCAGTGCTTCCTCCATAATTCAGTAGTCTAAACCACTGAAAACAGCTTAGCTATTAATGGCAGTTAACTAGCTGAACATTAGTTCTCAGGAAAATACAGCAGCTAGGCAGCTGAAAAAAATCCTCAGACACATAATTCAAAGGCTATCATGTAGGAGAAAGGTCGGAGGTATCATCTCTTTGTAGACAGCATTTGTGAAATGCCTACTGTAATCATGAGTCCATTTCTGGCATCTGTTCTACAAAAACAAAGCCGAAAATACTGAATATAATTCAGATGACAGCTACCAGTAAAGAAAGAGAGTAAAGTAATTCAATGTATTTAATTTTTTCCAGAAGAGTATGAGGAGTTTTGATCAAGATTCAAAAGTACCTACACAAAGAAGAGTGTTCTGAGAGCAGAAAAAAATACTACCATGCACCAACTATTGTTTAACCAGTAGACTTACTGACTCATGTACTTAATACACTGCCCTTCCCTTAATATCTTTTAATCAAAAGTATGCATCTTTATGAATTATATCTTACAGGATAAACTATAGACTCTGTGCTGAAATTACCTGGTAAGCTTCTGCAGGGGATTCATAGGATTAATCCCATGGAGTTCATTATGAACTCCTAGGGTTGCATCTCTTCACCAGGATATGAAGCTATGAACTTTCCTCTCTATTTCTCTATTGCTCTAACCTGACTCTCGTTTCTGCAGTGCAACATGTGAGTCGCTGACTTCACAGAATCATAGATAGACTAGCCCAGGTTGGAAGGAATCTCAAAAGATCCTCTCATCCAACCTTTTGTGGGAAGGGGAACCTAGATGAGATTATCTAGCACCCTGTCCAATTGTATCTTGAAAATCTCCAATGATGGGGACTCTACCATGTCCTTGGAAGTTTGTGCCAGTGATTGATTGTTCTCACTGTAACAAATTTCTTTCTTATATGGAGATGAAACCTCTCCCAATGCAACATGTACCCATTAATGACTTGATGAACATGACAACACTATATCCCTATTGTCCTGAGAACCATCAGAGACACATGCCTTTACTCCTACAATAGTTCAGCATGTCCCTTCCATATTTACATGATCCTGGAAGCCTCTCCTGGGTCTGCAGGAGAAAAAATCATACTTGGACAACTTCCCCCTGTGAGGGATCTTCAGAGACAAAATAATTAATTTTCTCTATTTTAATATGAAAATTTTAAATGGGATGAATGCACCTTCTTCCTCATTTCACAGCTGAAGAACTTGGCCAATGATTTGTGACACCACCACCTCCTCCAAGTCATTCCACAGGACTGAACTCACCTTAGAGACTCATTCAACTGAGGAAAAAACAAGGACTTTTAAGACTTTACTTCTCCATCATGTTAATGTGACTTCTTGGTCTTTGAGGCCAAGAGTGTATCTTCATATATGCTTGGCATAGTGGGAGCAGTTGTCTCCTACTACAACATACCAAGTAATAAGTAGAATAAATTTGTATGTATACACAAGCTGATGTTTTAGGCCAGGAATCTACCATCTGAAAAGAACTTTGTGGCAGGAACAGCTGAAGATGTGATCCTATTTAAGACAGCTCTTATTCCTGAATTGCATATACCAGTTGGAAATTATTAAGTGAGTAACACAAAAAAGCACAATAAGAAAGTTCAAAGAATTACTAAGGAGGTAAAAATATATATTTTTCATACTGTATAGGTATGAAAGGTAGGCAGGTCCATTACGTTCATTTAGTCTGCCCAGACATATGTGCCAAAGACTATCAACCAGTAATTCCTGCATCAATTCTTTACAGGCAGTTCTACCCTAAGAGAGATGCTGATAAAGGATGAGATTGCAAAACATTTGGTGATGTATAAATCAGTCAGCATGAAATCATAAAGGTGGCAGTTAAATTCTAAGTAAGTTAGTAAAAGGTGCAAGAATGCAGAATCAATGACCATGATTTATCTGAGGTGCAGAAAAGGACTGGAGACTGTTCTATTCAGCAATTGATTGGATAGGGAAAAAAAAAAAAAAAAGAAAAAAGAAAATTAAGTTCAGATGAGACAAAGAAAATTTAAAAGTGATATGTGAATAGACTCTGCAGTTGGAACACTTCTGTTTGCCTTATTTATAATGTCTAAGGATATTAAAAATAGGATTTTCAAAAGAATGTAAGGAAATGAGTGTCTACACCCCTTTGAATGTAATGGCTTTGGACAATTTTTTCCCTAATGTTTCATGGTAAAGCCAGACTCAAGGATAGATAGATGCCACCAGCTGCCCGGGACAGCAGCTGATTTAAAAGCAGTAAGAACCATAAAGCTTTATTAAGAAAGGTGCCTAGGACATCTTGTCCTGGACAAAGTAGAAAATTTTTATTGACTTTGCTTTAAGAATGTATTCTATTACTGATTCTTTCATTGGGAAAAGGAATCTGGGTGCACTTTGTAAACAGAAAAAAGTAATCTCAATAATTATATTTAATACAATATGAAACTGAAAAGTGTCTAACTTTAGAATAAAAATGGCCTTGAAGTCATAAAATAATTTTGTAGTAGATCTCAGTACCTGGCGGGAAAGTGTCTCAGCTTGTGACAATGTGCTAATAGAGGGAATATTGCAGCCATCAAAAGTGTTTCTTCTTGTACTTATCCTGTCCCGTTCATTTTGTACAGCTGGAAAAGAATAATCATCTCATTTATTGACTTGCAGACATTGACACACAATACCATTTCAGAAGTTTATTAGATAGCTATAAGAATCAAAAGGTATGACATTCAAAAAAGACCTTGTGCTTTTAGCTCTGAGTAAGGAGGAAGGACGACAATACATGTTTATGGTCTTTATCTGTATACTGTTTGCCTGTAAAAAACAGGTATAACTAATTGTAGATAGATAACTGAATTATGAGAACTTTTGTGCTTGGCTTTATTATAGTAAAACCTCTTTCTTCCTTTGAACTTGAACACATGTTGTTGTTTGTTATTTTAACCAATTTAATAAGTGAGACTTTATGATAACGGTAGAAATGGACATCTCCAGACTGCTGAACAGATGAAGAGCTACAGCATCACCACTGGCAAAATGTCTGTCAGAGGAAGACTGAAAGCCCTATTCCTGCTCTCCTGTGAGAAACCCTGAAACAGGAATGAAACGTGAATTTAACACACTAGTAAGATAATTTTGAAAGTTAAATCTCACGCTCCTCCTCAGTGACACTGCCAGTTTACCTAGCCACTTTACAGAACATTAACTAAGGAAAAAGAAAGAAAAAGCAACAAAAGTGTTTCAGCCCAGTAAGTTTTGTCTCATGGTGTCCCAAAAAAAGGCAGTTGAAAGGGCTTTGGATAAGAAATCCTTAATCAGCACATGCAAGGCTTATGAAGTATCAAGGCTTACTTCTGAACTGAAGGAAGAAGAAAAAACTATCAATCAGATTTTTCTAAAACCTAGATCATGTCCAAGGTTAGGCCAAGAAGAAAATATAAAAAAAAAAAAAAAGAATTGTGCTGATCAAAATCTTTTTATTGCACAAGGAATCTCATCATCTTTTAAGAGCAGCAGCTTTATTTCCAAAGATATGTTTGCTATTTTGTGGGAAACAATCTGCATTACAGAATTTAGGAGTAGTACCAAAGGTTTCAATAAAAAAAATAAAATATTCTATACACTAAATAGTTTTCAGGGTTTATCTGAACAATGCACATAGTTTATTCCAGAGGTGTACTAACTTTTTGCCAAGGACACTCACTGATGGGCCTTTTATTAAGGTCACAGTAAGAAATGTTGTGCAGTGATAAAGTGCTAAATGTTCATGTAGACAGGAAACAAAAATACAACCTTTTTTAAAAGAATGGAGAAAAAAACATTCACTGAATCTTAGCAGCTGAAGTGCTACCTAGATAATTAAAATAAGATCAGCACTGATTAGTATTAGAAAAATAGTAAGCTATTCTGACAATCACTACTGAAAGTCACCGGTGGAAAACTTTGAGAATAATATGAAAATGCTTCAATTTTTCTCCTGCATATGCATAATTTTGAATTATTAGACTAGATTGACTGGATTGCTAATGCTTTTTTGGCAGTTCAGGCTAAAATTGCCTTAAACAGAGATTCCATGAGAAAGGGGGAATATTTGCTCAAAGAGTGCTTGTATAGCTTTTACCAGATGAAGTCCTTCTTACCTTCGTCCTGAAGAAAAGAAAGTGGTTTGCTACAATAGAAACTATCATATAGACCATGCTACACTTATGCTATGAGACATCCCCTGACAGTGCAGGGAGGTATATAACAACACACAAGCAGCAAAATTTACAGTTGAGCATTTTGAATTATTTAGCACTGGGAAGCATTGAATAAACATAGCTTGGATGCAGTGAAAAATGAAAGTTTTATAGGTAGTGGCACCAGAGGAGGCAGAGCGGTGTAAATTATATTAAAAGTTTTGGGCAAAATATATCTTCACTTCATAAACATGAGTCAGCAGCATGCCTCATGGCAATGTCAGCTAGTCATGAACGGGCCACATTAGCATCTTGAGGGAAGTGATTATTTCTCTGGTTTAGGCTTCCCAGTAGATGAATGACGATGGAAAACTGGGCAGTGTCCAGCAGAGGGCTATGGAGGTGAAACCCACAAGATGCGCAAGGTGAATCAGAGAGAGGCATCTTTGTTTATGTGGAAAAGAGGACAAAGGTGGAGGTCTTAATTTCTGAATTTTACAGAAAATAGGGTCAGATTCTTCTCAGATGCACAATGAATGAACAAGAGGCAATGGACACTACCCTAATTGCAGTAAGACACATTCCAGTTAGTTATAAGCAAAAATCTCCTCCCAGTGAGGGTGGTCAAGCACTGGAAGGAGTTGCTGAGAGAAGTTGTGGAATCTTCCCTCTCAGGGACTGTATAAACCTGGCTGGATGGGGTCCCAAGCCATCTGACTGAACCTAGAAGTTAGCCTTGCTTTAAATGGGGGGGGTGGGGGGGTGGGGGGGGGTGGCTGGACTAGATGACAACTAGATGTCCCTTCTGAGCTAAGGCATTCTGTAATTCCAGGTTTTGAAAGTCTGTGAAGCTTTGTTTTTTGTAAAACTTTTTGGGTCTTCCCTTTTCTTCAGATCAGATTGATAATATGTATACAACATGCTACTGATTTTAATGGCTCTAATTCCAAAAGGCTAAACGGTGTTCAAGGAGACCCAGAAGAATGAACAAACCTATTTCATACATACACAGTGTAACACTGTTTAGAACATCCCCATCCAGCTGCAAGGAGAAAATCCATTTTACCTCATACTAAAACTTGATTACTAGCAAAGCAGTACTATAGTATAGATATATAAGAGCATAAAGAAACAGCTCCCTTTATCCTAGGAAAGCTATGTATAGACTAAAAATATTATAGCCTAGTCCCAGTGCAGGAGAACTGCACACTCACATTACAGACTGGCCTTCAGGTAGGTATACCACGCTCCCAACAAAACAGATAGCAAAGTTTGTGATGAACCATTCTGGATTTCTTATTTGAATCTGATCACGATGTCTTTTGCCTCTACATCGTAATTGCCAGTGAAGCAACAGCCCCAAAACCCCAATACAAAAGTCCTCTGTTATTCCCACTGCCTTTCTTTCCCTATTGCTCTGCTCCTATGGTTGTCTGTCCTTCCACTTTGACAGGAGGATCATTGTGACACCCAGGTTTCTTCAAGTCTGTCAGTGAGATGCATAAGTAACAGTCTTCCCATGTTTGAGGTTAATGAGATTAGAAATTCTTTTAAATAATGTGGACATTCCACTGACAGCTACCACTACAGTTCTCACCGCTCCTTTTTTGCTCAACTTCACACTCCTTCTCCTCTATCTTAAATGCTTCAAACATTTAAAACTAAGGGAAAAAAACCAGTAAATTGGCATTGTCATTACTTAGATGGGGTAGAGACAAAATCCCAGATAGAGATTTTATGATTCAAATTTGGTAAAAATTAAAATCTCACACTTTGAACTTTTACAGGATATGGCTCAACACTTAGAAACCAATGAATTTTGGTTCCAGGATTCGTGGATTAAACAGTTGCAAATCCACTCTAAAACATAGATTTGCTAACACTCAAATTGTTAGAACTGCTTACCCACCTGACAATGAGATGATGCTTATTTCACCTCAAAATAAAAGTTGATGCCTCCATCATGAAGGCATTACAGCAGATTTTCCACTGAATTATTCTGCTGGAGATTTTTAGAATTTTTATTACATTTTAAAACTAATTCAGATTATTTCTCTTTGTATATCAAATAATAAATGACTCCATTACCTTCTTTTTTCATTCCTGCTCGAAAACACTTTTTCAAACGACAATATCTGCATTGATTCCTTTTATCCTTGTCAACAATACACTGCCGGCTGAATCTATCAGAGATAAGGAAATGTAAATGTAGAAGAATTAATAAAGCAGCACCCTGATTATGAAGAAGAAAACCAACTAATGTTATTTTGATTTGTTTTTTTAATTAATCAGTCTTGAGTTGTGTTTCATACCTGCTCAGTTTGCAGAAATATATGTGTATGTATACACACATATATGCATTGGAATGAGGAAGTGTGGAAAATTTTGAAGTTATGTGCATCACTTACACCTCAGTTTATTTGTGAGATGTATCAGTAACTAGCTGCATCAAATGATGGTGGAGGGGAAAAAAAAAAACAAACAACTTACAAATAGAAAAAGGAAAGGACAATCGAAGAAAACACCAAATGTCACTGTCATGGAGGACCCATTAGTTGCAAAACCAGTACCTTTGACTGGCAAAGTTTACTCCTTCTGGGAGACACCAATGAACAAGCTACATGTTGTATCATTACAGATGAAAACGTAAATAGGAACTGGGAGGAAAATTTTTTAGCACCACATTGAAATGAAGACATAAGGAAACATAAGGAGCACAACACTGCAAGAAGGCTTACTCACACTCTCATGCACATCTACAGGTACATATATAAGGGCATCCCCTCCTCTCCCTGTTTTTTTGCTTTTGCTTTTTTTGTGTTTGTTAGATAAATCTGTTCTGCAGAGCTCTTCTTGAAATCACTTATATCAGCTCTTGTCACACCACTTTAGGGGTATGTCCATGCTATACCACCATGGTATGTCTATAAGGGACATATTTCCTTATGAGAATATTAAGAACCAAGGAGAGCAAACAACATTTCCAGTAGCAAGCCATCCTTAAAAAATTTTTCTCCTTTGGTGATTTGTCTAAACTCACAAAGGTTTCCACATATTCTGTGCATGGCTTAAAACTGACATTTTATGGACTTGTGCATGCAGACAGCAGTTTGTCAAACATGACGCAATGACCTGCAGACATCCAGAAATTAGCAGATTGCCATTCAGACTGACAGGAGGGAAAATGGTCACTCAAAAAAGCCACGTGTCACCCAAAGTGGAAAGTTGTGCAGATGTACTTGCACAGCCCTTAAAATAAGACTCATAAATCTTAGACTTTTTATTCAGAAACTGCCTTCATAAGAAGAACAATTGAAAATATTTTTTACAAAACAGCGAAGAATTACACTTTTCACATTACCGGTGAAAATATGAGAATTTTCTTTTTTTTTTTCCTAGGAGATGACCTTTGTAATCATAAATGAAAGAATGAAACAGCTCTTGAGTGATGTAATGATATCAACAATATCAACAGACATCTGCAATGCAGTATATGGTATATGTAATATTAAGTATAGTCTTGAATAAAATACTTTTTTTTCCAATGATAAGAATATACCATGAATCACATGCCCATCAAAAATGCTGGTTAGAATTCCTTAAGAAAAAGCTGAAATTATCCTGACATAGTTTTGAAAAGGTCTGAATGTAATTTTTGCTTAAATTCATTCATTTAGTGCCCGCAGATCTTTGGAAATACCTGCATGTATAGACATGATTTTTCCGTATACTGCGTCTAAAGAATCCCTTGCATCCATCACAGCTGGAAGCACCGTAATGTTTTCCAGTCGCTCTGTCCCCACATATTGCACAGAGACTACTGATCCCGTTGTCAGCAGCATTCATGTTGACAGCTTCTCCTGAACTGTCTGAGGATAGGCAAGAACAACATACTTAGTTAGGGACAAAACTTTTGACAACCACCCCATGGACAATTTGTACTTTTTCTGAAGGCTTTTTCTGACCTTTTCTCTTTTAATTGCCACTTACTATTTGTATTGCACAGCATATCTGATTACATCTGGTTCTTATTTAGATGAAGAATTTCAAAGATATAGAGATATTAACAATTTATGAAGTTCACAACAACAAATAATTTTATTCTAAACTCTTTCCAGCTGAAAGGGGTAAAAAATTAAAGTGTAACTCTGCATGTCTAATTACACATACATTCTTACTAACAAGAAGAGGAACTTTGACACAAAGCAGTATTGCCTAGTTAGCTGGCAAAGATCTTGTATATCAGTTCTCATAGGAGCTGGCAATAACTGCCAACTATCATACAAAGATAAAACTGCATACGTGACGTTAAAAAAACGTAACAAAACAAAAAACAAAACACAAGACAGTTTTTGCACAATAGTTAAAAAAAAAAAAAAAAAAAAAAGCTAAAAGAGGACTAAGTGTTATTTCCTCACACAAATTTTCCCAGGGAACATTGGTGCAGACTTTACTTGCACAAAATAATATTATCTACATGATTAACAATTAGTTACTGAATATGGTAATCAATACTGAAGAAATTCACCTGGAATCAAACCAGACATATTTATTCTTCTTTGACTCACAATGTTTAACAGATGTGTTCAAAGAAATAATTGCAAAATAGCTTTTTCTCTTATGCTTCTGGTTTTACAAAAGGAAAGCTGTTTACAATATGCCCTAAACATTTGTAGTTGTTCAGCCAGGGAAAGGAAAGAGTGCCACATTAATCACTTTTTCAAACATGCATTCAAAAGTCAAGTATATGAGTTCATGAACAGTGGACAGGCTGTAAAAGTGAAACTGTTAACACTGATACTTATTATTATTCATATTGTACTAGATCCAACTGAAATGTATTACACAAATACATTGTAAAATTTTCATTGTGTTCCGAAGAGCTTACAATTCAGAGTTCTTTAGTCAAAGAGAGAAGAAGCAACTTTTAAAATTTTGTTTTACAGAGACACAGTTGATAGGAATTGTATTAAAAATTGCTTAAATAAAACCCAAAATCTTGAAGTTAAGAACTCAGTTCTGTAACTATTTTATTTTAAAATTAGGTTTGTCATGACTGGAAAACTATTTTTTAAAAATGGGTTACATAATTATTTTAGCTAGAAAAATATAAAACCTTTGTTTTGGAGTTTTCTAATTTTGCATCATGATGAAACAGAATAATTAAAATTTAAATTTAATGATTAAATATTTCACAGCAATATAAATTGTATAGATATATAAGGATATACTTATTTTCCTTGTTATTATTCTGAAACAAAATGTCTGGGAAATTGACCTGATTTTGCAGAATTCTTTGATTTCAACAGAACTGCGTATTCTGTCTGAATGTGGCTTGTTAAACTTCTCTGAATGTTTCTAATTAATTTGGACAGCTAGGAAAGACACATAGAAAGGTTTGTAAGAGGCAGCCTTCAGTTCTAGACTAGCACTGTAGCTACAAGACAATGTTTTTATAAATGCTATAAGAAAATACTTCAGCTAAAAAAGGAAATTAAACAGAAAAAGGCTATACCTAATAATTATCAAACTAATCACTTAGAGTGAATAATTTAAATAGCTCTATCACCAACACATAATGCAACACAGCACAAATTCCCTGATCTGTTTTCCCATTTTATGTAACATTAACAGACCTGAAAAGCTGCTATTCAGCAAAAAACAAATGACCAATGAAATCACCCGTATTAGAACAAAAAGCAGAGAAGTAATCTAAAAGTTACATAATCTTTGATAGCTTCAAAATCACTTAGGGCATAAAGGACTGGTTTTTTTCTTCCTAAATCAATAACAAAATCTACCTTTCCGTTTACAAATTTTACTGTAAAGTAGCATCAAAAATTCAGATGAAACTTCAAGCTCAACAATAAAAACTAATTTAGGTTCTACATGGCAGGAATATGTGGAAATGCAGGTGCTATGTATTTTTTCTGCAAATCATTTAATATTTGTTCTCCGTTTTAAAAATACATACTACAATAGATCTTTGAATTTTACTTTGATACAATAAAGCGATTTTTTAAGTATATTAGAACACTCGGAAAGCCATTTTAGAGTAGTCTAATTTGCCTTATACTTTTCTTCCTTTTAACAGACTGACATTTTCTTTATTTTTGGCCAGTACTCAATGATAGCAGAACGAAAGCAGTGTGCTTCATGACTTATTGATAAAATTTCTCAAAAATTTATTGCATTAAAAATTCCACCTGAAGTGTTACATTAGCCAAACACATGTAGCTTTTCTTCTAGAAAGCCAATGTGATTTTTTTAAAAAAACACTCTAGTTCATATATACACATACCTAGAAAAGTCTAGATTAACATTTAAATAAATAAAATATTAGTCAACCAATTAGAAAATAGGCATCAAGCAACGGTACCTAATTCTTTTCACAAGCCTCTGGATAATTTTGTCTTGTCCTTCCGGATGTTGTATCTGAAATATACTTTCATGACCAAACTGTCAATACTAGTTATTCATTTGTCTTATAGCAAATAAAGCAACTGCTGAATACACCATTTTCTTCCTTTGATTAACTGACTGGTGACAGTACAGTTCACTTATTTTATTACATATAATCTCTCTTTTACTTTCCTAATGTTAAAGAATTATAATGTTATTAACTTAGTGATGAAGTGTAAAAAAGCAGATACATAGTTTGAAAACAACCCCCAAATGCTCCATTAATAAAGCATTTAGCTAACACCTTACAGAATTACTAAACTTCACTTTTCCTGTTAACTGGCTTGATTTTGCATCACAGAGCATAACTCACCATTGCCATTATACAGAATCTGCATCGTTTCGAACTCCAGTGCTGTATACGTCGGATCTAAAACTTCACTGTAGCTCGCCAATTCCATGTCTAGCATTGGTTCCGAGAGCCTCATCATTGAATGCAAAAACAGTGAAAAAGCTGCTCAGATGCACAACCTTCCCATTCTGTTTCACAGTGATTGATAATCCAAAGTTAACTATAACTGTGTCACTTACGTGCTGCAATGGGAGGAGCTGGAAAACTGCTTCTGCATGCTATATTCTACCTGCTTGCTTTTTTTTTTTTTTTTTTTTTTATGATACAGTGCAACCCTTCTGATAATCCTGGAATGTTTTATGGAATAACCTTATCAGGAGTTGTACTGGTTCCAGTTCTTGAGTGAACCCACGGACGTGCAGGAAGCTTCCTATCTCCTATGCCCTGCTACACACTTGGTTTTCGATGTATGGTATAAACAGTACTAAACAAAGCACTATGACTATGTAAAGACACTGTAGGTTCATATGCCATTTTGCTCTCTGTCTTCAGAACAATAAGGAAGTGTGATACAATTATGGACTATCCTCATACCCAAAACATCCATCATCATATTTTAAAAGACAGCTGCAAAACCTCCCATTATGCTGGCTGCATAGATGCTTAACTAAGGCCTCAAGCAACACAAGCTCTGCAGCAAGGCCAGTTTATAGATCCCCTCCATCACACAGTGTTGCTGCGATGGCTCTGGGCAGCAGACCTTGCACATTCCCAGAAGGGGGGCTTCCTGCTCTAAGCCTTCTTCGTACAAGATGTAATAGCAGCAGGTTGTTTTCAAACATCATTCAGATGCACATGTTTAATTGCTTTAAACATGATATTTTAAACAATATACAAAGGTTTACATGGTAACTAAAATTACCATTTGTTCCTTGGTGCGTATGTTTTGATAAGATTTTCTATAAATAATCTTTTTGCTTTTTCATACAAAATTGTATGCTGCACAGATACAAACATAGCTAAGACTAGCTGAGTTTACATCAAAACTCCAGGCCTGAAAACATTCTGGCATATGAGTAAATTTAAAATAAGGGAATGAATGTAAGATGGAAGATACCATGTATGATGACATGATCAGATCTTGCTAAACCCTCTGCTGTTAGCAGAACTTCTTCAGTGCTGCCATAGCAGGCCCCTCAGTGACTACTAAGGAGAGGGAATGAATTGACCCTTCATACTTGTCATACAAAAACTCATTTCAATTGATTTTTTAATATGGAAAAATCTACACTATATGAAATATGTTCTTTATACTATTTTTTTCACTCTTTGCTAAGGAAAATTCTTACAGTCAAATCTTGCATTTGTAAAAATTTGCCTTCTGGGGGATTTTTGCCATCATGAAGTAAATCACGAACAATTAATGTATACTAAATGACTACTGTAAAATACTAATATATTTTCTTTTTGCCTTATGTGGATCAGAATGCAGTCCTGGAATTAGAGCAGCTGTGGAAAGCAGCTAACGATGAACAGCCTTTAGACCTATGTCAGTTCAAGCTTTATAATGTTCACTAGTATTCAGACCCCTGCACAGTAGATTTCTTTTCCTATAGGACATCTGCACTGTTTTTCAAATTCTGAATGACCTTGCAGCTTGTAGTATGAGATGTTCTTTCAGATTCTATGTCAAGTCATCTACTACTGACAGGCAAGAAATAATAGCCTTAGGTAGGCAGAAGTTTTAAGGTTATAGTCAAATTATACTAAAGTAATTAGTCAAACTGTGAAACACACCTTTGAGATAAGTGATACTGTAAACTTCAGTAAGAAATGATTTTTCAAAATAAATTTTGCAGTAACTGTGAAGAAAGAGAAAGCTACACAATGGTTTTGTTCATGTGGTTTTTGTTGTGCTTTTTCTTTAAATCTGTTGATCTCACAATCACATACAGAAAACATTCCTATCTTATCTTTAAGACTATTAACTCTGTTAATTGTACAGTTCTCCATATTAAATGTAATCATTCTTTCTGATTGTGGTATAAAATAGAACACAAGCTAATAAAATCAAGGTTATTTCCATAAAAGTCTTCCTGACAATAAAAACAAATCTCAAACTACTGTCACTACTGAAAACAGGTTTGGATTTGTTTTGTTTTGTTTTGCTTTGGTTTTTTAACTAAGTAGCAACATGTCCTTTTATCATTCCAGCTTAGTAAGAAATGCAGGTCCCCAGAAGAAAGTTTTAATTATCTCCCATGTCTTCTGAGTAAGGAACACAACTTCACAGTATTTCTAGTTTTGCAAGTATAGTGAGTTGTGCTGGACACACTTGGAAGGCATCTAATTTTTGTCAATAAGCTGGCATATTTATCCAGTATGTTGATAAAACACACATTTTGGTATGTCTCCCCTCCTATTTGCTGGCACACACATGAGACGGTACGCACACAGTCTGCGCTAACCAACCCTAATGAAACCGTACAAGCTGAGCCAGAATGTCTCCTTGCTACAGTAAACTCAAAAGATCTCCAAGTTAGAGAGTTTGTTTGCCAAAGCCTTGCTACCCAGGAAGTGGCGTGCAAATCTATGCACGCCAGCAAGGAATCTCATCTTTGACTTACAACGACGTACGCCCATGGCATACCAGAGACTGAGCGTCCCTCTCCCGTAACACACCCTCAGCGCCAGTCACCATCACATCAGTTCTGCTGCAACCCACTCCCAAGTATTTCATAAATGGTCCATGAGTAATGATTGGGAAATGTTTGCTTGTATTCTAAAACATATAAAATTGTGACGTGTTTGACATAAAAAGATTTGTCACACTGTAGCACTGCTTTATTTAATAGAGATTGCCAGCTTTTTATTTTGTAAATAAAAATGTTAAGAGTTGGAGCAGATCTAAAAATTAGTGATAAAATCTATATGTGTACTACCAAACTTCTTCAACTTCTCAGAAAATAGCCTTTGCTTAAAATCTAAATACCATGATGGAAACATGGCTACAGTCCTCTACAACTCTAAAACATTACAGCAAGTCTCTTAACATTTTCATGCCCCCCTGCCCCCCTCCCCCCAAAAAATTTCAGAGCCAAAATAAGACAAAGTTGCTTCTGAGCTGGTTAAAGGATTTTTCAGAACAATTTATGAATCATGACAGTAAATGCACAGCACAATACCTGCTTCCAGTAAGATGATCAAAGGCACCATCTCATATGCACTTTTCAAACCCAGCATCAACTATCAGCTTTGTTTTGTAAATTTATGACAGATGCTTCTGTGCCTTTTCATTTTGCATCTTCCTTTTAGCTTTGTCCTAAAAATATACTGGTTAAATAAAACACTAGAAAAACAAAGCCAGTACCAGAATTGAATAACAGGTTTTCATGGCACACTTCTTAGGCAAGGTGGTAAGATTAGATGCAACAAATCATTCCAGGAGAAACATAAGTACAAATCTTTGTGGGAAATCTAGGCTAAGCCTGTTTCCATTACACACATTTTTAGACACTTAGACCACCCCAGGCATTCTATAAAAACAAGATTCTTGCACATATTGAAACTGCCTCTTTTTTCAATCGGTGATTCATTATATTGAATTCCACTGTATTATACAGTAAAAATACATAGCTTTCTTTAATAAGTTATGATGAGGACTGGTTTTTCTTTTTTTCATCTTGGCATAACAGAGAACAGACCATTATTGCGATGTCT
This sequence comes from Athene noctua, assembly GCF_965140245.1. NCBI lineage: Eukaryota > Metazoa > Chordata > Aves > Strigiformes > Strigidae > Athene > Athene noctua. The sequence goes on from NC_134038.1 coordinate 34,729,314, forward strand.
GAATTGTCTGTTTTTGGCTTCATAAAGTATCTGTCTTTCAGAACACCCCACTACAATATCAACAGTCACAAATATTAATAAACACAGAAAACAAAGAACACACCTGGCTTCTGACTTGTCAAACAGTATGGACCCACCCATGTTTTTCAAGCTGGAAATAATCCCAAAATAGTTATGAAGATGATAATGAGTAGTCTACATCAGAGTTTCAAAGCTGAGTAAGAGATTTAATACTCCAAATTCTATGAAGTGCAATTTACAATTCTAATCGCACATCCACTAGGGTCTCTGCCCTGTCTGCACTTGAGGGGAAATATCAAAAGAATATGAAAGCTCTAAAATATTTTGAGCCTGAAGAATAGTTGTTGCAGGATAATTTTGAAGATAATTTACACTCTCTGAGGATAGCCAACTTTCAGATTCTCCCTCCCTATTCTAAATAGCATTCTTTGCAGCTTATTCTGAAAGTATAAATGAGTTAGTCACTTTACCACATTGTCATTGAGGGGATATGCTACTAGCATAGCCACAGTAATATAATGGTGTCATACGCAAAGGGAAGATGATACATCCACTACTTCAGGTCAAGGTAAACAAAGCTATCAGGTTTATCTGATTTTATTTATCACTTACACATGTGTACAAGCATCAGTGAGTGCCTTGGGTAGCATCTCACAACATACAAGACACATTCCAGTTGCAAACCCTTAGCTACACTCTCTCTTTAACAGAAAGGTGTGTTTTGAGGATGATTCTCATATTGCATTTACAATCTGCACAGATCAGAATTATTAAAATAGTATCTTCTGCATTTTCCGGATGTCCTGTGCTACTTTCTTTCACTGGTTTAGTGAAACCAGTGGTATCTGTGTGTGGTGGTCCTGCAGCTGCAATCTCCAGACCTTGACTACCTACCAGATATAGGAAGATTTGTGCTATTATTTCACTTCTTTATTATGCTCATATTACAGTGAATTTCTTCCACTAAGGAGAGCTGGATTACACATATAGTAACTATATGTCAGCAGCTAATAACTTAAAAACTTTCTTCTGAGATTTCTCAGCCTTCAACTTAGCACAGGACAGCCTTTACCAAATAATACCACTGGTGAAGAATAGGAAATATTCCAGGAAAGGCCATCTCATAGCCAAGAGATCATACATGGACCACTGCATACACGCCACCACGAAATGTCAACTAGTAGCTGTGCAAGTGCTACTGATGGAGAGCAGTGTGTCTGGGTGATTGAAAAGTCAAGGCCATGATGGTGTCAGTTGAAGAACCATATTCCTAAGGTTTTTCTCTCCTCTCCCCTCCTCTCCTCTCCTCTCCTCTCCTCTCCTCTCCTCTCCTCTCCTCTCCTCTCCTCTCCTCTCCTCTCCTCTCCTCTCCTCTCCTCTCCTCTCCAGTAGTTATGTTCCTTTAGTTTTTCCAGGAGGCTGTCCACAGCAGACTGCAACATATGCAGATATCAAATGTTACACAAATAGGTATCAAATGTTACACAGATTTAAAATCTTGGTTTATATACACATAAGTATGTGTACATGTGTACACAGGAATTTATTTCCAGTGTTTTAGTGACAGCTGGGTCTGCCACCTGAATTATCACTGAGTATACTTACAGGAATGGATTTTACAAGGGGAAGTTCTCCCTCCTACATACTGAGTTCTAGTAATTCTTGACATTGCATTGTCCATGTGCAGATTCCCTCCATGAGCTAGAAGTAAATTTGTATTTTGCTACTTCAATCCATTTCTGTGCTTGCTTTATGTCCAGATTAACAGTAAATTTACTAGCCCTATCTGCGGTTAGCAGGCACTATTAGTATATTGTGCATTTTCATGGGGAGGAAGTATAAAAAATAGGATAATTTTGCTTTTTAGATAGCAAAAGATAAGGTTTACTGTTAGGTATGTATATTACTATTAGGTAGACTTTAGTATTTAATATTTCTATTTTAACTAACTAGTCTTTAGTTCATTTTATTCTTGAAAACTCACAACAGCCAAATGTCAGTTTAGAGGGCTTAAAGGATTTTCTAGCAGAGAGTTTTGTGGTGAGATTTGCTGAGTTACAATTAAATGACTGGAGTCACGTTAATTATTTGCTTAAATCAGGTAACTTATTATTTTCTGATACACACATAAAAATTAATCAGAGACTTGTCCTAGAGAGCAGAATGAAATGAGAAGAGGAAAGAGTTCAGGCACAAGATAAAAAAAAAACTACCGTGATATTGATTAGCAAGACTAAACACTGTTCACTGTTCAGCCATCTCCAGGAGATTACTAATTTCTTAATAAACTACAAGTTTTTATGCACACTTGCTCATAAACAATATTTTATATAGCCAGTTAGATAAATTTTACTTACAATTTATCCATATTTATCTTGAGAAATACCATATAATGATTTTTTTTTTTTTTTCGCAGATAAACACTATTGCCTTTGTCATACACAATAAAAGAGTTCAAAAAAAGGTTAACTAATATCAAGGCAAGGTTTGTTTGGGATCTTTTTTTCAGCTTGCCTATAATCTTTCTTTTCTATGTGATGAATTAATCATAGCAAGTCTTATAATTTCTATATTCTATCCTCTGCTGAATGATTTATATATTCTACATGTTTCAAAACAAACTCAGAACACTTTTGCCCATACTAGTGACTATATAACTTTTGGTCCTACGTAAAATGCTAGAATAGTCAGACAAGTCCCATTATTTTCAGTTACTCTGTCTAAAATTAAGATTTTTAACTAGAATCTAAACTGACTCATCACATTCCTGTAGGAAGAATGTTGTGTCAACACACTTCACTTAACTCTTCCAAGACACTAGTGTGGTTATGCTTAGCCTGACAATTTCTCTCATTTTTATTGTTACAAAAACCAGTTAATGAGAAGTTCAGAGCATGTTAAGGACTATGAATTTAAACTGAAAGTATGACAAAGTGACAGAAAATTCAAAATACCACACAAATAAAGGAACAACATGAAAGCATAAAGGCATATATTCTGTTTCAACAATATTTTGGATCAGCTCTTTAAAGTATGACAATAACTCAATTTTATGCATCAAATAAATATGAAGATTTTTAGAACAACTCATCTCCCAGGGAGGCATGCATGTAAAATACCCTGACTTTCAAAGGGATACTTTTTCCTCTGAGAACAGTAGTATATCACAGGATTGAGTACTGCTGAAAAAATAGCTTGTAAAGCATATCAAAACCAACAATCCAAAGCTTCTAAAAATCCTAAATTTGGCCAAGGAAACCATTACACTAAATCATAAACCAAGAAATTTCACATTGAAATTATTACATTATTTTCCTTAAGAGAACGAATTCATTCTTGGTTTCAGCAAACATGAAATGACAACAGTATCTCCTTGAAAATACAAACAGCAGGACTGTCCTAAGAATCGGAGAGGCTCTGGACCCTTGATACCTTTACAAGCAGAGGCATCTGCATTGTGAGTGCAGTAAATTCAGATCCCAGTGCACATAAAACAGAATACTCTGGAGAAGAAGCTTAAGTCTATTCCTTGCTGTACACGTACAGATCCGCTTTGCAATTGGCCAGTGGTTATCTCTTAATTTTAACACATGCTAGGTGTGTTCCCAGGTAGGAATAAAACATTAACTACCGTGACTTATAAGAAATACAGATATATCTGCTGTCAACTGACTTAACAGTGATTTCAGTGAGCTCAAAATCAGTAGAAGTCCCTTTTAAAAGCTGATAACAAATATTATAAAAATAAGGTGGGCTGCACCTCTCTGATTAATAAAGCCAGAACACCAATCAGTCTGAGCAGGAAAAAATCGCTGGCATGGGAACTATGAGAGAAGTGGTCCTGCAAAGTTGTGCTTAGTCTCTATCTTAAGAGCAGGTAAGAGGAAACTTTGAGAAACGGTCATAGGTGCAGTTATGAGTGAAAACACAATGCAAATCACCAAGATAAAATCTGAAATGTTAGTGTAGCTACATTAATGTAGGTTACATGATCAGGTCTACCTTAAGTACCATAAATAACAGCTGTGTCTGAGTGGGGTTTCTGGACATCAGCAATATTCATGTGGCTGTATTCCATATTTTTAATGTATTCATGTAGGTAGGCTCTATCATTTTATCTGAGAACCTTCCAGTCAGTAACATTATCTCCATACCTGTGAGAGAGGGACAAACTCTATTCCCCTTTTTGTGAATTGAGAACTGAGGCAAAGAACTGAGGCAAAGGACAACTAAAGATAGCATTTATGGCACTTGAGTCCACGTGTCTACAATATAGTCATCTGCATGCAGACTAGATGCCTAATTCCCTTTGTATACAATGATCAGAAACAGGCACATCTAAACAGATTCATCAAAACTGTCTTTAACAGTAGGTTGAATTGAATCACTTCTCAAAACACCTATTTCTTCCCACTGGTTGTCTAATCAAAGTGCTCACATAAATGCAACAGACCCCTAGAATTAAGTGAGGTGAACCTACATAAATGACTCCCTGAAATCTGAGAAGAGAGCTGAAGGTGGAGACCCTGGATGGAGACCCACCTCCTGCACTACCCACCTGAGCACTTTCTCAAAGCTGAAAGTGTATCATACAGCCCACCTGTTACGGGTTATGAATGCCAGGAAAAACATCCTTTATCACATCTTAAAACACATTCAAAATATTGTTATACTCCTAGTTCTCATAATGAATGTTTGCTCCAATTTAAGATACGTTTCGGAAGGCCTGAACTTAAGGAAGAGAATCAGCCAACACAACAAGAATGGTCATGTGTACAATCATACAGTGAGGATTAACACCATCAGACCCAGGTATCTCTGCATTTGCTAAAAATGAAGATTTATGTAATATAATCCAAAAATAAGTTAGGTGAAGAACATTCCTCAGAAAGCAACAAAGCAAATATTATGTTACCATACCTAAAGGGGGACAGCTGTTCTGCATGGTCGTGCCTACAGTCCTGGTTTGTGCACCCAAAATCCCTGTGACGAGAGGACAGGCCTCTCTGATTTCTTCTGGAAGGTATACCAAGCACACAGGCTCAGAACCTAGCTGATACCTCCCCTAGTCTGGGGAACCAGAAATACAAGGCATGCAGAGAACACGTATCACTTCCCCACCTTGCTGGGACATTATTTAGATGCATCTCCTGGAGTCAGGATTGTGATGCATTTACCCCAAAATGCAGATACAGGTGCATGAACAGCTTTCTGCTTGAAGTTAAGGTGCCTTATGAAAGGTACATTCTATGTGGAAAAAAAGAAGAGAAATTACAATTAATCTGTTAAATTTATCTCAAGAGACGCACAAAAGTTGTTGCACTCCAAGGTGTTGGTGATTTTTCAAAACAATGCAGTAAATATATATATATTTTCATCTGATTAAGAAGAAGAAGCAGCTGTAAACTGTACTCTTTACTGATTAAATGCCCTGACAACACCTAAAACTGATCCATTTTCCAGATAACATTGCTTTAATTTGACACGAGAAAATTTGTAAGATGACAGTCCACTTCTGATCAGTAAATTCTGTAGATGCATCAGCATTTAAAACACATAGTATTTGAATACCCCTAGTCGATTTGTGACAATTGAAAAAGTAACTTCCAATGAAAACTTAGTCTTTCAACTTCCAAAAAGAAGCAGAAGGAAAGAATGTCCTAATCAGAAAGAACTGCAGAACAAATTTGTTTAGGAATCTGGAAGGCTGAGTCAGTAGCAGTGAAGTGCAAGGAAATAAAGATGGCTTCACTTAGGTGATGAAAAGGTCAGTATTGGGTGTATCCTAACCTTTCATGTCAATGTTTTATTACAGATATAACAAATTAGAATTTGCAGGTGAGAGGAAAAAATAGGGTAACAGTATTTAGGTGATGTAAGGTCTAGAGTTGGAGGCACTGTTGTAATAGAGTGACTGTTACAGCTAGCAGAAACAACAAGATCGCTACACCAAACTGAATATCAATGTTGGCTGTTTGAAGTGGATGTCCTCCTTGATCCAATAAAGATGCAACTTCTTGCCAAAACCTAGCCTTGCCTGGGCATTTGAATAAGTACAACTAAAACACTGAAACTTCTTTGTTATGCTTTTCTTTGATATATAATAAATGTTAGGTATAGGAAACACGATAAATATTTTCTAATTGAAGACTGATGTGACTTGTCTCATTTGATCTGCACAGCATTCTTATGAAAAAAAAAATAAAACAAAACTACAGCACTTTTGTCTACTGTTATCTTGGAAGGAACAGTTAAAAAGAAAAAAAAAAAAAAACAAAACAAAAAAAACCAAACTGAAATCCAACTATTCCTACTAAGTGTGACAGAAATAATTACTTTGGGACTCCAAAGTCTTCAGAATCACTGAATCCAAAAAAAGACATGAAGACACAGTCTTTCTTGAAAGCATTTTTATTTTATGTAAGTGAAGTTGTATTTTTCATTTGTTAGGAGAGAAGACTCAGAGATGAAACAGTTCTTTGCTAATTTCCAACACTGAACAGAATTAAAATGACTAAAGTAGTATTGTAGCAGATTGCTGTGCTATATTGTTTTGACGAAGGAAAAAAAAAAAAATAAAAATTAATAATAATGATAATGATGATGATGATGATGATAATGTCTTGATGTTATTTCCTGAAGGGCATTTGAATATGAAATTCAGTCAAGAAATAAGAGATATAGAAGTGAACTAAAAGTCCGGGTATTCGCATGACGTGTTACAATCAGTTTTGTAAGTCCGAAAGGAGGAACTATATGAAATACCACTATGGACATGAGGAATCCTGAATATATTCTTAATCCTCAATTTCAAGGACCTCAGGAGACCATCAAGTTCAGCTTTATCCTCAATGCCGGTCAGACCAGGTTGCTAAGGGCTTTATACAGTCATACCTTGAAATACTTTGAGGGATGGAGACTGTCCAACTTCTCTGGGCACCCTCTTCCTTTCCTGGACCTGGTCCTCCCTAGTCATCAGAGAGGGGATTTTTCTCCCTACTTCCAGTCCAGAATTCTCATGTTTCAACTTATGTCCATAGTCTGTTGTCCGCCCACCTGCACTAGAGTGAGAAGCCTGGATCCATCTTTTCATCTTTTCATCTTTTTCTCACCTTGAGCTACCAGAGGCTGTGAGGCCCACTCACAAAGCAACCTCATCTCCAGGCTGAAAGAGCTCTGGTCTGTTAGCTTCTCCTCAACCTGGCAGGTGTTCCAGCCCCTGACTACCTTGGTGGTCCTCTACTGAACTTGTTCCAGTTTATCCATGTCTTTCCTGGAACAAAGGGGACAGGGGGCAGGAGGGAGCTAAATTCGACGCACTATTCTAGATGCCATCTAACAAGTGCTGAGTGAAAAGGAAAAATCACTTCCCCCGATCCTGCTAATATACAGCCCAGGATGCTGTTGACCCTCTGCTATCAGGTCAGGACACACTGCTGGCTCACACTCTTGCCTGCTGTCTATCCCTTGGCTCTTCTCAGCAGAGCTTCTTTCCAGCCAGTCCCTTAATTCTCCCCCCAACACAGGATTGTTCCCCAACTGTCCCCCAGTTTCTCAATTCTCAACTGAATATTTATTCTCTAAGAATCACAATACCTTTCTAACCACCCCTGGCTAAAATACGACAGCATTCCCTATTTTTTAGATGTATACATAAATTAAGTTACCATGATGGACTTGGTTTGAAAAGATTGACTTAGGTGTCTCAAACAGTTTTAATTAAAATACTGCCCTATCTGTTCACTTAGCCAGACTAAGAAGTCAGTCAGTCACACCAGTCACTTCCACCAGTACTTCTGGACACATTTTGTAAAGCCAGCAGGACTCATCTACACCTCCTGCTATCTGTCATTCATCTGACAGTGAATGGCATTTCTGTTTCTATCTGCACAAGGGAGGGAGAGTTAAAAACTGCCATTACAGCTGGAATTAAGGAGCAATAATGTCTTGACAGCCATGTTCAGGGCACAAGAATGCAGATCTTACAGAAGGACACTAAAAGGTGTTGGTTTGCCCATCTCAGGGAAGTGAAAAGTGAGAGGGAGTTTATTCCACAAATAAATCATGCACAGTAAACATCATTGGGGAAAAAATTACGGAGACAATAAAACAATGCTGTCATAAGAACAAAGGCATAAATTTGAGGCTGGCAAGTGGAAAGCTTCTAAACATGGCAGGGTTATGACACTGTAACGAAGCTCCATTTAGGTGGTAGAGGCAAGGAACCTAACTGATTTAAAGAAACAGACAGAAGTTTATGAAAGGTATTATATGGGTTGGTGACATCAGCCAAGCTGATGACTCAGGAAGTCTCTTCTAGTCTTATGTTGCTGAACATTTGCATCATGAATAATTTTTTTACAAGTGGTCAGTGAACGATATCAAGTGTGTTATTCTAATTATGAATTAAACAAATATAAATGACAAAGTTAACCTTAGCGCGATAAGCAATTAACAGAATTGTGCTCTGACTGCAGCTGATACATAATTAACTGCTGCAAATGATGGTATCCATCTAATTTGCCCAGATTGGAGGAGCATTATTCTTAGGCATGTTTGGCAAGTTCTTCAGTAATGTGCACTTGAGTGAAGTGCTCTTTACTAACATGTTCAAATTCACAAAGCTGTTATTAGAATTGCAAATAAGATATATACCAGCATCGTTTCCTCTGCCCATCATTTTCTCATCTTTGGAACTATCCTTGACAGAAAATCAAACTGTAACAAGTCCAAAGGACGTTTGCACAAATTGAGCAAAAGTGGCGTTATATAATTAAACAGGGAAAATATACCAAAAAAATCATCCTGATGAACCAAGTGAGACTGAATTCAAAACACGTGAGTTGTTGCTGAGTAGGAAGGAACAAGAATCATGGAGTTCACTGGGAGACAGAGAGGAACTATCACAGTAGAACCCACTTAAGAAAGTGGAAAGGGGAAAAGTGTTTTTTGAAGTGTGTATATTTAAGGCCCAGAGGTGATGACTATCTGATCATTCACAATCTAATGAAATTAGTAGGAAAAATCATCACCTTTCAAGAACTGGGTTTTCAAGGTCAATAGATGTTGGAGTTACAAAGTCCTTAATTAGCTGATTAAAGCGTACAAATTTAAAAAAAATGAAGAATCTAGTGGCTCACAGGTCTTCTGTTCATCTTTCCCAGAACAATATTGGACAACTGGAGAAAGTAGTAAGATATCATGAAGGAACAATTGCCTGACAAAGATCACACACAGCCTTGGGTGAACAACATAATGATACCATTTAGCAAAAATCTCTGGGCTGTGTGTACCTTCAACCAAGCTACAACCAATTTATCTGATTTCATAGGTATTTATGTGGCTTTCAGAAGCACATGATCTTTCCAACTGTTGCAACTCCAAATGGTCATAATTTTCTGAGAGCGGCATGTTGAAATAGGACAGCTAATGATATAGGCTCTGGCAAGCAAGGAGGTTAGTGAAGCATGCAGCAAAACTAAACTTACATTCAAAAAGTAAAACAACAGAATACAGAAGCCTCAGTTTTCTATATACAGCTGAGGGAAGACTGATTTCCTAGGCTGTATTTCCATCCTCACCTCTAGGTAATACCTGCAGCCAATAAGGGTAAAATAAATGCTAAGCTACCTGCAATGCAAACCAGCTATGCTCCTAAAGAAAATTCTTATTTGGATTATAAAGGTTGAGAATACAGTGCTTTCACTCAAGGTACAAAGACATTTCTAAAGATTAAAGAAACTTCAAGAAAATGCTTAAGTCAGACAATGTTGATGTCAGATTTTCTTCCACTGGTAGAATAAAAAAGCATAGAATTTATACAATGTCTTGAAATACTATCTGGAAGGATTACATATAGGGAATAAGAGACAAACTGGTTTTTAAGACTGCAGAACTGTTGACATAGAAGCACATGAATAAAACATTCCCTGCTCTTTGGATGGCTCTAATGTTTAGGTACTTGGTAAATTACATAGTAAACCAGGATTTGTAGTAGAAAAGTCTGAAAGAAAAAAAAGTTTAATTTGACCATGTGGAGAGGGTTTCAAGTAGAATGAAGGCATGAAGGAAACAAAGATACATTTTTTAGTAACCCTGAGAACTACTTTACAACTCTTGCAGCCTCACTGACTTTCTTGGGTGAACTGCACTTTTAAAAGCTAAGCTTTAGCTGGGCAGTCACTATCTTTTTTTGGTTTTATGTATACTTATGTCAAAGCTACCTACTAATTCTATACATTCTGATGTATGTGTAGGCTGTACATTAATGAGCAATTCTTAAATACAAACAAAATACACACTGGCCACTCAGAAAGTTCTGAAAGACAAATTTTTTTCTGCATCACAAACGTATCTCTGTACTATTAAGATCCAAAGAAGAGCATGTAATTTTTAGGTTTTCCTATTAAAAAATAAGTATCCACTGGCTTCAGCCAAGACAGCATTCTTTGCTTTGCTTTTTACTTTACTAGAAACATTATGTGTCATATATCGTGATAATTCTTCCCTTGGAAGAAACTGACAACTCAAAAAATCACTTCTAGACACCAGGGATGAAACTAGCTCCCCTTACTCAGATACCACAGAACTTTAGACAAGAACAGAGATTCTTATAGTCTAAATTGTAGGTCTGCTGAGGCACAACATTCTTTATTGATCTTGTAAACTGCAGTGCATGCAAAATAGAAAGCAGTAAAATTATTAGCCCATCAGTACTTTCTGTCCTCAGAAGTGATACTGCTACACCAGTATACCAGACTGATTCTGGCCATATCAAAAATAAGAGTGGTTTATTTAATAGTTAAATATATATAAAATTAATTCTTATCTCCATATTTTCTCTTGTAGAACCTGAATCAGAAACATACCATTTGGCTAATTGTGGAGGTAAAAAGCACTACTTGTAATGACACCGCCTCTCCCACTGGGGCCACTATAAAGGCACATAAAAATCATCAGGTGTACTAAAGTGAGGATGAAGCCTGGAAATGGATCTGTTCTTTAAGTCCCTCTGTGCCTCTCTCCCTACCCTCGCTTATCTATGCAAGGTAAATTAGTCTCTCCATCATTCATGATGAGGAAAAGTTGGAATCTCTATGGGAAGCACACACTTTTTTTAAACCTCTTTTAGTTCTGCATTTCCAGAACTCCCTTACACACCTAATCCTATAGCCATTAGTAAGGCAATAAAATGACATAAAATGAGCAAAGAGCAATAAAGCAATCATATCCCAGCGTGTTTATTTAGTCGCAGTCCTTAATGACGGAGACCTTCGTACCCACTGATACCTGGAGCTACTAATTCTCTGCTGTCTCAAATCCCTGGTTATCATTATTCTCAGACTTATGCCCAATGTTTTAAAGCCTTCTTCACACAAACTGTGAAAAAAAAAAAAAAAAAACAAACCAAAAAAACCCACCTCACAGAAAGATTAGTTTTATGGGGGAAGAAAAAAAAAAGCTTTGCAAATTCAGCCCAAATCCATTTTATTTTAGAGCGATACTGAAAAAGTTGAGTTAGGGGAGGCAGAATGGTGGAAGAAGTGGACATCAGGTCTGCTTCACCTGACAGGTGCCAGCTTTACTTCTGCTACCTATACTTTGACCTGGTTGGATGTGAGTTAGATGCAATGCAAAATTTGCATATCTGCACTGAGGTTGTGTCAAAATGTGTTAATGTGTGCCTTAGCCTTTGAGTGTACTGTCCAAATTAGGAACACTAAATGGCTGTAGACAGTAGACATAACCTTAGTGGTAAGAAAGGTACCTAAAATCTAACTATGTACTTGAAGGCAAATCAGACTTTCCTAAAAATACTTGACAAGCAGACAAATTTAAACTGTACTAACCAGTATATTGTGATTATTTTTACAATCATTTCTATGTCAATCTAAAATCCCTTCCTTTAAAATACACCTTTTTAATTTAAAGAGCTATAGTTATCTATTCAGTGTTTAAGCAGTTTCCTCTATCTTTACTTCACTATTTATATTATTTTCTAAGATGCATTAAGAAGCATAATTCCCATAATGTGACACTCATAATCTACACTGACTTCTGAATAACACAAAAAAGTGCAATTTGACTCAGTTATTCCTAATGGGAACCAAGAACATGTGGTTGTCCTTCAGAAGAACCCATTTTGATTTTAAAATGGCCAAAAGCAATCTACCAAAAAAATCACAGCCCAGTGATTGGTCACAATTACAGTCACAGCCAAAATAGAGTAACTTACTTCTAGTTTGGATATTTCTAGTTTCACCTTTAACCATCCCTGGTTGGTTGGTGATTTTTCCTATTTGTGAAAAACAACCCACTTTATTTTTTTATGGTTTCCTCTTTATGTCACATAAAATGTTTGCAGAGTCACTATTTTCACCTCAACCATGTGCTGTGTATGTTCCAGTCTTTTCTTCCCAACCTTTTTCTTTCTCTTATTTCCCTGTCCCACTTGCTCCTTTTCAGGATTTTGTCATTTTATTTAATTAATTCCCTACATATAAAAATCACTTCAAAATAATTAAAATGTAATGAAGCCAACATGTCTTTAGACTACTACTGAAATTAGAGAAATTCCTTCATGGAATCATTTTTCAAGATTAAAAATCATAGTATTTCTGAACCTGAAAGAGGCCACTGTTGCATTTCTTATTACATTGTACTAAAATGTCAACAGATTTTACTTTTTCTTCTTTATAACCTTCATAACAGATGTTTAAAAAATGTCTGTGAGTACAGTTTATGCATTTCCCGTGGCAAGTTGAACAAGGCTGGTCTTCAAATCCTTTCCTTTTTTGTCTGAAAAAAAAAGATCTGGAATCTTCTTTTAAACAAGGGGGGGGGGGGGGGGGGGGCTTAAAATTTATTTCCCTACTTGTATGATACACCTGTTGCGTTGCTTGTTCTTCTCTTGCTCTCTCCATCTTCTCTAGACTTTTCCAGAGATATTCCCTCTTTCAGTTAGCTTTTTGTCAGAGACTGGTTTTACTACAGCTTTCAGCAGTGATTTGTTCCTCTACTGTGCGTTCTCAGAATCCGTCCTCTTTCAAATTGGGATGAGCTGTGCAGATGTGGAAGCCTAGCCATAAACTAGCAACTGTTCAGAACAAATAAATTACTTGACCCAGATAACATGTGATATGTTGCATTAATATTGTAAGCAAAAAATATAACAGGTTGTGTTTGCACAAGCAAATGCATGCGATATACAAAAAAACGCATATAGCCCGGCAACGTTCTTCAAATAGCATGCTCTAGATAGAAAAGTTGCTCAAAAACTACTCTAAGGAAAAGATTCCTCTTTTCATTTGAATTTTCAAGTGTCCAAACGGTATGCTATTCTTCAAAAAATACCTTGTTGAAATAAAAACAATAAAAAAGAGCTATGTGTTGAATTATTTCATTGAGCTAGGATCAGAAGTAAAGCACTGTGATAAATCATACCATTTTGCTTAAAAGCATGGGAGAACAAACCATGGACAGATAGAGGAGAAAAAGAAAAAGAAAATAATGGGAGAAAACCAAAAAACAGTGTCCATTTCAGGATGACTGAATTTAATTTAATCCATATTTTACTCTCTGATACATAATTTTACACTCTTGACAAAGTGTCAGGCAATTGGAAGAGGGTTGGAAAAACTTATGCAGCATTTTGTGAACTTTATGACTCCCTAAATTTAGATTACTTTTCTGAATAAAGAAACTAAAAATAAATCAGGAAACCATGTCAATAATGGGATCTGAATGATCCAGCAATAAAGAAAATGAAAATATCTTTAATATAAATAGAACTTTCATAACATAAATAGCGGCAATGAGATTTAACGACTGGCAGTGAAAAAAAAAAGTGATTTGTAGCTGACTTACACAGATGACCTTTCAAAAAAAAAAATTACACTGCCTATATATACTGTGGCTTATTTACTTACATGTTTCAACTATTGTAAGAATTCATAGTTAAAATGTGGCCAACATGTACTTTACCTAATCTTAATAGCAAAAGCTGGCACTGAAGTCTTAGATAAGCAAATATATTCACATTAATAGTTACAATTTTAGTTTCCAGAATTAAAATCAATGTCAGTTTACCTGGATACTGTAAATAAACAAACTATACAGAAAAATTAATGCCTACAGATTTACATTATAGTTTTATTTTCATCACATATATATAGTGTGGTTTTGTGTATATAGAGAGATAGAAAGAGAAGTTTATGCAGTTTGGCTTAGTGACAATTTTATGATAAAGTCATGTTTAAATGCAATAGAATTATCTTTAAGGAAATGTGCTCATAAGTTAAAAAGTTGAAAAATATGTATTTATATAAATATAACAAATTTAAGTCTGGATTTTCTAAGAATAAATCTTCCAGAATTCTGTAAACATTCACCATACTAATTTTTTGGTCAATAGAGTAACATCATCAGAGAGACCTGACAATAATGGTAACTACTAGGTTAAGTCAAAAATTTGGTTAATACATACAAATTTTCTGAAAAAGCATCCACATAATAATGGCAGTAAAAAATGAAAAAAAGTGGGAGCAAGGTGTTTCTCAAAATCAAGAAACTGTTGATTAATCCAAATATGAAAAATTACTAATCAGTTTTAAAAAGTCCTTTAAAACTTTAGCAAAATAATTTTTTTTCTACCTAGCTCCAACAATAGTTAAATGCAACACTGAACCCAAGTTCATATTTACATCCATTTCTGCCAATTCTTTACCTCTTCTCTATGAAATAACATAGTAGGTCCAGAGTTGCAGGACAGTGCAGTACACCTGCCCAACCAGCCAGCAAGGTTAATCTTTTTTCTCTTTGGGAACTTGTGACCAGTGAGGAGCAGAATGATCAACCAGCTTTTTTACAACCTCCGGAGGAGATTAATCATGTCTCACCTCATAAGTCACTCAAGTCCCTGAAATTTTTCATTCCGTTAACCTTCCATGTCAATCCTCTTGTTCCTTATCCTTTCCAATCTTATTAGGCTCTTATTTTCCTGTGTTAATGAACACAGACTTCTACCACTCACGCTGAAAAGTTCATCAGTGAATCCATTTCTCATCAGAGGTATGTAAAGGCAAATGGTATTAATTCTACTAGAAGTGTTAGCAGATTGGTGCTTTATCAAGCCACTGTTCTTGCTCTTCCAACATATCTGCATTAAGCTAAACAAATATGATCACACAATAAACTTCCAATATTTAACTGAATGTAGTCATAAAGTGTATCACTCAGTAACCAAATCCACACACAAAATGTGCAAATTATTACAAAGCGGCACTACATATGAAACAATAGCAACATGCACTATCTCCTGGGTAGTACTAAGGGACAAAGGACACAATCTCTATCAGTCTTAAAAAAGGTGTATCAGTCAGGATACTTCCTTCAAACAAGTCTGTGGGAAAAGCTATCTAAAAATCTTAGTAAAAAGCAGAATTAGAAAAGACAAATTCAAGTCCAGAAATAGAAGTAAATCTAGAAATAGAAGCTCGCCTGAGTCTAAAGATGATCTTCAGATGATGGCTTGATGACAACTCTGACAACTTAGTAAGACCAAGAGAATAAATTTTCCAGTTGTTTTATGCCACAAAAATATTTATTAATGTGTTTATAGGCTGCCATTGATTTTAGTTGAAACAGTCCACTAATTATCAGAAGACACAGTATGGAAAACTTTGTGTAAAGCACTAGCTAGTCTTCAGGAAATTAAACAGAATGATGAGATGAGACGAGACGAGACCAGATGATGAGACAAAATAAACAGGAACAAGAAGAAACAGTAAGATATATCTGTCTACCAATGTGCTTTTCATAGACAACATTCTGTCCCCTTCAGTTATAAACACTGAAGGTGGTGAGGAAAGAGATCTTAGACCTCCCTACAACTCATCTTCTAAACAAAACATCAGTGAACAAACTGAAATGAAAAGCACACACAAACCGCAAACCAGCAGAAGATCAAGTACCCCCATAAAAACAAGTTGCAGAAATTTTTCAAAAGTATTCAGGCACCTTAAGATGCAAATATGCACTGTAAGAGAACCCATGGCTCTTGATAATGGCTGGACTCATCCTGCTGGGAGCCAGCACGCTGAAAAGCATGGTTCTCAACTGAAAGCACATACACACACAGAGTAACAGTATTTACTGTACCACCACTCTCAGCAGGTAGGAGAACCAGCAAGCACAACAATTTATGATGGTTTTGATCACCCTGTTCCTTTTCCCTGGCAGACAAGATGATGAGTTTATAGACACCATGTAGGGTATGTAGACTGTATTTCACCAGACATCTACTTGCATCTTTTGATGCATGAACACCTCTGAAAATCTGACTCCAGCCCTAAGTATTCCCTACAGAAGTGTGATGATAAAAGTTTGTATTTGCTAAACTTTTTTTGTCTTGAGCTCATCAGTTGGAAATTAATTGTAAATGATTAAGGAAATCATGAACACTAGCAGGCAATTCTTAGAGGTCAGTTCCTGGTGGAAATTAAATCTGTTTTATGAAACAAAGTCTTGGGAAGTACAAACATCAACTGAATACCTGAAAATGCCTTTTCTGTAGTAGACATATCCTGAAAAAAAAAGTCCATGTTTGGCTTTCTGGTTTTTTTCTTCTGCATGGATATGAATTTCATGGGCACTGTATGCAGCTAACAAGCATACAGTACACATGATAAATTTTAATTTAAACGCCTCTAAACTAATTGAAATAACTGAAATAATTTAAAATATTTGTAATTATTAACTAAAGCCATTTTTCCCTCAAATTGGTTTCCGTGTATCTGAACTTCATGTGGCTGTACCACAAGCCACATTCTGCTATGCCAAGACAACACAGCCAGTAGCAATTGAGAAAACACATTATACATAGCACTTAGTTTGCCATGAAATTCTAGATGAGTTAATGATAGATAATGGCCTACAATTCATGTGTGACTTATTTTAGCAAATCTCACTGATACAGCAATTCAAGCGCACTGCATCAAGGCTGCACTAAGTATAATCAAATGGGATTGCAGAAAAGTCAGTAGAAATTACAAAAAACACTTAACAGAGAAGAAAGTGACATGCTTAGAAGTCCTAAACTCAGTGTTGTTTGACTGTTTTAACACATCTGTTTTATTAGGATTTCCAGTGCAGAATTTGCGGAGAAAAGAACTAAAGTGTCAGTGCTTATTAGTACCCTGCTCCTTACCCCAAGCTATTGAAATAGTTACAAAAACCTGTCCAGTTTCACTGTGATGGCTGACATCTTGACTGACACTAAAATGACATGTAAAGGGTATCTTTGCAAGCTCTCTTACAACTTAAGTGGGTTACCAGGTACACAGCCAGTACCTAAGATACGGATGCACATCAGATGTACCCTGTGGCAGTAGGTCTGCAGCAAGAATAAATTTTACCATCTCATGAATCAAACCCTTTCAAGAAGCCCTAATGAATATATTGAATAACAGAAGTCCAGGAATACCTGTTTATCTGCACAAGTCTATGTGTGACTTCGTTAGAAATTTCCTTTCATTACGAAAGCTAACCTTAAACCTAATCCTAGCCCTACCCTTTGTTTTCTATCTATTAAACAATCATTAATCCAGGAAAAATCCTTTCATTTTAACCCGTTATAGCTTTGTTTCTTTAAGTGCCCTTTTGAGAAAATTTGCCAAAGGCTTTTTGGAAAACTAACTATACTGTGACAATGTCTAAAATCACAACCAGAAAACAGTCAAAGCTCCTGAGCCTGACATTGCCTAGGTTTGCCACATACTGTAGTGGGATGAAGTCTGGAAGGGCACCAGCCACCTTGTTTCCCTCTCACTACCCTTGTTGGCAGGAGAGGAGATATGGCATTTGCTTTCTCTCTCAAAACAGGACAATCAGAAACCATCACACAACACCAGGAGCTCCACTGAGGCACACCTATGTCGTAACATATCCTTTTCCCTATACTTAGTGACTCCTTGAAAGAATTGCAAGCTTATGTGGTGTGCACTCCCACTTAAAAAATTCTTTTCATTAGACATTTAAACATCCTTTCTGCATCAAGCTCACACTGTACTTCTGCAGATTTCATCTGCAGCCTTTTTTAGAAAAAAAAAATATTAAAAATTGCATGGCATTTACCATTTTCCATTACATTCTGGTCCTTCGATACAGGGGTACAGGGTGACATAAAACAGACTAGTGACACAGATTAGTAAATATGAATCATTCTGTAACAAGATAATTGAAATAATAATACTTTCAAATATTTTCCTACTTGTAGTAACGCCAGTTTTACCAGTACTATGTGCAAGAACCTAATGTGGAAAAAATGAACAGGTGAGACAGAAAACATCTAAGGTAGAGCAAGAAGAATCCTGTTTCCCATCTCCTGCTGCCCTGCAGATGGCTCCCACACCGCCATGGGAATTTACCTCTCACCATGTCTGGCCACCCCAAATGCAGCGCAGCCACCTCGGGCTCTAGATGGCAGCTCTCTCTGCAGCTCCTGCCAAACAGACCAGTGATGGTGGGCTCGCCTAAACACAAAAAAACTCTCCACTCTGTGATCAGAAAGCCATTGAAGTTCACAAATAATAGATGCTGGAGCAGAGCCAGTGGAAACATAGCTGATTATTAAAAAATGTCTGCATTCATTTGTGGTGGAGTGTCCATTTTTTTATATGGTGCAAATTACTTAATTTTTGTGGTTTGGGAAATACTAGAACAAACTGCAGTAAAAATATACATGCAAAAGCCCATACAGGTACTAGAGAACTTGAAACACTTTTTGCTAAGAAAAATCTAAATAAAAATTCAGGAAACACATCATCAGACAGAAAAGTAATTGGAATAAAATTTGTCTTAAGATATCTGTCAAAACTAGTCAGTTTCCACAATAAAAAAAATAGCCAGAGGCATAAACTTTACCATTACTCAGTTTTCTCAACTATCTTTATTCACCTAATAGCAATACAAATCTGCATAACTGAGTATACAGAGATCTCCTGTGTAATCATATTACCTAATTATATGATTTTAATTAATAAACAGCATATATAATAATTATTTAAATCTGAATTACTGGTTTTGCTTGATATTAGGTGTCCATTCTCTTCAACAAAAATAAACAGGAACGAGACAAATGTCTTTGTCCTTCTGCTACTCTTTCAGTGGGAATATAAAGATTCAGGGCTTTTCAGACTCACTTTTTATAAATTACATGGAGTTTGATATAACATAATTAATTCACACACATAAAGATGGGCCCTCTACAGAAATGTCAGCTTGGGTAGCAATGGCCACTTCTCAATAGGAAAAATATACTTTATCTAGATAAAGAGACTAAACCAATTTAAACTACTTTATTCACAACAACTCCCCTAAGAGAAGTGTGCAGCAAAACCTAACACCAACACACCACTTCTTCCAAGACCAGACATTATTTTCACCGAAAGAAAACTATCTGTAAGAGTATGTGTAACAGTGCCCTCTGGTGAGTAGTGGCCAAGCAATATGCTTTCATTGCAAGGGTAAAGAAAGATCTTTGTGGCAGGGCTAAGTCATTTGGATAATTTTGCAAACTGAATTATGGTATTACTTTTCAAAACCAGCAATGAAGAAGTTACATATTTTGAGATTATAATTACTTCATGCAATTAGTTCATGCTCATTTTTTAAAATGCAAACTTGCATGAAGAAAGAGACAGTAGCCTTGACAAGGTGAAGATTTATGAGTGCCATAGACAGCATAGTTACTTTTATGGCTCAGAATGTAATAGATCCTAAGCAAACACTGATAAGTCCTCTATTCTTCTGAGAAGTACCCACCCACCAAGTGTCCTCACATTGGAAAGCCCCACAGTTTTGATAAGAATAAAGACAAGCTAACCGTAGAAAACAACTTCATTTATTAAGTCAGTTGAAAACATTCATCAAATGTTTTGCAGGCAAAGGCTACATCTTCCTCCATTTATTGGACACAATGACCACTGCACTTTCAATCCTACTGAAATATGTAATATACATATATATATACACACACACACCATAAAATACATGTATAGATAGAGATATGTATGTATATATATATACACACATATACAAAATTAAGTTGAAATATTGGAGAGACTTGTCATTCAACCAGGGAGTAAACTTCTTCTTTCAAAAGGTTTAATTGTCAAAAACAACAGGTACTTCATAAAATACAGTTGATACAACGTTGCAGTGGTGGTTGAGGCCTGAAAAATACCATTCTTGTCTACTTTACTACCTGCTGTCTGAGCTGAAACCAAGAGCAGCTTTACTGGGAATGTCCTTCTCCTTCAACAGCACCTTCCAGTGATCACATCTGCTCTGTCTCTAGAAGTACCATGGCAGTTACTTCTAGGCTCCTCAGTGCAACCTGAACCATAGCAGTGCTCTTGTAGGGCGAGAAGACTTAGGGAAGTTACCGAAGTTGTTTGTATCTATGATGTTTGTACTGCATAGGAATGAAAAAGTGAACTTAATGAAAATACCACCCTAGTCAACTTATCTATCTCTTAAGACAATCATTCTTCTCATATTCAATATACCTCACCACCGTCTTGCTCTAACTGCGGTGACTAATTAACTTCACTGTTTTTAAGGAAGGAACTTGGCAGTCCCACTCCATTGTTTAACAAATAACCAGCTGTCCCCAAAGGACTCAAAGGAGTCACTTCCAGCCAAGTTCCTTTGGGCCAGGTATAAATATCGAACAAAAACCCACCTCAGCAGGTGGCAGCAAAAAGTGCAGGAGGACAGGATTGATAAAATGTCATCAGCAAATAAAAAATCTTTTACATTATTTTGCAATATTTTGTTAATTTATTCTAGAGACTGCGATGGCTACATTGGAAATTGTAGGCCTTTACCATACTGTATGACTTGTCAAATTTATGCATTAGCATCCTCTAATACATTTACTTAACGCCTCCAAAGATCCAGCTATCAGCTTTCCCAAAACAGAGGCTCTGCTACTTTCAAAGGAGGACAAGCTAATTAATTTTACGAAAGAAAAAAAAAAAAAAAAGTGTGGTATATTGTAAATAACAACAACAAATTAAAATACTTTCAAAAAGTTAAAAGTTTTCCCTTCTCTGCAAATTGTCACCCTGGAAAATAAGTGGATCGAGTAAACTGTTTTTCAAAATCTAACCCAGTTTACCAGAAAACTCCACATGTGAAGAATGAAGCCAATTTGATTTATTTTGGCAAATAAAGAAGGGAAGGGGCTGTGAAAGTCAGGTCTGCAGTACAAATATTAACTTTCCTGATAATACTTCAGCAATCACTAAAGATCCTAGAGCAAAGGCTACCTTTTTATTATAGCAGCAAACAGCATTCAGCCTCATGAGGCCAACAAGCATCACTGTAATACATGAAAAACATAGTAATAGTTCAAATCAATTTGGGGTCTCTTCTGAACCTCACATGTAGGGTAAATTAGAAGTCAGCAAATTAAATTACTGACTTTTAAACTTGTCCATCATATATTTTTGTGTAGCTCCATAAATACTTCTAAATTAAGGCAGCTGTCAACATAAAACTTATCCAGCAGCAAAACGGAAGAGTGAAACTACAGTGTAAGATGTCACCATTTGCTTATGCAAGAGACATAAGAGCTCTGTACAGTCACATCATGTAAAGCATTCCTCACTGGTGAAGTAGTTGCTAGCTGGAAGTGCTAGGATGAGAATGTGATAATTTTGTGGCAGATTGGTAATTTTGGTAGAATGAAAAAAAATTATCCAGGGTAGTTGTAAACAATACTTCATGGGAATGTGTTGGAAGCAGCACAGAAATTTAAAAGCAGACAAGCAAATATGAAAAAGCACATTTCTGCAGAAAACCTTAGCAAATTGATAAAACTTGACAATTTTGTTACAGTCCTTGTAAGTTCAAAATCAATGAGATTTGACCATATTGACTTTTTTTTTTTTTTCAGGTGCTAAAAGCAAGAACATAAAGAAGTCTGAAACACTGTCCTGCTTGGGGGTTCAGCCCGGGCTTGTTCCACTTGCTACAAAGCTGCACTCCCTAGGGCGCAGCGCAATCCCTTGTGTGCCACCAAGGCTACTGCCAGCTGCTTTCTCACTGAGCCCTTGTAAAAGAATTAAAGGAAGTTATACTGAAATTAACTCTTCATTAATCAAAGGCAAAATAATTCTCTCTCTTCCAGCCACATGAGAGAGGACGGGACAGTTATTTGGAAACTGGAGAGCCCTGGCAGCACTCCTGGCTTTTTTAGCTCAAAGAGCACATCTCTGTCAGTGCTGTGGCATGACTGCATCAAGCTGACTTTATTCTTCTGTTCACAAAGGGGTACTTTCACATGTCTTAGATCAGTCACAACTTGTCCCAGTGATTAAAAAAAAAAACAACCAACCCACACCACACTATTATTCTAGATTTAAAAAAACCCAAACACACAAACCAAAAATCTGGCAGAACACACAGATTTATCTGAGTACTACTGATTTTCCTGTACATTCCAGTATCTCAAGGTGCTCTGACAGAGATGTTGCATAGTAAATAAGGAGAAATCCACTCTAATGAAATTTATGATTCCTTTAGTTGTGTTACATCATTGACAAAAAATGGACTCTGGTTTGCTTTCTTTGGGCTGTGGGATCACATCATTACAGATCTTTCAACACAAAGTTATAACAGAAAGTGGGATTAATATTTTTGTTTTGTTTTTATCAATTGTTTATAGTGTCTAGGTTTTCCATCTCAACTGTTCTTGTTCAAACTAAATCTAGTTCAGGAAAAAAATCCCCACTTCATTTCCCTGAGAACCCAGTTATTTTATCTACCTCACCAACCAAGCTACTCTAGCTTGTCATTTCAATTTTCACATATTTTCTCTTTGTGTATTAGTTCTATGATTCAATGAAATCTCATCTCTTCAGCCCACTGTCATAGACTACTGTCCGGAACAAAGCTCTCTCTCTCAAATTCAATCTCAAACAAAATGAAAAAGAGAAAATCACAAATGAGAAAGTGGACCACAACCAATCCTATGGGTCCCGTTCTCACAAGGTCTGCAAGTTATTTTGATTCATCAAGTAAACCTGAACTACAGGAAGGTGCTGTAACCTCTCTTGTTGCCGAAAGAGAAAGTGTTAATAAAAACAAGACCTCCTTCCAGGGACACTGGAGTGTCGATATTAATCACTGATCTGGCTGAAATACACTTCTTGATCTTAAAAGTGATTTCCATCCAGATGAAATACAAACAGCTGAAATTTTATTGTTTACATAAATAGGGACACAGACTGTCACACATCTGGTGGAATTAATGTTGCTAAACTATGGTTACTATAAATAGCAATTATTTACTGTAATGGTAACACCTAGAAATCCTTTGCGCTCAACTGAGTCTTCTCTCGGACATTTAACAGCCCTAGTAATCAGGAAGGCAAAAAACCCCTTTATGTCATGTATACCTCTGCACAAAGAACTGAGCTGCAGAGGATCTCACAGTTGAAATAACTTTTAGAGAGGGATTAATTTATTTTTGCTTAAAAATTTAGGCCATTTATTGCACTTTCTTATACTATCTGTTAAAAGCTTTGTAACTTCTGTCTTCAACTCTCTGCATGCATTTTTTTCTGTTTATATGCCTTTAATAGCTTTGTACGAAGCCCCACCTGCTAAAGCCTCCACAAGAAAGGTGCAATAGCTGTAACTCATAGGACTGGATTATGAAACTTTTCCTTCAAACAAATATGTGGAAAACACCAAAAATAAAGTACTTATGTAGCGAACATTTTAAAATGTTGGAACTGAGCCACTATATGTGAATCTAAGAGTTAAAAGGACTGAGCAAAGAATCAATTAACATTCTCTACAGTTAAAAAATACTTTGTCATATAATGGTGGCTGAAAGTAATTTTTGCAATCAAGAACAAGCAGTTGTCTGTATCCATACTATGCCATTGTCGAGGTACAAGCAAGGACAAGCCCATACCATTGCTTCAGTGGAACTACATATAGAAAGGGAGTTAGCACTGAATTAAAGTATCAGTTTCACACAGTGGAAGTGTGTTTTAATAAAAATGAAGGAATTCATTTTTCCTTCTATCACAGTGATTTTTAAATTGGTGTAACTCAGTTGAAGTTTGATCAGCAAAGCAATCAGCAACAGTGTGCAGAATTGGTGCAAATACTCCCACATGCCACATGAAGCAGTGACATCCTAATAATAGCATGTTGATGCGGATGATCGTAGAGTCTCCATGACTATTAGAACAGTTCATTTGTTGAAAAGCTGTAGTTAGAATTCTTTATCCAGCTACAAATAAGAAATCTCATTAATAAAGCTATTTTTCACTCCTTCAGCTGAGCTTTTAAAAAGTTAGGTTGCAGTGAAAAATTGATAGCATTTCTCCATGACTTTTCAGTGTAGCATCTCTTTCTTATTAGGTTTCCCCTGATGTTATTCTGTAAGTGTGCATATGGTACAGAATGAGACATTATTGAACTTGACAAGCTGCAATATACTAAAAGTAAACCTCTAACCTGCATATGTATACACACCTTGTAATACATACACATTTCTCTAATTCCTTCAACCTTCCCATTGCCATATTATAACATAAATCCATTGCTACTACTTTGTCTGAAAAATGCTATTTTTTCATGCCTCATCATTTTATTTTCTTCTAAGCAGAGAATCCTTCTTTTGTGGACTCTTGCAAGGCTCAGTTCTGAGCCCTCTGTTCTGTTCTCTCCCAGGTCATCACTTTACTACTTCCGAGCACTGAACCTGAAATCGTAAGTCACCTATAATCTTAACCACCACACCAGCTTCAGTGATGCTTATTTGTAGGCATTTTAACACCTGTTAACATACCTCCTTCTCCTTTGTCCCTGCTGTTCAAGGAAGTTCTAGGCTTCCTCTTGGCTTACAACACCAAAGCCCAAGCTATGCCCCAAAAAAACATCTCATTATTTACCCCTTCTCTCTGCTCCTTCTCAAGTGCTTCCATATTTCATAATTTCAGCATCAATCTGCTTCTTCTCCTCCTGCATCTCATCTGCTTGCAAACTGCCTGCTGATTCCTGAAACATTCTCCGTATGTAAACATTTCTTTGGCATGCAACTGGAGTGTGCTTTTTTTCCCCAAAAACTGTGAGGGCAACAGCTTTCTCAGAATCTCAGACCTAGCAATGTAAAGTTTTGTAGACTTTGTCCCTTTTCAAAGATACTGCCACCTAGAAGTCCAACCATGTTCAGTAGCTGCTACGACTGATGTCTGAACTGTGATCTTCCCAGCCACAGCGACTCAGATGCTGGAGGCCAGTCACTTAATTTCATCCCTTCCAAGTATGGAAGTATGGGAGAGCAAAACCTTTGGAAATATGCCCTACGCACTTCTTCACCAAATCCCTCATCTTGAATCTCATCTGTTTTCAATTCAGCTACATCTCTTTCTGCCCTAAAGCCAAGCTCTCCAGTCCTACAGATGTACGGACTGTAATCCATCCTCTGACACAGAGAATGGTGCTCCTGCTTTTTACCCAAGAGTAAGTTACAAAAAAAGAATAAATCTCCAACATTAATCCCCTCACTCTCCAAAGAATTTGCTTGGAAGAAATCTACAGCAACTCAAACAGAACGTGCCACATTTTTTCATGCTGCAACTGCCCACCAAACAGCTACGTTTACTACACAGCAAGCTGCTCTCCTTGTGTCTTTAGCAAAAGCTGGTGGACTACTCAAAAGACAAACAAAACAAAAGGAAAAATAAAATTTTTAAAAGCGCCAAACTCCCAAACACATACACAAAAAGCCCAGGCATATATATGATCAGCCTTTGTACAGAAAAAAAATACCTTTGCACACTATTCTTACTTATTAATGCTAATGTTTATAAATAACTTGCACACAGTTATCTTGCTTCAGCAGGGCAATTCTGATGGAAATGGACAGCCATACTAAAAATGGAAAAAAATATATTTAACGGGCAAAGTCAAGTTTTACCTTCATATAGGTTAAACAATTTACAATTTTGCTTAAATAAAAACATGCATAGTTGTTCTTCTTTAGATACACATATAGAAAGTTTGAAATGAGCTGTCTGGACATAGGTATCAACACAGAACAGGCATCAAGGCTCAATCACTGGGCATCAACAGGCATTAAGAAATTGCTCAGGGAATTTAAAACGTGTGGGATTCTTTCCTTCATTACAACCAACTCCATTTCTTAACACATCTTACTAAACCTTAACTTTTTATTTAAGCAAGTCTACAATAAGGTTCCTACATATGGGATATCACTCCAAGGTGTTCTAGGTGAAGTTCCTAATAATTGAAAAATGTGTTGGTCAAGACCTAGACGAGTCATCACTTACTCCAATTTTTAAATTTTGTGTTTTGATTTTAAATATTATTTTAAGGATCTATCTCAAAAAAACCTCCAACATTGAAATATTTTTTGCTTTTGGCTTTATTTTGGTGGAGATAATTCTTTAAAAATAAATTTAAATAAGCAAAGAGTTTGCTTAATTTACTAAACACTGACTGCATGATGGAAATAAATATAAAAATGAATATATGTATATAAATACATATAAAGTATATATATACTTTATAAAAAGTAAGAATTGTTTAATAAAGCAGCTGTTAAAGGCTTTGTTTTTTCTTTAAAACTATGTCTAGTATAGCTGCACCTGATTTGGTATTGCTACACATTTTACTACATGAAAAAGTAGGTGTCACTGTACTTATAAGCATAGAAAATCTTATTTCTTCACACATTCATTACATATGACATTCAATATTTTTCTAATTCAACTAACTTATGCCTATCTTCAGTTTTTTCTCTAGGTCATGATCAACCCCATCCCATTTATTTCATTTGGCGTAATTCCCACAGGGTTACTGCAAGGAATTGCAAGGATTCAGCATCATTAAAGGTCACCAACTATGCACAGAAGTAAGTAAGTGACCCTTTCCTGCACTATCATCTACTCAGAGAACTTCCAAAACAGTCACTGGAAGTTTTATATAAAGTCAACAATATTATTCTATGCTATATGGTGGCTTCCTTTTAGTAACATAATACCTTTTGGTTTAAATGTCAACTGTGCTTAAGAACAGGACCTGTCTTTAAAACATTGTTCTGTATTTATTCACGTTGCCCATCCACTTTCTAATGAGTGATGCACAAAATATTTAGGAATGCATTTAATCCAGTGCATTTAGTTTCCATGAAAGCAATGCAGTAGAGGAAAGAAGAAAGGTAGCAGTGGCATCGTACTACCTACAGCACACTGTGTATCATCACTAAGTGTCTGACAGACGGCAGTTTGAGAAGCACTGCTCTGTTCAACTGTAAACACAGGTATTTATAGACTAGCAGATATATTTAGTGTCATAAACATCCCCTTTGGTTGGAAAAATTAAATTACATACATTGTTTAATATTAGGTGGCTGGTTTGTTTTCTTTTTCTTTTATTCTTTCTTAAATTACAAGGCTAATGAGGCATACAAAATGATTCTAAACGAATTTAGGAAAGGATGTAAGGCTTTTTTATAGGAAGATTATTGATTTTCAACAGGACTCTATGTCACATACTAATAACAGCATTAAATGTTTTGTATCAGGGCAAGGAGGCAAGTAACTTGGAGACTTCTATGATTCACAGATATAGAAAATATATATATACCTCCAAATGCTGTATCTAAATCTTGAGATGATACACTCTAAGTAGCTCCCAGTGTTCCCAGCAATAAAATATCCTTGTACGTACATAAGCTCTTCTTACAGTTCTAATACAACTACACTGACTCTAGGGTCAGGGTCATCTCAAACAGACAACATTATTATATCTGACCCAAAATGGGTTAGAATTTTGAGTTCAGTGGTATTAGGATCAGGACACAGAGAAAGAGACAAAGATGAGGATGTTTGTCTTCTTTGGCTCACCAAAACCAAACCATACATGGAAAGCATCTCAGCTGAAAGGAAGGGATTCCTGCAAACAGCAGCCACTAGCAAGACACAGATTTTTCTTGATATCTGAAAATATATATCTTGATTTATCAAGGATTACAGGATGTGTTGAATTCTTTATCTAGCTAAGAATAATGGAGTATCTTTAATTTTCCAGCATCACAAGCTGTACTTGTGGTGGGCTGATGTATCCTTTGCGAAGTGCACCACACAATTCGTTTTCAAGATTTCTAAACCATTAGTGGATTGATTCCAGGGCTCCCCAAAGTTTCTGCTTCCAGTTGTACTGCTCTGAGGTAGAACAGAGCCCTTAAACTGAAAAACAGCAATATATTACTCTGTCTACCGAAAATTACCAGACAAGGCAGACAAAACTGTTTTCATAGTGACTTCTAAGAGTATATTGTCTTTCTGGGTTTGATAATGTGTTTAGATCTACCCAGTAGTTTCCCTACAACTATTTAACTATGTTACTTTGCCCAACCTATTTAATAGTACCAGGAGAGTTTTTCCTCCACGTCCTTCCCTATACAGCTGAGGTTTGACAAGCACCTTGTTGGCTTGAGCTGCCCTACAATGCAGCTTTTCATACTCTTACAGAAAGCAAGAGCTCTGACTTACAAATTCAAGGCTACTAGATGGAAAAGAAGACCACAAAGGGTTAAAAAATACGCTGAAATCTCATAGGTATGTTCCTCAGGCCATTCGAAGCTGTGCTCATTTTCTACCTGCCAAGGTTTTTGCAATTCATACATGTATCTTAATTTCAGAATGCTCATATACGCTCTCTGGTACCGTAGAAACTCGGGAATGATTATTCAGAGTGGTTTTTTAATTTTCTACCCTCTTTCAGCTTCAAGTGTATCTCAGGAAATAAACTACTTGACCTATTGGATTAAAATAAGATAAAAGCTCCACTATTAAGTTCTGTACTAACAAAATTCATGGTAAAATTTCTGTTAAAATTTGAATCCCTTTCTCAGCCAGAACCTGAAAACGGCTTAACATTTCCTTGCCCTTAAAATGTAAGCTTATTAATTGAAAGTTTCTGAGTTTTGCTCCATCATTAAAAAGGTCTTTATAGACTTGCTATTGGAAGGATTACTGCAGTGGAATTGCTTGTTCTCCTATCTACCACTAATCAGCGTGATGTTAAAAATGAGAAATGAGTTGCACTCAGTCAGTTTTCGAGCAGGTAAATACCCCTACCATTGTATATCCACCAGTCAGCTTTGTCTTTTGGGCAAGAAAATAAATGACTGATTTTGTTGACAGAACAATTTGTTGAGGACTGGCTACAATAATCTAAAACTTCAGCCTCGGCTTTTCTCAAAACTGACTATTTCTTTCAGCGGAGACAGCAGAAGCAGGCACGTGCCCAGACCTCAGCCATGGAAATTCAACATCCACTAGATCAATGCAAGCATCCCTATATTTGGCAATTTAAGCAACTATCATCTTAGCTGTGCACAAGGATACATATTAATCCTTGTACCTTTGTTAGGGGGACAATGACCTTCAGGAGAAGTGGAAGATGAAGTGGACAAGCAAGTGACGCTAATGCCTTAAACTGCCTCGGTTGTTTTGGCTAAGCCTGAAAATGGAAGTGAAATGCATCAGCCTGCATCAGGGAACTTGTGCTGTTTCTCCCCGACTCTTACTTATCTGCAAACAAGGGCATCTGAATGAAGCCTGAAAAATTTGGCTGAGGAAATGGATGCCAAATCAAAACCCAAAAGCTCAAACCAGACTTGTGTTCTGTGAAATACAGAATGCACTGACATTTTAAAATGTAGTATGGATTGTAAATTCCTGGGAGCTGTGGCTCTGGCTCATCCCATTTATGTTTTACTCTCAGTGCTAAATAACAGTAGTTAAGGAGATACAAGCCCTGTAAAGTACTTTTTATTTGAGATAAGTTCTTTTCATCTTGACTCACTTTAAGACCAAAAAAAGCTGTAACCAACAAACAAACAAACAAAAACCACTCACAAAGTTAGCCTAATGCAATTAGTTTAATGCATTTTACATTTTTACAACTAAAACTTCTTCCCCCTAGTCCCGAGGCTATTTTTTGCTCTTTGGGGAAATTCCAGTGGAGGCTTCCTTTTGTTTTTATATTTTTATTTTTGCAGATAGCATTTTGTCTTTGATATAATGATCTAGTTTTCTATGCAAGTTGGGTGCCAATACCAAACTCTTAAAGGGATGAGTTTGTATCCATGTAATTTATATAGAAGATTCTGAAATGAAACATATCAAGATAAATCTCACATTAAAACTGAATGCCACCTTTTGCATTTTTTTCCCCTCTTACTGTCAAGGCCACAATTATTCACATTACTGTGCTCAAATCTAAAGTTCTGCCTTAAACTTACGTCAGACCAAGTTCTGGCACTTCAAAACTGAAGGAAATTAAAAAGTATTATCTCTAAGTCTCCCTAAACCTCATTAAAATTACATGTATAATACTGTATAATACTAATATTAAAAGTCACTGAAGCTCAGAGAGACAGATAAAAAGAAAAAAAAAGTTAAAAGCGATAATACAGGTAAGACACTGTAAAATGTGAACAGAGACAAGAGGCTCAAAGACATTAAAGTCTCTCTAAAAATGTAAATCTTTTTGAAATGTTTTGGATTTGGACATTACAAGCAGGAATATCACTGTTCTCCCAAAAGGCAAGAATATTAAATAAGGGTAATACATACCTACTATGTAGATAGCATCTACCACCAAAATTAGAACTAGCAGTAAAAGCTATGCACCGTTTTCACTGTTCATAAGTAAAAAGTCTACTGCCATTTTTTTGAGGATAAAAGAGGAAATACGGATTGGAGGGTAAGTGCCCAGAAACGATATGAAACTATACACACACTCGACAATGTACAGGATCTCTATCCCACCTAACCGGGTCACCAAATGGTCCAGCAGAAAAGACTGTTTTCAAATTGTTTAGCAGTTGGGAGCAGGAGAGTAATAAACAGATGAAGTATTTAGGAATTTGATGAACAAAATCCCATCCATTTCCAAAATCATAATTTTACCTTTGGAACTACAACAGCAGGTACAAGCCAACACCTGACTACACCTATCCGGTGCAGAAAGAGGATGGTGAGTGTGTATTAATGTGCAATCACAGCATGGTCACTGTATCACTGCTCTGAGTAGTGTCTAGAACTCTGCTGAGGGAATTGCGTCTGCTAACGTAATGTCAGTCTGACATTTCCTTGCAAAAGGACTGTGTGCAAAACACTCTTCAAGCATCTGGACCATCTCTGAGCTGTTCCCATTCAGTGCCCAGTGATGATACTTTACATGACATCAGTTAATGACAAAATGTCTTATATAACACAGAAAAAGGGAAATTCAATCTGCATAACTCTCTGCCAGCAAGGCCTATGATGGTTAGCAAGTAGCTGGTTACTGATGGACACTGCTACTGAGTCAGACAGGTACAAACCAGGCTGGTGTAGCATAGCAAACCTATACAAAAATGATTCTCAAAAAGGGGATTCTCATTGCAACATTGCCATAGATGCACTATCAAACGCAAGCTGAGTCATATTTGTCATTTCATGGAGGCTCAATCCCCCTCGCCCACCTGAGACAAATCCTTGTGTTTGGGCAGGTACTGTAATACATACACACACATCAAAAACTCCTCTTCCATGACAGAACTAAATACAAATAAAAAAAACCAGAAGTCTAGGGGCAAACTTTACCATGCTAGGAATAGACAGTGAAAACAGTGCTATTTGTATAGGTCTACTGCAGTTGGATTCCCAGACAAACAGCAGGCAAGGAAAATTCACACGGCACCTTGTATACTGCTGACTGTAATGTATGTCCTTGTTGCCTGGATACCTCTAGTGAATTACTGAGCAAGGGTGCGAGTCTTTTTCCTAGTCAGTATTAAATAAAAAAATCCCAATCTCCTACTCCATAAGAGGCAGAAGATGCACATGGAGGCTTCCTGCGCCTGTGCCAGCCGAGTGCCAGAAAGAGACAGATCGAGCATTGGGAATTTTAAATCTTGTGGGTTGCCATGCCACGTTATGAACTAGATCTCATACAATTCATCACCCAACTTGCAGAAAAATAGTTCAAGAACTCAAAATAATGAATTCTGTCATTTCCAATAGAAGTGTGAAGGGAGAATTATGAATGAACCTTTTAAGAACACGTATGTGGAGGGAGATTGCCCTTCTACAAAATGAAAGCAGCAGGCTTCTATTTAAATGGCCCAATCCTGAAAGCGAGACCTTTCATTTTCAATTAACTTAAATTGACAATTGAGAAAGGTTTGAAAATGTTGTTGGAGCCTTTCAGTTTGATAGATCTCAGCTCTGACATTCCACACAGCATTCTGACCTGATTTTTAGGGTGTGCTGGTTTAAAATTGAAAATTTGAGATGAAAAATATTTGATCCAGCCAATGCCATTGCAAGACACTTAAACATCTTAATCTGTTAGAAATGCATTTTCTGTATTTTTTCATCATATGTTATCTAACGCATCATTCATTAAGATACATTAAACCTAAGAGCTGTGCCTTCCTGCAGCCTTGTTATTTTACGTTGCAGCAATAATTTTCTTGAGAAATTAAATTATATCACAGAATATATTACCATTTACAACAGGTAACTATTTACCACATTTCTTTATATTCTAAAGCACTCTATGTTACCAGTCTACATTAAAAGAATGATGCCATTATCTAATATTACATACATCATCTCAACATGACACAAGGCAAAGCAAACTCATTTTCAGGCTTAATATTAATTTTTAAGCACAGAAATGGAAGACTTAAGAACAGCTCAATGACTTCATTAAATAAAAAATTAAAATAAAGAACTCGGAGAATATTTCAAAGCTCACAAGCAAGAGACAGAACTCTGAAATCTTTGAGAAGTGAGGCATTGAATCCCTGCATTGAAACAGGCCATTTATCAAGATGTAAAAGCACAATCTGCTCAGCCCAGAACCCCATTTATACCAACGATGAACTCCTACATCAGTTGTGAATTATTATTGTTTTGTTATGATAGATTCAATTCCCAAATAAAACCAAACAAAAAGTTGATATTTTCCATCATGTTACTAATTTGAATTTTTTTCAGGAAGTCTCTCTCAATTAATGAACTGATAAGAAGAATTAATATTGTTTTAAAGTAATGTTTTGTTTCTTGTAGCCAGTGGAAACTGATGTACATGATGCTGACTTGCGGACCCCATTTTTCCACCGCAGTCATAAAGAGCTTGGAGACAGACCAGCCTCTTGTAGTATTGTGTCCATATGCACATGGTGTAAACCCTGCTGCAAAGTCTGAAACAGGAGCCATGTCAAGCACAAGAACCAAGTTCTGTTCTTGCACTGCTGTAATTTGGTAAACTCAGCCAGATTAAACAGAATCTGATTCAGAGATTCAAATTTGACCAAGCAATACTAGCCATACCTTGAGGAATGGGAGTAGCAAAGATGTGCTTATACTAGAATACTTTTGTTATGGAGTTGGCCTGGAGACAATTATGTGTGCAAATTAGCAGTAAACATCACTTGGCCATCCAAGGAACTGGCTAATATAGCCTGGCCCCAGGATAGAGGTACTTAATAATAGCCATCTTGTAAACGCAGACTGGACCTCTGCATTGCTCTAGTTTTACACTACTAAGTAGAAAATTTGGGAACAGAGATACTCCTCTAGTTATATGAGATAAGCTGCAGAGAAAGTTATGCTTTGTGTTAAGGAAACACGAAGTTTGTGTTTTTCTGGGAAATGAGTCTAAATGCACTACCTGAACCATGAATGAGATCACAGCATCCTGATCTTTCTATGTATGAAATGAGACTCGGGCAGCCTGGTGCACTTCTGTAAGAGAGAGAGGGACAGGGAGCCGAGTACTGGGTAAAGGAAATAGCACTTTTAAAATTCTTTTTTCCTCTCAGTGCTTCAGAGATGGAAGGATAAAGAGAAGTGTGAACTGAGTTACCACTGAGTATTTTGTCCCATTTTCCCTTATCATAAAAAAGAGGAAAATAGTGACATGACCAAAATAGTGTTCATACTATTTGAAAACCACTTGTATATAGATATGTTTCATATATCTCCTGTATAAACTGTAAGGACCTCAGTTCTTAGGGAGTACGGGGAATTACCTAACACTTTATAGTTTCCTTCGGCACATAAGAGACTCAGGGACTTTGAAAGCTGTGTAGTATTATTGTAAGTCTTCACTAACTCATTTTAATGAACTCAGCACCAATTAACAAAGATGTTACATTAAACTACTGTCTTTGTAATATGGATGAGAAATCACAGTAAATCAAAGTACCTAAGTACATGGCAGCACTGCACAAGAAAAGGCCTACACAAAGGAAGGTCCATTTTAACACAGCCGTAGTTTACTATGGAGTAGTATTCACAGTTTCAAATGTGAAAAGTTGCTTTAAAATACCGTCATCATTGGAACATACTGTCTACCTCACAAAATGCTCGACTAGATCTCCCATTTCAGTGCATGGAAACAGACGTTGGACTCACAGGTGTGACACCTGAAGTTGGCTTTCACCAAAGGTACCCTGTGAACAGTGCCCCTTCAACACTGTAAAAGCACTGGAAACACTGCTGAATCCGCCTGCAAGACTCATCCTTGCTTGCTTTGCCCGTTTCATGTTCGAATTTTTCTTTTGTAATTTTTTTCTCCTAACGGAAGTATTTTGGGATTGTCTACCAAGGCGTCCGGCTCCGGCCAAGTGTTACTACTAGGAGCAGCCCTGCAGTAACAAATCCATCTGCTGCCCGAGTGATCGTGAGGGCGGGGGCGGAGAAATAAACGAGGGAGGGAAAACCAAAAAGCTTTTACAAAATCCTCCTAAACTCGGTACAAAGCCGTGACTTCGACTGCTGCGGAATCACAAATGCCAGCACAGCCCTCGGCAGCAGCGCGGCCCGGGCCGCGGCCCGCGGGGGCGCAGGAGCGCGGAGCGGGGCCGGGCTGCGCCGGGCTCCCGCGGCCTCGGCCCGCGGCCAGGACACACGCACATCCCGCCCGGGGGCCCGGGGCTGCGCCCAGCACAGCGCCGTTCTCCAGAGCGCCCCGGGCGCCGACAGCAGGGACACGTGACTAGGCGTATTTATAAAAAAATAATTAAAAAAAATATATAAAATTAAATCCCTCCCGCCCCAACCGGCCGCTGTTGGTTTTCCCACGAGCCGGGGCAACTCTCCCCACCTCGCACGTTTGCCTCTCCGGCGCGGCGGGCTGCGCGGGGCTGCGTCACTCGGCCGCCCCGGGAACTTACCGGCGGGGCCGCCCCGTCCCTCGGCCTGCGGCGGCGCGGTCGCAGCTCACTCAGGACGGCGGCATCCCCCGGGCCTCCTGCCTCCCCCGCACCCCCCGGCTCCCCGCGGGCGTCCCGGCGCCGGGCTGCGCGACTTGTTTGGCGCGGCTGACACCGTCTTTACCATATGCCGTGGCGGGCAGGAGGAGGGGGGGGGGGGGGGAATTAACTTTGCTCAATGGCGAGAGGGCAGCAGCCTCAGCCTAAGCTGATCGATTTACTAAACAAACTGAAACGTGGGTGGGGATGTTAAACAGTAACCAGCAGCTTCAATGAAAACTGAAAGCTCCTGCTGCTGCCGACACCGACTGGACCTGCGCGCAGCCCGCGCCCCGCCGCCGGGCGGGCCCGGCGCGCCCGGACCGGCTCGGCTCGGCCCGGCCCCCCGGGGCTGCAGCCGGCGGGAGCCCCCGTGTTGCGGCGGGGCTTTGCGCCCCCAGCCCTTCCGAAGCCCCGGTGCCCCCCGGCTGGCTCCGCGGCAGCGCCCCCGGCCGCCGGGCCGGGGAGCCGCCGGCCCCTCGCTCCCGCGGCTGCGCCGCGCCGGGCGCCCCGCGCCGGGCTGCCGCTGCTCCTCTGCCACCGGCGGGCAAGTCGCCCCCCGGCCCGCCCTGATCTGCCCCCGGGGGTCCAGCGCCGCCGCCCCGCGGGCCCCGAGCGAACGGCGACCACGGCCGCGGGGCCGGCGCCGCTGTCCCCCCGAGCCGCAGCGCTCCGCTCTCCGCGGGGTTCGGTAGCCCCACATTTGCGGGCGCACAGACCTCAGGGGCTCCCCACCGGCTGCCGCTCCCTTTGCTCTAGGGAAACAATCTCGGGGAGAAAAAAAGCCCCCCTCTTTTTAGTTAGGCGCCTGGTTACAGAAAGAAACGGGACCAACTCCAGGGCATCCACTGCGAACTCTGGGTTCCCGGCGCTAGAGACGCTTCGTCGGCCTCTCACCATCGAGAAGGTCGTGACACAAGGAAGTATTTATGAAAATAATAATTGTCATTGTCCTCCGACATTGAACCTTCACAGACCCGAAACAATAATTAACGCCCTGCCTATGATATCACCAGCTCACACCCACAGAGGCATCAGGAAGAAAGGAAATAATTCAAGACAGTGAAGGTGTTGTCTTGTCACTCCAAATATCATGCGGAGAGGGGGGGGGGGGGGGCTCCTCGACGTTGTGAGCGTTGTGAGAGGAGAATATTTGGCAGAAGTTTCCGTGTAAGAATGACGACAGTCCCCGTGGAAAAGGACTGCCTCGCCGGGGATGCGTGAACATGCCCGACTCCCATAACTGCACACCCCTGTCAGTGATTTAACGACACTCTCGCCGAAGAGGGACTACGAGGGCTCTACACAGGAAGGAGATTGGAAAAAAAATATGAAAAATGTTCTCTTCCTCCAGCCTCTGAAAGCGGCCGGTGATTGATTGGTTTCCTCAGTGAGGAGATCAGCGAGTTTCCTCTACTTTCTTACCGATGGTACCTTGCCATGCTGGTGTTTCTCGTTAAGATGGCCAATTCCTCATTTCCAGAGTTTGCCCGTGGAAACTCTGGATCTAATTTCTAGGGGCTTTCGATTGTCCCTTGGAGCGAACAAAGGGAATACTGCTTGACAATCCCCCTCACCCCCCCTCCATTACGAAACACTAATAATCACTGGAAATAATTGCCCAGATAGCCACAAGGAAGGTGTAAATACATCCAAAGTCCTCCGGTGTTATTTCAAAGGTGGTTTTTAAAAGGCCAATAAAAGTCGCCGAGGAAGACTTGTTCCTGAGGAGTTCTTGCCCATCTCCTGCCGCAGATAAAATACTGCAGGCAAGGGCAGCCCTGACAATGAAATAAACGTTACTGCTGCTGGCTACAGCGCGCCTCGGAGCAATCCGCAGGCGCAAATAGCCGGTTTAAAAAGTGACTGTCACTTACATGAGGGCTGTTTTTTACCTCTCTTCTGAGAATCTGAGCCACATGCCGTGGGCTAAAAACCAGGTTTCCTATATGAATAAAGAGAATTGGTCGGAGTTTCTTTACTGTCTTAATTAGAATAAAGTTAACATGCTTAAAGCCATGTGGTCATCCGTAGCAACTGTATTTCTACACTTGCATCTGGATGTGGGCAGGTTTGATGGAGGGGGGCACTCAGAACGTTTTGATTCCAGTCGCTTCGGCGTATACAAACGTTATTATTCTTCTTTCTGTGGGAAAGGTACTGCTTCGTGCCAAAAGCAAATAGCTTGCAGAACAGTAAATGGATTTTCTTTCCTGTGCGGGGAATATTTGCGCGTATTTCTCATCACGTAAGGCCACGTTTGATTTAACCTTAATGTAACTAGTGGCTTTCATTCCGACTTCAGCGTTTCCTTAAATGGTTTTTATGAAGTGGTTGCCTCTTTTAGTTATCAACAACGTTTTTGAGGAAGAGTGGGGGGCAGCATAGAGTCCCTTGACGGTCACCTCGCCGCCAGTGCTACCTCAGGCAGCATTTTCACGTGTCACCTCCACGATGAAACCATGCGACCGCCCAAAGAGCCGCAGTAGCTGTGAATTGCTCCGGCGCCCGTGGCCGGGAGCCCTTCCCGCTTCCCCCAAGGGTGGGGGCTCCCGCCACCTCCAGTACTGTCCGTGTCCGTCCGTCAGTCCATGTCCCGTCCCTCGTCCGTCGTCGTCGTGGTGGTGTACCCCCCCCCCCCCCCGAGGATGGAGCACCAAGGCACTAGGGCAGCGGCGGGGACCCTCTGCCCGGGATCCCTGAAGGAACCAGCTGGGCCATCGGGGCAGGAGATGCCCCTCTTGCTCACCACATCTCTCCCTGACTACATCTCGGGAGGCAAGGCGGGGAGACGATACTGAGGTTAGGGAGGGGAGGAAGTCCACGTAGCCTTCTGCAGCGGAGATTAACGAATATTTCCAGGCGTTGACCTTAAGAGGGAAGTCCCAGGCAGTATAGTTTCTGTGCCAATTTGGAGAAGCCCCTCTAGGCACTTGGCTGGGTCTGGCTGTGGCCGCAGACACCTGCTAGGCGGTTGCCCGCGGGGCTGCGGCCGCCGGCCCAGCACCCTCGTCCCCGCGCTGCGGGGGACCCGCGCCCCGGGCGTGCAGCCCGCAAGGCTCCGCAGGGCAACAACCGGCCCCCCGCGCCAGGGTCTGCCCCTCCCCGACCTGCTCCGAGCAGCGTTTGTCTACCCTCGCCAGGCAGGCGCCCGGCAGCTCACTCGGGGAGAACACATGGGGGGCTGCGGGAGCTGCCGCCGCCGGCGGCGGGGCATGGGCTGGGGCGGCAGCCGCGCTCGGGGCCGGGCGGCCGCCCATCGCGGCAACCCGCCCGGTCTCCGCTCGATTCATTCCGGTATCATTAACCTGCGGGTGAAGCAACTGTTTGTGTGCCCTCTCTCCCTCCCCTGGGCTGCTTTTTCCCTGTTACTGATCCATCCCTTGTAAATCATTTATGGGGAACTGGGCACTTCTCTCGCAGGAGCTTCCCTGGAAAAACTTTCCCATCTTCAGGCAAGCGCCTTTTCTTTGTTAAGACGAATAATTGATAAAGAACCCCAACGTGCCTTCACAACCCATCTAAACGGCTGCCGGGAACTATAGTCACTTAGGGTCACGGGGTGCTCCTGGCTTTAAAAGCGCAATACAGGAAACGATCAGGACCAAACCGGTTTAAAGATACAGCCAGTTTTATGTGGTTACCTGAAACCATAAATGGGAAACGCGGTCTAATTTTACAGGTTCTTGTACCGAGCGTTCAAGCTGACTTCTGCAGAGCCCTTTCCCCCTCCCCCTGATCAGAAAGCACCTGGCATTATAGTACTAACTAATGTTTCTGCGTTTTCTTGCCTTGAAAAAACAGAGTGAAAGTGCATTGTTCAAAAGAAAAAGCTGTAAACCTCTTAAAACTCTCAATCGTGAGATTACGCCGGCACCACGCGGCTATGAACCCATTTCCAGGGCTGCGTTAGAGACTGTTTTCTTTAAAGGTTCCCTGGCTAAAGTATTAATTGCCAGGGTTTCATGAAAGATTTGCAGACTTTACAATCATTTATGATCCGTGCAATAAAAACTCGGGAGATACGGGCAGACTGGTTCAAGGTGTAATGCAAAGATGTATTAGGTGCCCTTGGCAACTATCTGTGGGTGCTGTTTGTATTCTCCGAACACGCCCTTCGCTGCAATGAACATTTCTGCAAACCGCGGGTTGGGTTGTTCATTTCCAGAGCTCTGAAGGTTCACACAAAAGAGCTATAGATTTCAGGCAGGGGAACCAAATGATTGGAAACTCATTCTCGTCCCCCGAAGAGTTCAAATGCAAGTGAGATAATTACCCTTGACGAAAAGTAAACTTCGAGGGAGAATGTATGCCTTTCCCCCTCGTAAATTAAAAGCCCGCGAGAGAGCAGATTTGGTTATTCAGAGCTGCAATGCTCCCCTGACCCCATCAAGGCGGAGATTACATTATTGTCCGCCACAGCAGAAGGCGGAGAGGAACCCCTCGAATCCGAAGAAAAGCACCTCAAAGGGCATTGACGGTCCTCCAATGATATCCCATTTAGGAGCCTCACAAGCGAGCACCCTAGGCATTTTAAAGATTATCCCCCTAAAGATCTTTGAAGATTATGCTAATGGCTGCAGATTACAAGAGTTTACTAGAGAGCGCAGAAACAAAACCAGCCTCGTGGCGGTTGCCCATGGTAATTTTCTGCCTCTCTTTTAAAATGATTTGCGCCCCCCCCCGCCGGCCGTTGCCCTCATTAGCAGCGGAGTACGGAGGGAGGCGAGCGGGGGCTCCTGCTGCCCCTCTGTATCTAACGGGGCGGGGGGGGCCGCGGCTGGGCGGGGGCGCCGGCGCCGGGGCCGGGGCGGGTCAGGGCAGCGCCGCAGGTAGCGCGGCCGGCGGCGGCGGGGCGCGGGCGCTCTGCGAGACCCGGCCGTGCCACCTAGCGGCGCCGGGCCGCGCTGCCCGGCCCTGCCCGGCCCTGCCCGCCGCTGCCCGGCCCTGCCCGCCGCTGCCCGCCGCTGCCCGGCCCTGCCCGGCCCTGCCCGCCGCTGCCCGCCCCCGCCGCCGGGCAGAGGGAGGCGGCGGCGGCGCGGAACCGCAGGGTGCCCGGGGCTGGAGCGAGGGCGGGGGGAGCTCCGCCGGGCCAGCCGGTAACGACTGCCTTCATGGCAGAAAGCGAGAGAAATCCTGCCAGCGGTGTCACCGTTGTTACACACGAGGCGTCCCGCTTACAGCAGGGGAAAAGGAAACGATCGGCAGCCGAAAGGTTTCACGCTGCCTGAATGCTTCGTTCACTTCCCTCTCCGCTCCCATCTTGACCCTTTCACCCCACCAGTATTCATCATGTAAATAGATTGCTAAATGGGGTATAAGGGCCAGGGTCTCCATCCTGTTTGTTCCACCTGACCCATGTCGGTGATCCTATCAGCTCCTTCTCCGGTAAAAGCACATCCTCTGATCATGCAAATGGAGAGTGGGGGGCACGGTATCATCTGGGACATTGTCATCAACAGAGCGGTAGTGAATGTATCAAAGTACAAGTCATGTTCATCGTGTTTGTTTTTCTGATTAAAAATCCTGCCAGGCTAAAGCAAGAATAAGGCCTCAGAAGCACAAATGCGGTTGCTGATGTAATGAGGACAAATATAATGAGAACGATTCTCCAGATGAAGACAGTAACTGCATATTTGGAGATAACTACTTTGATCTTGTTGCTTAATCCGGGCCGTGTTCATTGTATGCTTTATGCAAATGGTGATTAATTTATTTTCCTCCCAAAATACGTGGAGATGCATTCATGAAGAAAAGATGAAATGAAAAATATTTCATAGTTATTGTAAGTACTTCAGTATACCACATCTGAAAGCACTGGTCATAGCAGATCGTCTTTCTGAAGATTTGTTGCTTGGTCTATGCTTGTGAAGTGTATTGTTCTATCATCACTTGATGCCTTTAACGTGATTTAGAACATACATCATGCTTATCCATAGAAAGGATCAAGAGGATTTCTAGTGATTTCAGCATGGAGACGTATCTGCTAGTCTACATGCTCTGTCCAATATGGGCTATTCCGAAATGATCCTTGCTCAAATGATGACTTCCCCCTCTATGTTTTGAGTATGCGGTGGTCACCTTAGACTGCCTCCCAGGAGATACAGGTCTTGGGAGATACCTTGGAAACAGGGGGATAGGTAAGCAGCGGACATAACAAAACTGAAACAGGCTAGAACAAAGATTAACAGGATGAGCATGCATCTGATACATAATTTGTATACAAAGTAGTTCCACCTCATTGATTCAGTTAGGGATGATTGAATTCAAAATGTAGGCAGGGAAAAAGAAAATGATCTTTTACTGATAAGTGAATATAATTCACACTGCACATACCAATAAGCAGTGTGTATACATGGATCTTGACAGTGTAGACATGGCATATGAAAATCGTCTTTTGATGAGAGTTAGGAATAATTCAGTCTCCATGACATCAACTGATGAAAACTTCTGTGGTGTTTTCAGTTGGGCTCCGCAGGTAGAAAGGATCCTAGTAATCTAATGAGCCATTTAAACAAATTCCATTTGTCTGGGTTAATAATGAGGGTTAAAACTAAGTGGTCTGTCAGGGCTATTTTTACGCTCATGTAGATGCAGAGAAGATGAGACAATTCAACTTTGCCTAAATCTTAAAGTTTACCAGCTATTTTTTATAGCATCTCAGAATGCATTGTGCTTGGCACTAGGTTTAAAGAATTACAGAATAGCTTTGGGGCCCATTTTGGGTATTAAATTGTTTAAAATGATGGTTTTTAACTTATTCCATTTGTAGATCACCACATTTGTGGAGGTACAGACTCATGGCAATACTCGAGTAGTTACCCCTCATCTCTCCTTAATTCACCCATACTGCAGTAATTCACAGATCACCAGCTGAAGAATTCTGCTTCAGGAAAAGGCAAGCCAACTCCTCCTGCATGAGTTTCAGTTGAGGTGGCTGCACTTTAACCATTTCAGAGCAGTTAGCCCAGAAACACAGGTCTTTAGTGCAGAAGGCAATGTGAGCATTGACCACAGCAGCTGAGGGTGAAGGGGCTGAGCCAGGTGAGTGATGAAGAGCCCTGCCAGTCCCAACTTTGCTCCAAGCACTTCTTCCTAGGTTGTCCACTCCCTAGCTGAGAGCTGCCAGTGCCTGAGATCTGCCATCAACCGTGTCAAAATTATATAGCTTAACTTCATAATTATGTTAGTTTGTTTGCTTCTTAATCAGATGATTATAACAGTACTGGACATGCATGCAGTTATAATAGGAGATCTGAGGAGGGATATATACTTCTTCAAAGTACAGATCAGAAGAGGACTGGAAGCTTGCAGCAAAAGGTAGGTGGCTGTATTCTGGGTTAACTACAGCACTGGAGATTTTCAAGGTGTAACTTTAATCGTCCATGCAGGGGAGGGCCTCTCTCTTCAGGTTCTGAAATCACCAGCTCTGGAAGGGGTAGGCTGTTTTATATGTAACTCAGACCTGTATGTGCTCATATAATTACCAAAGTTACTAGGAACCCAGCTACAGCTGTGATCTTGTATATTCCTCGTAGTCTGTACAGAGCACAGAAGCATTCAGAACACATAATCAAACCCTACTATGTTCACACTTATGTTAAAAATATAAGCCAATTTTTTATTTCTAAGGTAATAAAAAAAATTAAGAGGAATGACATTTGTAAAATTCACTCACTAATCCCAAGAAATATGTTGAGGTAACCATAAAAATAACCACACTCCATATCACACTATATAAATTAATACTTGCTAACTTTCAGTGTATTGTCTCATACTGGTATGTACAAAGAAGCATTTTCTTTCGAGGAATGGGAGACATTGATGCATGTTTTTGACAGCCTGACTGTAGGATGTTTTAGTGAAGTACTTGGACTGTTTATTCCTAGAAAGTTTGCATGTGTAGTTTGATAGCATGCTAACATGAGTAAACTTGAGAGTGTCCAACTTTCCCTGAGAAAAGGAAACAGACCATTTAAGTAGGGATGATGTGTTGGTTATAAGAAATGGAATGCATCAAACTAATTATAAAAGAGCTGTTTCAAGAGTTACTGGTTTGCCTCTGTAACACAAAAAAATGTAAACCAAAAGAGACATGCTGGGAAAGAGTACATTGAAAGGAAATTCTCTCCTCAGTGTGGAATATATTGTATCCTCTGGGAAAGACTTCTTTGGGAACAGCTGCTTCTCTATAGTCTGTGCTGCCATCATCACAGAACAGACAATTTGTCTTTGAGGGATGACCTATATATGTATTTATACATTTGTATAGATGTGCTACTTCCTCTGCTTTCTTAACAGACTTACTGTGTGATATTTTGCCAGATTTTTAGGCTCGCTGTGTTCCACTTCCCAATTCATCTATCTACTATAATATGAGCTGTTCCTCATGTTGGGACAAATAGAAGTTCTGGGGAGAAGGCCAGACTCACATAATAAAGAAAAAAGGTCCCGAACTCCCTAAAGATGAAGGTGCATGCTCCACAGATCTAGCACAGGAATTCAGGTAAGTATACAGAGCATATATGTAAGTAGACCTAAGATATATTTTTCAGGTCCTTGGTATGAACCACGTGCACTGGAAGCTACTTTTCTAGAACCTGTGTGGCTTCTGAGCTATCAGTGTGCACCGGATTCATCTTCTGTTACTGTGTTTGAGCCTCAGGGCTGGAGATCTGTACTGTGAATTTCAGACTTGTTTCTCTACTGGAGCATCCCTTCCTGATACACTTCACCGTACAGTGTTGTATGAAATGGAGAAGGGGATTCAGAAACATGAATCTTAAATGAGCCCTATGACCCAGGAAAATTTCAGATGAAGCTTCCTGAGAAATCTTGCTTTCAACAAGTCTCCTGTCTTGACTTGTGAATAAATAAAAGTGACCAAACCAAGTAACCAGACTAATAGGCTGGCAAAAGAAACTCTTTCAAGGGAAGAGCTATTTACATGCTTTACAGTTACTGTCAGTGTTCAAACAGGTAAATTTGCACCAGTTACATTCATGTTTTGTCTTATTTTTTGACACTTGTAAAATGTATAGCTGAAATACATTTATGCAGCCCTCTTGTGGGCCTTAATTACAACAGTTGAGCTAGTCACAGAGGTAGAACACTTCTATATGCCCATAGCTATTGGAAGAGTAAACTCTTTCAGTAGACAAATCCCCTTACCCTGCTTTAATTTATAAATCTCTAATTATAGTTTTAATGCCTCACAGAATGAAATTTAGAGAAGAAATTATGCCTTTTCTTAATTTCATTCCTTTGCATGTAACAATTTTAACAATTTGAAGTCCAACTCTCTACAGTAGTTTCTGTGGCTTATATTTTGTGAGAGTGTGTAAAATGTAAACTCTGTTTTATTTCTCTGTAAATGTCAGGAGAGTATAAATCAATAATAGAGTGGTAACTGTGCAATTAACTCATGTCACCCCTGTACCTTCACATTAGCATCACTGAGAATGGTATTACCCTTTCAGTGACCT
The DNA here is from genome assembly GCF_965140245.1 of Athene noctua. Classification (NCBI taxonomy): domain Eukaryota; kingdom Metazoa; phylum Chordata; class Aves; order Strigiformes; family Strigidae; genus Athene; species Athene noctua. The sequence goes on from NC_134038.1 coordinate 34,774,191, forward strand.
CAGTAAAAGCAATAACATCCTTTTCTGCTAAAGCTAATTTTTTTAAGTGAACTTAACGCTCCCGAAAGGTGAAAGATTGACAGTCCTGTAAAGCGAAGTTCCTTATTTGGTCATTCACTAGGTACTGTATGGGTAGTATGTAATTCCACAAATTATCTAGTGATCCAACTCTGTCCCAGAAGAATAAGAATGGAGTCTGGTACTTCTTTCACCCATTTCATTGAGGCATCACAACTTAGATGTCAGTTTACAGGGTAGTTTCTGATGCAGTTGCTGTCAATTAACAAGCAGATTTGGAATTCCAATTCATTTTTGTCAAGCAACCATACATTACTGTAATCAGTATTGACAGACGGTAGATGGCCACCACAGACCTGCAAGAGAAGGACATGTATCCGATTACCAATCCCCTAACAGTTTCATTTGCAAAATGGCATCAAATAGCAGTTCAAAAGGCAACAGGAAATCCTTGAAACAGCTAAGGAAGTTAAATGCAATGTAATAAGCTTCTGTCAAACTTGGAATAAGATTTTGAAAACTCTATGCTTACTGGGAAGATAGAGAAAATTCAGCAAATGAACAAGTGGAAGATAATTTCATGACTCCTACAAGTATATTTTAATGTATGAATTTTAAACTGTAGTAATCAAATCCGTACATATTTACCAGAAATCTAAAAGGTAATGGCAGTCTGGGCCTTGAGACTGCAAAGATTTTCATTCAGTTTTCCCCTCTGCCACGGATCTCAACCGAAGAGAGGAATGTCTCTGTGCTTCTTTCTTGTCTGTAAGGAAAATAGGCAAGTATTTATCTATCTCAGAGTGGTATAGGATACAGACAAATACAGAGCAATTGGGAACTGCTCTGATACAGTGGCAATAAGGGAATCAGGTATGAAGCTGAGGTTAGACTGTGAAAGAATTCACCCTTAAATTGTTGAAAGGTCTTTCTTCAGATGTGGGAAATGTTTGAAGAGCAATTACTTAAAATGGCACCTGATCTCTTTATAGAGGTACTTCTGTGCTTCCATGTGAACATGGACCTATTCTCATCAAAGTCGAGAGGAGAATAGAAGAACCAGAGCTGCACCTATGATAGCGATCTGGTGTGTCAGAGAGGTTCTTGTCTGGGTGAGAACTTGCCTTCTTTCTGTGTTTGGGTTGATGTGTACAAACTCTAGTGCAGCAAGAATGATTTCAAAGTAGTTTCCTTCTCAGTGAAGGTGTCCTACCAGTCTGCCATCCACTGTGCACCATTTGCAGCGTGGACATGAGGACCCCCAGGAGTTTGGATTTGCTGCATGAAGGGAATTTTGTCAGCAGCAGCAAGGCAATTTGGGGTGTTGGTACAGAGGTCTGCATTGCACTGCTGCTTAAGTGTAGATGTATGGACACATGTAAGACTGGCAACTGGCATGTTCTTGACTGCCAGGACACATTCAATGTGGTCATACAGTCCTAAAGCCATAGTAGACTGTACCAAACTCCCCTTTTATCCTCCATTAGTCAGTGATGTAATTGCAACCAGCAAAGTGTTGCAACCTTTGCAACCTCTGCTTTCTGCCCCAAGTGAAGAGTTTAGCCATAAACATTGTCCTCTGCTTTTTGGGTAAGCTGAGGATTTTTGTCTCTCAATTTGGTCTTTTCTGAAAAAAAAAGTTACAAATGGTGAAATTTTTAGCAGGAGCAAGTTTAGGCTGTTGGACTGTATCTATACTAAGGGTGCTGGCTAAGACAGGAGTCAACAGTCCTGCCTCTTTTCCTGTGGTTTTATGGGAAGGAAGCCTGAAAGGTTAGGCTGCAAATGAGCTAAAGTGCTAGCTATTCTTTCTATACCATCCTTTGTCTAGATAGTGAAGTGACAAGAGCCAGATGGTATACTGGACATACTGCACATAGTCAGAAGTACTTGCTGTATTCACATCATATTCAAGTCCTACTATTTTCTTCACAGTGAACTGTTCTTTGCAGGTCTCTTAGGACTGAATCTGGTCTTTTGAAATGTGATAGGAGTAAATATTTGGATGATAGGATGATGAGAGTTTTTTAAATGTTGCAGGGACTTAGACATATCTTACACTAAATGTACAGGAGGATGTGTTTCCAACCCCTGAGATAATTTTTAAAAGATTTCCGCTTTGATTTGGTGTAATATTCTTTGGGGTAAATCCAGTTACCTAGATTGCAGAATGCTGTTATGCGAGGTTACAGTGATGTTTTTCCTGTGGAATGGCTGTCTGGGCTTCCTTCAGGACATTTGCATGTGTGGCATCTCTTCTTACATTTAAATCCAACCACTCCTCAGTGTGCCATCTCATTAACTGTACACTAGAAAAAAGAAAAGGAGAACACTGTGACCTGTTATGTGTAGTACTTAGTGAGAACCTAGGGAATTATTTAATGAATGAAATCACCTCAGATATTTCTTCTACATTCTTGAATAGCCCACCAGATCCCATATGCCTGTAGAAATTGCTATAGGGCTCAGGTGGTCCCTCATTATCTGTAATGTCATTTAATTTTTTCCATCTTTATGCTAGAAGTACCTTCAAATAAAGCTTGATGGCATAATTCTCGGTGGCCATAATTAACAAATGAGGCAGAGGTAGGACAAGAACCCACATTTATGAGTGCAGAAGAGATCCATGTTGGTGGCAGACACCACAGTGTTTACGCAGTGGCAGAAAGCTAGTGAACTCAGCTGTCATTTGCAGTACCCCCTGCAGGGACAAAGGTAGTGCTAATTAAAACTCACTACGCACAAAAGGGCCATTCCTAATGAACATGTACCGGTGAGATGTTTAGCTGTGTCTCTTGCATCTTCAGATACATTAAAAGTAGCTTTCATGAGAGATTTCTCTTCCCAGGAAGGGTTGTCAATTTTCCTGAAGGATTTTGGTCAGTACGATTGCCGTCTATGCGGAATCATGCAGTGACAGTCAGTGCATTAGAAAGTGTCTATTACAAATATTGCCATTTTGCAAAAAAGATTCAGCCTGACTTTTTGAGTGATGTTGTCAGGAAGTACTCTGGCAGCAGGAGAAGAGATCCTCCCTTCTTTCCAGCTGGCCATGGGGTTTGGAAGCAATGACCTGTGGAGGTCTCTTCCTACCTAACGTACGCTATGATCATTTCTGTGAAAGACAACTAATATGATAAATCTATATGAGCATAAAGGAGTTAATTTTGTAAGAAATGTAATGCTGCCAAAGTCAATGGTAAAATTCCTCTTGCCTTCAAGGGAAACAAAACAGCTTTTGTTTATGGTGGAATGGGATTTTTTTGCACTGAATACGTTATAGAATGTACAGGCAAACATAACTATACAATTGTAACAACTGTTTATCATAACTCCACCCTGACACGTACTGACAGCCATAAGCATGCTTTGATTTACAGATCTTCTGTAAATACTTGCTCTGGTTCAGCACCAGGTCATATTATAGCCAAAGAATCCTTGTACATCTGTCTTTATCTTTTTTGCTATGGGTTTGAATCTGTCTGCTGAGCAAGACCAGACCTAAGACTTGCAGCGTGTTCCGGGACCCCACACACCAGGGTGTGCCTGGTGTGCTTGCATGGCAAAGAGCTGCCAGGCTGCTTGGCATTACCCTCTTTCAGAGCAATCTGCACGTACTCATGAGCTTTAGAGAGCCTGTGCACATGAGAAGGCAAGAAATCTTTATTTGGCTTTGAATAGTAATTTGGGGTACCAGCATACCAGCTGGTATTATTTACATAACCACATGGAGTTAGGCACTTGACTGCTACCAAGATTCAATGTATTCACTCAACTCCTGAGAGCACCTTTGAAAACCCTAGCTGCATGCCCCAGTATCTCTGCTCCATAGTGTGCTGTGAACATCTAAACACAAGGATACAGTTAAGAGGAATAAGTGAAGCTGCGAAATGATCCCTTTACTATTGTTTTCAGTGTTACAGACAGAATTTCAGGTTTCAGCTTTGCAGAAATAGCGTGCAGCCTGAAAGCATTTTCAGTGTTAAAGCAGATCTGCGAAGTCATAGTGAAATGGGGAATGTTTTGATCACTTGCATTTCTCACAGTAAACACTAGATGGCCATGTGGCCTTTTTCTTCTTGTCATGTTAAAACTTAATTACGAAAAAGCCCCTGTAGTGTTCTTGATGACTATAAATAATATCACATTAAGAAATTTCTCTAGAAAATTTAGCCCATGTTAGTCTGATTTCAGCAGGTTAAAAATTGCACAATTGTGTATAGTACCTGTTAACTTACACACTGTGTTCTTCTATATGAGATGTAGCAAAAATAATTTTTAAAAATATCTTTTTATGAAGGAAGGAAAAATCTCCGATAACAGTTCCAAAGTAACCTTTCAAGGTACATTCTGGTGTTGTAACATATCTTATTTTCTTGAAGGAAGATTGCTTCATGGTATGGGTGAATGTTCACATATCTATGTATTGCTTATCCCTAAATTAACAGGCATTTCATAGCTATCAGTCTATACGAAGATCTAAATACTATGGATAATTTGCATTCCCAAAGCACAGGCATCTCTGAGAACCAAAGTTACATTAAACAAAAGAGTTCAGCACCCTCACACATGTTGTTCTAGGATAAAGTTTGATTTATCCTTTTTGTAATGCATACCTTTTTTTCTGCAACTGTAACTTCTTAAGATTTATTTGTAAAACTTGAATCATTAAAAAGGATTTGATGGAAATTATTATCCTCCTCACATTTCTGTAGAAGTATTACTCTTTCACTGAAAAGGTGATAGTTTTCCAAAATTCCCAGTAACAAAATAGAATACTAGTCCTTCTGATTTTAACTTTTTAACAGGGCCTTTGACTTCCACAGGTTGAATACAGTTCTTACAGATTCTTTTTTTGTCCCATGCTTCATTATCTCTGATAAAAATGATAGAAATTTTCCATCATCTGTTTTGGTTCATTTTAGAGTAAGAGGGAAACTTTATGAAACCGGTAAATCCATTGCTCACAGAACTCCTAGATCTTAAATGCAGAAATTATTTTTAAAAAGCCTTATATATAAATTGGAAATACCCAATGTTATAAAATAACAGTGATCTATAGAATTATGTATTGACATTCTCTTTCTTTCTTATAATAGGCATTCAAAAAAGCAACAACAAACTATTTTTTCATAAAAAACCTACTGTAGACTCTGGGATGGCCTAATGAATTTCTCTGATGTTCCCTACATCACTGCACATTCCAGAGTTGTTTAATAATGTGAATTATTTATTCCTCTGAAATTCTCTTCAGAAAGTTATCCCTGTTTATGCAGAAGATGTGCACACCTTCCATGACTTCTTTGGCTGCAAATTAGTTTAGATAGACCTTTATTGCCAAAGTAAGGTAAATCCTGGCATTACTATGTGAGATTAAAAATTCATTTCTTACTTAGGATACTACTGGATACCTATACTAAATGCCACTAAGTTCTGCCCAAAGATTTGAGATGCATATTTAAAGCAGTTTTCTGGATTTTAGGCAGATGGCTTGTTCTTCGTTTATGTTAGCCTCGAGTGGCAGATCTTTATTGACCATAAATTTCTGGCACTCTTATAGTGCAGCTGCTTCACGTTTAATATTTGGATGGCAGAATGCTCAATAGTATTGAAAGCCAAGGAATTGGATTTGAGTTTAATGCACTGCTTATTACTCTCAAAGAGCTATTTATTTCAGGGGGGATCAGCTATGTATGAAGGCTGTTATATCAAACAGATGAGCAGTTCACTGCTGTAGATAAGACAAATCCTTCTTTTAAAATCTTCAGGGCACATACAGTGCTACCCCAGGTAGTTCCCTTTATCTTCTAATGGGTAGGTGTGGGCTCTTGTATTTTGCTTGTTCTCAAAATGCGTTTGGCAGCTTTGAGCAGCTTTCAGTCAAATTCCAATGCACTTCAGCAGGCAACCCTAACCTGGTCCTTGTTCAGTGCTGACCCTGCTTACAACAGGAGACTGGCCTAGATGGTCTCCTAAATTCTCTTCCAACCTGAATTACTCTCTGATTCAGGAATTTAGTTTGTGTTCCTGCAAAACATTTTGAGACTCTTATGACTTCCTAACAGTTTCTGCTTTTTCGAACTGTCTATGATTTTCTACCTGTTCAGGGAGAAAGGAGATGTTATGGGTGGGTTTAGTTTCTAAACTATGAAGTTGGTCTCTAAACCTACATTTATGCTGTGGAATAAAACAAGGCTGGAGCATGTTGTTGAGCACTGGATGACAGCTGTCCTTGCTATTTAATTTTTAGTAAACTATTGGCACAGTTTAGCCCCGCCCCCCCCCCCCCCCCCCCCCCCCCTAGCGTTTTGCCTGCAGGCTAATAGTCAAATGCCTGAATATTCCTGCACAGGTGGCTATTCCAAATAGGTCATTCACAAAAGTTAGAGCAGAGGTAGCCATCCTGTCCCTGGAGGGGAAGAGGGTTTTCCATGTAGATGTGAGCTGGCCAATGTGACTTCTCTTCAGGGCTGAGCTTCCCCTAGTGTAATTTGTCTATTAGGACAGATACATTCTCATGCTCTGAGGATCATAGTGAAATGTCTGCTGATCTCAGAGCAGGCACCAGTCTTGATTGCAAGTGCAAAGTCATTTGCTGACATAAACTTGTAGGAGACTGTAGGTAGTATTGCTGATTGAGAAGTAGTGGGTCTTGGGGAAGCCCTTCATTCAAAAGTTTTACTAATCATGCAGATTTTCTACTGCTGGGCACTTTGTTCAACAGTGTAAAAACTGTGTGGAAGTTAAAATGTTTGATAACATAGAAATAAGCTTTATTGACAGACATTTCTCCCTGAAAAAGTTGCCGGTTGAACATAACAAATGCAACTGTTGTTTAAATTTATTTCAGTAGCTGACTTCCGTAAAGGTGGACTATGCTAGAACCTTACCGGAGCTATTGTTACTAAATCTGATCTCTGCTTGCTCTGTTAGAACAGATGTTTCCAAGACTAGTTTCTATTGCTTGAAGAGGAAGCCCTCTAACAAGCTGTGATGAGCCCTATACGGTCAAATATATTGATTGACTCCTAGATGGAAGGATTGACTACTTGCTTGCTTACAAGATCGTAACTTTTCCAACATTATATTCTTTGGGTAGCTTGCTAGACAGATGAGTATTTGTAAAGAAATTTGCTAGATCTTTCCTTTTTGTCCAGAATTCTTAGGGACCTTTGGAAAGTTACTACCACGTCCAGCAGTCTTCTGTAGGATAATATCAGCAAGTCCTTGTTTTATCTCTTATACTGGAAAGGGTACTGAAAATATAAAGGATGTCTGACAGTTTGACATGTTTTAATAAGTTGTTTATAAACTTGACTTTGACAAGAATTATTTACTGGAACCTTCATATTCCTGATATTTATAGGATTTGGATTTACTTGCAGCAGCTTGTGACTTTCTTGATTTGCAGAATCAATAGGTGGAAGGTTATGCTGACTTTGCAGAGTTGATGACCTTTGCAATGTCTTGCTACCATGTTCACTAGCAAGCTTTGTTATGGTCAGGTTTCTGTTTGTCTCAGACTCCTCTTTCTGGTGATCCACAGGATGGAAATGAAGAGTAACACAAGTCTTCAGAAGAAACAGGAGTCAAAATGTTTTTTGGTGATATCCTTAAAATGATATCAGTCTGCATTTTCCACTTAACCTAGTAATCAGAATGTGTAAACTGAGAGAAATGCCAGCTTTTGGCACTGGCTTTGTCATAAATTGTTGAATAGAGCCTCTTCTAAGAACAGTCAGGCTGGGAACAGAAGACGTTCTAGTTCCATGAACTAGAAGTTGGACCAGGGAAGAGCAGAAGGCAGATCATGCATAGAGCGACACACAGCATAAAGTAAAATTATAACACACTTCCCAGGTGATAACCTAAAATGTTCCTTGGTTGGCATCAAAATAACCAGTTTGGGTTTTTTTTTCTGGAGACTCCCATAACCATACTTTTTCTTCAGCATGGGTGATATTTCCATGTTTTATGTACAGTGGCTGCTTTTCAATTCTGAGATTGTAGTAGGATGGTTTAATAAATTCATGGTGTTGTAGCCATTGATTCCACATGGAATGTCTTGCAGGTGTTCCCTCAATGGAGATCACAGGTATATAAGCACAACCATATTTAATTCCATAAAACGGTTACTTGGGTAGATTTCCTGAGCTTGCAATTTACTTGTTTCACTAGTATATTGTTCAGGTGGCACTTGATGGTAGTAGAATGTATATGCTCATCCTGAAGTGACAGCCTTCAACCTCAGTTGAGTTTTCTGAAACACCAGAAAATCAATGTTTTTGTGATTAATGACACCTCATATTTGCATTTGTTCTGCACCTTTTTTAGTGTCTCACCATATGGTCCATATTCCATTTCAAGATGCATTATGACAGATTTATTATCCTATCCTAGCTGAGAGACTCTCAGAACGTTCCACTATTATCAATTATCTATGTTATAACCACGTAGCTGAAAATTGCTGAGCACACAGAACATCGAACAGATAATTCTAATAAACATTGTGCCACTTCAGTAGTGACGATGCCAGCTCAAAATCCAAAGCTGATAGGTTAAAAACTGAGATATAAGTAAACAAAGATCATCTTCCACATAAAAAATACAAAGGTAAGAATTCCACACTGCTGTGTGAAGGCAGGGAAATAAAGCTCTTGCTTAAGAAATCCATCCCAGTTTTATATACTCTTCTAGTGCAAGCTGATATAGTACAATATATCTACTTTCCCGCTGCCTTTTGTGTTTGCATGTGGGGTTTCACTTTTGCTGTACAAAAAATGATTTTAAATGGTAAATGATTCTGAGGAAATCAAGTTTTACTTAAATAAGAAAAATCATCTGCCTCAGTGTTGCCTGAATTGATGGTACAGGTTTGAATGAACCAATGTGGCAAATTCATGTTCATGTGATTATGCAAGCTGAGATGATCCACTCATAATTATCATGTTAGTAAAGAGGTTGGGAAACTTCTTTTTGCTTAATATGTATCCAAACTCATATTAATTAACATAATCCTTGATGTTCTGAAATGTTTGAGGTATGATTTGATTTGGCTTCCCCAGTTAAATAATCAGTCTATCTAATGAACTCTTAAACTAGTTCTGCTGTCCAAGAGATATCTGCAGATATGCAGCATGGTGTGCACTGTCATCCCAGAGAAAGTACCCCATGGGCAGAGCTGGCAGACTACTACTTGCTTTTAATTACATGTTACCACTAGCTAGTTACTATAAACACTGAATGACAATATATTGACATCTTTTATACATCCAAAAACTATGAAATACCAGAAACAACAAAAAATATTTTTTCTTCTGTGCACTGAGTCATAGATTACCAGTATGGAAAATGTTTGCATCCAGATTATATTTCCATGTTTAATGCTAAAATTAGTCAGTTAATTTTATGGTCTATTGCTGTTTGTGGTATTCAGCTTAAAAATATAGAAGTTTACCTTGTTATTTTTTAGAGATCATGATGTTTATCAATTATAAGCATTTGAAAGGTAGAAACTCCAGATTTTCTCAAGGTAAAAATAATAACTTTTCTAGCAATGTCTGTGACAAACTAAGGTCCAACAGACTGTAATCATATACCAAGGTAAGCACATACCTATCCATTTTAGCCATTTCCAGGAGGAAGTATATAGATACAAAATAAGGAACAAGGAAGCACTGAAGATCGCTGTATGGAATTTACCAGTTATTGAAACATTTGCAATAAAATTCCATCTCCCTCCTGTCAGACTAAAATAGCGCTGTTTTTCAAAGCATGATTTTTAATCTAAATATTTTCTTGATCCACTTCACAAAGCAGCCTCATGTATAATTATGTGGACAAAACTGATATGACACACTGAGATATAGGGTAGGAAAAAGTAATCAGAGACAAAGGGAATGGGGATGAGAGCTTTTAAAGTATCTCTCTCCTGTAATAACACATACTGGAGTGCCTGAACATACTTTGTTCAATGGCCTTATAAAATATGCATGATATTATAGGTTAAGATGCTTGTGGAGCAAATAATACTCTTTAAGAAAAAGAAGTTGTACTAAGAAACATGAGCACCACTATCCTCAGTCATGGGTACATAGACCATTATGTTATATCCTCTCTGTAAGTGACAGAAAACACTGATGCAGACCTTCTTCCAGTGCTTGCAGGGACTCTGGCATGTCAAAGCTTTTACATTCACACAGGAGGGGTCTGTCTCAGACAATGCTGATCTGCCAGTTTCCTAGTGGGATCTCCTTAGAATATGCAAGCTGTTTTTAAGTGTCAATTTCCACTGTACCTATTGGGAAGACTTTGACACAAAATCCCTTTACAGTCCCTAAGACATTTGATAGAGAGCATAGGGAATTTTGGTATTATGGAAGGTGCTACGACCGAGAAACTCATGGGCTACTGACAGATAGAGTGAAAAGACCCTGCATCATACACCTGTCTCATGCCACCATGATGTTTTCTAGGAAACAAGTTTTTCATAACACTTCCTTCTTGAAAGACCCTCCCCTAGACTTTTCTGCTGTGACCTTCATCAGTAAAGGCAAACTGCGTTCATTATTTATACTGAATTTATATTCATAAATTATTATTGATGCCAAATTAAAGACAATTTCTCCCAGAATAAACTGTACCTACACTTTTTTCTATACCTTCAGGAGATTCTGGCATTCTTCCTTTAGGATCTCCAGAGTTGCAGAATTTCCTCATTAATCATCCAGAGGCTGAGACATCGATAACTGAGCCACAATGAAACCATTCTTCAGAGTAGGAGGAGCACTCGAGAAAAGGGACTGCAGTAGCATCACATTGTATCTCTTGCCTTACTAGTTTTGCTATTTCTTCCTCAATTACTTATTTTTTCCGTCTTTTACCCCTTTGAAACCATCTACAATTGAAAACATCCCTGAGCTACCTACTCATTCTGAAGTATGCCCAACAAGCAATATACTATCTGAGTATTTAAATTGTTGGTTTTGAATCTTGTGTGTTTCCTGCCTTTAGTTCATTAATTGTTATGGATTATGAGTGTGGATCAAATTCATGAGAGTGTCAGACAGGATCCTAGAAAGTTCAGGCTGAAAGGAACCTCAGGAGGTCTCTAGTCCAGTCTCTAACTCAAAGCAGGGTCAGTTGTGAGATCAGATCAGATCAGATCAGGGCTTTAACCATTAGTCTTGAAAACCCCCAGAGATGGAGACTGCACAGCCTTGCTGGGCAGCCTGCTTCATAGCTTGACTGTCCACACAGTGAAAATCTTTCTCCTTATGCCCAGTCTGAGGCTTTTTTATTTCAGCTTTTGCCCATTGTCCTCCCATGCTCCAGTCATGCACTGCTGCAAAGGGCCTTGCTCCATCTTCCTGTTGATCTTGTACATGTTAGGAGGATGCTATTATGTTCACCTGAATGGAAGAATATTTTCGCCTAGGGCATGCTTTCCATCCCCTAACCGTGTTACATGCTGTTGTTGTCAAAGCAAATTACATGCAAAAAAGCTCTGTCATGGGGCAAATGAAACATTTGCGGTTGGCCAGGACTGAAAAACTTAGGAAGAATAATATGCTGGTTTCAGCTCCACCAGAAGGAAAAGGGCTAAACACCTCTGGATTTGAGTCAGGTGGAGACTGTGAGTCCTGTTGTGGAGAAGGAAGAGACTTTTACAGAATGGCATGGCTAGTTTGAGCATTTCTGAAAGTGTCATAATCCGCATAAGAACAGGTCTGAAGAAAGGGAGTGGAAAAGATCTTATGTTGCAGGGGATGATCTCTGCATTTTTTATCATAACATTTGCTTTGCTGTCTCTTATATCTCTGTCACACAGAGGAATGCATCCATGTTGAGTAGGAGAATATGACTGCATTTCTGTTGCCTTGGGTTCTCATATGTTCTTAACTACTTTTATAGGCCAGTGGGCACTGTTTGAACCTTAGACTGACATGCAGTTTCCTGATTTTGTATTTATGACCTCAGCTGACCTGCTTTTCCATGCATTGCCTCTTCAGTCTTTCTAAAATGGTCCCTCACTTACCACTGTCTCTGAGCTCCTGGCAGTCAGTATTTAAAGACGTATTGTGTCAGAGGTAGGCATAGACCATCACACTTAATAGTTACCGATGGACCTACGCTTCATGAAAGTGGTCTAGTCCTTTTTCGAAGTAATTTATAATTCTGGCCTCCACAACATCCTCTGGTATTGAGTTCCATGGTTTAATTCTGTCCTTTATGCAAGCATTTCCTTTTGTTGGTAAAATAATTTCTTTGTATGCTGCTTCCTCTTTGCCTATAAAAGTTTTAGTCATCATTCATTTTTATGGATGTCTATCACAGCCTTCCTCAACTGTCTTTTCCCAGCTGAAGAGTCCTAGTTTACATCATTTGTGTTCAGCTGGCCAACAGTACTGATTATCTCTTCTTTCTATTTTTTTTTAGTTCTGCTGGAACCTGTTCACAGTGAAGATACTATTTAAGATGTTAGTCCAATGCAGACCTGAACAGTGGCATAAGAATATTCCTTGTTATATTTCTGGCTTTAAGGGTTGATGAAGAGTTCAGTTACACATCTTTCCTGATAAGAGAGCCTTAAAACCCTCATCGGCTGAAGAATGCCTAGATATATTTTTCCCTCCACTAGTGTTTCAGGTTTATTCCTCTGAAGACTGTCTTGATTAACTCTATTACCTCTGCTCAAATGGATGTTTTTGTGCCTCTTACAAAATGCACTTTCAGTTTGATAAGCCAGACTGCTTAGGCATGATGGATGATTTCGTGGGAATTGGTCAGTCTATCCTATTATTTTACAACCCTCCTTTAAATTAATTTTCGGTTATTCTAGAAAATTGGTATGACAGGTTTTTCATAGGATTTTGTCTTTTAATTTCTTTCTTGATATCCAAAATGAATTTCAAGCAACTTCAGTGGTTTTTTCATATTGCAAAACAAATCAGCTTTTTGGTAGTTTTACAGTATTTTATTCCAGAAATACCTAGACCTACAGATATCTCTTAGAAGGCTGGTAAAGCTAAAGCTAAAATAAAGGTTCTTTAGCCTCAGTATGAAGGCCCTCTAACCTAGCCATAAGGCTTCCAGGCAAACAAATCTTCCCTAGCAGCCCAGACTGCAGTGATCTATGGTAGTTTTTAGATAGATGCCCCTCTCAAATGTTGAAGCATTATAATTGAACCTCCCCTACATGGTTTGCAAAATATTACATTCTCAGGTATGGGGATGTTTAAAGCAGAATTTTTATTACCCTCAATATCTAAAAATAAACACCTAAACTAAAAATGGACAACCACCGTTGCATCTAATGCCACTCCAAGAGAGCAAACTGTTGAGCTGCAGAGGACTCTAGAGCAGGTAATGAGCCCCTTGACCTTCTCAGAGAAATATTAATCCATAAAGACAGACAATTTTGACCTTGCTCTCATTCAAAACTGCTGCAGACGCTCTGTGGCTGTTTTAATTAGTGGGCTTACTGGGTTTTATCACATGAAATGACATACAGAATGTAATTTATTGTGTCTAAAACCTGAAAGTGGTTTCATCACATATTTTTATAAAGAGTAAATCTATTGTATTACAGTATTTTTTTCAAAAATGTCAGCTATTTCATTTGATCATGTATTATTTTAGGGAGGTTTGGATACAATTTTCCAAGTCAACCAACTAGATCTGAATTCATTTTATCTAAAGACTTGAAATCACTCAGCAAAATATCCAGTAAGGAGCAGCAAGAATTCTTACAAAAATCCAGTAAAACACAAACTTTCAAGAACAGAGCAAAAAAGATACTTAAGCTGACATTTGACCCACTTGCACTCAACTAATAAAATTAAATGCAAAAACACTCCAAATAAAAATGGAGTTAAAAATAAGGATATGCGTATATAGGAAAAGGAAATTAATGAAAAACGTTTTTAAGATTTCTAGCCCTATGAGGATAAACAACGAAAAAACACCAGGAGCTAAGCTCCACACATTTTAAACAAGTCCTCAAGACGTTAAGAAAGCGTACTCAGTGTTACAGTTTCTGGTTTATTTTTTCATGGTGTAATGGACCTATAGGGAATTCCCAGGGGATGAAATGGATTCTGCTGCACTTGTTGTTTCTTTTATAATCAGGAAAAGAAGCATTATAAAATGTCATAACTCTGGCCTCAGACTGCTCAGAAGTTTGCTGCTCTAATTAAAAAGTGAATGTTCCCAATGTTTTGCCAAATAAAGCTCTTTTATAACAAATAACCTTTTGATGGGGAAACCACACTGTTTGGACACCAAAAAGTAATTTTAAGGCTTATCTTGAGTCTGTGCCATGGTAAATACAGGCTAGAGCTTCTTGCCTTTCCTCTCTTTACTGAGGAATCAAAACAGACGTATTTCAGCAACCAGCTTGTACAAATATTCTACTGTAAATGTAACTACAGTTTGGAGTGACAAATTCTCTTCTAATGACATTTTTAGAAGGATTACACATGCTCCTACATCAGGGCAATGGTTCTATAGGATTATGTGGCACTTTTGCTATTATTAACGTAAATCTGCACTGCTTTTGTTTAACTGTCACAGCTCCTTATGCTCTGACTTTTTTTTTTTTTGCCTTACTCTTATGTCTTTTTATTCTCTTTTTTTTTTTTTTTTTTTTTTCTTTTTAAGTTTGAGGTTATTCAGGCAAATTACAGTTGAACTGAGGAGCTCAGAAAACTCAGTATCTATAAGGCAGTTTGAAGACACACAAAATGTAGATGTTGATAGTTATGGGCTCAGTCCCACTCTTAATTCAACACTCTCTTAAGTAAGTGCAGTGTCGGTTCAATAACAGAACTGTCTTTACTAAGAGCACCTGCAGGCAATACACTAAAGGTGAAGAGAAGCCATAGCACCCTAACTTGCAAACCTTGGTAAGGTACATCTATAGACAAGATAGATAGATAGATAGACAGACAGACAGACAGAGGACTTTACTATGCAGTTCTTTGGTCCTTTCCATCAGCTTTGAAGAACCTGATAAGGTATGGCCAAAAAAGTCTAATTCTATGCGAGTTAAGATGTGATGGTGCAGCACTTCTCTTGAATGTCTTGAGTTCATATCCTCAAATTCCTAGGTTTGATTTGGTTCAGTCCTGAATACTAAACACCTGTTAGTAAATTACTTGAATACAAAGTCATCCTGACAAGGTGCTGAGGGTCTCCTGCGGTCACTGGTAGCCAGAAACCCACCTCACATTATGAGAGACACTCATCAGCTTGCAGATTTTCCTCTGAATTAATAAAAGTGATGTGCAGCTAGGCCACTAGTACAACAACATATCAACATCAGCTAAGTAACCTCAGGTCTGGGGATTGCCAGCAACCCAAGATGTTTATCACATTCTGTGGGGCTTTTTTCATATGTCAAGGAAGATGTCTGTGGTCCTTGCAAGCATCCCAGAAACTAGAAAGCAGTAGGCAGCATCACAAGTGATGTCCATTTGTCAACCTGGTAGATACACAGTAAAAAGAAAGGGGTTGAGGTAACAAATATTTTGATATCCACACATCTTTATATGCTATTGTATTTCACAGAGTATATTAAACATTAAACTTCTGATGTCTTATTACCATGACAAGACAAAAAATGCAAACAGCACAGAACTGCAGGTAATCCATTTTTATGACAAGTTTTCAGTGCGAATGAGGAATAGCAGCATAAGCCATTCTCATTACTGTATTCTCGTCGTCCTCCATAGATGTCACACCCAGGGCAATCTGTTCAGTTGTTTTTTTTAAACAATTATATTTCATATTACTAGATGTTCTTGAGCAGACCAGTTATCTGTGCTGGCCACTTCCAAAAACAAATGTAAATTATCCTTGCTCAGACAGTTCAAGAAATGCATGCCAACAATGAATAATAGTTATGAGTATTTATGAAACATCTAAATGCTTCAGAAAAATTAAAGCCATTCTGTAAATTCTGGTTGTTCAGATTCTATTTTGATGTGTATGCAAATTAGTATACAGTAAGGCTCTTATAATGCATGTTTTTTTAATGAATTGCAGAATATACATATGAGCCATAATTAGAACTCTTGGGAACAGCATTACCTAAATCTAATTTGCTGACATGCCATCGTAAGGTCAAGTAAGTCTTTAAAGAAAAGAACTCTAGTAATCTGAGATCAGAGACTTCCGGATTTTTCTTCAGATTTGTAGCACTGCATATTCATGCACGTGTTCAGCAGAAAAAGCAAACCCTTTTTGATACTAACCCTTTTTGATAATAATTCACGAGGCTATAAGTCTTGCTGCTACTATTGGCTGAAACCATTAAACACTACATTATAAATTAATATGCATTTGTTAAACTATGACCCTGGTTTTATCTTTGTCTGTCCTTCACAGAAAAATAATTTTGAGGATTTCATCAAGTTAAAGAAAAAGAATTCTATAAACTATCAGGTATTCCTTGTGTTTGCACATCTTTACTGCCATCTCCATATAAAATTATTCATATAGTTCAATTAATTTATGAATAACGTCTTTATTTTCTTTAGCTGAAACTGCTGTTTGAGTTGTATGTTACTTTTATAACAATGGGATACTGGCACGTTTCACCTTACAGATGGCTGTTCTGTACGGTGGCAATGTTTTGGCAGGAATAAATTTTACTCTGTATTATGAGATCTTTAACTTCAGAAAGCAAAACAGTGACATGTATTTTTTTTATTTCCTGTGTTTTTTCCCTAACAAGTCTCTTGGTAAAGGCTGGGAAATTCTTGTTTGGAAAATATTGAGGAATCTAGGTCAGAAGTCCTAAAAACATATGGAATTTTCCATAAACAATACTGCAGAGGTTTGTAGTTCAATTTAGGAGTTGAAAAGCAAGCTCTGAGGTATAGATTGCAATTATACAGAAATACTGCATGTTAAAACACCAATCTCACAACTCATAATTATGTTGAAAATATGCTGAGGTGGCTAACATCTAAAAATATGGCAATAATAAAAGTTTACGATTTGGGATTAGGAATGATTCCAGACTATGACATTGAAGAAAAATAATGGAACCTTATGTCTTACTATGGACCCATTCGCAGCAAAAGGTTTTTTTGATCCTAATGTTACATAGCACAATGGGTTTATTCTGATTTATCTGGAATATACTGAGTAAGTATTTGACATTCACAGCTCTTTTGAATATGGCATTTGTGGACAGCTTTGAACATCAGCTTCGTGGTTTTCTTTTCAATAATTTTTATTTATTTTAGAAGCTCCAGGTAAGATTCTCACTCTGCTTGGCACTCCACAGACAAATAGCAAGATAGAGTCCCTTCATCAAGGAACTTGCAATTTGAGTAATGGAGATAGAGGAAGGAGGCCAAAATAATCTAGCCCTACTTTACAGAAGGGAAAGTATGACAGAAGTCCATGACAATGATATTTTATTGATTTGGTGAGCATAAATTACATTCCAACCATGATGAAATATATTCCCATTTTTAAAACTATAGAGAAACACTTGACTTTCCCAAATTATAAAAGCCATTTCAAATTAATAATGTGGGTTATTAGCTCATGTAATATTGTTAAAGCTAGCAATGTAAGGAACTCATATTTCCCTTATATTTATAAAGACATAGAGACTTGTTTCTTTAATTTGATTTTTTTTTTAAAGGAAGACTTTCTTAGAAAAATAATTCACTGTAATTAGAGATTTTTTTAATTTTTTTGTTTTAAGTTATAAAATAGTTGCTGCTTTCTGGAATTATTGTTTTGTGATCTCTGTCTTGATGAAATCTTTCAATTTCTGAAATATCTTGTAACTCCTGAAATTCTTCTTGCTTGGACAACCTTTTTTTTTTTTTTTTTAATGTTGTAAAGAATAAAAAAAGTCTGTACTTAAGCAACCTTGAGAGAAATATGTTCTTGTGATAGGAACTAGTTTTGCAAGACATTTAGTTTATGTAGAACCATATATAACCGATATTTCTTGCTAAATATCTGAGAAAAAATGCTTATTGTATGAAAAATTTTGAGCTACATTTTGAATTGTTAAATATACAAATAAACTCTCCCTTACATTTCCTTTTTATCTTTATCTCTGTATTTGTCTCTTTCTTTTATACAAACCACTTTCCTATAAATCATTTTCACTGCATTGGATGCCCACGTTCTCCCCTCGGGAGGCACTCTAGAGGCTCCTTGTCCTTACACAAAGAGTTCAAGCTGTCACAGTCATGCTTTCATCCCTCCTTTCTGTTACTCTCCTTTTTTTATGATTTGTGGTCTGCTGTCTACCCCTTAGCCCTCTCATTTTTACCTCAGCTTGTGCTGCTTCCTACTAATCAGAGGCCATTTTTCCTTTTGGGAGTCATTCAAACTCCTACAACATCAGATCTCTTATCAAAATTCCTGTTTAACAGTCCTTTGTCTGCTTTTAACCTGTTTTATTGATTTTTTTTTTTAATTAATGCTTTGCAAATGATGCTCTTCTTAATGTAGCTTTCTCCACTTGTTTTGTTTTCTGTAGTCTTTCTGCTGTCTCCATTCATTTTCTGCTGTCATTTCTCATTATTTCATCTGTCTAATTCAAGGCCTGATCTACCTCCACCAATATAAGATTCCCATTGAAATTAATAATGCTTGCAAAATCAGAATATTTCCATCTAGAAGATCTTTTTTCTCTGTGTAAACCCTGCCCCCTCTTGGAAGTGTTTAGGCACAAGACAGTATAGCTTCAGTTTTACAGATGTCTGTATAATTTGAAGACAGGCAGATCAGGAGTTTGGCTGGTCCAATCTGTGCATGACAGCCCAAATAATATTACCCCTCACCTTCATTTTGGGTTCTTGAGTTGGGCGTCAGAAATCTGAATAAATGGTTTGGTGAACCGGAGAAACTAGTCAACACAACCCTCACAGGTGACGCTCTCAGGATATTCTGAAGAATTTATTTTTATGTTCAGCAAAAAAGGGATCTTCAGGGTCCGCTATGGAGGAGCCCAAGTGACCAGGACCAAGAGCAAGCAGCACCATACAGTTTTGCATGCTTGCTTGTTTTCTTGATAAACACCGACCACGGACACTTACCGCCCTTTCCAGTGGTAACACCTCACAGGCTTCCGTTGCTCCATCTGCCCTTGAATTCAGTCAGGAAATGGTTGGTCATTAGTTTATCTGCAATCCCATTACCTTTGAAACAGGCAAAATTCTAGGTGAAAGTTGTAGTAAGCCACTGTAATGTGGATGTTTTCTGGACAGGTATTCAGCATATTAATATAAGAAATTTTAATTAATCATAATTTCAGTTGACATGTGGCAACCAAAGAAAAGATCTGCTGCATGTGTATGACTGCTCCAACTATTGATTTGGCTTTTGGGCCTGGTCCAAAATCCATTCGATGAACTTAATATTCATAATCAGATCCTGACACTGGAATTTACTGAAAGCATTTATAAGTAGAGGTATATAATTATGGAATAAATAGAAAAAAATATCATAGCTTTGCAATGTTTAGTAAACCATTATGAATAATTTTTTCTCCTGACTTCTTCACATCTCAAACTGTAAAATCAGGGCAAAACCCAAAGTATATTTAGCACCATAATTATTTCATTATGGAGCTAAGGACAATGTGTTTGAATAGTTGAAAGCCTTGTGAAAAGCACACTGGAAAATGAATGGAAGATTTTTCATTACCTTCAGTCAGCTTCACATAAGTTCCAGAATCAGGCCTATCCTTCACATATCTGCGAGTGAGCCCAGGCTCACCCATTTGGGTGTTTTATTTAATACTTCACAGCTTCTGGTATAAAATGTGTGCCTTCCTCGATGTGCAGAAATATTTCTCAGACTATGTTTAAAATCTATAATATATATAAACATACATACATATGTATGAAAGCTAAAATATATACAAATAGCTAGCTGTATAAAAATTCCTTTCATGATGAAGGAACAGTTTGTATGTGGATGGGAAGCATTACCTGAAAACATATGTCTGGCCAATGCTTTCCTTAAAAATACTTCTGGCAGACTTGGTTTTATTAAACCAGTCATTGTGAAACTAGCTGAAATGCTGAGATGATAATGGTGTTTGGTAGCTCTAGGCTTTCTATGATTATTACTATCTTCTGAAGCAATAATATAAAATATTTAGAAAGGGATTTTTAACATGCTGTTTCACTGATCCAGCAATTTTTTAGCAAAAGTAAAAATGTTATTTGTCTCGACAGTCCCCATATCTTTATTCTTTTTTACCTGTTACTGATTTATGTGTGGGAGTTGTGTACAAATGAACATACCATTGGGAGCTGTCATTAGCTGCCTATGAACTGTACAAAAGCTGTTGCAACTGACATGAAGGTTGACAAAATCCTTGACCAAAGAAAGTGGTGTTTGAGTTTTCCCCTGCTCTTGCTATTGGCCATGTAACCTCTTCTAGCAAATGTTATCATACACATGGAAGGTCTCCCAGCACATACCCCACGGCATGGATTCTCTGGCTGGCAGGCCAGGGTGGGCTTTGCTCTGTGGCAGATTTCTGGCTGCCATGGAGGGGCAGAGGAAATGAGCAAAGTCTCACTCTCAAAAGAAAAGCAAGAACGCTTGATGAGCAGCTTTTCCTCAGTTATTGTGCGTCTCCAGCATTAATATGTGGAATATTTTTCAGGGCAAACTTTTAAAAGTTTGGATTATATCACATGTTAATACTGAGTTACGGAAAACAATTATTACTTTTTAACATTTACATACACATAGAGAGTTTGGATTCTGGGGATGAAAAAGATGTCTCAACACTGAAAAAAACCATCATGTGCTGTAAAACATAACATAAAATTAGGCCTAAGTTTTCCAAATACTTATGGATGTACTTAACTTTATTACCTTGAACAGTCCCAGGCAGTCAAAGGGTGCAAAGCCTGAGAATCAAGGAGGAAGAATTTTACTATTATTATAATGATATAATTATTGCTATTTTAACTTTAGGCTCCGAATTTTCCTGTGTTTAGAGCTCATTTGTGTCCTTTTTAATGGTCTAATTTATCTTCAGTTGTGAGCAGCAATCCATGTGAGATTTTTCTGGAACACTTTGAAGTCCCGGATTTAAAAGTGCCTCTTTTGCCAGTTATCTGAGGTGAGAATCAGGTCAGCTGTATTGTTTAAACAGCTTTAGTCTGAAAAAGAAGAGTTTGGCTAAATGAAAAAAAAAAAAAAAAAAAAAAAAAAGAAGATATTTTAAAATGAGAATGTTTCTGAGAAACCATCTTCATTCAAAAAAAAGTACCTTGTGTCTCTGATACTTGCCACATAACCTCAGAAAGGACACCATTAGATCATGCCTGGCAAAACACAGCTTATTATTCTTGTTACAAATTGTTTGCTAGGTGCCAGCATTGTACTGCTTCACAGAATCAGGAAGAGATGGAGACATAACTCTCGCCATGAGGATTTTACAGTCTAAATATGCAGATCAGATAAATCCATCACAAAATGCATAGGAAGATCCATGGGAGAGATCTACAGAAGCGTGTTGCTGTTTTCATTTGAGTCTTTGTTGAAATTAATTAGCATTAATGGACACAATAAATTAATTTTAAAAGTTATTTTAATTAACATAAATAGAACATGGAGCTGATTCCAGGACAAACAGGTACATAGAAGCTATGCAAAAGGAACACAGAGGCTGAGACAGGCTATAATGGGATGACAAATAAGGAGAAGTTGAAGGCCAAGGACAAAAATTCAGGCCTGATGTGAAAGACAGAAAAGCCAAAGAAAATCAGAGAGAAGAGCAATACAGATCTTCTGCAAATAAAAGATCTGCATAGACTGAGAGACAACATTTTAAATTAAGTGCTAGCAAAACTTCCAATATGTTTTGATTGTATACTGAAAATATCTAAGGAAGCATGACAGCAGAATAGGATCTAGTTATGGATATATTAATTGGTGAAATGTTCTTTCGATGAAGTAGGAATATATTTGCAGAATGTATCTGGGGAAACATGCCAGGAATTCCAACTTCCAACCACAATCTTGCTTAAACAATATTAAAAAAAGGGAAAGAAATATTGTCTTATCTATTTCTTCTTATGGACTTCCATTACATAAAGTTTCTCTGGTCTGTGATATCTTCTGCCCTCAAATACCTTGATGAGTTGTGGCTTAATCTAGTTAAAATTCATTTCTCACTTTGGTACATGGGACAAATCTACTCTTCCAATTAAAAAATCTGTTCTACTGACATACTAATGAGCAATTAGCTATTATCAGATATCTCAGGCTTAAATAATTAATATAGCCTTTGAAAGACTATGGGTGAAAGGTCAAATAAAGCCAATTAAATTAAGACAGTGATCAATAACTCACTGTTATAAACTATATGACTTGATTCTATAACAACTGTCATGCATTAAATTTCTGTGGTATAACTAAAGCATCTGTTTTAGAAAACAGAATATTCCCTGGCTATTAATAAAGCTGGGGCCACTTTAATTGTTTTTGAATGTCAGTATTGTGTTACCCAATGCCTGCTGTGTTACATTCAATTCATTTTTAGGCACAAGATCACAAAAACAATTTCACTGAAACCCACAGGGAAACTAGATGTTCAGGTTGAACCTTTGTCCTTAAACTATAGTGTTTTCATCTTTAAAACTCAATCTCCAGAAGAAAAAAGGATAACCTAAAGTGAAATAACAAATCTCTCAGTGGTTGCTTGAGGCCACATGGAGTAACACCACCACACATGTTCCTGAGGGTGACCTCAAGAGCATTTTACCAAATTTAAAGTCTAAAGCAGCTCACCTTCAGTCTCTCAATTCTTTTGTCAGGGCTGTGATTTGTCAAAGGACTAATTCTAAGAATACATCTCAATTGGATGAAGACACAAATTTTAAATGTAACAGAGTGACATTAATTCTAAAATTCTACAGTTCCATCCATACACAAGATTTGTGATCTCAATTTTAGAGGTTACTTTCTAGTTCTTGGACAACTTCAACTGCAGGACAGCCTTAAATTCTCAGACTGAGGAAATTATCTGTTATATTAGGATGAAACTGGCATGGTTTATGGGCTGAGCAACTCCACAGGAGTTATACCAGGTTTGCTGTATTTGTTGATAAACATCACAGCCCAATTTTGCATATTTTGCATATAAGTATAAATGCATGCATGTACATATTTGAAATCTCTGCATTCTTTCAGAGTTTTGAACTACTGGATGCTAGAAGAGTTGTAGTAGCTTTCTTTGATTAGTTGATTTTCATTTTTCTGATTGACTGTTGTTAAGATTTGAGGTGGCTAATTCTCCTTTATTGGCTTTGAGGAACCATTTCACTAATAGTCTACTCCTCCTGTTTCTGGAGACAGGATGCTTATATCATACATCTTTGTTGCCGTAAATCACGTTCCTTTATGTGATCTCTGGTCACTAATTCTAGATGCTAGTTAAAAAGCTGCACTTAACTGTAGCTTGTACCAAGATATATAATAATTTTTATAAACTGCTGGTAAAACTATCTATATCAGCCCATCAGTTCGAGCTTACATTTGCCTGTCCACATATGTGAAATTTCCTTAAGAAGAGCATTAAGTTTGTTGCCTGTTGTGAAGGACAATACGAGGATATACAAAGATGTTGGTGAAAGGTGGAATTGTAACTTATAGAAGAAAAGATTACATGGGTCAGTTTTATCTGTGACTTGCATTTTGTCAGCTAAGGGCAAGGATTCCTCTGAATGTCTGTCAGAAGTATGGCTTTGATGATTTTGAAGCCTATGGAGAACTTGCACAAAAACCCCACTGTCCCGTGTTTCTGTTGTCATAGCTACTTTAACCAGTAAAATTAAAACTTGTTCTGTCCAACTGTTTACAGATTGTGTTGTCTTTAGGATTGACCATTGCCCTACATCATTTACTTTGAAGGATTTTTTACATATGGTGAACATCTGAACTCTGTCTTTACATAGTTTAACCTTCTTTAAACAGGAGAAACAGAGAGGTATTGTGGTGATGTATGGCACAGTGTTATCAGTTGAAACTGTAATTGAACAAAAGTTCCTATAATTTCATTCCCTTCTGTTCATTTGGAGAGGATGATGCCAATGCTTTGGAATATGACTGGAGTGCTTAAAAGAAATGTAGATTGGTTGAAAAACAGTGCACCAGCTATGCCACTGAAATATCCGCGGAACTAAAGGTGGGATAGTTAAAAATCCATAACATTTTCCAGTTAGCTCTATTACAGAGGTCTTACTGATTTAACGGGCACAAATTTGGACTCGGGCTTTGGAAACTCCTGTTTTACATACAGTTGTTCCATTTATTTGAAAAAATGCAATCATTTTACTTTGCTAGTATATTATAGATGTGTCAGGCAGCACTACTACCACAATATGATCAGTTAAACATGCTCAGTCTCTAATTGTGGTGTGACAAAGGGATAACCCTGAAAAAAGTGTTCAGTTATTTTCATGCATTTGTCTTTTGAACTAAGATCTTACATGCTTCTACTCAACCTAAAGTGAAAGTTCTCAAAAAATACATTGCCTGTTGTATTATTAGTTAATTAGTAAAATTAGTACTATGCTTAAAAATGTATTTTAATGCAGACAGGTAAGACGACAGCATTAAGACTGACCAAATACTCAGACTAAACTCCTTTTCTCTCAGCTAGTGTATGTTCTTTTGTATAAGCT
This sequence comes from Athene noctua, assembly GCF_965140245.1. Lineage (NCBI taxonomy): Eukaryota > Metazoa > Chordata > Aves > Strigiformes > Strigidae > Athene > Athene noctua. The sequence continues at coordinate 34,798,901 of NC_134038.1, forward strand.
GTAACACGACATGGATTTGTTACTATTAAAGCCAATGGGAAGATCTTTACTGATATTCAAGGTAGGTACATCTGAAAAATTTGAACATTTACTACATTTTGGGGAAAATTACCCAAATTGAAACAAAGACTTCCTTCACAATGTGCAAGTATTGGAATAGGCCACCACCAAATTTCTGTGAAATATTTCTGTATATTACTTAAGAGAGAAAAATCATAGTTTGATGTTATTTAATCAAACAATTGCCTTCTGCTGTAGATAGTAAGTTGTGTTTTATGCATCATAAAAAGTTATACTAGGGACTACATCAGGAAATACTTTAGGAATACATGAGGTGAATACACATTTTGGGTTTTGGCTACATAACTTTATCAGAATAGTTTTGGTGGCCAAGGGCACATAGATTTCTATTTTCAAGGTGAATATTTATTTTCCTCTGATGTACTGGCCTTTTAAATTTCTCACAACATAATATAAACATTGGGTGATGAGTAACTTCAGGGTACACTTTGTGACTTTTATAGTAAGAGTAAATATTTAACACCTATGATTTTGTTATTAGAATATCATCTATTAAAGGTATTTTATTGATATTGGCTTAGTAGTGCATTCCCCCAAGCTATTCTTTATTTTTTATGTTTTAAACATTTTTTTTCAGTATTCACATTTTGCCTTAGCTCAAAACAAAAGATGCAGAAAAATTGCATTAGTTGGAAAAAACACGATTTCTCCACTACAGTCTTCATATTGATAGAACCTGTAAAAGTAACACTGATTTTTAAGATTTTGAACTTTGTATGAGTTTTCTCAATAGCTAGGATTAATTATATGGCTACTGAGAAAAAACAGCAAGCAAACTTTAAGTTCTGATTTCATACCACTGCTATGGAAGGGATAGGATTTAACCATTACTGCTGAAACAGAAATTCATTTATGATGCTAATCCACATTGACCGTAATACTTTTATGAAGCTCCATTCTTGCAAATGCAGATGTGAAACCTTCACTTCAAATACATGAGTGGTCCCCCAGAAACACTTAAGTGCATGTGTACAGAACTGGAGCCTACATTTTCACACAAGAGCTCATTCAGTTTTGGTAAGAGGCACAATAGAACACACAGTAAAATGGAATAAAAGCACAAAGTTGTTTCAAAGTTAATCACAAAGTCTTTAAGATCATATGCAAGACACTGCATATTCAGGTGCATCAAGGGGACAACAATATAATGCATTAATTCTTTCACTCTACTGCCATCAGGCACCAACATACATTTTCTCCTATAGTTTGTGTTGAAGTTACCCACCATCCTCATACTTCAAGAAGAGAGCGGGACCAGAAAATCTATTGATATGGTTACCCATTAAAAAAACAAACTCCACAAGCTTTGTTTGCCAAGGAAGGAAAAATGTGTGCAGTCTAGTGACACAATGGCACAAGATTCAGCTAATGTAATTGAAAAGGGGATGGACATGAAGACCTTGTAGGTGCCTGGATTGTATTATCCCCAAGACATTTTTCATAACATAATTGGGACCAATGCTGTGCATTCCAAAAGCAAAAAAAAATTACTCTTTTCTAGTTGTTTTCATGACTACCAGGGACCAATCATTTGTAGTGGGGCTGTTTTTTTCTACCCAGAGAAAGTAATAATTGCATTAGAGGCTTTAAAATTATCCTCAATTTCCCTTCAGTTTGGTGGCAGAATTTTAACAAGTTGCTTCCAGGAACCCTTGAGAGCTTTCCTCAGCATCTCATTCTGTTAAAACCTTAGATTCATCCCTGCAATTACTATGGAATTTAAAATACAGTTATAAGCATTTTAAGATTGGCCTTGGTACGTCACCACTATTAAAATTTCTATTAGTTTTTTATTATCTGTAATTCCCCTATAGCACCATGGATTTGCCTAATAACAAATTTATTCTTCTATATTATAGGTTGTATGGGATAAAGTTGAGAACAGTAACGTAATGTAAAACTCTCTGTTCAGTTGGTTGCAACTTTTTCCAAAGTTTTTTTTTTTATTTGTTGCTGTTGTTGGTTTTGCTTAATTTTTTACCCTGGTCTGTATTGTATTTAATAGATGCATTTTTGTTAACCATTCTAGCTTTAATGTCATGGCTAACAGACCTCTGTGAAAATTGCAGCTACTTGTTCTCATTCAGTTCCAAAGCATGGACTTTTCCAGCACAGTATGTAAATTCTTCCTCTTCAAGTCTGCTGTCTTTCATGACTTTCAGGTAAAACATGGCTGCTTTCAAGCTCCAAACAGGCCATATACTCCCTGGATTATTCTCCTAAACCAGGGAATTTCCATCAGGTTTTTGTGCAGTTTCTATTTTAGAGGGAAATGGGGCAGATGATCTGTGTCAGGGGAAATTTGTCGTAGATAGCAGCATGTTTATGGTGTTCTATAGCAGTCTACAGAGATCCTATATTCTTGAGCTGTGAGTTTTGTTATCTGACTAGTTAAGTATTTCTCATTTTTGCTCAGACTAGTGTATGAACAAATTTGGGCAGAATAATTTTTACAGTTATGAACTAACACCAAAAATCTCTAGTGCTTGCTTTCAGTTTAGTGCAGGAACGGCACTCATGTTTAATTTATGAAGACTGAATTATTGTAGCAATCCCCTCACATTTCTTTATAATACTAATAGATATGTGGGAGCCTACTACGGTAGCAATATCATGCTGGCTTGATAAGGTTACGTTTGGTTACAAGGAAGAGAGGGCCCACAGCATAGGTTCGTATATAATTAGAGTAGAAATATACCCAAGGAAATGACATTGTAGGGACAAGAGTTATATACTGAGCAGAGGCCCTTGATGAATATTTAATCTTGTAAAAGAAAAGAAAACTCATGGTTAATGCTGCAAAATAAAATGCAGGTTTATGATATTGGCATAATAATCTTCCTACAGGTTAAAGAATTTCAGATTCTAGTAAATTCAAAGTTGAGGAAAAAAATTATTTCCAAAGCTCACAGGTTTCAGTGTCATTAAAAACACAATATTTATAAAGCAGATATAAAAGATTGGGTATGTGAGTGGATCAAAAAGGAGCTAACAAAGCAATTATAGTTTGGCTGGAGTATTTGAATGATGAAGAGAGAGTTCTTACTAAAGCTTGAAAGAAAAAAAAAAAAAAGGGAAGTCAAGTGTAAAGGAAATCAGATATTATTTTTTCCTGATCTCTCGCCAAACACCCCATTGAAGAGGCAAACCTTTATTCCAGTAAAGAAAGTTTTCCTGCCAAAAATGTGGAGGTGGCTACTTTGTTCCCAGCCAAGCTGAGGATGAATTATGAAAATAAAACTTATATCTACTGGGACCCTCAGTCGTCTGAAGATCTGTTGCAACATGTTGAAAGTGACCTAATTCAGGAAGATCTGGATTCTAGTTTAGGCTCAGAGGGAACTTGAGGACTTTATGGTTTCCTTTTTTTCTATCAAGTTTTATAGCCCACATTTGTAGTAAAATAATGTTGTTTGAAGTTTGTATGTTTCATGGGAGTGGTGCCTTGAAGAAGTTATTTCAGTTAAATGGCACCAGATGGAGTGTTTAGTTTGTGACAGGATTCCAGTGTTTAGTTTGAAATTATGTTCTTTATTTGATGGCTTTATGGTATCAACAGCTATTCTGCTGGCATATATTCTTGTTCTGCCCCTTGGAAAAACTGGATAAAATGCATCTTGAATCGATTTGGGGAAAAAAAAAAAAGCTATGCTTAGATATTAACATAGAGGATTTTCTTCACTCTGAGGTTCATTACTTCATATCAGAGTATGAATAAACTTTTTAATTCAATAATATGTCTTGGTTCTTTTTTGACTATATGACAAACCCCAAAGATATATAGGAGGGACAGAATAAATCCTCAAAAACAACAATAATAATTAATATTTGGTGTGAGAGTCAAAACGATTTCTGTACTAATATGGGGAGTCAGTATGTAATTTTTTTTTTTTTTTTTAATTTGCTGTCTTCCTTTATGATGGTGTTGCTATATTTTAGAACCTCCACTTTGTAGCAAAAAATAAAAGCTCAAAGAAGACAGGAAGGAGATCATCACTGGTAAATGTCAGGGCAATGAGGTTGCTACTAATTGTGTCATTGACTTTTAACAGCACTTCATCCAGACGTAATGGGGGGGGGTGGGGTGGGGGGGTGGAGAGAGAAGACATCTATGGAATGGAAATTACCAGCCAAAGAACAGAAATGAAAAAGGGGGAACAAATTATTTTAGAAGAGAGAGGTCATGTCCATAAGGGGGCAGCTCTTTAGAAACAGAAAGCACAGAAGTAAAAATGAGAGTGTGAGTGATTTTCTCTTCCTTGAAGGAAACTGGGCTCCTCAGCCCACAGTCTTTTAGTAGTGGCAAAGACTCTAAAGTGGGAAGGTAAACATGTGGGAGCTTCTGTTTTCCCTAGAAAAATTTACAAAATCCAAGGACTTTTAATAGTGAGAGACTCTGAGAAGGAGACAGAATTCAGGTGTCTCGTTTTGTGTACATCAGCAAATACATATCTAACTACTTGTATTATCTATGTATAGAGTGGTTGTGCTAAAGAAAATGAAAAAGTTAAAGGAATAAAGTAAATATTTTAAACTTTCGAATGATATTCAACGGTTAATATAAAAACAAACACAGTCACAGGTGGGTGAGACATCACCAGCATGTGAGCAGATAGAAAAGTTGATGGGAAAATTTGAGAGATCTCATCACTCACTCTAGGATCTATGAGAGTTATATTATAGAAAAAGTCATCCTGAGAACAGGTCCATACAGTAAGAGGCCATCCCACAGAGAGCATGTAGCTTCTTAGAGACATTGGAAATCTTTTGGTGAACCTATCTGTCTCTAGGTAGTGCACCTAAATTACTTTTAAAACTGAGACTTAACCTAGAAGGCACTTAGACATTCCTCAAAGTTTTGCTCCAAGTGAGCCATGTCTTTTAAAAACAGAAGATTTCTAACCAGAAACACTTTGAACGCAAGAGGAAATTCTGGAATACACATACTCCCCGAAAGCAGAACTCTTCAGCAAGAAAACCACAGACTCCTGCCAGAGCTCAGCTCAGGTTTCCAAATAATTTGAGGTGTGGCACACTGCAAAGAGTAAGATTTATAGGAATTCCTTCATACATTTTAAATATATGACTGAATTGTAGGAACAGTTAACTCATGTCTTCTCTTTTGGGACCGGAGACATTAAAGAGATTGTCTTTTTTTTTTTTTTTTTTTTTTTCCCCCCCTATAAAACGGTTTCAAATATATCCATTATCATTAAATGCTTATTTGTATCTTTCTTAGCTAGGTGTTAATTTTCATACCTCATTTAGCTGAAAAGAAAAAATATACACCATCTTTGAAATCTTGAATGAATTAATGCTGTTAAGAACTAACAGAAAAAAGGAAAAGATTTAACTTTATGAAGGAATTACTACTGTCATAGTGTCTTGGAAAAAAGTCATATAAATAATCACAGTTATGACAAGCATATAGAAACCGAGATGTTTCTAATTTCTCCTGCCTCAACTTTAACAGTTTTAGTGTTCTGTAAAGGCCAGGAAAAATCTGGGGTTTTTGCACTGTTTTTCCCCACAGGTCTGTAAAAAACAAACAAAAAAAAATCAACCAACCAAGCAAACCAAATAACCTCCCCCCCCCCCTAAAAATCCAAGCTGATGAAAAACTCTGAAGTTCCAACAAAGAAAACCCCATGTTTAAATAATCATACCTAGGTAGTTAAAGTTCTCATCTTAAAGATGTTTGAGTAATTTGCTGCTCATCTTCCCAGCAATGCCTTGGCCTTTCATTTAATTTGTTTTCAAAGAGATGAGTCTTGTTAAAGCATACAGATACCCTTGAAGTGTTATGATAGAGGATCTCTGTGGATATAATGATTAAACAGTTCAAGAAATACCCATTCTCTAATCAGCAATCACACCAAGTGTCTATTGCACTGATCATACTTAACAACACAATTTGTACAACAATCCTTGCCCCTTGCCTCTGCCATGCCCAGTTGTGGACACCATTCGCTCTTCGGCTCATGAACACACAGACAACTTTCCACTTCAATCACAGTCACACAGCATTTGTTTGGAAAAATCTAGTGAGCCATAAATCATTAGCAGCCTACACTCCACATCTGGAAGATCATTTAGATCAATCACACCATAATACTTCCAGTTATTCTAGAGGAAAAGAGTTAACTTTTCCTAAAAGAGCTATCTGCATGTGAAAAATATACCCACATACGTAGCTTTATTTTTAAATGTTATTGTGACTTTCGACACTATTCATTCAACTTTTTATTTCTTTAATTTTGGCAATCCACTCATACTGCATTTCCTAGTCTTTAGGCTAGATCTGTATTCATGCATCCTGCAGTGTTTTCATTTTTTTGTATCCTTGGCATCTTTGTGAAGTATTCAAGCTTTTCATTTGAGAAATTATTTTCATTTTTTGGTGATGTAATGAAGCCCTCAGAGAAGTTCTTCACTGCCAAGTCCATTACACACTTTTATTAGTACTTATGCGATGATTGTTATACAAAACCATATATATTTCTATGTATAAATATATATATCATGTGCATATAAATGCAAACAGTGGAAGTGGAACAAATAACGCTGCTACTCTTTACTATTTCATCCTTAAATAGCTCAGCTGTTTTCCCTTTTTTCTTATAAGTAATCACCTTTCCCATCTGAAACAAATTAACTCCTGGGGAGGATATGTTCTGAGAGCTTTCATATGGTCCTTGTTACCAGGGAAACTACTTCTTTTGTCAGTATGTGTTCTGAAGCTCACAGACAGTGTAGATTGCTTTGTAACATCAGATGACAAGAGACAGCAAGGGCCAACTAGTTTGCATGTGGATTCTGAGTGAAAAAAAAATAATTAGAGACTCACACAGCACCAGCCAACATTACTTATCCTGGACAGCTCTTCAAAACAGAGGTGTGCAAAATAGTGTGGTTTATCCATGTATTCAGCTTCAGTAGGTTGATGAAACAAATATTGTCCTGAGGGCAGGTGGGTGGGGGGATGTAGTGCAGAGCATCCATCAGTGCTGGGGAGTCCTCTGCCGGGGGATGGCATGTCAGGCATGTGCTGGACACCGCAGTGTCCAGGTTAAGAGTGCAGGAATAAGCTGTTAGAGGACATCACTTCCCTTTGAGCAGGTTCTTCCTGAGTAGATGCATCTCATCTTGAAAGTGATTTGTAACATTTATTTAGTTTTTGTCACTACACTGTGTGTATTTTTCTATAGTATTAAGCCCAGAGTTTCCACTTCCTTATGAAATACAGTACCTGAGAACATACCTTTATAATGAAAAATGTCTTTTTTTAAAAAAAACAAACATATGGTCTGCTTTTGTATTTTCAGCAAACAAAACCAACAAGTACATTAAGGAAGTAAACTAGAGCTGTGATTTTACCTGATAATAATTACTGCTGTTTCAGAAGTTTTCCTCTTTTACATTTTTAATCTGTAACGAGCTCAATGCCCACACTTTGAGGGAGGATTGAGGGAGGTATGCGAATTTAAATTGACTAGCAAACAGGATATAGAGTTGAGCCAACAGTAAGAAACAGTGTGCCATTAACGGCTTCTGAACATCTCAGCAAGGCTTGTTTTTAAGAGTCTGTTAATAACAAGGCTCAATGTATGTCTAGAATTTTATTCAGAGGAGATGGTTTGTTTCAGAAGTGAAGAAAGACTGGATTAATGGATCTAGATTATTGTATTCTTTTTTTTAAAAAAAAAAAAAAAAAGAAGAAAAAGATCATCTGGATAATCCATTTTCATTCTTTGGAAGACTAAAATAATAAAACCAGGAACACTGGCTGCAGAAGTGGAAATATCAGCTTAGTTTTAATCATAAGCATTCCACAATCACTGCAACAGTCCTGACGAGTTGGAGTTCAGTCTTTGTGAAAGCCATATATGAATATAACTGATGTTTCAGTCAGCAGCACCTAACCATGAATATTTGTTATGAGAACAGATCACAGAAAACATAACACATTGACATTACACATCAAACAATATTTGGAAAAAGTCTCTACTATTAATCTGAGCCGATCACCAGGTAGTGGCTCTTTAACAAGATGAACACAATCAGAAATGATAAATAGTAGACACCAGGCCACACAAAATAACTGGGATTATAGAAATGGAAGAACAAGTGATTATAGTCACTACTCTTAGTTATGTGGCACCAGATGTATTAAATACTAACACAAAGGTAAGGTTCCTTGCCTGGAAGCATTACAATCTAAACAAAGTTTTTATGCACATGATGGGAGGTAGTCCAAGAAAACCAGTGCAACTGGATGGCAAATTTATGAGTGCATTTGGTATAATGAGGCGTAAATGATTTTCTCGTGATTTTCTCTTATGATTTCCAACATATAACACTTTTCTATATCAGGTTTGTGTTTCTCAAAGGTGCATCCAATGGGCCTGATGCAGCAAAGTATATGGATGTGTGCTTTAATCTCATAACCATATACACAAGCATTTTAGATAAACTCTCATTCTCATCTGATTTCAATGGGACGTAAGTACATGCTTCAGTGTTTTGTGCAAATGGAGATTATCCCACATTCTGCTAAAATAACAGATATGTGGAGAATAAAACACAAAACCTCTTCCCCTTGGGACACTGGGTAAAAATCCAAAGTAAAAGAGACTAGAGTGTGTGAGACACTCAGGTGAGCTCTTCCTTGAATTCTGTAAAAACGGTATTTTCAGGTCGGGTTTATAGCTAGGAGGTCCTGCAGGAGTTCTGCAAAAGCAAAGCATTTAGACCCTGAGGGAAGAGAGAATGCTCTTCCCAATCTCTTTCAACAATGGTCTCCCTTGTCAATTAAAAGGATGCCAGCTACTGTCAGCTAGGAACGTCTGTCAAGCCCTTAGTGTAAGACGCCTGAAGGGAGGACGCAGATTAAAGCAGTGTAAGAAAACAGATGTTCGAGCATGAACTAGAGATGTTCTGAAATTCAAAGAGGTTGTTCAGCCTTAATGTGCTTAATTACAGAATTTCTTGTTGCTGTCATTAAAATTGAACCCTGCTGTTAGCTCATTCATCTATGCTCCAATTTCCATTAAAAAATTTCAGTTCTTTTTGGGGTGGTAGGACCACCTAGATTTGCTGATCCCTGAGATGTTACATCAATAGGGGAAAAATATTCTCTTTACAATTCTGAACTATTCAATGGTAAATGTAAAAAGGAAGTCCAGCGCTTAAATTCCAGGACTAGGGATTAGATGATCTAGATTTTATTACATTAGATAGATTTGTGATGAAAACCTCTCTCCCTTGAAAAACCTTGGAAGTTTTGCTATTAACTTCAAAAGACTCACGATTTCTCCCTTGCTGTTAAAGTTGGAGTTAGTAATTCAGGTTAGTCTTTTGAAAAGGCCTCAGAGCTACAAATCTTAAGAGAATACAGAGCATCCCAAATATCAAGCATCTATCACTGGTGAGCTCCTTTATGCAAATTCTCTACCTATTTTTTTTTCCTTGATTTTCCGATGTAGAAAATAAGATAAATAAATTTGGGGTTTATAGAGAAGTTTTACTTACTGATAAATCAATGGAAATAAAACAGCATTAAAAAGAAATGAAAGGCACTAAAAACTGCATGTGATTAATCTTGCTCTTCCTCTCTTCCTGAGTTAGGTCAAAACTATTTTCAGTTTTCTATGTAATCTTCATTTTTCAGATTTGTTCATTTTGGGATAGAATGAAAATTGGGACCATTTTGGTGAAATGTATTCTTTCTAAAACATTTTAAAACTACACTGAGACTTTCAGTAAAATTGAAACTGTTTTTAAAGGAATGTTAAAAAAAAAAAAGTTTTTTATGAATCTTGTAAAAATGAAACATTTTCACATTTTCATTAAAACATTTCCAATGAAACAGCATATCCAGAGGGAACAGTCCCAGCTACTTCAAGTCATAAAAAGAAGAAAATAAAATCAAGGAAAACATAAACCTAATATTCCAAATTTCCAAAAAACAGAGTAAAAATAGTCACATAAATATTTAAGATAAATATAGAGATGAAAAGGTCAAACTTGTGCCTACAGGAAGCCCAGGAACAATCTGAGCTTTCGTTTCAGATTTTGAATGAAGTTATATAAAGATGCCTTCAAATGTGGTTAAGGACAGGGGAGAGGAACACCCGTTCCTGTGGAGTCACTCTATGGAAGGACACTGAAGCTCCTGGAAGGCACTTGGGTAGAGCTCTACATGCCAGAAGTTATGAGTCATGTGTCTGTGACAGCGTGAACCTGAAGAGACTGGAGTAAGAGCCACAGAACCACAAGTATTTGTGTCCATTTAATACAAATATCAGCATAAAAAGCCTGGCACCAAAACCCAGCATTATATCACTGCATAAGAACTGCACTGTTGCAATGTGCTATTCACATTTCCATACACCCAGCTCAATACTTTTAATCTAAAATTTCATTTGACTTTTTAGGCTTTTCATTGTCCCTCATAGAACATTCCCTCAAATACTCTGAATAGTCTCTACACTTAATTCCTGAATGGTGCTTTACAGTTCTCCAGATATTCTCTGAGTAAAAAGACTTCAAGGTGTCACATTTAAAGGAGTTCCATATTTGTATTCAGGAACCTAAACAACTGGCCTGCTCTTAGATGGTTCTCATTTGTACATATAAAAGATGTGATCAAGATATCAAATGTTCTCTGTACATAATATTGGGAGCAATAACTACTGGATATACTAAATAATTCTGGAAAACAATTATGAATCTCAGTAGAAGCAAAGAACTTCTGTGAGTTGGATATGTACTGTGTGAGCTGGCTACTTCTGAAAATCAGCCCATCAGAATTTTTTTATCACTCTCTCAATATATCAGCCTCAGCAGTACCTGTGACTGTGTATCATAAATTATCTGTTTTGGTTAGCATTCCTACCAATAAAAGCACATGCTAAGGTACTGATGAATAATGAGCACAGTAAGGTTGGTGAAAATTCAGATATTCGTAGAAACATATGAGGGACAGTTTCCACAGCTGGTTGTCACAAAGCATTATAAATGCTGCTTTAGAAAACGTTTTTCAGTTTTAGGAACCGGTTTGCTGAAAGAAAATTCAAAATGTTTATTTATTCTTTAGCTGAAATATAACTTAAAATCATTTTGGCATGGACTGTCTGCAGAGATATGACATATTTGGATGGCAGTTCTCCTTACCAATGGTCAGAGTTTTTTGCTGGGAGACAAATACACAGAACACAGCAAGAGGCTGACTGAGTGCTGCTTAATGACAGCTTGAGACAGATATTCACAGAATTTAGCAGGTAGCAGAAAGAAAATGGAAAGAAAATGAGGAATCTCCATACCATCAGAAAATCTTTTTGTTAACAGATCACTATCATTGCTAGTCTATGTACTCCCTCCAATACCTTCAACCAAAGTTCCAAGTCATTGGTAAAAAAGGGACAAAAAGAAAAGCTGATATGCAAAAAAACCCCACAGATATCCCCCTCCAAAAAAAACCCCAAACCCTAGAACAACAGTAGCTGACCCCTGATATTTTTGGCTGAAATCGGAACAGTCTGGGCTATACCATATCTGCAGAAGAACAGCTTCTGGGTCTGCTTGTCCAAAGAAATTATGCCAGTTTTTCTCCACTCTGCACCAGGAGGGGTATTAGTAGAGCATCGTGCTGGATCTACAAAATTATATTAGCTAGGAAAAAAAAAGTATTATGGTGTTTGGAGTCATATTAGGGCCTTCAGGACTGCTATTTTGCATGTAATCTAAAAGTGTTTTCAGTAGTAAAATATCCCAGGACAGAATATCAAGGTATTACTCCAGAAATGACCTTAATACGAACAATGAAGCAGCAAAGGGAGGGGATGCATGCTGTACATCTCAGAAAATCTGAGTCGGTCTGTCTTGGTAGATACAATGCTGTTTTTCAACTGATCTCAGTGAGTGTTAGGTGAGTATTGTACATGAACAAAGCAACACATTTGCTTCTTTGGTGTTTTAAAAGATTTTGCAAAGGTTAGCCAGAAGAAGGTGGGAGAAGGTGAGTCACCTCATGCACTTCTAAAGAGACCAATAACAAAAGAGAAATCATCAAAAGAAAAACAGTTACTTTTAATTGTCCCTTCTCTGCTTAAGTGACAGCTGTAACTCTTTCATTAACGACACTAAATTTACCTTGAAAAAAAAAAAAGGAAGAGGAAAGCAGCATGTGTAAAAATAGGTGCTATTCAAATAAATGGTCATTTAGTTATAAAAATGTATCCTAAAAACCTGTTAATTCATTCATATAGTCAGATGCTACTGACATTGTTCAAGCTGCTAAAATATAGGTGTAAACATTTTCAGTGTTGATAAACCAAGGAAGAAATACTTTCTTCACATTTTTTTATGCCACAGCTTCTATGAATCTGCCCCAAGCACAATGTAGAATGGAAAACAGTTTAGGAGGGGCTCTTACTTCATATCAAAATCTTTCACTTTGTACCCCATTGTTATTTCTCATAAGTTGTGGTCTCTGATAGCTCAAGAAAACATTTTCCCTGTTATTTCTTTTATATCCTTCCAACAGTTAGAGATAATTTTATCATCTTTACTGCTTTACTGCTAGAAGTGTTTTTTTCTCCTAGAAGTATATTTTCTTTTTAAAAGAAAAGACACCCCCAAACTTCATATGGCATTTCATATTTCCAAAATACTTCTGTAAGTACTGTGTTTTCATCAGTTTAAACCGGCAAGGTTGCAGTACATTTGATCAACCCTGAAAGACTCTCTTGTTACAGAGATCCATTTTTCAGTGAATAAATGTAAAATGCCTATTGTTTCGCATAAGCTATTTGAGCACCAACCTTAATATAGTATAGTAAATATTTCAACATCTGAAGCTTTTCTCTGTATGGCATGATCCTTAGACATTAAAATCTATGGATATTTTCTAGTTGCAGTGGGAGCAAGCTGTCTCCCCCAAGTCTCCCATCTAATCCTATGCTCTGTCCAATAGTAATTTCTGTTCCTTTAAACCACGAGAAATTGACTGTTCTAGTCACTGACAGTTCCACCGCTTGCATTTGTTAACCTGTAGAGTTTACAATGTGGATCAAACCTTTTTGTTTTTCTTTTTTTTTTTTTTAAAACGGTGCAAAAAAAATTTATATCTGAAGTTACAAGCAGGAAGAGTTTCTCCAGAAATGAACAAACAGGCCTTATAAAATCTGTAGGTTCAAAACAAAAATTTACAGATCTTTTCCTCAGGACCTTTGAACATTTCCTGCAGCCAATCTCCAGCCTGCTTCACCTCTATTCCCAAAGGTTCCTCATAAACTTTGCTATGCCTCCACATCTCCTCACATCCTTGTGTACTACCGTTTTGCTGGCTAGCCTGCATGGTGGCTTTTGGGAGCCAGCCCCAGCCCATTTCCTAGGCAGGCTCCAGCAGGGCAGAAGTGTGCCAGCATCTCCCTTGAGGAGAGACAGGAGGAAGCACTAAAATCTTCTAATTTTCAGAAGATTTATTTGTAACTAATGTTTTTAGCGATTCTGTCCTAAAATGGCTGAAATTACTGAATGTGTTCAGAAATCCTCACGAGGGCATAACATGTATCCAAACAGATTTGATTCAGAGGTACAATGCTCCTTTAAGTCCCTTTTCCCTCCTCATCATGTCTAATAGTACTATAGGCTTCCTATACTGCTGGGGAGGTTTCCTTAATAATGTCCTGTTAAAATAGGAGCTGCTTATATACTATTCTGAATAACACACAGGGAATGTTACTGTAATTGTAGAGTTCATTGCATAAAGATGTAGATCTACAAACAATGATAATATGTAGATTACTTTCTCCAAACCTAATTTTCTAACTGGGTCATCTGTCCTTTGGTTGCTCTTATCAAGTAGAGTTCATTCTGATCTTACCTGTTCCAGCATATATAATGCTGTACTTCCATGCAATTCGATGAATATGTAATAATCAATGAGAACAGATTCAGACCCTTTGTATTTTATGGGGAAGTATTTGAGATAGCATCATTAAATTACTTCTGTCAGATAACTAGATTAAATCTCAGGTTGGATGCTCTTTAACTCAAAGGCAAAGTATCCTTCAAATTCACTGGGTTCCTGGATTTCATCCATAATCCATACTTATCAATTTCACCAACTGCTATTCATCCAACAAGTCGTGTCAGAAAATGACAAGTAAAGTAATTGATTCTCTAGACAAGACTTAATGGAAAGAAGAAAACAGGTCAGAGTAGTTAGAGTAATTTTTTCAATATCTAAAACTGATTAAAGGCTGACACTATTAAACTTTTCATATATTGAAATCCTGAATGTAATGCACCTGTCACTAAAGCCTCCAGATTTAAACCTCTGGATACATTTCACTGTGTACAGTTCTTCAGCCTGGTAAAACTGAAGAGTCATAATTTATTTGCATCGACCACAGTGAAGTATCCAAGAGGGATCTCAAACTAAATGGGATATATGTGGGTTGGGTCAGCAGTTTTTCCTTAATTGCGTTATTAGACCTAACAGTGGACTATGGTATAGCAACCACGGGGAGATGCTGGGTTTTGTTGGTGGACAATAAGCTCCAGTTATTTGTTCTGTGGGTATGAATATGTGTCCAGCTGAAAAGGAACATCTTGCGTTCTGCTGATGGGCTTCCTTGTTGGCCTGTAATCCCGTCTGCATTGCCGCACCTCCCCAGGTGAGCTTTCCCATCGCCTCTTCCTCCTGAATTTTCCTCAATTGTTCTGCATGCAACCGCGCCACTGGGTGACTGGAGGAGGTGAACACATCCATTCCAAGAGTATTTCATGCAACTTTTGAAGCAGATTTCTCAAAGATGTACGGCTGCTGGCTTCATGAGGCCGTGCGCGGCAGCTGGCGGTGCCCCGCGGGCCCCGCGGCAGCCCCGGGCGCACCACTAGGTGTCAGCGTCGTGCCACAGCCGGCAGCGGCCCCGAGTGACGCGGGGCGGCTGCGTAGTTGGCAAAAACACCTTAAGATGTGTTCTCTTTCCTTTCTAATGACTTTGAACCAGATTGTTTTTGTTTTGTTTTTTTTTTTTTAATTACTGTCCTCTTCCCATTTTCTCCCTTTTTAATTTTCAGAATTCGGTAGTCAAGCAACCAGGCAACCATGGTGTTTCTGTATGCTCGCTATGATGTCAGAGCAAATGCCATGCTCAGGCTTTCCTTTCACTCAGCAGTTGTTTACTCCATAAAACTCTCAGCATCAAGCACGAAGCAGAAGAGTTAAGCAGACGCAGCACTGCCATTTGAACATATTTCCTAAAAAATATAGGCATACATTATTCTTTTTTTATTTGGTGTAATAATCTGTTATCTTTTGTCATGCATGTTACAATGATTTCATGCATGAGTGGAAAGGATGGATGATTTATTAGGAGAGCTCTATTCATCCTGCCGAGCGGGCTTGGGTTTGAAATTGATATGTACTTAAAGAAACACAATTTCTCAGCTCACAGTTATGAAAATACGTTCCTGCTTGCAGATTCATTAAAGGTTTTCTTTTAAAAAAAAATACGGGCAAAAGAAATCTTAGCTGTTGCTCATTTCTGCATTCTACATAAAAGATTACACTAATGAATGATTTAACCAGAATAATTTTCTACAGCTTCTGTTCCTGCCTTTGTATTGATTTCCATTATTCACCCATAATTATGGTATATAGTGTTATAAAATGAGATTTGATTTTGAAACATTGCTTGTAACTGGCTACCCTTCGAAGTTTGAAAAACTGACACGTCAGTTTAATTGCATCAGTCTGTCACCAAGTATTTTTTGGAAATATTTTTAGTAGGACTTAAAAACCCATTAAAATATGATTATATTGTGAGGCCTATAGTTCTGCTCTAATTAACATCTCCTTGCAGTTATGATAAATCACCGTTCAATATAGTGGTGAAGATATTTCTAAAGTGTAAGCCCCGAGTAATTTTAATGTTGCTGCCAAGATACAGCCACCCATATTAATGAAAAGCTGATTAATGACACTTTCTCTGAATAGAGTGTTGAAAGTAGAAGCAAAACCTCTGTGGGTTAATGAGATGACTTCTCTTCCTTCAAGAAAGTCTTGTGGTACCAAAATCAGAGGTTTTGTTTAGAGACTGGTCAAGTTCATGGTGGTTTTACTTCTAAAGAGCAGGTCAGTGGTAGATGCTAAGGCTTAATCCACTAAAACTCTATTTCTTCTCCTACTTCTTATTTTTATAGTGTAGACTTCACAATGAACAGCAAGCTGTCATGGAAAGGCTGGATAGCTGTTATGACCCACACAACCTGTACACTTAGATTGTCTCTGTGGTTAGCTGGAAATCTGCTGTCCTTGTTTCTACTGTTCTGAAATACAGCCACTGAACTGTGAAGAAACTGTATTTGCAGCTTTTAAGTGCTTTCATTTTACATTTGACCATGGATGATTGTCGATTTTTTTCTGAAGGGGGTTGGAAATCTTGGTTAATTCCACTAAATAAAATCCCAAGATATTTTCACTTAAAAAATGGAATTTAAAAGTGAATGTCATGTTCTCAATATGTAGAGATATGGAGTAAAAACTTTAGTTCACTTAAAAAAAAAAATCCCTTTGATATGCTTTCCACTGATCATTATAATTTAGAAAAGAGACCTTGTGGTTGTAATAGTATTTCTAGGAAAAGATCAGTTCAGTGCTCAGAAGCTGTGAAGAAGCAAATGGAGTGTTGAAAATTATGAGAGAAGAAATAGAGAATAAACCAGAGAACATTACTGAAACACTCTACAAATCCATGGGGAGCTTACATCTTGAGTAACAGGTATAATTCCGGTCATCCCATTGCAAAAAGATTATAGTAGAACTGGAACAGGTACAGAAAAAAGGCAACAAGAATGATCAAAATTATGTAATGTTTTTCATAAAAAGGGTCAACAACCTGAAAAGTCATGAGGGAGAACTTTTAAAGTTCTCTGAAGTCATGAATAACCTTGAAAAGGTGAATAGAGGGCAACAGATCAGATTGTCTTACAGTAAAAAAACTAGGAGTGCATAAAGAAACAATACAAGAAAGGTTCGAAATAAATAAAAGCGTGAAACTTCTTCAGATAAAACTTGATTAAACTTTGGAACTCCTTGCCATAATGTATTATATGGATGCTAAAACTTGTGATGGGCTGAAAAAGCATTTGGACAGTTTCATGAAACAAAAAAAAAGCCACTGAGTGGTCTTAAATATGTGACTCCTTGTGATTTCATGTAGAACTTTGTTTGTGGGTAATACTACATTAAGACGTCCACTACATTCATCTCAGTGCAGTTCATTCAAATGCAGTTCACTGCAAACCAAGCCACAGAAGTTTTAATAACTATGGCCAGGTCATATTCTGCTAGGAGAAGGTCCAATCTCATGGCTGGCCATAAATGAAAGAAGATGTTTTTGGTGGTTTTTGTCATATGGTGTAATGAGAAATGCAGAAAGATGCTGAGGCTGCCTGCCATCTTAAGAAATGAGAAGCGAGAGCACCTGTCCCTCAAGCAAAAATTTTATTACAGTGCTGGTTACTTGTCCAAAATGTTTTCCTCTGCCTATCAATATTGCTTTTATTGTGCCCAAGTTTAGTTCAGCCAGCTGTTCCTAGTCATAACACTAACCCCTCTTAGGTTCCCAGACAGCTGGAGAGGGGTAAAATATTGCAATTTGTTTTATTGGATGGCAATAAGTAGAAAGTTAGTTTACTGAATAAGAAAGTGATGTAGAGCTGAATGTCACAATGTATCTCTAGCATTTCTATTTAATGACAGACTCCCCAGTGAAGTTGCACAGATATGTGAAATAGAATGAGAGGAGAAAAAGGGTTTGTAGCTTTCTACATATGAAAATTTTACTCACACCTTGGTATTTCCAGTCCATCACTTTGGCACTCATGTCTACCATTCCCCTCTCTAAAGCTGACAGGTAGCAGTGAATTTTAGATTTTTAAGACTTTTGCCACCAACATCTTCTCTTTCATGTCCTACAGAGTAGCCTTATTGAACTGGTCCCTAAATATGTAGGGCATTTAATTTAATTAGAAAAGAATAGGATGTTGTAAGGTTATATTTACAGTTTTCATGATAAACAACCTAGCAATAATCTCTAGGAGCCTCTTTTTCCTCTGTCTACCTTTCAAAAGCCTCAGCTTCAGATAAGCAGAAGGATGACTACAAATCCTTAAATTGCTATAAACTTATTTCCTTGGGTTACGTTTACCTCCCTTGGTGCAACAAAAGTGCTGAACTCAAGTGAGTTTTTAATTTAGCAGGGTTAATAATTACCCGTTCGGTGTGACTTTCATAATACCGCTGGCTCTAAAGGTGCGTAAGTGACCTATTGATTTCCTTGGCGTTTTGTGGCTTGTTCTGATATGAGCACAGATTTTTGTGAAGTCATCTTGGTGCAATGACAAACAGTCAATATGCTCTGCCAGTGCTCTGTTATTGAAACCTTTTACCTAGTTGTTAGATAGTATTGCCTGGAAAGGTACTGATTGAGCCATGTTGTTGGTTTATACTGAAGGCTTTTCAAGGAGCTACTTGCTCCGCTGCCAATGCTTCAGTTATCTCTGCATTCTTTATTTGCTTAGCCTTGTTCTCCCCCCTAAACTGTGCATTAAATTTAAATCTGTGTCCTGATACATCACAAAGACAACGCTGTACTTATAGCAGGCAGCAACCCAGAGAGATGATGTAATGTTTTTGGAGTTTCTCAGCTCCCTGGAGCAAGACAGATTGGAATTCCCTCCATGTCAAAGATCTGTCCCTGGGAGATATAAACATGGGTTAGTTTAGCCTAAGACTGGTGGTAAGCAGTGCTGTACATGCTGGTAGAACTCCTTTCTATTCTTTTAAGAGCAATAAATAAATAGGTCCCCAAATTCTTGAAGGCACCCTATGCAGTCGTCTCATGATGTGAGGAAACCTACACTAGTGGTTTTCCCTTTTGCATAGCTCAGCTTTGCTGCCCTGCCAGAATACTGTTGTGCAAAGGGTGCCCACTTTTGCTGGACACTTCCCTGAAATCTGGACAAAACCCTTTGCTGCTTAATCTTTACCAGTGGCAGATGGGTCTCACCCCTGGTGCTGGGCCAGCTTTGCCTTACCTCACCTCCTTCACTTCCCATTCCCCTCAACCTGAGTCTGTCAGGAACCGTGTGTCCCTCTGTTTTCTTTCTTTGAAAAATGTGATAGGGAATGCCATTTGAATCTTACACAGTACACATTCCAACACTCGCTGTCACCAACCCTTTTCCTCACTACTGCCTAAATGATCTAATTGTACAGGAGGGTTGGGACCTGACTGGTAGGTAAGTGTTGAAGACAAGGTGACACTGGGTCTCCCCTCTCCATCCATTAGCAGATGAAATCCCCTGCAATGCCTCTGCCCTTCAGCCACTGATCTCACATGCACAAGAGATCTGCTCTGGCCTCTTGTAGAGGGGAGGGAAGAGAGGAGATAGGGAGAAGTATGGACAAATATGACACACCTTCAATCCATTCTTCTCTGACACACACGTGTGGCCTCGCCTCTGGGAATCAGAAAACAGAGAGGTTCAGAGCAGGGCCAGACCCATCTATGCAGAGGGCTTCAGGGCAGTGACCAGCACTGGCATTACCAATACTGCAGCAGAAATGCAGATATTGTTTGGTACTTTGCATCACAGCACTACAAAAATGCTTATTAACTTTGTATTGCTACATCAAGGATGAGACTTCAGCTTTTGCTCTATTTTATTGTTGATTAAGACAATAAAAAGTGGTTGAAAATAAGGCTACAAGACCACCTCATCCCTCTATACAACCATGAAAACAGACATGTTATTCCCTATATAAACCTCTGAAAGCATGAAGTATCATACTTCTTTCCCACGTCTGAATGGAGCAAAACTGGCAGGCAGAAATTCAATCAAATGCTCTTTCAGAGAAGCATGTAAGAATTGATTCCTCCTTTAGGATACCTCTTAACTGAAAGCCTGTTGGGGAAGAATAAAAATTTCTAAAGAAATTCCACAGATCCATTTGTGGGTATGAGTCTGAATTTCTTACCGTTAAGGACAGTAAGGAAAATAAGGAAACAATAAAGAAAGTTAACATAAATTACCTCACAATGTGAAGTCAATTAAAGGAGATTAAAGCTACACAGATGCATGCACTCGGGAGTAAACCGTCTTTAGATCACTCCAGCTTCTAGTTACTTCACACTTGAATTCATCCCCATGATGTTTAAAGTACTTAAACACAAGCACATGGAAATAAAATCCTTAGCTGGATTGTCTTAATTTTCCTGAATGATCCCATGTACCGATGATCTTATAGTAAAATTGATTAGAATTTGTTCAGAAAATGACACTGAGGTATAAATTATGTTCTGCCCTTGCTCACAAGGCTTCTGTTCTTTGAAATTCTTACCCAGCCTAACAATCACCAGCTGAAATGAGGAGAGTCTGTCACTGAGGTGATAAGGCTGACAGACAGCTTAATTATCTTGACCAAGGAGAATTTGCTTGTTTGGACAATTGGAAGGGAGGAAGACAGCTTGCTTTTAGTATCCCAGCAATAATTATGTATATTGTAATACTCAGACAGGACACAGTACTTTCCAGTCACTGCCTCTAGGAAAATGGACGTCAGGAATTGTGTTAGAAATAAATGTTATGAAATGAGTTTTCTGGAACAAGTAAATGTTTCATATTGTGGAGATAAGCTGTATAGAACTGACTGAATCATTGAAACAAAGCGGCCCATCTGTTTGCATGGAGAGCGAATGATGACCAGGTGCATCTCAGCTGGAAAATCAGAGCATGAGCATAGCCTACTGGATTCTAGTAAAATTACATTAGCAGTAATTGGTTTTGAAAGGAGCTTTGTTGCTTAAGCTCTTAGGTGAAATGCAAAAATTTTCCCTCCTTGAATCTTTTGCATGTTGTCCTAATGGAAAATCAAACAGAAATGCTTGATCCTCTGATTAGTGAGTTACTAAAGCTACTGCTAACACCCCACACTACATTCTGAATTAAATAAAATTGAATTTGCTCATCTTATTGCTTATTTCAAGAAACACCAGGAGTTACGTGTCTCTCGATGGTCCAAAGAAGTTAAAGACTTGCTCAGTTTTGCATATTAATAAGTTAGAGCAATGTAGTCATCCGCATGCAGATATTCTGGACAGGACAGAATGAATCCAAATACATGTTAAACTAGTTCATTAAGAGAATTAAAATTACTAAAGACATTCCGGTTCTGTTAGATTACTTTAGCTAAAACTAAATTCACTGTCTGCATGTTAGCATGAACTATGAAATAAGGCAATAATAGCTCAGAAGTCAAGATTATTTTTTTTCTTTTGTAGCACCCTTTTGTTCACTAAGTATAATTCCTAGTCCTTCTAGCTTTGGCAGCTCTTAGTTCTTTCCTAGAGCAAAACTTGCATCACTCATAAAGAAAGCTTGTAACTTAGCAGGGAATAGATCTGCCACAGCATCACATGCTTCAGAAAAGTGAGGGCTGCCTCATCTCGGCACTGTGGCATTGTATACCTCTCTAATACCTCAGAGTAACTCCTTGCTTTTCTTTAAACAGAATTCACAAAGACTATTTAGTCTTTATTGTCTGGCCTCTCATGTCTGTGAATCTGTGTCATGTCTCACCTGCCACTGAATGAAAATAGCAGTTTCGCTGGAAACAAACAGGGCAGTACCTGAATGAAGAAACAGCACAGGGATGGATGTCTCAGTATATCACACCTTAGCAGACAGGTGAACGAAGGAAGGAGACTGGATTCCTTCTAAAAACTAGGTGTTCAGCCCAATCTCAGAAGAGTTTTGGGGTGCTCCTTTAAGTCTATGAAACATGACACATCATCATTATAATTTAATAATAATTTTGTCTACCAAAATAAACAGCTAATTTATTTTAGTTGCAGAATACTAGCTTTAACATTAAATAATCTAAACATATACAGCCTATAGATGTTAAGGAACAGAACTGCATGGTAACAGGAGGATCTTCAAAGTTGTTATCAAATCTCTCAGAGTAGATAGGAGGCTGATAACACGCTTGTTGTCTTTGGCTTGTTTCAGTTTCTTTACTTTCAATCTCGTTGCTGATCTCCAGCAGCTTCTCTGCTTGCAATTCTTATTTGACCTTTTTGTTGCAAAGTTATTGTGGAGGCTTTAAATAGTTCTTTATGAGATCTCAGTGGGTATTTCAATCTGAAATTCAGGAATAGTTCTTGTTATAATCCTAAGGATCAGCATATACAAGCTGACCTGCAGCTTAGTGTTCATTTCAGTCCCAAATGTCTATTGTCTCTCACAGTAGGTGTAGAAGAGCACAGTATAAGGAAGAAAACTGTTTATTAAAACTGCTGTGAAAAAAGAATTAGGGGGTTAGCATGAAACTTCAAATTCTTAAACTGAAATGTCCTTACCATCATTTTAAACTTTTTGGCTACTGGTAATGTTACAATGATAAGAATTTATTTCTTTTGCCCAACAGAAGTAATATCATGTATTTAACTCCCAAATTGCTTCTAAATCAGTACAGTTATAGTAACTGAAGATTATGAATGTTCTAATTTTTCTCCTAGAAAATTATCTGCATATTGAAAATGCATTTGTCCTATCAGATGAACCTATCATACCCTCAAATTGCAAAACAAAACTGTTTTAATCTTATTGCTGAGAAAAAAAGAGACAGACTGTGCAACTAGCACTTGTAAGACATGAAAATCTGAAGATCAGGTAGTATTCTGATATATTTCCTGATGTCAGATAGTATTCTGATGTATTTCCTGATGTTGATTAGGAATTTATTTTTCCAGATGAGCTCGAGCAAGTATATTAGAATTTAGTCCACTGATTTGCATGGATCTTTTCTTTAAAAAACATTATTATTCATTATGAGGAAGGGAAAATAGATAAGATTAATAAAAAATATTGGGAAAAAAATATATGGACCAGACTAATTTTTTTATTTTTTGCAGTGATAACCATTAAAGTGAGAATTATGGGAGTATTTCTCTTTTAACAGAAAGATTCTGAAACCTCATATTCCTGCACAGCAAGATAGATAAGCTCTGTTATACAAATAATTATTGCTGTTGCCACTCTCCACATGGTCCCATTTTTATTTTTATTTTTAAATTGACACCTTTCTTTCTACTATTCATTCCATTTCATCACCAGCTCATGTTTTTTGCTTCCCATTTATCAGAAAGAAAGAAAAGAATTATTCTCATAACTGGGAGTTAAGCTAGAGGGATTTGTATTTCTATTTTGCTCAGTGTCACTTAGACAAAAGCTCACAGAAATAAAACATAGTTTGTACTGAAACACGTAGTAGTATGTTGACAGTTTGTGATACAGCAAGTGTGCTTTCTTTAAGAGTTTTCAGTTCCAGCAGCAGCAATGTGAATATTTCTTTGACTTAAAATGCTTCACCTCTAACATTTTCTGCTAGAATTTTTCTGTTCATTTAAAAAAATAAACATCCTTTAATCACATTTCTAAGGCAATGATTTGCAATGACACAGTGGCTGTGAATCAGGTGCATTGTCCATCAGCTGTGAAATCTGGGATGATTTCAGGCAGAATCTTGTAATAGGCTGAATTAGCTACAGCTCATTTTGCTAGTTAATGAATGCTACTGCACTTTAAATAGCATTGGACTATTTTATGGCAGCCACACCCATTATCCCCACTTTTTAGCTGGCCCAGGAAGTGTTATATAACTACCATTTCCTTCTATGTTCAAAGAAATTGCAACTTCCATTTCCAGGTTAAGACACTCTGATCCATATCTTGGTGCTAAGGAATATGAAATTGAAACATACTCAGTTCTCTCTGTCCTTTTACCCAAATAAGATGAAGACCATTGCTCTTGTGACTTTGTTATTTCTATCCCCAAACCTGAATGACAGTTTTAAGCCTTATCTGATAGGACAGGCCTCAAATAGTCCTTAAAATCATTGTACTTCACATTTCATTTCAACAGTGATGAGCAAAGGACTCAGAAAGTCTTTGTTGACCATAAATTAACATGAGCTGCCGAGGTTTTGGTACAAAAATGTATGACTAGTAGCTCTGTTCAAACCGAACGGCACAAATCCCTGGGGATGTGCTTATCAAAACAGGACCATGTGTTCTGCATTATTAACTAAGGGCTGTTTACTCAGATAAGTCAATACTAAGAAGAAATTCTAAAAGAACATTTTGTTCCACAAAAAGATTTGAGCTGAAAATATATTCAAGCTTTAGCTTTCATATTGGTCAACCTTTTGTTTTCATCTTTCATACCAGCAGGGTGGTGGAAATCCCATTTCCCAGATAGCACAGGCTGGCTGAGAGAAATCATTTTCTTCATTTCATTTAATTTCTTGTGCAGAATGGGCTAAGGATATAGCCTGGAGGCACCCCAGGGTTCAATGTACTAAGATGCCAAAGCACTAAATTGAACAGGAAATTCAGAATAAAAACAAATAGCAACAAAACCTATGTGAAATGCTCAGACAGTAATTCTAGTACCTCAGAGTACTCAGCATTATCTTTCTTCTGACTGATAATAACATACATAGAAAATATATATCAGCAGCAGGGATGTGGAGGCAGTTTCTATAGTCAACCAGAGGACAGTTAAAGATGATTCTGACACTCATTTCTTTATATAAGGTGCTCTCTTCACATATTCCTCTACATGGCACATAATATTTCCCTCTCTTGGAGGATTTCTATAATGAGAATAAATTGGCAGGGCAGAGAGTGAGTGCCACCTTTAGCTGAGGGCCCTATTTTTTGCTCCTTTGTGTTTGTCCAAAGGGAACATAAAATACAAACACATCAGAGTAGAAATGTTTTGCCCACTTTTTACTCATACAATTTGTAACCCATTTCTCAAATGGGAAAAGGAAGATACAAAGTCTATGGCAATTAAGAAGCCAGTCATGAATTTACTTCCCTTACAAGTTTGCACCTAATACACTTTTATTAGAGTGCAGCTGAAGGTATAGCAATACCTCTTAGAAGGTTTCATCATGTATCAGCATCAAGAGATAAAATTTAAACAGCTTAAAATTAGACATAATACTTTGGTATTATTTGTTGGGGTTTTTTTTGTTGGCAGTACAAGTTTTTTAGGAGACGAGATCGGTTTTGAGGCCAAATCAGAAAGTGATCATCAAGAGGACGTAAAGATGGCTTCAGTAAAAAGGCAGTGTGTAATTAGTTTACATGGAGTCAGCTGAGCGCCTGAGAATCATCTTGATCAGTTCTTGAAGTTGTACAAGGAACTGGAAACAAGTGTGTCAAGATTGAAAGCCACTGCAAATGGTGATGTTTAGAGGCTGTTCAGTAGCATCTGCTTATATGGCAGTGCACTAAACTGCTTAGCACTGGTATGAAGACTACAATCTTGTCAGCAAGTCTAACAAATTCATGCCTGGATTTTCCATACTATGGAATGATGGCAATGGCCGAAAGAAACTTAGAATCAATTGAATTTATTCATAGAGTTTATTAGAACCAGCATGGTTTTTCACAACAGTTTTGTTAAAGAATTTAAATTTTTAGATTCATGAATTATGTGATGAAAACAAAACTCATTTTTGCTTTTCATCAGTATTTTTCAACTAAACAAACCATTTCCATGCTCATCTAGCCTTAGACAAAGAAATCCTGCATTTTAAGTACCTGAAAAGTCTCACTTGACTGCTTTGCTAGATTAAACCCTTGACATGAAGTAAGGATGCAGTCTCATGGCTATCCTACGTATTCTCATTCAGCAACACAGTGTAATCTCAACAAAGATACTATTCACAATTTCTTAATGAAGATTATACACAGACGTCTGTAAAACACTGAAACTGATTGGTATGACAGTATTCTGATTTGCTTCACATGCCTCGGTCATCATAGCGCTGAGGGATCTGGTGTAGTTGGGAACTGTCAGTGTTAGGTTAATGGTTGGGCTAGATGGTGTTCAAGTCTTTTCCAATCTAGATGATTCTGTGATTCTGTATAGATGTTACTATAATGTGCATAGATGTGCATAGATGATACTAACAGCTTAGTAAGGGTTTGGTCTTGTAGTAAATCATAACATGAGCTCTCTTCTGGAACTATATCAGTGCACATGTGCCCTTGTGTCCCTCCTATGCCGCAACATTGAAAAGGGTTTGTGTGCAGAAACAAGCTGTGCTGCATATGCAAGAGATTGGTTTAGCAGTTTTCTGTCAGGGCTCCCAGTTATCCCTCCAGTATAAAACATATAAATACTTTAGTGAAAACACAGTGAGGACATGGAGGAAATCAGCCTTCTGAATTTCTTTCCGTAATACCTTTAAATTCTTTTGCATAGTTTTCTCTGAAGCGTGCTTTTGTTACTTTGTAACTTTTTTGGGAGAGCTTTATATCCACTGGATTTTTGCTTTGTGAGTGATGTCCTATCTTATTTCAGAGAAAGTGTAGAAGACAAAACTAAACCACTTGTGTTATTCATGCCTAGAACAACAAACCTAGAAGTAAAATGAAATCATGAGGTTCTCATCACCTTTTCTATTCATTTTTCATCCAGTCTGTCAGTGCTATTGTAGCACTGAACACCAATCAATTTTTTTCTTCTACATGGAATATATATTTCAACTGACACTGGAAATTAACATTTCTCTTTGTTTCTCTTAAATTTTGTTCCTCAGTGTTTAATTACCCAGTGAGTTATACCTTACTGCCCTCTTTGCCAGTGTAGAAAACACAGCTAGGAGAATCCCATATACTTTCACCAGAACAGAGAAGAGCTGTTTTAAAGGGGTTAATGATAATTGCAGAAATAATTTATAAAAAAGAGGAAGTTGGGAATCATATCTCAAAGAACTATTCCAGGGAGGAAAGCAAAAGGAAAAAATGTAACAACAGAGATTTGTCATGAGGTTGTAGTGGAGAATGGCATCCTCTACACTACAGATCAGTTGGCTACGTTTATATAGCACCACACCTGCTCCCTCTAATGGCAGTTTTCAAGGGTTTTTTTCCTATCAAACTCATACAGGCCACAATTATGGGAAGGTGTACTCAACAGAGATGCTACACCTTAGTTGCACTGTGTATGGACTCTACAGGTTGCCTTAGAGATCATTTTGTCTTTAACATCCAGGCACGGACCCTGGTGTGCATGAATAAGATTTCTTGGCATGGAGACCACAGCATCTGTACGCAAAGCACATACAAAAGAAAACAAAGCACTGATTATACAGAAGACAAATTTTAAAAACTCTATATGCACTGATGCTAAGATTAACACATCTAATAAAAACATTAGAATGAATTATCACTGAATTTTCCAGTGTAAAGGAATCATGTAGAAATGGCTGACTTTTGTTCTCCCTCTGCTGATTTGTTAAGCTCATCTCAGCCAGGGGCAAAAGCACATTTATTCAGGAGTGGTTTTACTGAAAGCACTCAGTTCTCCTACCCACATGAACCACTTAGGGAGAAGAATGACATCCTGGACAGTAGTAAGTGTTTGCTGCTTTGAAAACTAAGTTAATCTAGAGAAAAAGACAGCCTTGAAATTTTCTTGTGCTATCATCTTTCTTTTTCTTTTATTTCTTATTTCTTTTTGTAATTACTGCTGTTCACAACAAACAAGATTCCTCCCACCACATAGAGCCTGCATAAAACACGCTGCATCCACACTGCTTTGTTTTGCAGCTTGTCAGTACCATGCAATTTCAAGTAAATGATTTCCAAGAGTCTTCAAAAAATTTTAAATTCAAACCTCATTAGACCTCACTGAGGTTTTGAAAGAAGTGAAACATCATTGCCAGGTGATCAGGATGATCACAACACAGTTGTTATCAGACAAAGGACGACGGGAGTGTGTGTACATCCAGAGGTCACCTAAGAGAGCAGCCATGAAAAGTATTCACTGTTCAAGGGAAAAAACACATTTCTATGTGGAATTCTAAAAGCAACCAAAGATAACAATAATAGCACAGAAAACCTTTCCGCCTGTGTCTTTGGAATTTTGGGTGAAGATGGAAATTTGAGGTTGCCCGAGAAATTCCACTGAGAAGGACCTATGCCATCTAGTACGTGCAAACTAGCACAAATTCTTTTGTAATGGTAAACTTTTTTTGCTATGAGCTGGCGTTGTATCTTTACACACCAGAAGAAGCTACTGACCTACTAAAACTCAGTTCTGTGGTGCTGGGATGGAACTAATAGTTGCTGTCTTCTAAGGCAAAGGCTGTGTAGGTGGAAGAAAACAAAAATGAGAAGAGCAAAAGAAGAGCCTCTCACATGCACAAGTATCACACTGTTTGTCCTGGAAGAATGAACAACAGTGGCAAAGAACAGACTCTGTGGCTTCAAAATAACTTCCAAATAACTAATTTAGTAATAAGATATGAGTTTACCAGCAGTCTCTGTGGAAATGGACTAAACCCCTTGGAGTGCACATTTGCTACTTACTCAGGGAATGGTACCTATGGAGCACAGTACCCTATACCCAAGACTTTGCAAATAAAAAATCTTTTTCACTCCTGAACTGTGTAATTTTCCTTGTAGGCAGATTTATCCCCATGTTTTTTTCTCAACTGCTGAGATACTGAGTATCTTTAAAAATTACTATGCAAGTTTTTTTAAAAAAAAACAGAAACAGTGTTAAAATATCAGACTTGACCAAAAAATGGTCGTTTCATTTTGTGACAGCCTTCTGTGAAATTTTAACGTATTTTTTTCTACACTGGCATGCAGACAAAAGGTTTTAAATGTGTTTTCTATCACTGGAATGGTATTGAATTATCACTTTTCAAACTGATACATAAATTTCTACTTCATTATTGCAATGAGAGGTGATAGCTAGGACACAGTCCAAAGATTCCAGTTCAAATCCCCCTTATTCTTGGTTTCTCAACACTTAAGATGCTGGAGAATTTGTCACTTCATTTCTCCACTTCCAGTATGATTTCTCTCAAAAGTCATGACTTTTACTGAATTATTTTTAGCTTTGACATAATAGCATATTTCATCAAATTAAAATTTCACTGAATGCATTTCAACCAAATCTAGGAAATATAGGGAAATATAGACATACTCATCACCACTCTTCAGTTGCTTTGAACTCTTTAAAACCTTTGGGTAATATTGAAAAATAGCAGATTTTTGGCTAGAAGTTGGAAATATACTTCCTATTTTGTATGCATAAATCTTTGCTTTGGAATAAGATGTGATGCAATTTTACAGTGATTAAGTGACTTTGTTATCATGATTTTGTTAAACAATAAGATAAGTGGTGTCAAAAAATGTTGAAGTGAACCTTAAATTACTTTGAAATATTCCATTGGCTTATGCAAAGGTAAAAACTTAGTGATGCTATCCAGTCTGAATTGCTCGGCTCTGTATTTATACCTCATATGTATGAGTGTTATATGGATGACTGACCAATAAATATGTTAAATGATTAATGCTAGCTTCTGGATATCTATTAATTAGAGTTCTAGAGGTACTGCCGGTTAAGAGCGGGCAATGAGTAGTATATTGGTCTTTAAGGCTCCTTTCTCTTCTTTCAGTAGACCTTGGTCCAAAATCAGGGACTGACATTCAGAGCTATCCAAGATGAGCACTGGAAACTCTTTTTATGCTTCAATCACACCTTCAAGCTCTAAGGGGCCTGAGGAAATTGTGCTATAAATGTGTTGCCAAGGAGGGAGGACATACAAGTTGTCTTGTTGTGGAGTTAAAGATACTTCCTGTCCGAAATCTTTCACTTGACTCAGGAACCCATCTTGTCTTATGACTCACATGGTACATCTTCTCTAAGTGTTCAGTGGATCCGCTCCCACCAACCAGGCATGTTATTCTTGATTACATAGTAGTTTATAAGTCCTGTGAACCTGTAAATTGAGAAATAGTGGTTTACGTTGTGAAAATCATGGTATAAAGCCACCCAATTTCCAGTCAAGTGAATGTTGATGGGGGTGAAATCCCATAGTCAGATTTGGAAAGCAAAATCTATGTCACTCACACAAAGTCATGTAGAAAATACCAAGCAAATTCTAATTCCTTCCTAATGCTTTATTCAAGCATTATGATTTCCACAACATAGTATCTCTACATACAAAGTAGAAAGTCAAATTTCAAAGCTTGTTCTGATGTTTTATGATTTTTGTACTATGTTTCTTCATTTTTGTGGACCTGAGTCTTCAAACTTGTGCCCTAGCCAAAACCATAAACCCCTTTGACAACCTCCCATGAACAAGTTATACTGTTTCTTGTGAGCACAGCTTGAAGCAGTATCAAAAAGGTTAGAGAACAACCAGCTCTGCTGGGTGATCAAAGTGCCTTCTAACAGGTAGACTGGGCAGCAGGTGACAGATGGAAAGCCATGAAGAAATAAGGTGCTGACGAGCAGAAACATGATAATTCCTTAACTGGGTCATAGCTATAGATAAACAGCCCTTGTTCCATTTCAGTGAAACTGGTTTACCTCAGCTAACTGTTGCCAAACAGCATCTGGTTGTCATTGCACTGAAATGGGCCAGCAGTGCCCCTGAGACCTTCTCTGTGACAGTAAGTTCCAGTTGAAAAATTAAGGAGCTGCCCAGTGCCAGGAGCAGCCATCCATCTATGGCTGCAATTATCAATGTGTTCCTTGCAGCTCAGTGAAGGCACCCTTGTCTGATGAGATGAGATGTTGAAACCTGTAGTAATCCAAGAACTCAGTCACTTGAGGCTGTTTCTTAAACTGTGTGGACATGGAAGTAGCAGACCTCTAGTATTTAGATGCACAGACATAAGGTTCGGAAGCTTTCCAAGATAAGGTCATGGACTTGGGTCTGGGCCAAATGTACAATGTAGTTATGATCCACAGGCTTCCCAAGAGTGCAAACCGTGAAAGGAAATTATCCTACTTTACCTTATTGAATAGTGGAATGCAACACAAGGCACCAGACTCTTGAGACCAGAAAACATATTGGAAGGATTATTTTTTCCCATTAGAAGCATGAATAATTATTAGTGAACCGATTTTACAGTCTTCTCAGATTGTTGACATCACTTACTGCTAATTAGGTTAGGATGAAAAATGAGTTTGCAACAGCCTTCAAATAAAATAGCATATGAACATGTTTGCTGAGTATTCAGCAATCACATAGAAATAGAAACAGTGAGGTGACATGGATCAAGCTCAAAGTATGTCAGTTCCTGGCCAAACCAGCATATGCTCTGTGTTTACTTGACAGATTAGTACACATGCTTATATCAAAAACCATATCAAATCCAAGCGAGCCATACTGAATCTAATTTGTGTTCACTGAGCAATAAAGTTGTCAGGGAAACTACCCAAAACCTGACCAAATACCACTACTAATCCAAGTCACGAGTTTCTTTCAGGTGAAGTTGAAGAAATACGAATAGAAAAACACAAGTTTCTTTTTTGTTTAACTTCTTGCAGCTAGTGAAGGCTGAGAAAAATATATCTCAAATCCTGTAAATGTGTATAAAATTTACTATCCATAGGTAGTGGCTATGAATCTTTTTGCTGAGATGAAATCCCAGGTGATTTTCAATAGCTTGGTTTTTCTAGTTGATGAAGGCAAAAAGTTTCAGTGCTGCTACACAGCGGAGTTATGTGATACAGAGTCTATGCCAAGTGCTGTGTCCCAGTGTGTCCTAAGTCCTAAGATATACTGATGCAGCCTTCATAGAAGTACTTTTAAAAATTACATTGCAGGAATTTTCAAATAAAAAGAATTGAGTTATATATTACAGTATTGTAATACAGAATTGCAATTAGAATGTATTATAGTCAGATACATTTTACATGCACATGTAGTTCATTGATGCAAAGTTATTGTTGGGTTTTTAAACTTATTATATCTTAACAGTACAGTTCAGAAAATATTGGTCAGCAACTGCATGGTACCACAAATTAAATGTTAAAAATAAGATCAAGAATAATCCTACTGGCTTTGGAATGCTTTTTCTATAGTTTTAATGAAATTCAGTTCTTTGCTGTGATAACATCTGACTTTTGCCACACCAGACCTTCTGTTAACTGTCTTTAGCTGCCATGCTCTTTGAAAACTGAACACTGGAATGGGTTTTGGAATGCAGAGCAAAATGTGCCGCGTGCACAAAATCATGGTCATAAGAGCTGAGATTTTATGGAGGAAGGGCTTTTGTTTATTTCTTTTTTCACGAAAGTCACTTCTCGGAAAAACAAGTAAATGGTGTTGAATCAGATTTGTGCTGGAGTGACCAATACTGTCTCATAGCCCAGGACTGATAAGTATGTGGTGGTTATCAGGATTAATGGTACTAGGAGGCTGCATTCAAGATATCAGTGGCAACATGGCTTCTATTTGAGGCTATTTGTTATAGAGAGTACCGTTCAGACGTTTAAATGATCACTACACATACAGTCAGCAGTACATGTCACTTGGGTGTAAAAATGTGTGATGGGTCCCTCCTATGCCAGTTCAGAGATTACATGATTTGTTCCCACACCAAGACTCAGGATCTTGTCTCTTTATTCTAAGGTGTAACAGTTCACTCACAGCTCTACAGATCTGTGTTTCCATCCATGGTATGTCTATCAAGATGCTGGTTGTCAGTTTTTCTAATTGCTGTCTTTTATGTAAGGTTGTTAGATTAGTTCAAAGCTGGTCTCAGTAAACTGGGGTATCTTCAGTTTTCAGTTAATCAGTAATAAAATATTTCTCATATTTAACTTTTGTCTTATTTTATAGCTTTTAAAGTATTTAATCCTCTTCAAATTCCTTTCTTATCAGAGGTTATCTTTCTCCTTATTGCCCAGTTTGAACAATGTTAGATAGCTCTGAACAGAGGCATGCTGCTATGCTACAAGTATTTTTCTAAAACTTGGGTTTAAAAAAAAAAAAAAAGAAAAAAAAAAAAGAAAGAGATACTAACTTTGCTCAAAAATAGATGCAGTAGACACATTCCCAGGAAAATTATTAATTTGTTTTCCTGCAACAGACTATTCTTATGAAAGCTGTTTTAGATCAGAAAAATGCAATGCTTACCTCTCTAGAGCTTTGGGTCTGTCATTTTTTCCATGCTTATATCTCTAACATATTTTCATCTCACATCTGCCCCTGGCAGCAGATTACTTCCTGCTCTGGAGACCACTGAGTGACACCTTCCAGGTTCTTATTATGTGATCAGGTGTCAGCTTGCTCATAACAGCCAGAAAGACAGTGCTGGTGTTATTATATGAACAATAATGTTTACCTATGAGCTGTCTTGGGTGAAGTAGAGCATGTTCCTACAGTTCTAACAAAGCCATTCTCTACCAATGAGCGTAACAAGTACCAGCAAGAATAACAAGTACTGGAGTTATTTACTAGAGCTTTACATACAATTTTAAATTCTCCTTCTTGCATCTAGTTAACTGATGTTTCCACAGGGCAGTCCCATGGCTGCTGAATCCAGTCCAAAGTAATATAACACCCTTATTCAAACTATGTGAATTTGGTTTTATTTCCTTTTCCTTCCCTCAGGAGGTGACTCTCCATCATTTTATACCAGAAGTCCTTTCGAATGGCAATCACAGGTTCACTGATTTGGCTCAAAAATTGGAACTGCAATACTACTCAATCATTCTCTTTTTCTGCAGCGTATTTTCTTATAGGACCACTGTACATAAGATTTTACGTTAATCAGTTTTCCAAGTTGAGATGAAGTAGGTCTTCAGAGTCGAATGACTGCAGATGACTCTAAGTCAGTGGAAGATCAGTCTGTATCTCTTCAGTATAGTATTAGATTACAAATACAGCAGGGTACAGTGAGAAGTTTTATTTTAAGGAAGAGCTAGAAAGTAAATCTGAATGTGTTTTCTGATATCTGTGTTTTGATCCTCTGTTGACGATACACACTTTTGAAGTTGAAATGGGACGTGTTATCAATATTCAGAAACGGAATGGAAGACTTTGTCTACTCTCACACTCACTCAGCAATTTGTTCAGTACAGCCTGCTCTCACTCCCTCATTTACTTGCTAATCCCTTATTTTATCAAGTCTATTATTAGACTGTCTTCTCAGCCCATGGATAGAAATTAGCCTCACAAAGGTTCATAGTAATTGCAAATGCACTATTCTTCTGCAGGAAGTTACTGACCCTGAAGCTCTACTGGCGGATGGCATCATGTTGGTCACTAATCCACTCCTGGCAAAGCCAGCTGCAAAAGGCCACTTGAGTTCACCTGGCCAAGTTTGCCAGAACTGTATTAAAGAGAGAAGTTCCTGCCTGCTGGCAGAGAAGTAAGGGCAGTAACCTCCAGATGGTGGGCAATGACACGGAGCCAGAAGTCTCAAAGTCTTGAGCTGGCGCAGCTAGTGCACTTAAGACTTCTGCATGTGGCTGTGCGCAACCCAAATTGACTTCAGTGGAGTTACTTGGCTCTCATTTGTACACCTCCAATTTGACTAAGACCTGTAGACCTATTATTTCTATTGTAAAGTAATTAAATTTCTTGTGACTACTATGACAGTAGCATTGAATAACAGTGATAATAATTAGTCATAAGTAATTATTCATGTCGTAGTGGGAGGGTATCAGTGGGCAAATCTAAAAAACTCTGAAGTTTGTTTTGGATGAAACTTTCATAAGAAAAGTCTTTGTTCTGAGATTTCTGGTGTTTCCAGTTTCCACTTTACCCATTTTATTTAGCTTGCTCTCTGAACAGAAATTATTGAGAATGAGACCTACTAATAGAACAGCAGAGCCTAAATCGTATATCTTTACTCTTTGGCAGCTGCTGTCATATGGTGATAACATCTATAACCAATGAGGAAACTTCGAAATAAATATTCTACATAATCTATCTAGAAATTACTAAAAAGACTGTAATTATTCAGTGTATGATCGATTTTGAACCATTTCTTCAGACAAAATTGCTGGAGGCTGGTATCTGTAATACAAATATAGTGTTTTCAAAGAAGTGTTGGGCTTTAACACTGCATAAGGTTCATAGAAAAGGGATTATTTCCTTCTCCAAGTCTGTAGTGCAGAAATCAGATTTTTCTTTTCCTGAATCAGGTCCTAAAGAATTAAATAGATTGTTATTAGGCTTTCATTTAACTCATTACTATAAAATATCTGCATTATAAAATGCCACCTGTTCTCTTGTTGCAGAGTATTTAATAAAACCAGCATTTTTATTTTTTTTCTGTAAACTTTGTTGAATTTATTCATAAAGATGAACATTTACTTTCTTTTTGTGACTTCAACTTGACTGCTAAGCAGTCATTTTTTTTCAGGACAGGGATTTAAATGAACTGTAAGAAGAGGACACAGGATTTTGAGCTGAATAGTTAAGAATGCTGCTGCTAAGGAAGCTAATAAGCTAAACAGAAGTGATAGGCTTGGTGGGGATCATAAGGATGCAGTTCTACAACCTATATTAGTCAGATCAGGTGTATGTAGTGGTCTTTTCTGACCTGAAATCAGAAATCCTTCAGTGAGAAGTTTGGTTGTGGCATTGAGCTGAATACAACTCCACGTGTTCTTAGAATGAAAAGGGTCAAGAACCATCACCAAACTAAGGTTTTGGAATGGTCTCTAACCTTGCTCCAGCAAACAGTCCAATGGAAAGTGGTCACCCTTCTGGACAGCTTGGCTAAAGATCAGTTTAAAGCCACTACTTGCTTCTGACAGACAAGGAATAGAAAAAAGTCATTTATCTGATCGAAGGCTTTTGTGTTTCCCTTTTATCAAACCAAAACCAGGACCCTAATTCAACAGAGTACTGTAGCTCTCCCACATCTGTGTCAGGTAAGAATATGATTAATTGCCTAGGGAAGCAAGCCTCAATGTTCAGACCTAGCAGTCCATGCTTCACATTTGATGTTTGAAAAAGAACAAGGCAAATCCAAAAGCTTGAAAATAAACTTTGAGTACTTTTACACATCCCATTTCCATTCTTTCTCTTTCACCTTTATTCCCCAAATCCATTCCAGAACCATTGCTGTATCCCGTGGCCTGCTTAGACAAGCACAGGTTCCTTGTGTCTAATGCAGAGGATATGGTGGAGACAAATAATCTCAATTTATCAAAACAGGGGGCTAAAGACAGTGACATAGAGGTGGAGATAAGATTTCCCTTCAAGAAGAGCCTTGCAACCATTAGCATTCTTTCATTCTCTCCTCTCACATCCTTGGCTTCCTCTGCAGCCAGCAGGGTTTCAGTGACCTGGAAGGCCATGGATATTTTCTGATAGACTGGGCCCCAAACTGTGAAATGTATTTATGCAAGAGTATCAATCATGTAATTCAATAAAGGTCAAATACCTTGCAACATTTTTTTTAAAACTTTTTTTTTGTATGTGTTTCCATATAATTGAAAGAATATGTTTGCTAAATTTGCTAAATCACTCATTCCAACATACTGTACTGTTACAGTATTAAGGCCATCTGTATTTGTATATTTTCCATACAGAAGTATGTCAAGTTCAGAGTTAAACTCTAATGTAAACTCAGCGTTTAGATCCTATGAATAATCCAACATGTCTAAGCAACAAGTTTCTCTTGAATTACGTGATCACACAGTATCTCAAACAATACTATATTGTGCTTTACAATATAGTATGTTGATCTACATCTTTGTATGAAAATGTACTGTTTTAAAAATGTTATTCCTTTCCTTCTTTCCAAGTTAGTCTTAATAGTTCATAATACACTAATTACTATAACCTATCTATTGGCTAAGGCTGACATTTTCAAAACTGGATTACTAAAATGACCTTGTTTTGTGGACAGTGCCTCATTTGCAAAACTCTAAATTTCTACAGTTGCCACAAGAATAATTTTTTCTATCTTAGTATAATAGGCAATGAACTTCAAGATATCTTTAAGCTTTAGACATCAGTCTTGTAATGACTTACCATGAGGCCTCATGCTAAGTGCCCTTACACCCAATGCCCATAAATTTTTTCCACATTTGAAATCTGTGGGTATGTTACCTGAAGTTTTCTTCAAACAATATTCAGAACTACTTTAACATAACAACTGTATCTGTAACTCTAATTTGGGGAAGAAATTCTGTGACAGGTCTTATATTGTGATTACTATTCACGTTTGAAGTGGGAAAATTTAAGGACTGACTTTAAATAAAGTAGTGCTTTCCAATGGGGAGAAATTCAAATGCAAAAGTAACTATGAAGTCTTTTTAAAGAATCAGAGATTAAAACCTACCTTTTGTGCCAACCTCCCCCCATTTAATTCAGATGGATGGTGGTCTGTTTTGTAAAACTCCTTTAGTGAATTTTTATTGCAACCTTTCAGGGGATATACGTGTACCCCACAGACATTGTTTTATGACAGGTTCCCAAATCACAGTGGGACAAGAGCCAGGTTTTAAACAATAATCATCTACATTTATGGAGGAAATAAAAGAGCAATCTATGCAGTTGCATAAGCAGATAATATGACTCAAGAACAAGTGACACACTCCTTGATGGTATTAGCTTTCTAACTTCCTCCTACCTGAATGAATACGCATCTCACCATGAAAAAGAAAAATTCAGAACACAGCTCGTTAGTCTTCTACCCTAGTCCCCTGGATGTGAAGGCAGTTGTAATGTTACTGACTAGACATATAGAATTTTTAAAAATTGTCAGAAAACACTGACAAAAGCCAGCAAGTTCTGAAGCAAAATAATTCTACCATTTGTTCAGTGAAAATTATGATATTTGTTCTGCTTGTGGTTAATGCACACTTCTATTGTAATTTTCTTGTTTCAACAGAGCTTCAGATGCCTGGATCAAGACAAACAGAATAAAAATACGGCCTTTGGCCCGTGGTTTTATTGTCTAAATATGAAAAAGTGAAGCTATTAAAAACAAAGAAGATGGAAAGTACAATGAAACAATGGGATAGATATTAGTCAGTCTTGTAGACAACGCTCTCAGTACTTTAGCTGCCAAGCTTTTGTAGGTATTGGGACAAAACAGGAGGCATTTGAAGCAATAAAGCTATATTTTTATGCTGTAAATCTCATTTAATGCCGGTTTCATCAGCAAGGCAAGACTTTTTGGAAGCTTATACAAAAATGAAAAAAGTGATCACTTCCTATGAATGCTTACATATTCATCATTCAAGGTGCCTGATGTTTTACTTCTCTGACTAGAATAACTCTGTGCTACATATTTTAGATTGAACTGTTCTGTTTAATGATACATTTTAAGAGACAACAACACACAAGTAGCATTTTTTCTGTGTAAGGTTTTGTAAGGTTTTCCAGTAGTCGTCAGCAGCTCTTTAAAGTTCAGTCCAGGTTAAAAGTCGTATAGCTCCTTTCAGTGTTCAAAGGAAGGCGAGTCCTTATGCCAGGGCAGAAATTACTCACTCAGATGTACAATTGACTTATCTCCACCCAAATATTTCAGTGCCTGGAGGCTTACCACAGATGTTCTTTTTTTTTTTTTTTTTTTTTTTTTTGTTGAACATTGTACAGCCATGACACTCATTCAGCTGCAGGGAAAAATTATCAGTCAGTGAAAAGGACACAGAGAAAAATCAAACTGTAGTAAAGGATAAATCCTAACTATACTCACGAGTGTAGCTTGTTGGAACCTAAGTGAATTTTATTCTGGAAGGTGGATCTGAACTGCACAATGGAATCCCATCAGTAACTGGACTATTGGTGTATTACCATATGATTCAATTCGGCTCTTGAACATTTTTTCTGACTTGTAAGAGAATTATATTTAGATATTAAACAGGTAAAAAGAAGCTCATAAATTTTTTAAGTATTTAGGCCGGTCATGCCAAGAGAAAACACCAGGTGGATGTTAAAGTACCTAATCTCACAGTTTTACGAAATTACATTTTTAATTATATTCTTTTCCTCATTTATTAGCTTTATTTAATTAAGAGATATTATAAAATGGCATGATTTTTTTTCTTACTAGTAGGGACTTCTCTGTTGACTTAGTTTGGATGTTTTCTTTATAAGATGCAAGAAGAAATTACTCTTATTTGACTTGACTCCTTCAAAATGTCTCCTTTTTATTAGATACAGTGGTAAAATGTAAGAAATAGCAGTGGTATATCATATAAGTATATGATATTTATATCTTTCTCTCCTTTTGTTCTCAAATATATCTGATTTAAATGGGCCACTTCTAGAATACCAATGTAAGGCTTTCTGATATATGCTTCTTAAATTTTGTGGGGTTTAAATTAGGACCTTTTAATGTAGGAATTAAGTATTAGCTCTGCACAATAATGGATTTCATTCCCTTGGGTTTAGCATATTAGAGTCTAAATTTTTAGAAGTACCTCTCAAAACCCTGCTTTTTTGGTACAGTTTAAGTTGCTATATTTATGTTTATTTAAGGTCCGGTACATTTTCAGTAAGAAAACAGAAGTAATAGCTGGAAATTAAAAGTATTTAAAAGAAAAATGACCATTTTCTAGAGTGTGTTCTAGTTTTAAAGTCTGCTTAAGGAATTTATTCACTTAAATTGGAAGCAGGAAGTGGGATGACACCCACATATATAACCAGACAGGAACCACGTACTGGTTCTTCCAATTTCAGTTGTGCTTCACTGACTGTTGAAGAGGGAGAAGACTTTAAAAACTTTATTCTCCATTCTTTTTATCACTGTGATCCTTGTGGCTCAGATGAAGTAGCATCCTGAATCTCCTGGAATCAAAAAGTTCTCCTTCCA
The DNA here is from genome assembly GCF_965140245.1 of Athene noctua. Classification (NCBI taxonomy): domain Eukaryota; kingdom Metazoa; phylum Chordata; class Aves; order Strigiformes; family Strigidae; genus Athene; species Athene noctua. The sequence continues at coordinate 34,838,681 of NC_134038.1, forward strand.
GGATCAAAGGAGAGCAGTAGTAACCTTGTCAGCTTCTCATAAGAAAAATTAAAATACTCACATATGCAAAAAATTAAAAATGTGTTTAAGAATTAGAATTAAAAAAGAAAATGAAGAAAATTAAGCCATCCTGGTTGCAAAGGATTATGTGAGATTGGATACATTTTCCATCTTCTATTTTTTCACAGGAATGAAATCACATTTTGGATACATGTTAGGTTGACACAGTGTACAATGCAATCTTGCATTTTTTTCATAACTGGTGTTTGTATTGGCTAGGGTTTTTCCCTCTGAATGTTACAATTCTTGACATCATGTTGTAATTGTGGGTGGAAGTGCCAAATGTTGTAACAGCTAGCATAACGTGTGCTATTGTGATACAGTAAGGGTTTGGCTGGAAATTACAGTTCCTATATTCCCTTCTAATAATTTTGGTGCAAATTCCAGGGGCAAATTGGACAACAGTGCAGACCTAACCGGCCAACAAAAAAAATTATTAAAGGCTGCTTTTTCATCCATGGAAATCAGTTAAATTTCTGGAAGATACAGCACTTCATTAATGTGATTTAGGACTAAAGACTCAGTGCTGCAGTATTCCTTGCTTACATGGCTTTATCCTTCAGTTTATTGCTAGCTATATGTTTTGCACACCTCTTGACAGCGAAGAATCTGCCTTCATTAGAAACATATTTAATCTTTTCCAGAGTTCTGGGAGAGGACCTACAGTCCTCTTTTTAATTGTTTTCATAGTCATGATACTATTTTAGGAAGTGGCATCTCGTTAAATTTCATTAGTTTAATTTTAGGATATAGAATTGAGTGCTTCTAACAAAATGTCAATGATCAACAGAAAAAAAATACTAAAAATAAAAAAGCTTTGTCTTTAGTTGTAGCCTCCATCTTAACCTAGGAAGCCTGCAGTTTTACAGTTCTAGTCTCGCATTTTTGTAGGAGAAGTGTGAAAATCCCTGTATGAGTAGATTTTTCAGGCCCTTGCTCTCCTCCCAGAACAGGCAGCTGGTGCTAGTCCTCTTTCTCTGTCTGAGAAGGCTGTCACACCTCCATGATCTCATACTAACTTCTCGTTATTTCCTCTTCTGTGCCTCATGGCTGGGCTAATGTCGAGAACTACAGCCAAGAGCCTCTTAATATTCAGTTGCAACATCCATTCTCTCAGCTTGTATATTTCCTCTCACTTCCAAAATATTCTCCCAAACAAACTATTGTTCCAGACTCCATATACTCCCTTAATTTTGAGCATATGAGTAATCTCACTATGTTCAGTTCAATTTCTTATGGCAGTTGCAAAGGATGGTTTAAAGGGAAAATGAGCACTGTGGATTCTTTCTGTCCTCTCTGCCCAGTTCCAGTCATTCTGAGGTCCAAGGATCAAATTTTTCAACATTCAACATTTTCCAGCAAATAAGGAGAAAGTGAATGTGTTTTCGTAATTTTATGTGTTTCTTCGTGCATTCAGCTTCAACACAGATGTCAGTTTCTCATGCTACTGTGCTATTTTTTGTACCAATTAAACCATAAAGCCAAAAGATTTTAGTTACTTGCTGGAGCTCAAAAACATATGGGGACAAACTGAAACTGTTTTAGTGAAGGAAAAATAGTAATTTATGCCACAGTAACTTTTTTCCAGTAATAACTTAAGGTAGGTGCAGTAACTTGTATTCTGTTTTCCTTTACTTCGTGTTAATTTTCTATTTTAAAAAAAATCTATTTGGAAACAAGTTAAATAAACACCTTGATCAGCCAGAAGGGTTTCAGTGTTCCTGCTGACACTGGCACAGAAAAGAAAAACTAAATAAGACTTAACTCTTACCAAAGCAGCACAAAGTAATAAAAGTTTTCTCCAGTACAGTGTTTAATATATACACAAGTGGGAAAGACTGTACAGTCATCATACATAATGTGGAGAACAGTAATTTCAGGTATCAGATACTGGTTTTACATAGAAAGAGATCAGTTAAGATTTAGTGGCAATAAAAATTATATTCTCTAATATTTTGCTTTTTATCCTTAGGTCTCAAAAGTGCTTTGAGATTAGCATGCTAAAGCATGAAGTAAGGACATGATTTACTCTGTGTCCTGCACTAGAAAACAGTTCATACAATCCCAGTCCAGTGTTTTACCTACTAGACTACACTTACAAGAGAAAGCAAAAATCATGGCAGTCTAATTTGTGACAAAATAAATGTCTTCACTCCTAAACAGATTGACATAAATAATCTTATTCTACTGTACAGCAGAGTGAATCATATCAGCAGTGTCCACTGTTGAGTTTGACAGCCTGAAAAGGACCATAGGTTGCATATGCTCCTTTCAACTCAGCCTTCATAACTTTCTACCCTCTTATTTTTCATGTCTTTTCATTGCAAAATAATTAGGTCTTGAGCTTGACATAATTGTTAGTTAAAATCTTCCCTCATTCAAGTAGTTTATATTAAGCTGTCAGGTTTTCAAGAAAATACTTAGCATCATGGTTAGTCTGTAAGATGTTGGAACAGTGTTTACTCCTATTTCAGTATGCCAGGAGTTCATAATAAGAAATTGTATCTTTGAAAATTTAATCTCTGACTTTTTAAATTGGAGGAAACACACACCCACACACACCCCTCAAAAAAACCTTTTTTTCCCTCTAAGTAATATGCCACATGAAAGTGTCATGTCTTTCAGAAACATATTCACATATTCAACCATTTCCATTATCTGTTTTTATGACCAGAGTTCCTGCACTTTGTCCCATGCCCTAGCACTGCTTTCTAGAAGAGCTCTCTGTCACTGCAGCATTCTCAGTTGCCTGCCCTGGCAGACTTACATAAAATATTAGTGCACTTCTCCTGTGCTCTCTGCAAACCTACCAAAGACTAATAAACAGAATCCACTATTGATTTTCAGAGTCATATAAACTTTCCCCCATGCTCTTCTCCTTACCATCATTAGTTTATAAGGCTGAACTGTCTTTTGCTGGAAACAACTTTGAAAAGACACGTTCTCAGAAGTTATACTGTAGCTGATACACATGAACTGAAAAGCCTAGTAACAACCTTGTTCTTATGAGTTGTTTTACATTTTCAAGAAACTCTTTCATAAGTGATGTGTTCATTTTTCAGCATGCTACCTTGGGGGACTCACTACTTATATGTGTGTGTGTGTGTGTGTATCTTGTTAGTAAAAATGTGTTTTAAATCTGTAGCAAATCAGACTAAATTTGTCAGAATGGTAGAGGTTTCAAAGATATTAAGGGTTTGAGTCAGTTGTCCATACATGGATGCCCAGTAACACTAGGGTATTTGAGAAATCTACATGGCTTTGGTAGATATGCCACAAGACCTAAAAAAGACTTGCAGCTTCTTTTTTTTTTTTTTTTTTTTTTTTTCCTGAGGCAGCTGGTGTCCATTAGATGTATAAAATAGTACATGATTCATGTGCATGGGCAGTTTATTCAAGTCCTGCCTCTTCACTGGTCACCAGAGAAGCTTAGATGGTGAAGATGTAGACATTTTTCTGTAAGCATCTAAGGTTTCTCAATCTTGAAATGAATCCCACGCAAAGTTTCTGTAAGTTTCACAAAAATATGTTGACAGGTAGAGGGCAAGTTGAAGTTTGAGCTCTACCTAAATTAGGGCACAGAGAACCAACATAGCGAGAAGTGAATCACCTCCTTCATGGATTTTTTGCTGTCATACAAGGTTAGATCTTATAACCTTAATTGCAAAATGGACTCTATGGTAGTATGGTAGTAGGGACCAGATAATGATATAGCATTAATATGGCAGTTAACAAGCCAATCAACCACAGCTTCACTAAAAAGCCTGTCTTCCTTAGCCTGTTGTTCATAGCACCAGCAGTTAACTCGATGTTCTCAAATGAGAAAGTCCAAAACGTATTCACTAATGTATCTATGTCACTTCAGCAACAGAACTCAACTTTTTACTTGAGTCTTGGTATTTTCTTCATTTCTAGTCTAGGGGACTTTCTAGGGGAAAGATGCACTTTGTGACCTCCCAAAGTCTTTCCAGATTAATTTTTCTGTAATTCTTCACTTTGTCTATGATCGTCAAAGGACTCCATTTTATTCAACTCTTTCCGAATTGAGCATGTTTGAGTGTGTTTTCATTTGCTGTCCTATTGTTCCTTCCCTTTCTCTCTTCAGAACCACCTTCAGACCACTGGAGTAATTACAATCATCTATTCTCCCTTCAGAAAGATGCCTTATCTTCAGTTTATGTCACAGCTTGAAAAATTCTCATCTTGGCTATGAGTCTATTTGTTCACAAGAAATTATTTCCCTTCATTATGCTTCAAAAATAGGGGACAGACTAAGAATATGCATAATGAGAATTCAGCATATGTTATTTGATTTAGTCCTTCAAGACAGTTTGAATTTTTATAGTGGGCACTGAGGTACTGCATTGTCTAACAAATGTAAAGCTTGTAAAATCCATTTACATTTCTTACTTTAAGTCCAAAACTTCATCCAGGTTAAACTTTGGCTCTCAAAATATTCTGCTTAGCTAAAGGTTGACTGAGGATCAGCGTTACACAATTTGAAGCTTGATTTGATCCAAGTAAACAAAATCACATTTAAGTGCTAGTTGAGATAATCTAGCAAAACAACAGGACAGTATTTCACCAGCTTCCTGTTTCAATTTCCTGAAGATAAATGGTTCATTTTTGTAAAGAAAAGTTGTCAGTCAGAACAAAAAGGGATTTTCAAGATCTTCATCTCTGCCAGGTGTTTTATTGGGCAGTGAATAGTAAGTATAGTTTAATCCTTACCCAGATGGTGTTACTGAGAAGCATCTTGGGATTTTGGGTTATTTTTGAAGTTTCAGCTTCAAATAACATCCAACAAATTTATGAATCTCCTTAACTATTTCCACATCTAAGCTCCCGAACTTGTAATTCCCTCACTGAGGAACTGTAGGTAATGCAAATGGGATTCTTTTTATGTGTGCACTGTTTGTTCTTTAAATGCTTGTTAGCAGTTATTTGTTACACAAAGGTAGGGCTAGTTATTTTCTATATTAATTTTTACAGCATATTTTACAGAATGCTCCCCTTTAACTATTTAAAATAATTTGTTCCTACTATTCCCCATATCAAAGATGGTAACTTTGCATTTTCTGTTACCTATTACACTTTCAGAAATGCTCATTGAAAATTCAAGTTTGGAACTAAGGGCAAAAATTTTACTTTGATAAAAATGTGACAAAGCTTCACAGGGCCCTTGTCGAAGTAAGGGAAGGGCAGAGTGGGGCAGAGGGGGGCAGAAAAAACCTTTCTCTCATGTCCATAGGTCCATCTTTCATGATTTGCTGTTCATGGTTTCTTCAACTTGTGCTGCTTCCCAAATCTATACTTCTACTTTTTAACTTGTTAGCCTTTGGTATTCCTTTATTCAAAATGTGTCTGTAATTGGTAAAACTAGCTTTATTAAGTTAATTAAACAAAATTTTTCAGTATAGAAAAATGATTCTTGCCTGCAACTACCAGAACTGCATGCATTTAAAACAATGCACTGTGTACCTGAAAGCACAGCCAAGGCAATGAAAAGTGTACTGAAGTTCACATTTCAGAAAAAAAATGCTTTCTTTCTTTCCAGTTTTTCTGTGGAATATAGATCTGTAAAATCTCTTTAAGCTCATATATTAAGGCTGTGGACAGATGAATAGGATGCTGACTAGGCTCTGTGTAGAAGCTAAGCCAGATGAGCAGGATCTGAGAAACTACTGGACATAACACCAGAAAACTGCTGTCTGTAACAACAGTGTGAGGAACTAAAATGTTTGCTTATAATGTCGTAAAGAGTAGCAAGATTGTACCGGTTGTTAAGGGGTGTTACATGAGGAACAGCCAAACTTTACAGATAGTTGAAGGAGAATATCAAGGACTTTTCAGAGAACAGGTATGGAGAAAGTCTCGGAAATACCAAATATTGTTGCAAAACTAGAACCAATGGGGAGAAAGTAATTAGGATGGATCTTTAGGAGAGGATGAGGGTGTTATAAAGGAAGACTCTGAGAGGGAGTAAAAAGTGAACATAAGAGGTCACAAATCAAATTGTAGAGCTGTTTGAGGGTCCCTGTTTGGCAGCCTTGCAGTTTGGAGCAGAGCAATAAACCTGCTGTTTCCACTGTGCTCATGTCTGACTGGCTTTTGCAGTCAGAAATGAACTGGTGTCATTCCCACACTGGCAAAGGTACCACAGCAGCTTTCCTCCTAATGCTGTTGGGGAGCAACTGGAGGGTGCTACCTGACATCTTCACCATTCCCCAGCCTCCTTTATCACCTTGAACTTCCTCCTAACACTTGCACTTCCTGCAAATTTCATAAATTCTAACTTTTGAATTGTTATGTTTTTCAGCAAATTCTTTGTAATATACTGCTCCTTAATACCAGAGATTACTTCTGTCTCTTCCTTGCTTCACTTGGAAGCAAAAAGAGGGAGTGATGAACCAGTGGCTGTGGCTAAGGTAAATCGTGAGCATTTTGGTTAAGCCCAATTGCTGTTTTGCCTGGGATGTTCTAAGGTCTATGTTGAATCCTTAACTTCCATTTTGAAATCAAACTGGAAGTCTCTCAATTGGGGGAGTGATCTTCCCCTTTTCCACTGTGTGAAAACAAAAACTATTTTTAATAGGAAATTTCATTATGCAGCAAACAGCCACAAATGAGGTCAGAATAAGGAGATCTACCTAAACCATTTATTTTCTCAGGAAATAACTATCTTTGACTATTTGTTTTGCCTGAGGACATTATTGGATACAAACTACCCACAGCTGTGGATAGTTGTGCTCACAAAGTGAAGCATTCGATAGCGTCCAGAGTACAGCCATTTAACTGTTTGAGGAGCCATTTCCTACAAGCCTATTTAAAGCTTAACATATTTAACGTGGGAAATGTCTGAAAGAACTACAGGCGCTGAGACTAAATTTAAACCCGCTAGAAAGCAGCATGAGATTTTTTTTCCATTCTGTATTTCTTCTTGTAGACTAATGATTTAGAGGAAGGCCATGAGGGCTAATGAACACATGGTGGGACTTTATATAGGATATCAAAGCTGGTGCGACCCACATACATCTAGCTCCAGTACTGTAACTCAGATCAGAAACAAAGTATTTGATACTATCTGCTTCAATTGCTATAAGCTTAAAACACGGAAGTGGTCAATGAAAGACACACTTTGCTGTCTGAATGAAGTCGCCTTTCAGAACTGCACCTGGAAATGTCAGACTATCCATGGGAAATTCACATCCCACTAGTCATTGGAAATATGGAGTATCTCTTGGTTCTTCCACCATTAGACCGTGACAGCTCTTCCCACAGCAGGTAGTAGCAAGCATGGTCAAAGACTGAGATATTGTTATGAATAATAAAACTGAAGTAACTGTGGATTTGCCAACTTTCAGCAGTCAGTGGGGTAGCTTGTCGTACAGTATTAGTTATAATGTTCTCTCCTGTAAGAAAGTCTGATCCTTGTCACATTTTCAGTGTTTTCTGTACTAAAAGGCCTGTACCTGCAGGATCTTGGAACAAGTTTTGACAGTTGCATGGGCCAAAGGTATGACATATTGAGGGGTCATTCCCTGGTGCTCACAGGGGCCTGGATGAAGTTCTTGCTTATGGGAGCAGCAGGTTAGTGTTTCTCTGGGCTATCATTGACTCATTCAAAGTGAGGTATATATCTCTACCCAACTTCCATCCAAAGCAATCGCTTTTACTAACTGAACGCATGAGATTACTTTGCGTGAATGAGGGTCTAAACCTGATAAGGAAAGAGCTGAGAAACAGATCTCTTTTTTCAGGCTCACCTCCATGTTTCCCACAAAGAAGCATTGTTCTTCCTCAAAAATGTAGTCTTTCGTTCAAACAAGTAAATTCCTCTCTCTACAAAACATATATTGACATATAACCACGCATACAACATTTATTCTGAATATTCAGTCCCAAAGCTGTGACTCAGGGATAGCTTCTTTGAGAAGACCGCAGGACTGAATCCTTGAACCTTGCCATTTTTCTCCTTTTCATTCTCCCATTCAGTTTCTTACTACATTAAATAGATCAGTTATTAGTTTAGACATTATTCTGTGATGTGTTTGCATGATCTCATACATAAACTTGCTGCCAAAATAATAGCTTTCATTTTAAAACTATTTTGCATCCTCAGTAATTGCCAAAATACATCTCTGTTTTGCTGAGATCTGAGTATCTCTCCAACCCATGTTGCTCTGAAAGCTATTAAAAAATTTATTATCTGGATCAGTTAAAATCCATGTTGTGCACAAGAACTAAAAGTATTCTGCAAGCATTGGTAGGGTACTGTGGAATTGGGTTCCTCTCTGGCTCTGAATGGAGGAATACAATGTGACTGAGACAAAGCAGCTCCATCGAGGTACAGGAGTTTCATAAGGAACCACTGCACCTGTATGCTGTACAACTGTACATCTATAAAGCCAATGGTGGAGCTGTTACCGTACAAACGTTGTAACTGGCCTGTCAGTTGACTGTAACCATCTCTGGGCAAAGGAGCTCTTAGCAGTATTTGTGAGTAGTAGTTTATGGCCTTGCCTTGTAGGTTGCATTACATATGGCTGCAAAAATGTTTTCATTATTTGTGGATTCAGAAATACAGCAGATTCCTGCCTCCACCACAGGAGGTCTGAGTGGTGCTGGGCAGGTTGCATTAGCTAGAGTGAGAATAACATTTTCTTATGTCTCTGGGGCCTTAGCATAGTAAGAATGATTAGTTGTTTTGAGAAATGCTGAGGGCAGATGACTGCAGATGAGCACACTGCTAAAGCAGTAGATCCCAAATTTCTAACAGTCACCCCTATTATGAAGTTATAATCACAAGCTTATGGGCTCCTCCAGGATCTCAGCCCAACTTGGGAACTACCTTCCATCCATACTGAAGATTCAGCTGCACATTTAGGTCTTGACAATTTACTGTGTAGCAATAGTTGCATCTTGAACAGCTCACTGTTGAATCCTGAGTTTGGAGTGCTATTTGTTTGGAATTTATTTCTAAAAAATAATTAATACTATATTCATATAGTAAAATTGCTACAGTTGTAAATGCTGCTTTGAATAAGCCTTGGAGAATTTAATTATGATTCTCGCAGCAACTTTAATTCTTTTATTTCTATCCCTGCACATAGCGTCAACTTTTCTTCTTCACTTTAAGGTGTGTGTACAACGTTAATACTGCTGTGAAAATAAATAGTATTGCATTTTCTGTCCTTTTTTTTTTTTTTTTTTGTCTTGAAGCTATAATCATTGAGCTATAGCATTGTTTGCTTTCATCGGAGTGTTCTGAATTTCATTTTCTGAGTAAGAAGTCAAAGGAAAAATGTATGATAGTTGTGCAAACTTCTGCCCAGAGCACAGAAGTTGGTAGATTATTAGCATTTTAGGATAACACACTCATTCTGGCATGAAGAGTAGTCATTGATTAATTTTGCTTAGGTATTTACGTAGGATGTTCTGCCAAGGGTGAACATTTTGTAGAATACTTGTGGAATATATTAAAATTCCCACGCTGTCTTGTAAATAAACATTTATTTCTAGTGTAGGTACTGTGTGCTAGGAAACTGCGCTTTGCACCAGGAACCTTCACATTCCTAACTCCAGCATTGGTGAGGGAATGGTAACCCAAGCTGCAGGCAGCAATCACAGCTGAGGGAAGCTCTTGAAACTAGCTGGATGAGGAAAGAACTAGATTTATGAGTCAATATAAAAGGACTTTTTTCCCCTCCATTAACATCACTTAATTCAGCTATACAACTTCTTTCTCAATCAATCAGGTCAGGTCTGATGTACTCATATCCCTGTGGATAGCAAGAGGAAGAATATCTGCTTGTTCAGGAGAAACTTCTGGAAGCAAAGGCTGAAATATTATCTCCTTCCTTGCCACCTCTCATACTCAGTCTGTTCCCCACACACAAACATACCTGTTGTTTATCTTTACTAATTCTTGTTTTCACTCTTTTATGCTGCCCTACATTCCTTTGATATACACATGCATATGCATACACATATGTGTATTTATTTGAATATATATAAGACTTGCAATGGATTGGCACCTCTCCACATAGTGGACAGGATACTTTCAGAGAGCCCCACTTACTAACAGATATATTTTCTTTCAGTGATAACTGGGCTCAAGAGAAAAGAGAAAGCCTAGAATTGAATATATAACAATATAAGCGATATAAATGTGAATTCCTAAGATGATGGTTGAATGGAAGAGTGTATACCAAAATTAAATTTAAATTTATCATAGAGAAACCTCTACGGAGCAAAGTACTTACAAAGAGTAATATGAAGCAAAAAAAATAAGAAAGAAAGAAAGAAAATAACTCATTTTTTAACAAGTTATTTAAAACTCTTCAAGGGGAAATCTTAATCTTTTTCTTTTGAATAAATAATACAATATGGCAAGGACACCTGAAAGCTGAAATAGAACTGTAGCCAAGAAGAAAATATATCCTTTACCATGAAAGATATCCACCCACACACAGTAGTAGTAACAACAATAACAGAAAGCCGGGCCTTATAAAACACATCATTTCAGTCACAATTTATTATAAAAATTGAAACAGAAGAATTGCTTGCAGCATGGTGAGGAGAATTTTCATTCCTTCTCAACATATTTGCCATAGAGGGTTCCCACACACTAATTAAGTGCAATATTTTTGTGGTTATTTTCCACATAGGAGGAGTTAATTTTTCCATAGTCTTGGAAAGAATGTCTGCTCAGGACTTTTGGTTCAGCAACAAAAAGAATAAAACACTCCACTAGTTATGCCTTATCTTCCAGAGTATGCTGTCAATTTGCATATAGTTTTATATTTTCACCTGGCAACAGGAAGGACATGGTAAAGAGAGAATAAAGACATCCCTGGAAAAGTTCAGAGCAGTAACAACATAAGTGGCAAGAATCATAGACCTGAGTTCATGAGCAGTGTACACCATAACAGCCTTCCCTGCTTTGAGTTCCCAAGCACAATGACCCTTGACTGATCTTTCTTTTGTCAAGATTCAGCAACTGTAACTTGTCTTTACTGATTATCTTGATAAGGACTTAGAGGGTATTATCGGTAAGTTCGCAGATGACACCAAGTTGGGCAGGAGTGTCGATCTGCATGAAGATAGGGAGGCTCTACAGAGAGACTTGGATAGATTGGATCGGTGGGCCAACGTTAACGGGATGAGCTTCAACAAGGCCAAGTGCCAGGTCCTGCACTTGGACCACAACAACCCCATGCATCGCTACAGGCTTGGGGAGGTGTGGCTGGAGAATGGCTGGTGAAGGGCCTGGAGAATAAATCCTATGAGGAGCGATTGAAGGAGCTGGGACTGTTGTTTGAGGAGGAGAATTCTGAGGGCAGACCTCATCACTCTCTATAGCTACCTGAAAGGACATTGCAGAGAGGTTGGTGCGGGTCTCTTCTCACAGGTGATTAGTGACAGAACAAGAAGGAATGGCTTTAAACTGCAACAGGCGATGTTCAAACTGGACATTAGGAAAAAAAAATTTCACAGAAAGTCAGGCAGTGGAATAGGTTGCCCAGGGAGGTGGTGGAGTCACCATCCCTGGGTGAGTTTAAGGGTCGTTTAGATGAGATGTTGGGGGATATGGTGTAGGGGAGAACTTTGTAGAGTGGGGCTGATGGTTGGACTCGATGATCCCAAGGGTCTTTTCCAACCTGAATGATTCTGTAATTCTGTGATCTTTAGAGAGCAGGGCATGTCAGATAAGAACTCAAATCTTGCTTCCGTGCAACAAAGCTGGGGCATACACGTGAAAATGCCATGCTTCTACATAATACAGTAATTTTCACTCTTTTACACATAGTATTAGTGCAGTTTTAACCAAGAACCACCATGTGGTGCAAAGTCCTGTGAAAGTCCTATGATAATAAGGGTTGTACTTTTAACCAGTCTAAGCCTCTCAAGCATTGGAAGTCTGGGAGTGAGACGAGGAAGAAGCAATTTATTTTTGTTAAGCAAATCTGAAGGAATGATGTCATGGAATAAAGAGTGCTTATTTCAGGCACTGTGATTGATGAATCAGCAAAAATAAATACTTCATCAAAATACAAACAAATATATGGAACCAAAGAATCAAACAGATCAGAGAAGAGTTTAAAGCTCAATATCTCTGGAAATGTGAAAGATGAGTATTAAAATGGAACTTTCTCTGCATCTTCAAAGAATGGGAAAATAAAAATGATAAGAAGGACATAGCATGCCATGATAATTAATGAAAAGCCTTTCCTTAGCTTGGATACTGCATAACAAACTGCATAACAAAATGCAGATACCATCTACATCCTATGAAAAATTGAAATATGAGACTTGATTTTGATGACATATGTACAAAAGGAAAGTGAAACATAGGAATGTTAGTGATTCATTTCAGCTTGGAAATTAAGTCTTGAGGAGTAGTATCTGTAAGAGTAATAAACATCAGGCACATGCAACATGATATAGAATTGCATATTCAGATGTCCTCAAAGATCCATGCTTCTAGAAACTCCACTTCTTGGGAAGAGTTGGGATCTATTAAAAGCTTTTAGTTTGCATTGCAGTCACAGAGACTTGGGTGATCCAGAATTAATCTCTGCAAAGACCACTCCAGGCAACTAAAGCCTCTCTAGTTCAGGATGAAGTTTACAAATGGTGAACATGGCAAATGCCTCAAGAGAAGAGAGCTGTATATTTAGGGTTATGTTTCTTAATGATTTTTTCATATTTATGTTTGTGTCCCTGACAACTGGTGTTTCATTGTCACAAGTGGAAGGAGGTCCTTTCTGCACTATGAGAACTTTTTAAACATAGTTCTGTGATGTCAAAGGCATGATTGTAGCTTAAATCTACATAGCCTTGTTTTTCTTCACTAATACTCTGTTTTGGTGCAGTTTCCAGCACATCCAGGTAACTCACTGCAAGGAAAAACCTAAAAACCCCATTTATGGTTCATCCAGAGGAGACTTAAAAGGCTTCTTCTAGTCTGTCCTGAGTCACGGCTGTGCTTTCATACCAGGAGTAACCATGGCCAGCCTACTCCAATAGCCTTAACATAATCTTCAGGAATGTCATTGGAGGACAGGTTATATATGTTGGTGACATAAATACCAGCTTTACTTTTCTTAGTCATTGAGAGAACTTTGTGGTGTCATCAGATGTATCAGGAATATCAGTGTGAGTCTTGGTCATGGAGTGGTGAAAAATTTACATCTGTGTGTGATTAGAGCTGGGCTCTGAAAATTAAATCAAATGCAATAAATCATTGACACTTACAAGGTTTTTTTTCCCAGCTGGAGCCAAACACATAACCTACTGTAATGTGGTAAATATCCTACAGATCTGTAATTCATCCTCTTCTCTCATGTATTTGGATTGAAGAGAAAGAATAATCTTCTTGTCAGCTGCTAATGTCACATTTGCAATGCCTGACACCATGATGTGGGAAGGCACATGGTAAGTGAAGAATTCTCCTCTCACAGGGAGGGGTGTTGGCTTGGTGACTAATGTAAATTTTCAGATTGTGTGCATTGTTTTCCATCTCAATTAGAAATGCAAACATGGGAAAAAAATAAATAAAAAGCAAAAACTATGTGGCTATATAAGCTTCTTTGTTTAAAAAGTAGTTAAGGAACTGGAGGAAGATATTTCTGTGAATGTTTTTTTTTTCTCTTTGGTCAAAACGTAATTTTTACACAACGGGTTCTAATATACAGGGGGTTTTGAGACTATTTTGTTCTTACCCTGTTTCCCTATTCTGAGTACACTAAGATGGCACTTAGGGACATGGTTTAGTGGTGGACTTGGCAGTGTTAAGTTAACAGTTGGACTCTATGATCTTAAAGGTCTTTTCCAACCTAAACGATTCTATGATTCTATATCATGATGAGAAATTAGAACAATACTTGTCACGTTGGAAGGAAGAGAAAAATACAGTGGATTGACTGACCTCACATAAATTTTCAAGGGCAAAGCCACTTGTGCAAATCATGGAGAAACTGGACCCCTTCAGAAATGTGTAGCAATGAATAAGAGGAGGAAGAGAATTAACTACAAACCAAAAACCAGATTGGGATATTTATTAATGTTGAATTGTACCCTAGATGTTCAATTCAGTTGCTCTAACACACATGCTTAGCACACCTAGTGTATCTGAGACATTCACACAGACCTAGCAGACATAATGCAGGACATGTGTGAGACTCACATCTTTCTATAGCAGCATGTAGAAGCCAAGTATCTATCATACAGCATAATAAAAGGCATTAAGCATCTGAGTTTAGCAGTGTGTAACACACAAAGCAAAATAATATCATCAGCATTACAAAAAAAAGACTCACAGGTGGTGTCCATCCTACAGGTTTTTTGTATGTAAATAAAGATAAATAGTAAAAGATGCCTTTCACAGTAGTACTGATGATTAGCAGCACATACTGAGGATTATTGAGTGACAAATGCTTTTTTTCAGGAAATCAAGTTGCTTTAAAGAATAGTGGGACAAAATAAGCAGGAAAGGGAAGCACTTTGAAGGATTTAAAGGGCCAAATATATCACCTTTCTACCCCCTAATTATGCTTTTAGAAAGGTTTTCATGTCCTAAAACAAAGGTCTCAGAAGGAACTAAATAGCCTAAATAGCTAACTATAAAAATATTAGAAAGAAGAAATAGAAAGGGAACCTTATATGATAGCTGTAGAAAAAAAAATAAAAATAAAAATATAGATCTCTTTTTTTGCAAGTCTGAAAGATTGTAGCTCATATGCAGGATAGGAATATTTTTACTAGGCATAAGATGGATGATGATAAGTATCTTCATGGGCTAAAATGTGTCAGCACAGAAGGTTCTTTCAAAAATAAAATAAAATCCAATATAATCCTGGCAAATGAAGTACTTCCCTGGAGAATAACCTGAGTTGTTTCTTCTGAATCTATGACAAGCTACAAAATACTAATGTTTACAAAGATGACTTGCAGAGAAACAGTAAAATCGTTCACCAGAGGCACTGGGCAAAGCTCAAAAAAAGAACTTGTTATCAGACTAAAGCAACAGGGAC
The DNA here is from genome assembly GCF_965140245.1 of Athene noctua. NCBI lineage: Eukaryota > Metazoa > Chordata > Aves > Strigiformes > Strigidae > Athene > Athene noctua. Next base: position 34,853,779 of record NC_134038.1, read on the forward strand.
AAAAATGCACATTCCATGTGAAAAAAGAAGAGATGTTACTGGCAAATAGTGCCCACGTTAGACAGAGAAGGGCAACCTTTCCAGCTGCTGCACTGGGGAACCCAAATGCACTGCTCTTGTGCCACACAGACTGCTTCTCAGGAACTTCTGGAAACCATGGACTCAGTGGGACACTGCCACCTAAGTTGGGTCTCATTCAAGAGTGCTGCTATTTAAGAATGTTCAGCAGATGTTGGATGTAAATTTTAATAAATTGTCTGTAAAACTGGAAGTAGTGGATAAAGACTATCTAGTATCAAATTAATATAGTAGAGTGAAGACAGGGTGAAGTGTCTTTGTGTTAGAATCAGGGGGAAGGCCAACAGGGCAGATATTGTAGTAGGAGTCTACTATAGGCCACTCAAACAGGACAGAGAGGTGGATGAAATATTCTTTAGGCACTTAGGAGAAATCTCAAGATGGCTTGCCCTTGTTCTTGTGGACAACTTTAACTTCCCAGACATCTGCTGGAAATAAAACACAGCAGAGCAGAACCAGTCCCAGAGATTCCCAGAATGTCTGGGAGATAATTTCGTGACACAGCTGGTGAGTGAACCAAGCAGAGAAGGTTCCCTGCTGGATCCTTGGGAACAGAGAAGGAGTGGTGGGTGATGTGGTGATTGGAGGCCGACTAGGGCACAGTGATCATGAAATAATAGAATTCTCTATTCTTGGAAAGGCCAGGAGAAGGCTAAGCAGAACTGCAATCGTGGGCTGACTTTGACTTCTATAGGCAACTGCTTGACAAGATCCCTTGGGAGATGATCCTGAAGGGTCCAGGGGTCCAAGAAGGCTGGACACTCTTCAAGAAGGAAGTCAGTGGCACAGGAATAGGCTATTCCCAGGTGCTGTAAGAGAAGTTGGCACCAGAGAAGACAGCCATGGCTGAACAGGGAGCTTTGGCTGCAACTCAGACAGAACAGGAGTGTTTATGACCTTTGGAAGAAGGGATTAGCCACTCACAGTGATTACAAAGAGGCTGTGAGGCTGTGAAGGGTGGAAATCAGGAGGTCTAAAGCCCAGTTAGAAATTAATCTGGCTTCAGCAATCAAGGATAACAAGAAATGTTTTTATAAGTATGTCAACTTATAAAAAGACCAGTGAGAGCCTCCATCCCCCGCTAGACACAGGAGGAAATATGGTAACAAGTGATGAGGAAAAGGCTGAGGTGCTTCATGCCTTCTTGCTTCAGTCTTTAATAACAAGAATAGTTGTACTAAGGGAATCCAACATCCTCAGCCAGAAGACAGAGACTGGGAGAACGACCCCCCTGCATTCCAGGGGGAGACAGTCAGTGACCTGCTGCATCACATAGGCACACACAAGTCTATGGGACTGGATGGGATACATCCAAGGGTGCTGAAGGAGCTGGCTGGGGTGCTCTCCAAGCTGCTTTCCATCATTTACCAGCAGTCCTGGCTGACTGGGGAGATCCCGACAGATTGGAAATTGGCCAATGTGGTGCCCATCTATAGGAAGGGTCGGAATGATGATCCAGGAAATTACAGGCCTGTCAGCTTGACTTTGGTGCCCAGAAAGATGATGGAGCAGCTCATCCTGAGTACCATCACACAACATGTGCGGGACAACCAGATGATCAGACCCAGCCAGCATGGGTTTATGAAAGGCAGGTCCTGCTTGACAAACCTGATCTCCTTCTACGACAGGGCGACCTGCTTATTGGATGAGGGAAAGGCTGTGGATGTTGTCTACCTTGACTTCAGTAAGGCCTTGGACACCATTTCCCACAGCATTCTCCTGGCAAAAATGGCTACTTGTGGCCTGGATGAGCACACGCTTTGCTGGGTAAAAAACTGTCTGGATGGCCGGGCCCAAAGAGTTGTGGTGAACGGAGTTAAATCCAGTTGGCGGCCGGTCACGAGTGGTGTCCCCCAGGGCTGGGTTTTGGGGCCACTCCTGTTTAACATCTTTATTGATGATCTAGACGAGGGGATCGAGTGCACCCTCAGTCAGTTTGCAGATGACACCCAGTTGGGTGGGAGTGTTGATCTGCTCGAGGGTAGGGAGGCTCTGCAGAGAGACCTGGACAGGCTGGAGCCATGGGCTGAGGCCAACTGGAGGAGTTTCACTAAGGCCAAATGCTGAGGGCTGCCCTTGGGCCACAACAACCCCCAGCAGCGCTACAGGCTTGGGGAGGAGTGGCTGGAGAGCTGCCAGTCAGAGAGGGACCTGGGGGTGTTGATTGACAGCTGGCTGAACAGGAGCCAGCAGTGTGCCCAGGGGGCCAAGAAGGCCAATGGCATCCTGGCTTGTGTCAGCAATAGCGTGGCCAGCAGGGACAGGGAAGGGATCTGACCCCTGTACTCGGCACTGGTGAGGCTGCACCTCGATTCTTGTTTTCAGTTTTGGGCCCCTCACTACAAAAAGGACATTGAATGACTCGAGCGTGTCCAGAGAAGGGCAACGGAGCTGGTGCAGGGTCTGGAGCACAGGTCGTACGGTGAGCGGCTGAGGGAACTGTGGGTGTTTAGTCTGGAGAAGAGGAGGCTGAGGGGCGACCTCATCGCCCTCTACAGCTCCCTGAAAGGAGGGTGCAGAGAGCTGGGGATGAGTCTCTTTAACTGAATAACAAACGATAGGAGAAGAGGTAATGGCCTAAAAATGAGCCAGGGAAGCTTTAGAGTGGATATTAGGAAGCATTTCTTTAGAGAATGGGTTGTTAGGTGTTGGAATGGGCTGCCCAGGGAGGTGGTGGAGTCCCCATCCCTGGAGGTGTTTAAGAGTCGGGTCGACATAGCGCTGAGGGATATGGTGTAGTTGGGAACTGTCAGTGTTAGGTTAATGGTTGGACTAGGTGATCTTCAAGGTGTTTTCCAACCTAGATGATTCTGTGACTTTGTGATTCTGTAAATGAATTACCAAATGAAGCTTGGTATTGTCTTTTTATAACAGTAAGCTCAAACTGGAGGCTACTGCCTTGTGTTTCACAGCACTAAGTAAAACTCAGTGTCAGACTATTTAAACAGAGGCTTTAGTTGTTGTCTCTTGGTATATTTTCTTCATTCCCTTGTTTACAGGAGGCCAACATTAGCTAAAAACAATCACAGGTATTTTATTTCTACAGGTAAAGAAATTAATAAAATCCTTCACTCAGCTTTCCTTTCAGTTCAGGGCAGAACTTACTTGGTTTGTCTAAGGAATAAAGATAAGGATCCTTAAAATGTTGAAGAAAAATAAAAACATTAAGTTGAAAACATAATTGCTGTGTAGGCATTGAAAAATCTGAGGAGGTTAATGAATGTTTCACAATTGTCACATTTAAAAAGAAACAAAAGGATTTATCAAGATTTTTGATAGGTGCCAACCAAATTAACGCCTAACAGAAAGCTTCACAGAAATTACACCTCCCTGCAGAAAGTAACAGTAATTTTAGCTGGATTATTTGAAATAAAAACAAGCATATTAACATTAAAAATATTAACATATACTGAGACTATTATTCCCCTGGGAACCAAAATCTGTAAGTAAAGAGGAGACTGCATGTGGTTGCCAGACACACTACAGCTGACATAATAGTACTCAGCTGGCTGCAGTGACAACTAAAATGTTGTGCCAAAGCAGCAGACAACATCTGCTTCAGCGTCCAGAAAATAAGGATACCAGGGTCACAGAGGTTTCTGTTTTGCCTGAGAGAAGCCCAGTTAAACAGCAGAGCAGGTCAAAGAGCTTAGCTCTGGGAGAGAAGACTGGGGAAGGAAACAGGTCTTATCACTGTAGTGGTGAGATTTCAACAGTGATGTCCAAGTCTGAATGACATTACAAGCCTCTCAGAGTATTAGTGATAGATTATTAGGAAAATATAAATAATAGGTTAATTCCAAATATCAGCGTTAGTAAATAGGGCAGAATCCAGGTGCCCAGCAGTGGCAAGGCTGCTGCAGTTCCATGCCCCCAGGTCCAACAAGTAATGAGACTGAGCACATATACTCAGTAGGCACAGGCACACAAAGCACACATATATATAGCACATATGCATATATACACAGCAAGCTACACAGAGAACACAGACAGAAACACTGAGCACTCAGCCACAAAGAGCATCAGTGGCCTTATACTCCTTTCCTCTCTGGCTGAGCAGGATGGAAGTCTGATAGTACATATGTATGTGTGTACATAAATACATATGTACAATGTGGATCACTCTATCAGCTGGGCTCAGACACAATCTGCTCAGTAGCTGCCACTACTCCTCTTTCCCTGACTCATCTTGGGTTTCACACCTGGACACTGGGGCTGGGGCTCTGCTGGGGCATACCTGGGAGGGGCTCAGGATGTCTCTTCTGAGGCCTTAATTTGGGTTCCCTGACTGCTACAGTGTGCCTGTGCTCATTTGGGTTTGTGGAGATGGGCCTGTGATGGAATGATGGCTCATGTGATGGCCCTGGGTATTATCCAGTGCTATTGTGTCTCAATGCTCCTTTGTGGGTCTGCAGATGACTTTTTATCACAAAACTCAACAATCAAGAATTATATTTATTAAATATTAGGTAATTTGTGAAAACAAACAAACAAACAAACAAAAAGTGGGTTTGGGAATCACATGGTGGAGAGTGTAGCTTCCCAGGAACAGGAGACCTAGAGGAGAGGAACTGAAAAAGCATGTGTTATGAAGTACCAGGTCTGTCAGTAGATAAAGGCTATCTCTTTGAAACAACAGATTTCTGGAGCCAAACCCAAAAATGTAATTAAGCACAGCATTCCTGGGTATGTGCAACAGCACTGTAGGCCCAAGGAAGTCAGTCCAGTCAGTAGTTAGAATCTGCTGACTCTTTGTTTTTAAGCAAAAGGTCTGGATTTTTGCAGACTGATCTTTTGAAGGTGTGTAAATACTCATACATTTTTTAAATTGAATCTTACCTTCAGGAATTCCAGATGACCACATAGATTTACTATGTGCTCTGTCTTAATCAGGGTAGACTATAATGTTCAGTGTCTTGCATCCTTCTATTCGATTTTTGTTTGAAGCCTTTAATAAGTAGATTGTAAACTTTTACTTTCAAGACTTGTTACTAGTGCTCTGTATGAATGAAAACCTATTCATATCTTAATATATGTATCCTACTATAAATTTTCCATTGGGAACTAAAAAATACAGTTATTAAAATATAGCTCATTATTATTTTAATCGTTTGAAAAAAAGAACTGAATTAGTATTGCTTTCAAGACATATATTTGGTTTACACCTATCTGGCTATTTTTAAGTCTCATTAGGACCAAAGCTATCAAATATATAACAAAAAAGGCATTTATCATATCTATTTTAAATACTCATATTGCTGCTTCTTTAACACTAGTCCATTTCTCAGGAAAATCAGCACACTTCATAAAATCTAGGGTTTTGTGGTATTTAAATGTAAGAATTTCCTTGCTTCTTCCAGAGCTAGGAAGATCAAGTGATAGAAACACAGAAATTTAAGCCAGATATTACCATCTAAAATATTTGTAGTAGAAGAAAAAATGGCTGAAATTTGTTTTTGTAGCAGTCCAAATCTTTGCTTAAAATTTTGATTTCAAGAGTACTGTATAAAGCTGACCCTGGCTTGTTGAAGATCAGCAAGTGTTTCAGTTTACAGTTAGCAGTAAACAAGTAGCCATGATAGACATTGTCAAACTTTTCTTTGGTAATTATTTAGTCAAAATAGACAATGTTAGGGTAGTTATGTGGAGTACTTCCTTTTTTTAATGGATGATGAACAGTAACTTAAGAAATGCCACAGGTACATGTAGTTCTGTAGCTTGTCTCTGACAGTGTCTTATGTACTCTAACACATGGATTTATATCTTATTTGTACAGACAAAAATTATCTGGAGGGATTGAGAAAGAAGTTGTGACCTCCTAATTCTTTTGACTAATGCCACGAGTGCAATCTTTGTATTAATATATAGCTGCATACAGTCTTAACAAATGACATGGTTCAGCAAAAGAAGGGATAGGTGGATTCTACAATTTAAAAGTTTAGAGGGAAAATGGTTTTTCACAGCCAAAACATTATTTGAAGAATTTTCCACTGCAATAAAAAATGGTTACAATGCACGTAATGTCATAACACAGATGTATGCTTTCACTAAGTACCATGTGGAGCTGCAAACAAGAAATATGCAACCAGCTCATCTATATTCCAAAACTGTCTTTTCAGAATTACATTTAGCCCCTTCCTGATATTCCTTATTTTTAAAGACATCCAAGAGAAACCTAAGTTTCTCTGAAAGGGAGACCCTGCACTGAAGAGATTCAGTATCAGCTAGGCAGCAAAGAATGTGATCCTGTGAAGGAAATCCCAGTGGTATTTCTGTGGATATCATTACTAAAAGTGTTCTTTCATAATGTGAAAATTTTGCTTAAGCTGCTTGAAAAATTCAGCCAAACCAAACCAAACCAAACCAAACCAAAACAATACAGTTGGTTTCATGAAGAGAGTTTATTTCAAGACCTTTTGTTGCAAAAAGTCATCTATCTTTAAAAACATATAGAAGTGCCTCTTCTGTTATTTATAGCTCGATTTCATCCAAACATACTTCTTAGATGAACAATGCAAGGAGAACAAAAGCAAACAAGATCATTTGTAGTCTTAAATACCAGTTATGAATCACTCAGGGTTTCTTACTAAAGTGTCTTTAATTTGAGAAGACAGATGCTGTGTGGAGGAACATATGGCAGACTTTATTCAAGATTGTGGCATTCTTTGGTTTCCTCGTTTTGTGTCGGACACTAAAAAATCTTTACGTATGTGGAATTTTTTGTTGTATATGTGGTAAGAAAATGAAATTAAACTTTTTTTTTTCCCTCCAAACTGAAGGTTAAATAAAGAAATTTAAAAAGACAAGAACCTGTATTATAATCTGCTCAAATATTACTTTTGTTCTTGTGTGCAACAAAACTATATTCTTTTATTCTAGTTTGGGTTTGGGTTTTTGTTTTAAATACTGGCTAACTCATGGGTTACTGAATGGACTTTTTTACCCACTGTGTCAAATATTTTTTATTCTGGGTTAATGACTAACAGTTGTTACAATTTGACAGGTGTTAAACCAAGTATATGAAATTAATCAGCTTGTTTCATACCAGTGGTGTGTTCATATCACTGCAGATGGTTGCAGTTTAAATATTCAGGTCAGACAGCTATTTGGACTGAATCACCTCTTTATTTCTCCAATAAATTTTTTCTTCTTCTTTCTTGATCTTTTCCTTAATATGCACAGACCATATCCTTTTGTCTATGGAAGCCAAATTTCTAGCAGCCTAACAGTGCAAAACTGCCAATACCTTTCTATAGAGCCAATGTATTAGTCAAGATGAATTCTTCTTTTCGGTCTAAAGAAGCAAATCTCATAAAAAATTTTAGAAGCAAAATAGGGATGAATGAAATACTCCTTCACTTGAGCTTCTTCCCAGTTGATATATAACCTCTGTTAAGGCATCAGTTCTTTACTTTTAAGTTTCCACTTACACATGTGCTTCTGAACATGACACAATGATTTTCTCTTGACAGGGCTGAGAGCTCAGTTAAAAACCACACCGAGATATAGTAATTAAAAGCTTGATTCAGTTGTTCACACATAGCTTTCTAGTGCCACGTGAGATGTTGCAGGATGCCATGGTTTCCAGTTAGTGCTCCAGGAGAGTATAGATATCCTACAAATGCTGTGCCATATCTGTCAGACTTACAATGATATGAAAATTTAGGGCTTTCAAGACATCAGTGGGAACCTATTGTGCAGATCAAGCCCTGGGGAGACAGTTCATGCTTAAGACAGGTGTAATTATTATTTATATAGCTACATGTTGTAGGGACCTGACCAAATCAAGCTCTAGGTGTCTGAACTTCCATTATAATCATACGTCTGCCTGATTGTAGTAGATACCCACTGATCATAGCATAGATATCTGATGTTTACTGGGATGCCCCAGGTTAGACAGGGCATAAACACAGGCCTGTCAAATATGACACAGGATATATAGGAGACTTGTGTCCACCCAGTCTGCCAACAGGTGGCGTTCCCAAGATGAGAATAAAAGGTATCTTTAAATCTGAACTGTTTTTAACTGCTAAGCAGCTAAAAAGGAAAGAAAATACCTACCATGATGAAAAGGAAATCAAAGAATATTCCGTGTAATTTCTGAATAAGGAGAAATGTTAGCGAAGGTACATTTTAAAGCTGTTTTTTTTAGAATCTCTTTCAGTTTGACTAAAAGAAATAATTATCAACTGTGTTTTGAAGCCTTTTTATACCTTATCTCTCATGTCAGATGCCATTAAAAGAAGTACAGTGGAGTTTTAGAATTGATACTGGACCACAGTCCCCAGCCTGGTGCTAGGACTGTATGAAGACATTCTGATTCAGTGGCTGAAGTAAAATTTAGTTATCCATGTGACAAAGTAGCAGCATATGTAAAGCTACATAGCACTAATAAATAACTAAATTGTGCTATATTTATATTGTCACAGCTTTCTCTTATTAGTCATAGCAGTTCCAAGAGTCTTGGGACATACATCAGTTATAACTGATGAAATTAAGTTAGGAAGTCTGAAGTTTTATAAGGTCTAGGTGAATCCGATGAATGTTCTGTGTATGTGAGTCTGCATCTTGCCCTTTCTAGCACAGAGTGCTGAGTTTGCAATACTTTGAGAATCAGGAAATAAAAACACCTGGTTACAATTTACCACCATTTTCTTTGGCTGGACTAAAGAGCTAGTCTTGTGATCTTTTATTGCTCTTGAATTCCCTCATTAACTCTTTCAAACATACTTTTTATTGCATTTGTAAAATCCTCGACAATATAAGATGTCTGATACTATCACTGATTTATAAGAGCAGTCTTTATTATAAAGGACCAGGCACCTCAGCTTTCCCATGACACTATTTTAACTTGCAATAATATTCCCAGTAAATTAGACCCAAGCTGTGCACTGTACAGCATTGCATCTTAGGGCTACCAAGAGGTCATATATAATGAGGCTGTATACTTACTGTTTCTCTTGCATGCATTGCTGGACTTGCAAATCCTTGATTGAAGAGTAAAATCTCACCACCTATTGCTGTCCTGCTTAGTTGACCAGAAAGTCTAGCTGTCACAGTACCACTTAGAAGCACACTATTTCAAACATAACCTTCCAAACCTAACATTTGCAGTATTCTCATAAAAATTAATGGATATTCCCTTAATTTGATTCCTTCAGTGAGGCATTCTATCTCTGATTCTGTTACAGTATGAGAGCTTTGCACTATGTGGGTAGCTCATGTGCACAGAGCTTGGGCCATCCGTTCAGCCATTAGAACCCCTGATACTGCTAAAATTTTACATTAGGACATAGGAGGGCTCCTTGCTTCCCTTTATTATATAGCATATAAAAATAGTCTGATGTAATTTTTTTCTCACTTAGATACCAATTGCTTATATAGAAAGTCTCTAAGCTTACATCCTTATTGTGATAATGCCATTTCCTAGAGCAGTAAGATGTACCAGTGCTTAAGGTCGTGGTTATCCTTAAAGGATTTGACAATACATCATTGATTCCTTGGGTTTTAGATAGGATTTTATTGTACAAAGGAAGCTACAGGAGGCTCTGTAAACCCTTTCAACTAGATCTGAAGTAGACAGCAGTGACCTAACTCACTCATGATCCAAAGACTACCAAATTGCTTCCATGAGCAAGAAAGCAAGAAGGAATTCTCCAAGGAAGACTAGATTGGCCAAAATATTTGTGTTTTCCTCTCAGCACAGGGTAAGAAACTAGCTTCACAAACTTACAACAAGCACAGCCAAGGAGGAAACCTTGTACTTGTGCTCAGTGTGTTCAGGACAAGGGACCTCCTACAAGGCTGGTGCTATGTGTGACAGCAGAAAAGGATGGAGTTACTTAGATTAGCAGAGACCAGGTATGCTTCCATGTTAGCAACATGGTCTCTAATTGGGTCAAGGGATATTGACAGGGGAAATAGTTTTATGTCTGTTGTATGTTCATATACCTGTAATTAGAAATGAAGTTGCAGTGTGCCTTTCAAACACATTTTTATGTACATGTTTGTTCACTGGTGTGCCTGAATCGATGGCACACCAATGCCATATTTTTTGTTGTCTCATGTATTTCCTGAATAAATTATGTACCATTCTTTTTGACATATTCATTATTTTCATTGACTATCTTCTGTTTCTCTTCAATCTTTTTGAGATATGAATATCAGAAATGAACACAGCATTCATGTGAAGCCTTTGACATGGCTTCATCTGTTGCCTTATACCTCGGACTATTAAGAACTTCACTCCAGGATTATGTATAAAGACACAGAAGGAGTAAACTAATTAAAACAACAGGCTGTCACTGTGAATTATTCTGCTGACCTGAAAACATCTAGATTACAGAAGACATGCTGACATGTCTCTTCACTCAGGTTCATCTATTTTAACAGTTAACATTTGTAAACTGCAATAAAAAAATGAAATGCTTTCTTTTTATTTTCTTGCTGTCAAAGTACTTGTACATGTTCATAATTTTTTCTCATGGGTGAGAAAAGAATGCGCTTTTTACTAAAGAAACTGGCAACAGTTTATCAACATATCCTTACAATTAAATATTCAGTAAGGAGTGAAAGGGCATTAAGGCCACCCTACATTTGTTCAGTCTCTGGGGTACTCTTCAATTCCATGTTAACTTCACATATGTCTCCACAGAAGTTTTCATTTCCACTTTTGGGTCAATCTTATAATTACTTCAGTATCATTTCAAGGCCTGCAAGCTCCTCATTAAAGAGATGGAGAGTTCTCTTACCAATAATGATCCTCTGAGTGAGTTATCTGCAACATCATTAATGGAAAAAATGGCTTTATTTTACAGAAATAATTGGAAACATTGGCCACATGTGATAAAGTTGCATTCCATAATTATTTTGCCACATATGATGTATGACCTTTGTTTCCTGTTATGCTCATGGATACATACTTTCCTATATTTTATGGAAGTTGTTTCAGAGAACCCCTAATTTATATTTAACAAATGTTTTTTTCTGAGCCTAATCTGTTTTTGTCAATAGGATGCCTACTTAATATTGCTTAACTCTGTGTAGTGCTTACTTGATTTTCACAAGTGGAATGTATTCTGGATTTATAACAAAGGTTAAAATTCACAGCTATAGCTCCCTTGACAGAACTCCAGCAAAACCATCTTGGCTTGAAGTAGTCAGGCTTGTCCAGCCTGTGCATTGCTTTTTCTTTATTGTTCTGCTCCAGACATTGTGATCTCAAATTGCTGAGTATTTTTTCCTCCTCCATTCATCAAGAAACCTGATTCCTTTGTTTTGAAATGAAGTCACTTGCACAAGCCCAAGTCTTGGCCTTACTGGCATAAATGTCCATCAAAAAAGTACAACGATGTAAAAAGCAGAAGATTATTTTTTTTTTCTGTGCGTACCTGAAATCAGGAAAAGAATAACATGTTCTTTTTATGTTGCTTGACTTCAGTTGTCTTGTTATTGAACGCAGGTATAATCATATTTTATCAAAATTAGAAAGAAGGTGGAAAATTAGAGTGATGCTTACAAATATTCAAGAAGTTTAACAAGAAGCCAAGCTAAGATCTTCTTCTGAACTTCAGTAAGAAAGGCTGTGCTGGAAAATAATCCTGTGATCCCACAAACAGAAAGGCAAGACAGCGGAAGGAACAAGCTGATCAGCAGGTTAATCAGCTTGGCACATGCCCTCTGTCTGCCTGGTACCCCTGCCTGGATCCCAGGACCCTTACCTGCTTCACGGATCCCCCCACCTGCTGGCTGGTCCAGCTTGCTGCTCACTAGCAAACACTCTCACTCTTGTCCCACAGGCACCCAACACTCAGAGGTATCCCCAAATAACAGCATTGACAGTCCACCTGACTGATAAACCTGCTTGGACCCAGGGCTGCCTATGATCCAGCTGGTTCAGCTTCAGATTTGTTAGTGAATGACACATGCACACCCCTTACACACCTGGATTGGGGAAGATGCAGCCACTTACTCCCTCCAGAAGCTAGCACCAGCCACATGGGCTGTGACCTGCAGTCCTCCTGCAGCTACCAGCACTGAACCACTCCTCAACCTCACTCACATTGGTGTTCCCCAGTTGCTGGTTTTTGGGACACACATCATTCCCACCCCCGTGGCTGGAGCTTTAAGACCCCCACTCACTTCAGTCACTGATGCTGAGACCCCTGCCCTCACTCCATCAGCTGACATCACAAACCAGGCGTGCCTATAGCACCATATTGTCTTCAGATTTTGGCCCCACATTTCACTCATACACACATACAGGTCTCACCAGTAGTTGGCACATAGTCTTGCAGCACACATACGCACAAGATAGCAAGTAAGATTACTCAGAGCTGTAGTTAAGAAAGGATTTAATAAGAAGATAGGACAGACTGTGGTGATGACACAAGAGTACCGACCAGCTCCATTTTACATACAATCAGCCCCTTTTATATACCTTTCTGTCTCTTTCCCACTTTGTCCCTCCCAATCCCTTTCTCCTGCATATGCTCTCATCAGTTTGCATAGTTCAACTGACCCCCCTCCAGCATCCTGAACCCTCAGGTTTACATTCTTATCAGTAGCAAAGTCCTGGTTTGCCTGCAGTTTCTTGATAATCCATCAATTACTGTGACTGAGGAGGTTTGTTTCTTGTCTCTTTGTCGATTATGTTTGTCAGGTTGGTGTCTCTGTTTTCTGTATGGCTTCCACCTTTTCCTTATCACCCCATTTGGTAAGGTCCTGGATCAGATAATCTTAATTAAATAAACACTCCCACATTCCACACACTCCTCAGTTAGTGTGTCTGGCCAGTTCTGTTCTCATTACAGCCTCTCTGAATTGTTGGTCAAGTTTGAGATCCTGTATACTCTTGTTTATGGCTTTTTCCTTTTCTTATTATCCCCTCTTGCACTCAGAATGTCCATGACCAGACACCCTTAAGGGAGCAGAAGCTCTCTCTCTTTCCACATACCAGTACAAATCCCTTTCCTCTGGAGTGATGGGAATGTTCCTCTATGGGTCTTACTCTCCACTGTTACCACAGAATGGATGAGATGGGAAAGGGACCTCTGAAGATCACCTGGTCCAACTCTCCTTGCTCAAGCAGGGCTACTTACATCTGGTTATCCATGACCATGTCCAGATGGTTTCTGATAAGTCCAAGGAAGGAGACTCCAAAAAGTCTCATGGCAACCTGTGCCAGTGCTCAGTCACCCTCACGGTAAAAAAAAAAGTGTTTCCTGATATTCAGACAGTCTCATGTGTTTCAGTTTGTTCCCATTGCCTCTGGTCTTGTCACTGGGCATCACTGGGAAGAGCCTAGCTCCATCTTCTTTACACTCTCGATTCAGGTATTTATATACTTGATGAGATCTCCCTGAGGCTTCTCTTCTCCAGGCTGAATAGTCACAGCTCTCTAAGCCTTTCCTCAAAGAAGACATGCTTTTGTCCTTTAATCATCTTTGTGACCCTTCACTGGACTCTCTCCAGTATGTTTGTGTCTCTCTTGTACTGGGGAGCAGGGACCTGGACACAGCACTCCAGGTGTGACCTCACTAGTGCTGAGAAGAGGGGAGGGATCACCTCCTTCCACCTGGACAACACTCCTCCTAATGCAGCCCTTTGCTGCAAGGGCACATTGCTGGCTCAGGTACAGCTTGGTCCACCAGGACCCTCAGGTACTTTTCTTCAAAGCTGCTTTCTAGCTGAGCAGCCCCCAGCATGTACTGTCCATAATTGTTTGCATTAGAGCAAAATAGATATAATTAGTGTAAATGGTGAGAATATGTTTGAATGAAAGGGTTTTGAGGAAAAGAATACAGAGAATTCAGAAAAAATAAATTATTGTGTATGCAGAACTAAGGCAGTTTATTAGATTTTGAACCAAATGAGAATATTGATCACACTGATAATACTGTTAGGATTGGAGGTCAGATGTGTGAGAACACATTTTTTGGAACAGAAAGAAATCTTTTTATCTTAGGAGCATGGAAAAATTAAGTGGAAATATCCTTTCTATGTAAAAAACCCTACGCAAAAAAAGAAGAATGCCTTTTCTTTTTTTTTTTTTTTTTTTTTTCCAGAATGTGTGGGTCTTTTGTTTTATGATAGATAGTTCAACAAATCTACTGATGCAAGAATGGATTTCATAATTATTCTTTTTAATATGAAGATGGGGCTTGCAATTCGGCTTATGTAGGATTGTGATTTCTTCTTAGTTCTGGGAAAACTAACTTTCTTCATCAGTGAATGTATTTGCCAGTAATAAGTTTGATGATCTGAATACAAGTATCCAGAGAAAGGTAAAAGGCTGACCAAATCCAGCTAGTTAAACTCCCATGAAAGGTACAGAGTGGAGGTTATGAGTCTGACAGTGGTTATATTAAGAGCATATGTTTCAGTGAGAGTTAAAACATTTTTAAGGTTAAAGTGTATTTCTACTTAGTTAAAACGGTGATTGCATTTACCGCTCACTATGAAATGTCTTTGCACAGGAATAAAGAACTGCAACAGCTGTACGTAAGAGGAGCCCATATAACACATATTCTCATTATATACACCCCTAAATGCTTCAAACTTGGTTGAAAGATATGCTTCTGCAGCTCTCCCTTTCCCTTGTTCCCTCCTTCTCCACATTCTGGTTTCCAGAAGGTCTTCCAGGTGACTGTGTTGGATGCGAGCCTGAGTGGGCTCCAGCCCTGCTCCAAGCCGGGTTGCATTGGTATTAGGACCTTGGCATGCCCTGAGTTTTACTCTGGCAGGTAAATTTGGATGCACCAGTGAGCCTATTAGAACAATATTCATGGTGATGTTGAGACTGAGGTATCTTAGATCTTATGCTGTTTCTGAAATGTGCTTCTCAATACAGACATTTATATTGGATAGCCATGGCAAAGTGTTGGCAGCAGGGGGGCTGCAGGCGTGGCCTCTATGAGAACAGGCTGGGGCTGCCCCATGATGGACACAGATGGTTCCAGCAGACCCACTGCAGGACACAGCTGAGCCCATCAGCCAAGCTGGTGGCACTTTTAGGAAAACATATATAAGACAGGCCAAAACACCACATGGGAGTATGAAGAATGAGGAGAAAAATAAGTGAGAAACAACCTTGCAAACACCAAGGTCAGAGAAGGAAGAAAGTGAGGAGATGCTCCAGCTGTTGGAGCTAGTATTCCCCTGCAGCCCGTGGAAGAGACTGTGGTGAAGCAGAGATTCCCCTCCAGCCTGTGGAGAGGACCACACTGGAGCAGAGATCCATAGTGCAGTCAGTGGAGGACCCCATATTGGAGGAGCTGAATATTCCTTGAAGGCCTTGTGGCCTGTGGAGGACCCACACTGGAGCATGTTTATCCTTAAGAGCTGCAGCCTGTGATGAACATGAGGAAGGAGTGGCAGAGAGGAACTGTTATTGATAGACAATAACCCCCCATTCCCCACCCACACTGTGCCACAGAGAGGGGCAGGGAAGAGACATGAACAAAGGAGTGAGGTTAAGCCTCAGTAGAAGGGGGGGGGGGGGGGGGGGGGGGGGGAAGGTGTTGCTTTGATTTGTATTTGTTTCTCACTATCCAAATGTATTTTAATTTGCAATAAACTAAATTATTTTTCCCCAAGTTGAGTCTGTTTTGCCTCTGACAGTAGTTGGTCATCTCCCTGTCATTTTCTTGACCCACAAGCTTATTCATCCTATTTCCTCCTCCCCCAGTCCTGCTGAGGAAGGAGCATGGGAGAATAGCTGGTTAGGCATCTGGCAGCCAGTCAAGGTCAACCCATCACAGCCTTCTGCTGATAGCTTTCCAAGAGTATTTCCTTAGTACTGCCTTTACAAGAGTACCTTTCCAAGACTATTTCTTTAGTACTAAAAGAAAAAATAAAAATCCATCCTTTCCTCATTTCCTTCCCAGCCCTCACCCCATAATGGTCCTTCACTCTCCTTGTCTCCCAAATCTGGCCTCCATGACCAGCCAGACATTCTATTTCTCTCATCTATTTGTACCTAATTTTCTTCCAGAGGTCTTAGTTCTTCCTTGTCTAATTCCTTTCTCTCCTTTCATGTCCCATCGATCATTCTCCCTGTCTTCCCTCAGGACCTCTGAATCCCAATCCTTACCTTTTCTTCTAGACTCTGCAACAAATCTCTGCCCATCCTGTCTTGCTCATTTCTATATTAGTTGATTATTTCAAACATCTCTTACTACTGCTGCACATGGTCTCTGCCACAGACTTCTCATTTAGCCACTCCCAGTCTCATCTGTTCTCAGTTTTTATGTTAATTTCTCATCTCTCTGTCTACTTCCCCAGCTTGAAGTGCCAGTTTTCTGAGGTGCCCTCCACACTTACATTGACTTAGTGTACTGCGATCATGGTTGTAACTCTTGTGCTTTTTGGGTTTGAATTATGCAGTGTCTTCTTCCTCCATGTGGTGACTCTGTGTGACAACTGTAGTCTCAGAAGTTATCCAAAATTGCTCTTGGCAGAACTTTGCAGAACTGTCATTTTAGGGAAAGCTTTGTTTAATCCTTTGTGAGCAGAATCTAGTAGGAATTTAGCTGCTAAAATTATCTATAAATAGAAGTTTCATGGACTGTAATTTTGCAAAGGCTTATAATGTGACACCATGTGGATAGGTTTTCAAGCTGACAGCAAATAGATCTAAACATTCCCTTCACTGCCAAAATTATTCAGGGTAAGGCACATAACCATGATTAGCAATTCCAGCCCAAATGTATAAAGTCTGGCAAAAATGTAAACTGAAAACAGGGTCTTGCAATGCAGTCGGTAGGGAAACCAAATAAGTGAATTTACTAGCATCATTTGTATGAGAACACTTACAGCTACCTTACATGTCAGCTGGTATGAATCACAGAAACTGCAGTGAGTGACTGACAGTACCTCTTATTCACAGCAGGTGCAGATAAAGCTTGTTAAATAAAAATTAAATTCTATGTTTAGATCCCGTGTGAGAAAGAATCCTTTATTGTTGCATTTTTAGTGTATCAGTGAGCTTCTTAAGGTAAAATTCATAAAACAATCCTGGACTATAATTAACTAGGAAATGGCATCATAGTCTTTGTCATCATTACAGTGCTCATCTCCTGCAATGCTATTAAAATGTGATATAATAGAACATTATGTTCTAAATCCTACAAATGGAAAGAGTCTTTTAAAAGACTAAAGTCATTCTCCAGAACATTCTTCCGAAATCTCTATAGTGTCATTTTTAGGAAAAGTAAAACTATAAGTTCTTCAATGCAAAAGATGAGTTAAAAATATTTAGTTTCTAAATCTAAGCAAGAAAGTATGCAAGACTTTTACCTCTGACAGCATGCTTTCATTTATACACTGTATATGAAACCCAACATCTACAATGATATAGAGAGCTAACACTCCACCCACACCCCTTAAAACTGTTACTTGTTCACACAGAATATCAGTCCAACATCTTGACCTAATAATTTCTGTGCCAAAATACCCTCAGGGTTAAATTTTTGGGCCTAGTTCTTCAGACATTCACTCTCAAGAAGGGCTTTTGCTTATGATCTTTGCTGTTCTCCCCCCCACAAATATTTGGGCTCAAGAAAGATAAGATGAGGATATGCATGTAAAGTATGGAAATAAAAAATTAACTCCTTGAGGCAGAGTCCCTGTAAGCAGAACATCCATACTAATGCATTCTTTATTATCCACCTTTCAAAGACATCTGTCAAAATAGTAGATAATGCCATAAAACTGCTGAGGAAAAAAAAGTATTTAGATTAGAGGTCAAACAGTACTTGGTATTTAATATCACATAAAATTTAATTTAATATCTTTCTTGGAGAGACATGGATTTGATAGATGGACCACTTGGTGGATAAGGACTTCGTTGGATGGTCACACTCAAAGAGTTCCGATCAACAATTCAATGTCCAAGTGTAGACCAGTGACAAGTGGCATTTCTCTGGGACCAGTGCTGTTTAATGTCTTTGTCAGCAACATGGACAGTGGGATTGAGTGCACCCTCAGAAGTTTGTTGACAACACCAAGCTGTGTGGTATATTCGACATGCTGGAGGGAAGGGATGGGCCATCCAGAGGGACCTGGACAGTCTTGAGAGGTGGGCCCATGCAAACTTCATGAAGTTCAACAAGGCCACGTGCAAAGACCTGCATATGGGTCGAGGCAATCCCAAGCAGAAAACCAAACTGGGTGATGTGTGGACTGAGAGAAGTTCTGCAGAGAAGGACTTGGGAGTAGTAGCTAATGGAAAACTGACTATGAGCCATCAATGTGCATATGCAGCCCAGAAAGCCAACTGTATCCTGGGCTGCATCAAAAGAAATGTGACCAGCAGATCAAGGGAGGTGATTCTCCCCCTCTACTCCACTCTCATGAGACCTCACCTGCAGTACTGTGATCAGCTCTGGGGCCCCCAACATCAGAAGGACATGGACCTGCTTGAGTGGGTCCATAGGAGGCCGTGAAGATGATCAGGGGGCTGGAACACCTCTCTTATGAGGACAGGCTGAGAGAGTTGGGGTTGTTCAGCCTGGAGAAGAGACGACTCCATGGAGACCTTATAGCAGCCTTCTAGTACTTAAAGGGAGCCTATATGAAAGATGAGGGACTGTTTATCAGGGACTATAGTGATAGAATGAAGGGTAATGTCTTTAAACTGAAAGAGGGTAGATTTAGATTAGATACTAGGAAGAAATTCTTTACTGTGAGGATGTTGAAGCACTGGAACATGTTGCCCAGAGAAGCTGTGGCTGCCCCCTCCCTGGCAGTGTTCAAGGACAGGTTGGACGGGGCTTTGAGCAACCTGGGCTAGTGGAAGGTGTCCTGCCCATGGCAGGAGGGTTGGAACTAGATGATCTTTAAGGTCCCTTCCAACCTAAACCATTCTATGATTCTATAATGTTATAGACCTATGTACTTAGGAATTTTCTTCCTGAAAATCAGTTTATATTTGCCTTTCTTCTGTTCTATCCTGTTAAACACAATTTTCTTCCCTATAAAATTCCCATCTCTTTTCATTGGTTGCATCTTTCAATTGGTTGTGAACAGATACTGTGACAATCCCACACTTTAAGCCCTTCATTAACATGATTCTCTTTTATTTGTATTTATGGTATCTACTGAGAACTCTATTCTCTTGTGTTAAGCACTATACAAAGTGCAACAAAAATGTGATGGTGACTGTTCAGAATTACTTGCATTTTTAAAGGACATTTTACCTTGATTTGTGCACAGAGAGATAGATAAAATACAGGTATTATTTCTTGTCTCACATAAAATAGACATATTTGCATGGGAAAAAAAAAAGTTTTTTTTACATCTTTAGACTATTTTTGAAAATTTGAAGTGCAAACCATTTTTTCTCATAAGTACCTTTGTTCTACAAATAGCAAACTGGTGTCTATGGGCTTATTTTTTTCATTTTAAGTGCAGTCAAGGCTATCACACTACCCATATTTCCTGTCACACCCTGTCTCCTGGAATGGATGAAAAGAATGTCACAAAATGTCTCATCCCAGATCAAGCAAAATTCAGTGAGAGAACTTATGGAACGGGAAGGTGTCACTTGCAATATCTCCAAGCTGTTTTTACTCACTTGCAGGTTTTTTTCATATAATTCATGCCCTTACACACACATGTACTCACCAGCACCAGGCTACCATGTACCCAGTGATCTGGCCAGGATCACTTCTGCAACACAGGGGACAAGGGCCATTGGCTATCAAGGCCTCACCACATCTCTGGGGTTCTGTTTGATAGGCAACAACAAACCAGTTCTGGAGTTAATGGGGAAGTCCTCAGAATATTGCTTATTTTAGCCTCTAAAAATCTTAGGTAGTTTAAGTGGTTCTGTTTTTCCTTGTTTGGACTATGTGATTGCTGTGTATGTCAACAGTCTTTTTCTGGTGAGCTAACAGGAAAAGAAATGTTGTGATACATTGCAGTCTTGTTGCCACGATTCGATTCTGGTGTATGGATGAAGGTCTTCCACTGATAAGTCATCTGTGTCCTAGCAGTGTGCAGGCATTTTTGTTTTCATGCAAGCAACACATTCCTCAATTTTAGTGCTGGGAAGAGTGTCCTGGAAGCAATGGCCTGGGGATGGTGTTTTTCATGATAAATGCAGACCATTTCTTTTAACCCTTTTCTGCTGCTTTAGTTTCTGTTCATATTTCATTTCTGTTCATATTTCATTTGTACCAACCTTAGTTATTTCCTTTAAAAATCTCCACAAGAGAAGAATAGAGTCTGTCCTCCACAGTGAAAAGACCCATTAAGTGATAGGATATAAATCCGATGTTCTATGTAGCATTCTTTGATATACTACTGTGGGTGTCTCATATAGCTTGAGATCCATCAGTGCACTTCTTCTTTGTAATATCATCAATAAAAATAGACTTGCTAATATGCAGCCCTTTTTTTTTTTTTGTGTCATGTTAATTGTCACCATATTCTGATCAATGCATGTATCTATTGGAAACTATCAAACTCATCTGACAGTTCCTATGAATTATTTCAATTGTCCGATTGACATTGGACTATCAGTTTACTACTGCTTTTCATATGAATTATCAATAAAGAATTAAAGGTCCATGAGTGAATGTCTTAGGTTAACTTTTTAAAATATATTTGGAATAATTTTCAGAGAAACATCTAGGTTCAATGAGAACACCTCTTTCGTTTCTCTTTTTGTTAATTCAAATCATATATCAACTTTCTGTGACCTTTTATGCAAATAATGTTATTAACATGAAAAATTAAAATTTTCCTTCAAAGAGTATCTCCAGCAACAACCTAACGAGAAGAATACTGATCATCTAGTTAGGAAAAAAAAAAAAACCAAAAAAAACCCAAAACCACAAAAACGAAACCAAAACCAACCAACCAACCAACCAAAAAAAACCAAACCAAAAACCCCATGAAATATCTGTTACCTAACCATAAGTCAAATTTGACTTGTTTTGCCAGTGGTTTTGATGGTGTAAAGACCTTGCATGGCAAATCTCTACAGACTTTTGAGAGAGATTTCCTCTAATAATTTGTGAGCACCTTTGCTTTTACTTTAGTGACTGAAATGAGGTTGTGGTATTCAAAACTTTTTCCTACAGGTTTCTTTTTTGTTTGATTGTCTGCATCTCAATAGAAAAAGTGATGCAATCCAAGGAAAAGCTACCTGAAATTAATTTACTTTCCAAACATTTTGAAGTAAAACTTGAAATTTTATCATGGATGATTCTGATTTCATGGAAAGTACTTCTATTAAAAATTATTATAGCAGAAAATGTCAAGTTTGTACAGGGAAGCATCTAGGGATTCAATTCTACTTACTGAGATTTTATTCCAACCCTTTCTCAGAATAATTTCCACTGATAACTAATACACTGTATTGTAATGCTCAGAGGCATTGATTCTTAATGTTTGGAAAAAAGTCCACTTCCTCATCTCCAAACTGCTTCCTGGACTGTTTTCCTGTTTCATCATTGCTCCTCCAAGGTGTAAACTAGTCTTGTAAAGATGAAGACACAGTGGTTAAGTTTCTTCCACAGTTGCTACAAAATGATAAAACACAAATTTTAAAATACAAAGTTAAAAAATAATGTGTTAATGGAAAACAGCCTGTACACCTCAAGAAAGGCAATCTGTTTTTAAATATGATGATTTATGCTCATGGATACTACACAGAAGGCCAAAGGTAAAAATTTAGACAAATGTAGAGTATTCATTGGCTCAAGAACATGAAGAAATCACGATTACATGAAGAAATCATGAATATATCATCTGACCTTGCATTTACCCCAGGCTACATTTTCAGTAACTCCTGCATGAAACCCTTGTTTTTTAAGGAAAGACATTAAATTTTTTTGCATTCTTCACTAACTTGTTTTAGAGTCTGATAATTTTTCTCTAAAAAATGTGCTACTAACTCTAACCTCAAGTTATCTAGTTTGTCACAAATCAGTATTCTGTTCACTATATTAAAGTGCTACTATCAGGATTCCTGTTCTTTCAGACATAATCGAGTTACTTCTACATTAATTCATGGTCTTTAGTGTTCTCCTATTAGCTAAAAATTCCAGACCTTATATAGTTGTAAAATGTCTTGAATGTTTGTCAGTTTTTCTAAGGTGTGGATGTCAGAGCAAAAGGCTTCCATACAACATAACCGAGAATATTTAAATGGTGTACAATGGCTTTTCTTTTCAGCTACTCAGTATTTCCTTGCTTACACACTCATAATCTCATTCTTCCAAGTTTACAACTGGGAGCTCACCTTCAGTTTTTCATCATTTA
The DNA here is from genome assembly GCF_965140245.1 of Athene noctua. Classification (NCBI taxonomy): domain Eukaryota; kingdom Metazoa; phylum Chordata; class Aves; order Strigiformes; family Strigidae; genus Athene; species Athene noctua. Next base: position 34,876,129 of record NC_134038.1, read on the forward strand.
CCACATGTGCTTTCATTAATTTTCAAACTACTGCCAAAATACATTATATTCTGTAAATTATTTTACAAGGTACATGTTTTGTTCCTACAAGTTTAATTGCATTTTCATTAGTATGACAAGTTTAATCTTATTTTGTAAATTTACAAGTTTAATCTTATTTTCATTAATATGAATGTTGTCAGTACCAGTTTATTCTCTCTCTATATGAAACCAGGATCAAATCAGGTGCCCAGCTGTACATCCCATTTCAGGACAGTACCATGGGCACTTGTTACTCTTCACTAATAGTATAATACAAAAGGGTGTTTCTAGCATATGAAGAAACAGATGGAGGGAATGCCTTTACCCCAAACTTTATGCAACATACATACCAAATATATGAGTGATGTATGATATCACAAACATATGTCCTGATAGCACCATAGAGAGATACATCCTTCCCTGCAATTGTCTTTTATTTATTATTGTAACAGGTTTTGAGTTCTTTTAAAATTTTACATGTATATATCTGTATTGATGTAACTCTTACCTAATTAAATTACGTATATTTCTCCAAGTCACTGGTAAAAGCACATGATATAGTAACAAACAAGGATCAGATCTGTGTGGAAGTCCACTGGCCACAAGCCTCATAAGATGATGATATATTATTGAAGATTATCTTTTTAAATTGACTAGCTAACCAGATTTTAACCTATTTAAATTTTACTTCGTTGATTTTTTTTATAGTAGAGGTTACATTAAATGTCTTCTAAAAGTGCAAATACATCACCTGCTACAATTATCAAGCATATCCATCATCATCCATATCTTGAGTCTTTAGCAATGTGTTTTTCCCTAAGAGAATTCAGTTCAGTGTTCCACTGTGACGGCTACACTTCAGTATAAACTTCAGAAATACATTCCAGTTGTTTGAATCAGGATTTAATGACTACATGAAGCTTGGTCACTTTGACTTGGTGAATTGCAAGTTCATTCATCTGCATGATAAATCTCTGTCAACACAGGCTGATAGAGGTCACATTTTAATTCATTTGATAGATTGGCGAGTGAGGCTTTTCAAAGTTTCTTACAGAATGACAATCAAAGAGGAGATGTAGGATCTTCTGTAGTCAATCAATCTTCTTCCTGCTTACAGAATTTAATTGGGCTAGGAGCAGTTAGATGTTGAAAAGACTAGGAATAAACAGAGACGGTATCTGCAAAAGCTATAGAGTGTATGGCTACACTGAAGCAACCACTCTAAGAAGTCCAAGGTAAAGTAACATTATGCTATGGCTGTGTGCTGAAAGCAGTATTGTCATGGTAGCATAGATTTTCACTTGAACAAATTTCCAGATAAAAAGAGTATCTTTACCCTCTCCTGCACTGTGTAATGCAGACACACTCAAACTTTTTCACATCTTTCTCACTGTTTGAAAAGGAAAATCCTTCTAGTGAGTTGTCAGGCTGATATGAGTTGTAGAATTCACTTTATTTTTTACAGAAAAGTAAAATAGACTCAAATAATCGTTTTGGAACACATTCATTCATTTTTAAATTATAATATGCTGTTTTACAAAAAAGGTGCTTAGAGGATAACATAAATGAAGCAATATAAGAAAAAGCTACAGAATGGTGCTCTACATACAATAAGACAGTATTTCCTTATTACTCTTTAAGTTTAGCTAATAAAATAAGTTCTTCAGTGACTAAATATGAAGACTAAGTGTGCATTTCTGGAAAGCATAATTTGTTATCGCATCTTGGCACCAATAGAATTATTTTATGCAAGTGCTTTATTTTAAAAAATACTTAGTGTATGACTTTGGGAGGACATTTCTGACTCTGATGAAAACCTGCTTTGCTTGATTTTCTAGAAACAGTACAGCTGTTGGCACCTTTTAGAACCCCATAATAGAATTTACATATAATAAAAGAAAAATAAGTTAATTTGACTGAGTTCTTGGTTAGTACCAGTGCAAACCATTGGGAGAGTATCTTTTAAGAACATGAATACATAGATTGCTCATGATATTCATCTGCTCACTCCTAGAAGACTCTTTGAAAACTTATCTATAATTAACAGAAGAGGCTGGAATCAGAAAGGTTGTCAGTATGAAAATAAAGCTTGCCTTAATAAAGTGAATTTTTCAACCTACTTTAACATTTGAAAACTTTCTCCAATTGTATTCATAAATTAATGCAAAACCTGAAAGATATGGAAAGCTCAGCAAGAGAAATTGTACATACTTGTCATATTGCAATGTCTTTACTAGCAAAAGTCTCTGTGTAAAAAGTCAATTCACTCTAGCTTAGATTTTCAGAGATTTCAAAACCTTTCACTGAGTGAGCATAGGCCTAGTTTTTCTGAGAACTGGTTACTTAGCCAAGATGTTTAAACACAGTTCCAGAGACTTGACTTCAGAGATAACATTAGGAGACTGTAGTGAAAGTACTGGAATTGTAGCTACTCTAAAAACTATTAAATTTTTTTAAAAAAATACTTTAAAATGTCACAGAATACTTCAAGTATATTACTTCAAGTATATTGCTTATTGAAAGATCAGAAAATAAAATTTCTACTTTTAGGAGAAAACCCAAACTAAATCAATTTAAAAATGTAACAGTGTATTTGTTTAATAAAACTGTTCTAAAACTGTTTTTATTGTGAACAGTTATATTAATGTCAGCTATATCCTGAAGACTCAGGTCTGGCCACACAGAAGTTTCTTTTCTGAAGTAGCAGTAACTTAACAGTTACAATTTAGGAAGAAAAAAAAAAAAAAAAAAACCACAACACAAAGCAAAACAAAATAACCCCTGTGTTTTTTTATGTTTGTTTTTGAGGTTTCACCTTGAGGCGAGTCTGGTGTTAATGTGTTTTTCATCCTCCTAGCTGTGCCCTAGCTGGGGCCCATTTACATGAACTAAAATCAATTTTTGAAAGCCAAAATCAGGCAAAACATTCATTTAATTTCATGCTATTTTAACATGTGCCTTGCAGAAATGATGAAGTCAGGAAAAAAATAGCCCCAAATCCACCAGTGAGGCCCCTTAAACTACATTTATTTGCATACTTTGGCTTTATGAGAGTAAGTTTTAAAACAAGATTTACAGAACAAAAGCAATCTGAGCTGCAGTTAAGCAAGATACCCAAGGCTGAAGCTGATGTTTCCTTGCGCAGTGTATTTAATTCTCACGTAGTAGGTGTTATTGATGGATGTCATAGATCAGCACTTCTTGGATATTTGAGTGGTCAGAGAAGTTTAGAAGTATTGAAACTGGAACATTCCTGTGTTTCTCATGCCAAATCTGGTGTTATATTTAGCGGTGCACATCATGGGCAAGGAAAAATTGCAAAGTTTCTGGAGTTAATGATCTTGCCTGTTAACCCCCTGCAATGTTGTAACTATTTGGAATAAGTGTAGGAGCCTTCTTAGAATAAATATTGATCAATTACTTCACATTAGATTTCTGCTTGTGAGGGCTGACCACAAGCCAAACAATATAAAAACAGTGGATTTTGGCACTCCGAGCAGGAAGTATGAGTGACGTTAGGACTGACAGGTCAGGCTGCAAGAATTAAAATAAGTTATTTTTAAGAAGCACAACATTTTTTATTTCTAGATACTGACATGTAAGATTTTCAACATAAATGTTACAGGTATGCTTGTTTATGTTTTGTTGCTGAATAGAGGTTAAAAAAGATCTTCTAGGCTTATCTTTGGGCAGTGGTTAGAAAGAGTCCTGTGGATTTAGACAATACCTTTCATTTCCCTGATAGAATACAGGGCATCTACAGATCTCAAATTTTATCGGTGTAAAGCGACTTCCTCCTCATCTTGTGGAGTCAAGTTCTAAATGTAGTTCAGAGATACTTCAAAATAACTTTATAGTTTTTCAGGTTGATAAGAATTGGGAAGAAGACACTAAGATTCAGCAGTAAGGTAACTACCAATCATGTTCTTGCACATAGAAAATCTATATTACACCAGCCATGTATTGCAAAAATTCTTCCCATTAAGCAGTGGGACTTCATTATGATTGGATGGGTTGCTTGGCATGAAAAATGTCTTTCCTGAATCTTCCAAAATCAGTGCTGCTTAGCACCTTCTTCTGAAATAGTACCCTCAATGCTCAGTTAAATGTTCCAAGGTCTTTGTGGGTAGATAATCTGTGGCTACTTTTCCAATTCAAAATGTTTTATCAACTCAAAGAAATGCCAAAATACACAGAAAATTACATTCCTCAAATAAAACATGTATATCTTATACACAACAAGCATCAGAAATAAGTTTCTTACTTACCCTGAGAGAAAAAAATCATGTCCCTTAACGTGTAAAATTCAGCACCAGAATAGTTAGAATTTGTTTCAAGAAGACTTTAGATCCCCCTAATGTTTATATGGCACATTGCAGTACTGAGGAGACGGTGAGGGAACAGGGTATATACAGTAGCACAGCACAGTTTTTCAATAACTAGCTACAATTTTAGAAGATGAGGAGCAGGGTCGTCATTGCAGAGGGTCACATTATGCCTCATATATGCCTACATAGGGCCCAACAGTTCTAACCACTACTTTCATTTTATAGATAGCAAAATTGAAAGAACTTCAATAAGGAAATTGTTTTTACAGGTCAGAGACTAGAATTCAAGAATTCCTTTAACTTAGACATGTGCTAGGTCATATATTCTCTCCCAAAATGCAGTGATTGTTAGCACATTACCATTGACATCCAAGACTTAGCTTGTATAAATCAGTTTCTAGCTATGACGATTTGTAGAATTTTGAAGTTCAGACTGCTAAAGGCTGTAGTTTCCCGCCCTTTTTTTGCCTATGCATCCTTTTAACAGCCATGAAATTCAGCTATTGCATCTTGCATTGTTCTCATTTCAGTTTACCAATTGTCATATATCTAAACACCAAATGCTTGTACCCTAACTGTGAAAAAGTGGAAAACAACCAGAGGTCTTTTTGGTTTAAGTATTTATCACTCCTTTGTTCAGTGTGAATTATGATTTAACCACCTGTAGTTGGGTTTTCAATAAAAGAAAATGTTGATAAAGGGAATGCATATTGATTTCCTGATTTTAAGTATTGTATCTGCCAGGCTGGGAGGTAGCTGGGACAATGAATATTTTCCTGGGTTATGTGTATTGGCCCTCTTGGGCTGTCTCGGTGATCTTTTTCATAGCTGGAAATAACATTGCCTGCTCTGAACACATGAAACACCATGAAACTGATCTCCCACTCCCGCAACATTGTACTTCTTATGGACAAAATTGCTCAAAAGCAGAGACATCACTTTGTAAATAGTGTTACAACCTCATAAACTACATATAATACAGTTCTCCCCTAAAATAATTAATTTTGCTTCTCTGTAGTCTATACATCACAAGACAAAGGCAGTGTTTCATATACACCCATACAAGTATATAAATATATAAATACATATATACACACATCTATCTTTTCCGTATTCATATTCAGTATCCCTTTATAAGACAATAAATCTAGGAATTCATGATTTTAGACACCCAATATCCTAACAGACAATAAGTCACTGTGTAAGAGAGAACCTAAATTTCTCCTGTAGCTAAAGCAAATCTTCAGGTTCTTTGGGTTTAAAGTGACCTTAGAGCTTAAATGAAATGGGGTTTGTTGCCTCTTGAGGATTATCATTATCCTAAAATTATTTTGCATCTCAACAGAATACAGGATAGCTGGTGATCTCAGCTTTTACTTTCTGTTTCTGCATCTTCTTTCTTCCACCTCTTCATTACTTCAAATCCAGAACACAGGAATAAAACATCTGATTAATAGGTTTCCAGAGAGAGAGAGGACACAGCAGGATAATAACAGCCACAGGCTTTTCCATGGTCAATGGCCCACCTTCCTTTGTGACAGGACAAAGTATATATTCAGAGGATATGGCTGCACCATGCATTAGAACTGTGTGGGGTTTCTGACTCTTTCTGAAGTGTTATTTTCATGAAGAACCCTGCAGGCAGCTTGCCTGCAACCTTAATCATCTCCTCTGCCTTCCTAATGCAGATTTCTTGCATCTATGAGTTTTTCCATAAGGTGATTTATTGTGCATAAAATTCCACTTTACACCTAATGTAAATCACACTGCCAACTATCCAAATGCTAGGTATCCTCCAGAACTCAGTCTTTTGGAGAAAATAAACTATCTGGTCTGAATGCCTAAGTGCTTTCTAAAGCATAGTGGATTTTACTAAAGCTTCCTCAATCAACTACTCTATATTTCTATGATTTTAATTATTTAATTAATACTGATTGTTGTGAATAAATTTGGTATCCATTTCTCAGAAGATCTACAGGCTTCCATCCTAATCTTTTATTCTTTCTGGATGATTTAATGAATTGTGCTAAACATTACATCTAGCAGCAGTGGTTAGAATATCATTAATACAAAAGAGTAGATGCCTGCTGTTAGAATAAAGTTCCTTCTGGATATATGTACCCTGTATCTCAGCTTGAGGCACATCTATAGAAACAAATATTTTAAAAGTACCAGAATGTGTGTAAATGAAACAGACTGATTAAGAACTCAGAGCTGAGCCAATATAATTGTAAATGTACACATCTATCACACTATTGAAAGAAAACTAATAGCATATCCTTAATTACAAGAGACGGTACAGAAATTGTGAGTGATCTACCCAGCACTTCTTGGATGGCTCCATTATCAATGCTGGCAGCCCTGCTGCTATAAGTAGAGCAGGAATAGGCTTAGTGAGGCTCTAAAAAAAAATTGATCATTCTTCTTCAGAATAACGATTTATCAAATTAACTTTTTATGGAAAAGATGGAATAAAACAAAGCCATACACCACCTACAGACTCTGTAGCCTGCAATATACTTACATTCAGGATTCTCTCAAGTCAAACTATGATGGCCCACTCCTCATCTGGGGAAGGCTCATTCTCATGCCATTTGACACAAATTTGTCTGTCATTTCTGGGAACTGAGAAGGGATGTGAAAAAAATGCTACAGGTGCTTCTCAGTCATAGACTGTGGTATGTGTTAAGGCCCAATGACTGGCTGAAAGTCTGCAAACTGTGTTCAATAGTCATTTGATGATGGCTACAATATCTAGGGAAAAAAAATCACATCATATGCTATCAAGTGCTAGTCAATGCCTTCTAATGAATCTTCTCCCAACTCCTTAGCCATTTTTAACCTATTAATACCTAAGTACCTTTAAAAAGCCACCTTGTACTTACTTGATGCTTTAGCTTCTATTTTTCTGTTTATATGTTCTGCTCCTTTTGCCATCTCTAAATCAATGTTCTGTCACATCTTACAATCTATCCTCTTCTTTCTGTGTTTGTACAGGACTTAGCACAGTGGTCTGTGCAGTCTTTTAGGGGTGACTACAGAGTGCTCTGGAGGCACATGGGACCTGATGAACCTGATAGGGCTTTAAGGTTTTAACAAACTATTGACTATGCTTAGATACATTATCTGCAGGTTGTCTGGAAGGCAACTTTATAGATAAGACATAGCAAATACAGGAAAAACATAATTCTTGTGACAGATACAAAACTTGCTCAGTTCATTGGTGCTCATAGATGCTGCTACAATTCAAGGTGCAGACAGTAATAGAAACTATGAAAGAGAGGCTTTTACTACTGTAATAATATTTCACCAAACCAAGTAATTAATTTTGATGGCTTCCTTAGGTCAACACCGACATACCATTTTTTTACTGTAAAATAGCAATCTCCTTGTTTTTTTGTTTGTTTGGTTTTTTTTGTTTTTTAAATGAAATTATTGAATTTTATTCACCAGTCGTCAGTGTGATGACAACTATTTCACTTGTTTTAATTGTCTTGGAAAGAGAATTTTAAGTGAATAGTTAAGAAGAGGAGTTAGTCATATGTAAAAATACTCTATGAGGATTATTTATGGTGTTATTTCCATGTTCCTGGCTTCAGTTTCCTATTGGAAATGGTGAAGCTTGCTATGTTCCAGTCACAATGTTTATACTATTTACACAAATAACAGGATACACTTCACATAAGGCTACTAAATTTAACCTCAGAAGCAATACTGACTAACAGCATATTGGAAGGAGAAAAGTAATAAATACCATGGTAGTAGCCATTCTGGCAATTAAAATAATGTGCTAGAAAATAATGTCTCTTGTGCCACTTTTGAAATTATAAGTGAATATACCATATCAAGGTTTGAACTATAAAAATACATTCAGGAGTAAATATTTTACTGTATCAACCACTGAGGAATCTTTTCATGACAGAAGTACCAAAACAGCTTATGTGTCTGATCAGGAGCCCTTGGACATGACAAGTTCTTACTTCAAAGAGTAGGACTGAGCACCATGCCCTATCTGCATGGAGGTAAGAGCTAAGACCTGAGTTCTGAGAGTTTCTATTACTGTTTTTCAGAGGTCTTCTCTGATAATGCCTTCAGGTATTATGTAGTTTTACTCTAGAATAAACTGATGCCCATTGAAGCCTCCCAGTAACAAGGAGTATTGAAACTAAGGTGCAGATCCTAAGAAGTTTCTATTTTTTTTTTAGTAAGAAGTTTACTCTCAGGTCCCATACTGGTAGATAACATTCTATGGTTCATTTCATAAGGGTCTTTGATAGCTAAGAAACACTTTGAAAGATAGATTGAGCATTCTGCTTAATAACCTAATAATAATAATATGTCTCCCTGCAATAATCAACAAAAGTGTCTACCTTTCAGCTCCAGAGCAGAGATGGTAATACTTCAATGACAGGTATAGTTTGGTATGCCTGGAACTAACAACTATTAGAAGCAGAGAGCCTATTTATCTTCATTGCTTCAACTTGAGCCCTGTAAACTTGATATACGATTCTGTCACGGGAAGCTCAGTGTCACCAACTGGTACCACCGAATATTTCAGCTACAGTCTTGTTCTATATTCTGATTCATAGTGTATTTCTTTTGGTTATGGATCACTAACCCAGCAAGGTCTGACACAGGACAACGTTTCTTGCAATGATCCAGGAATCCTCTCATGCTGACATGTCTCTCAAATTTGGAAGTTTTTTATGTGATTGTCCACATACTGTGTTTGAATTTACTGTACCTGAATAGTATAAATTACTTTCTGGAGCGTTTTTTGTCAACTTCTTTGTCTATTTCTTTCCTACTGCAGGTAAAGGCGTCATATAATCCTGATTATGCATCTCCTTTTTGAACTTATTTAAACACAAGCTCATCTTTCTGAATATCGGTAATTAGAATTATAGACAGAACTCTAGATGTCTCTTATGCTTTGCATACTGACATTCATATTCACACACACTACTGAAAATAGTTTTGAAATATCTTAGTATCACATCTGACCTTTTCAGATGCACTTTATTGATGGTTCTAAGTAATTTTTCTCTAGTTTAATAAGTTCCCTTAGAATCCTTTATGTGAAGTCTGGAGAGCTTAAGATCATCTGCATTGTCCTTTTACAAAAAGTTAAATTTTATCAAAGAGCCATACAGCTGGCTTGGTACGACCTACTTTTGGTAAATATGTGTTGCACCTATTCCCATTTTACACCTACTGCCCTTTCTCTAATTAGATTAATTAGAAATCCCTGGTATTAGAGCTGATTTTTATGTGCAAGTTTCCTCCTTCTGTATTACAGAAAAAAGATTATCTGGTTCCCCCATACTTCACTGTGCTGAGGTCTTTTTGTTTAAGTGCCTCTACAGATGAAGTAATTAAACCTCATTTAATTAGAGTGATTAAGGCTTTGCAGTTGATGTACTTTGCTCTTAACCTGAGAAGGAAGACTGGGCAATCAATATTTACTGGAACCAAGGATACTTTATAACTGCAACAGGAAACAAAGATGCTCTGATAGTAACAGAAATTCTAGTACAGTTCCAGATACCGTATTTTACAGAGAAGAGACACTTAGAAGCTATCAGGAAAGGCCTCCCCATGGTAAATGAAAGAAAACTGGTCAAGCAGAGAGGTGTTCCAACAAACTTTTAATGGAAACAAAATCCATTGTGATTTGTGATATTAAAATATCTTGTTAGAAACTCCCTATGCTCATACATCAGTTGGGAACATCGAATTACAGTAACTGAAAGTACTTTGTTATGTTGTGTAGCAGGGTCAGATATGATATAGCCACTTTGAATTGCCTTTAAAATAAGATGTAACTGAAACAGGTGATATTTTTATTCCTTGAGATTTGTCACTCAGTGAATGGGTTAATTCAGAGTAACAAATGAACAGCTACTCACTGGAAATAGTAAGAACCACTTCACAAATACTGTCTTCATGCAACCATGGAACGGGACTGAATGAACCTCTCTGAAAGGCTTTCACTAGCCCGCTGTAATTACAAGGACATGGGTGTCGTTACAGGTTTTGATTCATGACAGAGAAAGAACAGAAACATAACTGACATAACATGATGATTTCAGGGCCTCTGGCCAGTCTCCAGTATGTCTGAGAAAAAGCTAGGACCTGAGGACTAGCTCTGGGCTTCAGATAAAAGTACTCACTAGAAAGAGCCCTGGGATACTGGAAGGAGACACTAGGAATTAAAACACAAAACCAGAAAACTGCAAATCTCATCTTAGTAAATAAGATGACCTGAAACAGAGGCCTAAGTGACTCATTTGGCAGTACCTTGCTCTAGAAATAACAGCCTTCAAGACATTTGATATTGCCTAATTATTCAGAATGGAAAATCAGAATAGAAAGCTTGATAGTATTTTAAACCCTAAACTCACAGTTTATTTTTATATGTTCAGTTGACCTGTCTGCCCTTTTCTATGAACATGTTGTATGTTCCTCTCTTATCAAAAATAGTGGTATCAGCTGATATTTCTCAACCTGAGTTATCTCCAGTGTAACTACTGGTGTAATCCATTTAATTTCAGAGCCCTGAGAAGACACTGCAAATTATCCTCTTCTTCATTTGCACATATTCTTACCTATCAGAAGAAAAGTAAACTGATCTTGTGTGTATTTTCCCCAGAAAGCACACCTGGCAGACGTAGATGCACGTGGAAAGAGGTAGGGACAAACCTGTTGTGTTGGTTTTAGGATGCAAGATTCTGAAGCAAATCTCAGTGTAAAACAGAGTAACTCTGAGTTTGTTTTAATTTACACCAAATATGTGTAGTTAAGAGATACCCTGATCCATCCAAATTTTCATGGGAATTTGCTTCAGTCTGTAGCACTGTTGCTCCCTATTTAAAATACCCACAATATTTTTATGACACTGTGACTTACAAAAATACTTCTGTCTCTCTGCAGCATAAAATCCTTGTATTGGATGTTGTAAAGACAATAGAATGGAAAATATGCCATAGGAAAAAAGAATCTCCTTCTAGATGTAGAAAAGTATCAGAAATATCAGAGATGAAACCTGTCTTTTAATTCAGCTGTTCCCTGGCACTACAGGCAAATTCATTGTGTTCACAGAACTTTACCTGCAGTTTTGAAGGGTCTGCCTCTGGAGTTACCAGTGTTGGCCATGTTTCATTTCATCATCACCTCACATCTTACAGACTGCTCTAGAGCTCTGTCCTGACTAAATCTATTTAATAACTACTGAAATTATAATAATAGCACAGTAATTTCTAATCTTCAGTCTTGACCTGAAAAATGTATGACTTTCTGCATTACCTTTACCTGTCTGGTCCTATTCCATCATTTCTTTCTGTTCTCTCTTTCAAGTTTCTTGTAAAAAAAAAAAAAAAAAAGACTTCGCATCCTCTTGGCTAGCCCAGGTATCAGTGGTATTTCATTGCTTTTGTTTAATCTTAGCAAAAAAGCTACACTTATGGTTATTGCCCTTTAACAAATCTACATCTCATTGAGATAACTTTTGTTTTGACAGTGCTTTTTAAAATGCCAATCTCTGATGCTACACTGTATCAGGTGTTCTCTGAATATTTAAGAATTATCTGTTTTGTCAATGATGTTTTTCTTGCTTGTTGCAAAAACAGAATTTCAATTTTATAATGCTTACACTTTTTCTTACCTGCTAAATATTTTGATTCATAATTCCTCTAAGGTATCTGTCTACTTGATCCTATGAAATGTTCTAAAGATTTTTCTTCTTAACTAAGCAGTCTGTATTTTTTTCTTTACCCTCAGGCTCTTTCTCAAATAATGACACTGTATGAACCAGACTGCAGTCCCTGAGGATCTCTCCAGAGACAAAAGACTTGAAAAATGAGTCTGAAAATTTCTATAATTTAAATTCTCACTTCATGTATAATTCCTCATTGTTGATTTTGAATCCTCAAATGTTTAGCCTGTTAAAATATATTTAACTTTAGATGGGTATGGAGCATTAATGCTTGACTTTTGACTCACCATTTGGGACTGGAATACATTTTTCTTTCTTTTCATTTATTCATTATTATGCCACCTTTTTGTATATCTGTTTGCAAGATGTTATTAAATCCATATCCTCCAAATTCATTATAAAACCAGTATGAAACTGAAAAATAAGTAGTCTATGCTATATGCTCTATAGTGTGGGGTTTTTTAAATTATAACTGACTTTCCATTACAATCTGATACCTATGAAAGATGTATTATTGTCACAAAAAGCTTAACATTTTCAAACACAAACAAATCACAACCTATTATAGAATGAATCACCTATTAATTTCCTGGCAATTTCTCACTAATTCTGAGTCTGAAAGCAAGAACATGCTGTCCCCATTTTTGGACTTGTCTTTTTCAAAACCTGTCTTGTACATCATCCTTTTAAAAACTTCTGTGTACACACACACAGTTTGAAACAACACAGCTGTGATTTTGGGACTCTGCATCATATGTAGCACACAGGTGGATGTTCTCCATTTCTTTGAATTTTTTTACCTGAGTGTACAGGAATCTGAAGACAAATTGATGCCTGTGAAGGAAAATGAAGAGCTAGCAAAGCAAACCCCCAGGCACCAAGGCACAATATTCATTAGCCTGTGCTCAGTGTGTCCAGCACCTGAGCCTTCACTACTGTGTAGTGTTACATTGTGTAGGATAGATAAAGCAATCCATACTGAACTACATTGGGTGTAGTTTATAAAGTGTTATATCCAGCAGTGAATAGATAACTTCAAGACTTATAGTTATTGCAGACTATGCCCAACAAGCCAATAGTCTGTTAGTTCATACTAGGTGAATATATCTTTTACAAGCAGTCCTTATACATACTCTCAAAAACAATTTTGCAGAGAGTATTTGAAAGCACAATGTTGAAGCTCCCCAAAAAACACCTCAAAACCTTTTTCTGATAAATGTCCTACAACTTGTTTGAAAGAACAACACCCTAATTATCTCTTCTATGAACTGCCTCAAAATCAAGCTGGATTTCCTATAAGGTTCATCAATCTGTTCATGAAAACCTGCTATTTGAAGTTTAGTGTTTTCAGCTCTTTAATCACACTGGCAATTAAATAAATAAACCCCAGAGTTTTAGCAGATTTAGCAGATTACTGCATATCACATCATTTTTGATGCCATTCATTTGATGTAATTCATTAATAGATAGCATGTTTTTGAAAAAAAAGGAGAACTATCATATTTGACAAGAATTGCATGACCATGGCAGAGCAGTGCTGACTACCCACAACTTCCTAAACTCTGGTTCTATTAACCCAGGAAAATACTACATTATCATTCTGGCAAAGAATTTTTCTTTAAAAATATATTCTTTATTAAAAGAAATTACATAAATTAGTAAGAGGATAAGTGGTCTTTACTATAATGAAGGGTATTAGGTACCTCCTGTAAAATGTCCTGTTAGATGCAGGAGGAAACATGTTAACAAGTGACAAGGAAAAGGCTGAGGTGCTTCATGCCTTCTTTGCTTCAGTCTTTAATAGCAAGACTAGTTGTACTGAGGGAATCCAGCATCCTCAGCCAGAAGATGGAGACTGGGAGAACAACCCCCTGCAATCCATGAGGAGACAGTCAGTGACCTGCTGCATCACACAGACACAAACAAGTCTATGGGACCAGATGGGATACACCCGAGGGTGCTGAAGGAGCTGGCTGGGGTGCTCGCCAAGCCGCTTTCCATCATTTTCCAGCATACCTGGCTGACCGGGGAGGTCCCGACAGATTGGAATTGGCCAGTGTGATGCCCGTATATAAGAAGGGTCAGAAGGATGATCCAGGAAATTACAGGCCTGTCAGCTTGACTTTGGTGCCCAGGAAGTTGATGGAGCAGCTCATCCTGAGTAACATCACACAACACCTGCAGGACAACCAGATGATCAGACCCAGTCAGCATGGGTTTATGAAAGGCAGGTCCTGCTTGACAAACCTGATCTCCTTCTACAACAGGGTGACCTGCTTATTGGATGAGGGAACGGACGTGGGTATTTTTTACATTGACTTTAGCAAGGCCTTTGACACAGTTTCCCACAGCATTCTCCTGGTGAAACTGACTGCTCGAGGCTTGGATGGGCACACGCTTTGCTGGGTAAAAAACTGTCTGGATGGCCAGGCCCAAAGAGTTGTGGTGAACGGAGTTAAATCCAGTTGGCGGCCGGTCACGAGTGGTGTCCCCCAGGGCTCGGTTTTGGGGCCACTCCGGTTTAACATCTTTATTGATGATCTAGACGAGGGGATCGAGTGCACCCTCAGTCAGTTTGCAGATGACACCCAGTTGGGTGGGAGTGTTGATCTGCTCGAGGGTAGGGAGGATCTGCAGAGAGACCTGGACAGGCTGGAGCCATGGGCTGAGGCCAACTGGAGGAGTTTCAATAAGGCCAAATGCCGGGGGCTGCCCTTGGGCCACAACAACCCCCAGCAGTGCTACAGGCTTGGGGAGGAGTGGCTGGAGAGCTGCCAGTCAGAGAGGGACCTGGGGGTGTTGATTGACAGCTGGCTGAACAGGAGCCAGCAGTGTGCCCAGGGGGCCAAGAAGGCCAATGGCATCCTGGCTTGTGTCAGCAATAGCGTGGCCAGCAGGGACAGGGAAGGGATCTGACCCCTGTACTCGGCACTGGTGAGGCCGCCCCTCGATTCCTGTGTTCAATTTTGGGCCCCTCACTCCAAAAAGGACATTGAATGACTCGAGCGTGTCCAGAGAAGGGCAACGAAGCTGGTGCAGGGTCTGGAGCACAGGTCGTACGGGGAGCGGCTGAGGGAACTGGGGGTGTTTAGTCTGGAGAAGAGGAGGCTGAGGGGAGACCTCATCGCCCTCTACAGCTCCCTGAAAGGAGGGTGCAGAGACCTGGGGATGAGTCTCTTTAACCAAGATGGGACAAGAGGTAATGGCCTCAAGTTGTGCCAGGGAAGGTTTAGACTGGATATTAGGAAATATTTATTTACAGAACGGGTTGTTAGTTGTTGGAAGGGCTACCCAGGGAGTTGGTGCAGTCCCCATCCCTGGAGGTGTTTAAGAGTCGGGTTGACTTAACGCTGAGGGATATGGTGTAATTGGGAACTGTTAATGTTGGGTTGATGGTTGGACTGGATGACCTTTAAGGTCATTTCCAACCTAGATGATTCTGTGATTCTGTGATTCTGTGTCTTGCCACATGAATGAGGAACCTTCTTCCCTAATAGTTCCCATCCTCAGGAGTTTCGTGCCTTTATCTAGACATAGCCTGTCTGTGCTTACATATTCCTCAGCACAGAGTTTTCTAAGGATATAGTAAAGTAATGAAGATCTGAATTCTCAATGAACTTGGGAAAAGTCATGCTGGGTTGATGGAAGGAAATCTGGCTACATGCTTAAACCAAACACAATATGCACAGCAAAGCTCAGAGTTTCTTTGTATGGTTTTGATTTCTTCAGACAGCAGGGGATGCCAGTATTCCTACCACTTAAAGAAAAACTTTGTAGAAGTCTTGCCTGCCTCATTGTTTTCAATAGGATTAAGTTAGGTATCAGTTTTCCCATACTCTTCAGAGACATTATTTATTGCGAAATCTTGCATCCTGTTAGCCAAATTAACTTAGTCCAAAATAACACCCCTGAATTACATACTCTTTGGTTCACAACTCACACTCATACTCAGCTGATGCGATCTCATACAAACTCAGAGTTTTAAATCTAATAAGGATTTCTGAAGACAACAGAACGTTAAACATTTTGTGCCCTGGTATTGTTGGTGGGCAACCGCCACTCCTAGATACTTGAGATTCTGCAGGTATTTCATTCTGCAACCTCTAAAGGAAGAAGGAACATAAAAATACACATTCCTTTCTTGTGTCTCAGCTGCACATATATTCCACAGGCAGGCCAGTAAACTAGGAATGCAGCACTCCCACAGAGACAGAAACAACTGCAAAACCAGCTGAAACAAAACCAGAATAAAATTTTGCTCCCAGTAGATGACACTTAAAATGTCAGTGGAAAATGAGACGGAAGAAAGGAGTCTGCCTGTACGGTAGTTGGGAGGGGAGTTGTTTGTATTTTGTATTCCTTCAAATGACTATGACTGACCTGAAAAAGGATGGAGAAAGAAATTTTGCTCAGACCTCATCCTTAAAAAAAATGGATCCAGTTCTTGCCTGGTTAAAACATAGGGTAGCTGCTTATCTCAAATAGACTAAAACCAGAGTGAATGAATTAGTCAAAGCTTGATTAATCAGGTAGCGTAGTGTGTGTCACTGGTATGCTTGAGAAAAAAAAAATAAACTCATAAAATTCCCCAAAAGAACTTATATGGAAAAATAGCTTGCTTACAAGTCTAGAATATAGGAGACAATACCGCAATGTTTTGCTTCCTATTTTTTCTGCTATAAAGTAATGGAAGTAAAATACATAGGACAAATAGTTTTATACATCTTCATTTTGGCAAATTAGTTTAAATCACAAAGTGTGAAATATAACACAGGAATCTGTCAGAAGATATGGCTTTCCATTTGGAACAAAAATATCTAAAGTGAAATCAATTACTAGTATAGATAATTTGTGAGACAGTTTTTCTCCACTCTGAATGTCACTGTCTATACCTAGAACAGGACATGTAAGTGTATATTCACACATAAAGATTTCAGATACAACATTTACAGCAGTGCCCAATGCAGTTTTAGATTCAGCTGTGGTTTTCTCCAACTTAAGCTAATTTAAATATTAAACTTTCTGTGTTACTACAAAATAGCCTACAAGAACTAAACTGACAACACAAACACTGTTAGAAATACAGTGCCTGGACCACAGGCCTCTAAAATATGATGGTTTCCATTTTCAATATGTTTCAGTTTTGCTTCACATGAACCAAATTTAAAGTTTTTTAACTGTAATCTTTTAGTTGGAATGAGCTTAAGCTCACTACCCTGAGTGTCATATGCAGCCCACATATTCACATTTGCTCAGTATTAGACCCATTCCCATTGCAAATTTTGGTGAACCCCCTGTGAAGCTAGGAAGAGATAAAGTGTATAATGAAGAAAGGTAAGTTACCAGTCCATCAAAAGTTCATTTTGAGCTAATTCTGGACAGGAAGAGAACCTGGGAGCTAGAGAGGTCTTGAATCTTTTGCAGACTACCAAATCTGTACAACACCGAGTCTCAAGCTACAGTGACAGACCTCAATAGTCTCAGTTCATCTAAGGTCACACACAGGAATTTCTTAGCATTGTGTTTGTAGTGCTTTCATTATGGTTCATAACTATAGGCCATTTTTCCCTGCCTTCACTAAGAAAAGAGCAAGAACTTTCTTTCCTCTCTAAGATGGGAGAAGGACCAGCAGAATTTCCCACCAGGTCTTAGTTACAGTCATGTGTCACCACACATTCCATAGCAGATGTAAAGGGCCAGCCGTGGACTGTACTTCAGAAAATTTGAGTATCCCTGATCTAGATTTTCTGTTTATTATTGGATTTTCAAAATTTTTAAGTGATTCACAAGTTATGTTCTTTCTATCCTCTAATATGCATTTTACCATCTTCATCTTTGGGTCTCTAGAGTGTACCTGAAATCCCTTTATAAACTTTACTGGGTCTGCCTTCAGAGAACTGGGGAGAAATTCTCCACCTCATTTTTATCTCAGCACGTATTTCTCTTTGATTTAGTATCTGTATCTCAGCCTATGTTTTATATCCTTGAAAGATTTTGTGTCAAAGTCATTCCCAGATTTTCTGCCTTTCTGTGGCTGGTACTGAGTGTATGAAAAACAATATCTTGCCTGATGTAAAAGCAACAACGTTAGTACTTCCCTGCTAAATAGGATATTTTTTTCTTTTATTCTGGGGAAGTTTTGCTGCCAAACCAGTTCTGATTCAGTGAAGACATTAAGGTGACACCAAAGAATAGTGAATCCAGTGGAGAAATTCTTGACAAAACATTACTGCAGAGTCCTAGCTATAGTCATGGATTGCACATTCATGTTCTCCTGTGGGTGACTTGGTTCCAAGGAGCATATTCAACAAGCAAGAAATGGACTTCTTCAACACATGTCTTCACAAAGGTAAGAACAGAGACCTTAATGTTTATAGAGTTTAAGGCCTTGAACTCCTGAATCAAAATATTTCCTGAAAAACTGGCTCCTTTTGGTTTGCAGAGACTTTTATTCAGTTGCCTGTATTGTGAAATTATTAGAACAGTTGTGCCCCTGGATCTGCTTTTGATCTGAGCCAACTGCTGGCCTTCTAAGCAATCTACAAAAAAGGTAAGGGCACAATGTATGAGTCAAGACCATTAGTAATGGGTAGTTTGAATGTGTCTGACCTCCTTCAGATATTAAAATTTTAATACTGTAGAAAAAAAGTATCCTATAGTTGTCAACTAGAGTGCCAAGGAGTGCTACCTGAAGCATTCAATTTACTACTATAGATATATCTAGTTCCTGAATCTACAGGATCATGTCTAGTCATGTTTTGGATATCTCCAAGGATGGAGACTCCACAACCTCTCTGAACAACCTGTGCCAGGGTTCAACCCCTCTCACAGTAAAAAGTTTTTTTCCTACACTTAAGTGGAATTTCCTGTGTTTCAGTTTGTGCCCATTACCTCTTGTTCTGTCACTGGACAACATTGGGACAAGCCTGGCTCCACTTTCTTTGCACCCTCCCACCAAGTATTTATATGCACTGATAAGATCCCCCTGAGCCTTCCCTTCTCCAGCCTGAACAGTCCCAGCTCCCTCAACTTTTCCCCATACGAAAGAAACTTCAGTCTCTTGATCATCTTTGTGACCCAGAGTATATCTGTGTCTCTCTGTACTGGGCAGCCCAGAATTGGACCCAGCACTCCAGGTGTGGTCTCACCAGTGCTAAGAAGAGGAGAAAGATCAATTCCTGACACCTGCTTTCGATGCTCTTCTTAATGCAGCTCAGGATAATGTAGACAAAACAATGTTGTCCTAATAATCACTACTCAACTATATAATATAAAAACATCCATAACTATATAATTTGAAAATATCCATTATTTAAATGGAAGTTGCAGTTTATAAAGTCGTTATTATTTATAAGCTTTTAAAATCAAGACTACAGGTGATAGCTATGCATACAGGAAAGGGATATTCTTTTCCTGAGAGTTGCCTAACTAGCTACTCTCCTGTGCTTGTGCTATTTGTATATAATTCAATGTGTCTGTGATTGTTTTAGAGTCACTCTCTTGCTCCAGTTTCTTCCAAAGTTAAAATAGCAGCGATATGTGGCTTCTATGCATGTCACAGACAATATGAAGGCTTGTCTTTGCAGATTTGTCTCCCCTGTGACTGTGATATAAAAATTGGAACTTGGTCTCAAAATTTTTCAGTGCCTATAATACTAGTGTGGTTTCCAGATGTATCAAAGGGCCTAGTTTGCAGACAAATTCATGATTTGGGCTAGTCTTACCACCAATACAATATTATTCAGGAATGATTACCTTAATGCAAACACATGCTCACACGAAATTGCTGATGTCTGTTTTATTGTACACTACAGTTTGGTCTGGGTGTGTCCAGAATTAGTGTCTGGATAAGAGATCAAGTTATGCTAGTGCAGCACAGCCTGTAACCCTTTAGAATCTGAATCTTTCAGACTATGTAAGCAGTCTTACCATCAGAATTAAATTTGAGGAAAGCCTACTGCATGTAATTAGCATGATGGGATGGCTGTGATGTTCGCTTTTACAGTCACTGCTGAGATAATAGTTCCACCAGTTTGCCAGAAGTAGAACCCCATTTGTGATTTAATTTGTGTAATCCAGCAGTATGTGTGAAGACCCTGCAAATCATGCAAACCTTAAGATACTGTCTTTGAAGATATTTTGTTTTGCTAACACCTAAACAGCAAACTACAGAAATTCCATGCTGTATTATCTGATAGACAGTAGAGACAAAAAGAGTAAAATAAATTCTATTCAGAGCAGAATTGCTTCGAGAAAAAACAGACTCTGTGTGTTTTCAAGCCATAACCAGTGATCGCTCTGTAACTAATGTTCCAGCCAGCTTTGCAGGAGTCAGTTTGTTTTCATTTTGGAGTCTGCTATGTAAACAGTAATTCTTTATAGTAGTATTTACTTGCTAGTGAGAAATACAGCCAGGTTAAACAGTACATGTCTATCTTTTTAAAAAATTGCTTCTCTTTGTTTTATAATTTAGTTTTGTTGGGCAAAGTTAATTTAAAAACACAGATCGGATGCCAGGGAAGAAAACACCTCAAAGGTTCTGTACTTGGAAAATGTATATTACTTTATTATTAGCTCCCATAAAATTAGCAACCTGTATTTTTCAGTTCTGCTTCTCAGAAAAACAATTGCTCTTGATAGCTAAAAAATAAAGCTAAAATAGGGAAATGGGAAAGAAAGTAAATGCAAATGTTGTTACCTTTTGCAATAGTGTTTTTACAAAACCCGAAAAGCTTGTCTCGGAGAACTTAAATATTCAAAATCAGTGATAGAATCTCATAGGTTTTGGTCAGGTTCTTATTTTAAATGTCGAGTTGTGAGTCTGAAAGATTAAACTGGAACATGTTTATGGACATTGTGTCTATCTATTGCTTCCAAAAAGGACAGGGAAAACAGAGTGTCTTGAATATCAGTTTAAATAGGAAAACAAGTTATAAACATTCCTTTCCTGATTACCATTCTGAACTTCGTACCGCAACTAAAAAGTATTGCTCGAATGGGTTAAAAAAATAAAAATCGGTATTTGTGGTTTCAGATTGCAATTTTGTTCCTTAAGATAATTTCCAGGTTAACTTTCTTCAAAGGCCATTTACATTCCAAAGTCAATATTTTTACTTGTACGTTTCTTTAACAGTTTGCAAAAACGTCTAGACTTATATTTCAAATACCCTTCTTATGTTCCAGCTACATGAATAAGCACATTTTTTTGCTTAAACCTAACATTTTCTAGCAGATTAGGCATGCAGGAATGTTAAAACTTCTATATTGTCAGTAAATACCTCATTCATCAGTTCAGAAAACTGTAATAAAACTAAGAAAGTATAACAATAATGTCTTCTTAATTATACAGAAAGTTATTACAGGCAGAAGAGAAAGGCATGACAGGTCTGACATGCAGCAGGGTATTCATAACTACAGGCTACCTGTATTTGGGGTATGTGTCTAAATTTGGAAACCTCAACTCCGGCCATAGTCCCTGGAAAGCACCGTGGTCCTCCAGTGGCCTGCTCTTATGATAGCTCCTGAGAAAATACCTGCACTACCTTGCGGACTATATAAGGGGCATACATTTTAGCTACATCTGATGTGCAATGTACAGGTTAATGCTTGGACAGAAATGATGGCAGACAGCACAAAATGCTCAAAGTACTGCTGGGTGCTTAGGTCAGACACCTCTGTGGCGCAGTCACAGCTGAATGCCACATGTGGACACAGCTCAAGGAGTCCCTGTGTGGGGCCTCCAGAATGAGCACAAGGCACTTTTGGAATAGTGCGTCAATACTTGCACGAGAATTGAGGCAAAGTGTGCCACTGAGAAAGTAAAGTACTCTTGACATATTTGCACCCTTCAGGGCTCATTATTATTCTGGACCCAAAGACAGAGGCTGACTGACAGGGTTAGAAGAGGTGCTAGAATGTATTTTTGGACTGAAGGAGCAAAGGTTGTGCTCTGATTTTCTGGCCTCAGCCTCCTTAAAGAGGAGTTTCAGCAGTGGGTTTTAAAGTCAGCCATCAGTGATGGGAGGAAGACACACACCCATGATTAGAATGATTATGAGTCTTTTGGAAAAATTGTCACACTGATTTAAACAAATTGTCTGGTAAAGAAACAAGCAGTGCTGATGTTGTAAGGAACACTTCACCTCAATTTCTAGTGTCAAGCTCAAGAAATGCTTCGACACTTGCCTAGTTAATATTCAGAAAAAAAACCCTATGTGATGTTATCATGGGCACAAGGCAATGTAAAATGACCCTGACCAAAATCCCAAGGTCTACCATTCTTACTCACTGCCTGTATTCCTTCCAGGGCCTTTTACTTTATACTCCTGTCTCCTTCTACTGTTTCCACTTTTATTCTCACTCAGATAGAAGTATGTGTCACTGGTCAGATTGTGTACTTAATTGGACTCCAAATCCTTATCACCATCTTCATCTTCCATAGGATCTGGACTTCAACAAGAAGCCATTCTTCTAACACTTTTCCCTTCCTATCCACCTCAGTCTTATGCCTCACACCACACTCTGTATAAATTGTTTTCCTGAGTCTGGTCTTCATTTATCTTTTTCCTAACTTAGACTATAAGCACCTCAGGGCAAGGAATGTATCTTACACCACATTTGTAAAATGATGTGTACATTTACAGATCTCTATAAATGACTTTTTAATAACAGAAGCAAAATCCTTCAGTCCCTAAACAGGCAGAAACCTATCTTCCCCACATAAGTTTTACTCGGTGAAGTCAAAGAAAGGTAACTGTCACTAGTGCAGTAGTAGTAATAATAATGGTTTAGTGTATTGATAGTTTCCTAAAACACAAGTTCTGAAATCAGTGCTGAAAAAATTAAAAACTGACAGCACTGCCGTGAAATACAGTAATAGAAGAAAATTATTCTCAGTGCACTGCTCTAGTAGGTCAAAGTAAAATATTCCTCATCTAGAATTTAAAACTCTTGAATAAGTCCCAGCTCTCAGCGGAGTCACTCTGTAAGGGAAATATCAGTTTTCACCAAGATTGTCTTTCAATTAAACTTTTACTTACATACCAGTATGGTAAGGGACACATAGTCTAGAAAAAATTGCCCTACTTTAAGATCAAAGTATCTTTCCAACATAACTATTTGCATGCACACACAGTTGTATCTCTACAGGGTTGTTTTTTTGTCTAGAGTTTATTCATAGAAATTCTAGACTTGTCATTTATTTTCTGAGGTTTCTGTGGTTATTGTTGTCAGAGGTACCAATACAGCAGTGAAGGAGCACATATCTCATATTTTCTATGTGTGGTGTAAAAAAATCCAGACTTCTGCAGATTTTTCAAGCATTGGTTACTTTATAGTTTCCTTCCTTCTTTTCCATTTCCTGCCCTTGTCTAGATTGTATGCATGCCAGACATAATTTTCAACAAAGAAATATTGAAATAGGAAATATTCCACAGTATGTTCTTGATGTTGAGTCTGCAAATTCTGTAGTGCAAGCCTTACACTTCAAAGACATGCTCACATGGTAGGAGTCATTAGGGAGAACAGATATACTACAGATTGGAAGTAGAACCTACACCACTTTTTGTATTAGGACTATGACAACCATGCATGTAAAAGAGTCAACCTTGAAAATCTACAAGACGCAAGAAACCAACACAAATGAGAACAGTTTTCTGGTGTTTGAAAGAGGAACAAAGAAGGAACATGGAAGAAATTTCAGTACTTCTTTGCCAGAAGGACTTGACAAATCCTGGCCATCAGAAAAGACTAATGTCTGAAATAAAATAAAGGGCCTAATTCCTTCTGACATCAAATCATGTACTGTCCTAGACAATTTTTCATTGTTCTTGGACTATGAGACTTAGTCTGGCTTCCATTGAGAACCATGGAAGTTAGACCAGGCTATATAAAAGGAACACCTTTCTTTTGAGATATAAAAGGAGGAGTGAACACTAACTCTGTGTTAAAAAAACAGAGAGAAAGGTATGAAAAGAATCATTCCGATGTCTCCACTGCTTATAAAAGTTCATGTTCACATCAGTATGGATCCATACTGATGCTGAGGATCACTCTTTTTTTGTTGATTCATTTTATCTTAAAGTATTTTAAGATAAGGTCCTATTGACACGCATTTTAAAACACAATTACTCTGAGGAGTATAAAAACCTTATCTTCATAGCTTGCTTTGTCTTCAGTGACAGATTCTCCAGTGATCTTCCTGGTATTGATGCATAATAGACTGTGCAATCTGGTCTCTGGGGAATTTCTGGAGGCTGAAAGGCTGCTTGTGGGACATGGGTACAAGTGGGGACCTGACCAACACTCACAATTGTTTCTTGTGTCATAACACAATGAATGAAAACAGGATTTTCTTTTCTGTTTTTTAAAATGCCGTCTGCTATATAAAGTTATCAAAGACTGCAAAAGCACATGTTCATGTTTTGTATCAGAAGTCCATATTAAAATGCAATGACAAAGGGCTGTATTATTTGTAGTTTGCTGGCCTTGGATCAGAGTTTGGACACTGTCTTTGCTTGAAATTAGGTTCTGACGATTGATGAGGGCTTTATAGTGCTAGCATGATGAATTATATCTGACCTTGATGGTTTCCTCCACAATTTAAATTGTTTGATCTTTTATTTTATTTTTTTTTATTTTACTAAAAAAGTTCTTAGAGAAACAGAATTTCAACTTTAATTTGGTATGAATCAGTTAATATAGTCCTTATTATCTGGAAATCAGAAATCCCCTTTCTGCTCTTATCTTCATAGCAGAAAAATACTGTATAAGGTGCATTAAACCACTGTGCACTTTTCCCTCCCTTATCATTCCTTGAAGAATGAAAATACTGAACAATTGCTTGTCCCTTTGTTTCTGATACTGGTCTAAGGATCAATATATGAAATTATGGGCATCAAGCAAACTTAAATTGCCAGTTCCTGATTGAAGTTTGATTTATATTATTTTATTTATTTAATTAATTTTCCCTGAAGAGGTCTCACAGTGTTTTATTTTGTGTTTGTGTGTGTGAGACTATGTTAATATAATTTTAAAGCACAACTTCAGCCCACAAAACAAGGCTGTACTAGAGATTCTATCCCTTCTTCGTATAATATTTAAACCGTAATAAACACCACACTTATTCCTATCATGTCTTTCTTCACAAGTGACACAGATAAATGTTTCTGTAGAATTATAACTGTATTTTAACTTTACACTTCTGAACCATTGTTGGAAAAAAATCCTCAGCAGTCTGTATTTGGGCATTTTCTTTGGCTTGGAGTTGAGATGAGGGACAGTGTGATGAAAGTGTAGACTTCCCTAATCTGTACTGAAATGCCCAGAAACTTCCTGGAAAACAATAAGAAGTAGGACTCAAATTGTTTCTTTTGTCAGGGTTAAATCTATCCCAGGCAAAAGTGACTTCAGCTGGAAATTAATATAAAACAGAGGGACCCATACAAATCTAGTGTGTTCATAAACTTGCCCTTACATTTTACATAATACATTACAAACCTCTCTTTTTAACTCCCTTTCTTTGTTTATCAGAGAGGAAACAGGACTAACAAGGTATGTCAGACATCAAACATTTGTATTCACTGTGTAGTTTAATGGTGAGTAGAACTGGAGAACTAGGAAAAATCTACAGTGATAGTAATTAATGAGTCACAGCCTTTAGAAAGGTTGGTAAACAGCTGCCCTTTTCTAGTAATAGCACTGATTCATGAGAATCAAAAAGAGGCAACGGTAAACATTTCTTTTATTAGTCATCAGAAGCCAGATCCAAAACCCACTGAAGGAACTTCAGTGGTACACTTATCTTTTACAGCAATACATCCAATAATCCAAGATTTATTTTTTCATGGCTTTGTCACATCAGTGGCTCTAAATGTATGGAAAAGATGTCTGAATTCCACTTCTTGGAAAATCAGGAAAATAAATGGGAGACATGACTTCAGCTAGTGGCCTCTATCCATGATAGGACACATTTATGTCACAGAAAATCAATGCACTGTCTTCCTGAGTTGTTCCGAGTCACACTGTTTGCTATGAATAATAAATCATCTTGTTTCTAGCAGATTTTTCTACATTTTCATTGATTTCATCGATTTCTACCCTCACACTCCTCTGATATCATTACATTAAGACATATTGGGCAGTACATAACAAACCTAAATTTCTGAAGGCCAAAAGTGTTTGTGAGATATATATAGACAGAACTCACTCTTCTGAAGTGTTTTCAGTAGAATAATGCATTTAATCCGGAACAGGAAATTACTTCTTTTCATTGCTAAATCTACTGCACAAAAGTGTATCGGACTACAAAGAAAGCACATCCAATATGATATGAAATCGTTAAAAACGTAATGACAAAATACAGATTTAGTTTTTATTTGCTCTGAATGGCTAATATAGGACTAGCATTGGGAAACAACGCCAGACTGGACGTAAGTTTTGATGATTCATAAGAGCTGTTCAGTTCTGGCAGGTCTGAGTGAAATCTGACCTTCACAGACTCCATAAAGTTTGATAGCTTTTTGACATTTTATGACAAGAGAAGGGTAGAAGTTTCTCTACTAAAAACAAGTTAAATAATATATTCCAGAATTACATTTCCGTTCTATACCACTCTGATCTCTCAGCCATATCAGCTGATGCATCTAGGCCTTCCTTCTATTGTTTCTAATGAAGAAGTTCTCGTTTACAGCATAAATTCCTGTTAGCAAGCTTAAATGCATGACTCTGAATTTGTATTATTGAATTTATTTCTTTTTTTATTATGTAAGTCCTTAAGTCATTTAGCAACACAAGGAAATTTAAAAAAAAAAAAAATAATCTGTGAATGATGGAATGGACGAAACTTGGTTTCCAGAATTTCTCTGCTGTATGGATTCTCCAATGTCCTATTAGTTTTTCATCAAAGCTATTCATTGTGCCTGTCGTCTTCTATCTAGATGCTGTTTTTCACAATGCCTATAGTAAGTCTTAAGCTTCTAAACTCCTAACGTGCTCTCAACAGGATTCAGTCTGATCGCTTAATTCCAGACACATACAAAAATGCATCAGGCAGACTATGAGATTTATTTCATTAGGAAAATTAACTGAAATGGGATAAGCAGGCAGCAATGGGAGCTCTTTTGAACTATAACAATTGAAGAGAATTTGAATCTATTAAGCAATCCATTAAGTAAGTTTCTGACTGCATTACTATCTAGTCCTTCTTCAAAGCTAGTTTAAAGTGTCTGAATCTATAGATCTTGCATTACTTCCCTTGATATACTGATCCCTGGCATAATATATCTCACTGATAGGAATTTATTCCATCTTAATTTCATCAAATTATTCATAGTTATATTCCCCTGTGCCACCATAAATAATTTCTCTTCATCCTTGGGGTGAAATCTCAGCTCCTCAGAAATTATGAGAGTTTTGCTGTTGTGAGGCCAGAATTTCACCCTTGGTTTTGCATGCTTGAGATACTTTAGAATGTTATAATAAGTTATCATTTATGTAGGCCATAAATATA
The DNA here is from genome assembly GCF_965140245.1 of Athene noctua. Classification (NCBI taxonomy): domain Eukaryota; kingdom Metazoa; phylum Chordata; class Aves; order Strigiformes; family Strigidae; genus Athene; species Athene noctua. The sequence continues at coordinate 34,903,700 of NC_134038.1, forward strand.
TATCTGTTTTAATCAATCACTGGAGAGAGCTTACAAGAGATATGAAGATTGAAATATGAAGTCAGAGCACCTCATTGGAAAGGCAAAAGCATTCATCCAATAAACTGTCATACATGATTAAACAGGTTAGAAAAGAAAGACCACCTGGCAGGTAGAGGCTAAAGAAAATGCTGAATGTTGATTGAAAAATATACATATCAGAGAAGAGTTATTTCTTAGAGCATGAAATACTTTGTTGAAATGTCTTTGTCCTTCTGTATGAAGCTTTTAGAGTAGGTAAAAAAAAAAAAAAAAAAAAGGAAATTCAGGGTGAAAAAAGACATTAAGTCACAGAAGAGAAGCACAAATGATTCCCAGGGAAGGGAAGGGATGGGAAGCAAAAGGAATGGAAGAGATGTAATTTCCTGAATTTATTTCCACATCTTTTTCCAAGTTCCAGGACTCATGATTATTCTTCCACCATCTTTTCCTTTTCTGTTCTCCCCACCACAACATTCAGAAGCCATAATTATTGCTACAGCATTGAAAAATACAGAGAGAGGTAAAATGAAGTGGAAAATAGAATCTGATAAAGAAAAAGCTGGCTGTTATATTTTCTTGTATATGTTTTTCTCAGTTTTAGATTTATCTTGACATTTCCAGTATTGTTGACTTTTATCACAGTTAGGGTCATTTTACTAGTCTTCTGCTGTTGCACAGGTAGGTTAAAATCTAGGTAGAGCAATATAATATTGAAAAATCAAAGCCATGGTGATTACGCAGTATCGCGACATTCACCTTTTCAAAGAACTTTCAATTTATTCATGAGAACAGAATTAAGACTACCAAGGGGGTTTTAAAGAGAGCAAAGCCTTCTGCACTGAGGTCCCTATGCAGTGATACATAGCACAGATTAATATTGTATTGGCATCTGACAATGGAAAGCTTTCCTGTAGGATAATGATGATATGACATCAAAGAAAACAGAATGTTTTAGCAGAATGATGGAGTGGCTTTACCTTTAAAAGAGATGGAATTAAACTTCAATATAAAAGATACATGGCACTATTTGCAGTTTGTATTTTGCAGCAGAAGCCTAAACAAAATATTTATATAACATGATGTTCTGATGTTTTCACTCATGTGAGTTTTTTCAAATAATTCTAAGAGACTCATGTAAACCAGGTATATCTAGTCTCTTTGCTGGGAATATTTCCCAGTTGCTGGATCAGAACAACCTAGAAATTATTTATCATTGAAAACATTTAACAGAAAAACGCTAGATATGCCACAATTCAATATTAAATACTGTAAACAATCAAAGTTACACCAACCTTGGTAAGTTAGCCTGACAATCTATACTTACTGCCAACCCTAATAAGAAAAAGTTAACCCTAACCAACTGTGCAAATGGATACAGATGGAACTGCTACATAGGTTTCATTCCATACTTTGCATTACTCTCCTTATCCTTTCCCTCTTTAGAGAAATTACTTTTTCAAAACATGCAGGCATTAAAATAAATGACTGAATTGTTCTGGTACTCATTGGTTTAGGAAGGCAAGCCCATCTAATTTGTATTTTGTATACGGACATGTTAAAATTCTGGTAACCCAGTTCAAGTCCCAGATCTATATTCCTCACTGGGATAATTTTACATGAGAGACTTATGTTCACATCTAAATCCTTGCAAATTTACCCTGAGATCTTAAATTCAAATCACAGATTTTTTTATACTTCATATCCTCTTATTCCGCTGCAGCTTGTACTTACTGTGTAGACATCATTTGGCTACTGGCTGAAGACGCCAGCCCGAGGGCAGCACTCATCTCCCTCCTCAACCACACTCTGGGAGACTTGTTCCAAACAAAGGTCTCTACATGAATCTGCAGGAACGTGTTTTCTTTTTTCTTTAGCAATAGAATTTCCTGTGTGCCTATATCTGTGAACATCTAGAAGCACCCACTCTGAAGAGAGTAGTGCAGTTCTGCATTTTGCCCAGAGGGCTAAGACTAGCTGGGGCCCAAAAATTAGACTTTCTCCAATCTGACTACCCTGAATAGTTTGTGTGTCTTCTGGATACAATTAAATTTAGGAATAAGGCTGGATTCCTTGCCTAGTGAAATGCATCCACCCACTTTCTTTAAAACCCAAGTAGAAGAAATACTACCAATATTATTGGCCTCCTTCACATAAGGTCTACCTCAGTACGTGTGTGAAGTAGTAATATTTAGTTCTTGTGAGGAAAATCGAGTCACATCACCAACACCCAGTGAAACACTCTTGTCACTGTCCATCTGTACGTTGTTCAAGGCTTGTCTGATGCTCTACTCTTGTCAGAACTATACTACCACAGGAAGGGATTTAAAAGAGGAGTGATCTGCATAGTAAGTGAGGCATTCATTTGAGAAGACACAGGACTCCCATTTCTTCTTCCAAGCAATTGTTCTGAATTTTAGCCAATCACCAGAATTTCAGGGTAGGCAACCTTTTGTGAGGATTACATCTATAGATGTAGTTAAAATACTCGGGATTTCAGGTTGGCCAACATCTTACATGTATCCTAAAAAATATAAAAAATAAAAAGGAAATAATCTAATTTAAAGTTTCATTGGTATTTCAATTCCTCTACACTCCAGAACGCTGTGTAAGTTTTTGCTGTCCCCGTATTACATGTCCAACCAAATGTTCCTTCTGCAATTTTCATTATCCCTCTAGCCATGAAAATTTAATCTCAGATACACCAATAGGAAACACAGAAGTGAATTTAACAAAACTTCAGCATTAATCTTCAAGGTATTAAAATTTTCCTCAGGTAGAAAAGAAAATATTTGTGTCTTCTGAAGACACACTGAATATTGGTAAGTATAAGAAATTTTTTTTTCTTTTTTTCACTTTATCTCCAACAGCCATTAGGCATTCTGTAAAGAATCAAATCTGAATTAAGTAGATATATTTCCAAGACTTAGCAGAAGCTGTCTCAATGCCCTTCTACCTAAGAATTTCTTATTACAAATGATGGAAATGCAGTTCAAAATAAAGGAGTTTTCCATAATGATCTGAGATTTTCATAACTGAGATATTTTATAGAAGTTTTTTTAAAAAGTAAAATATAGATAAATAAATACATCACCAAGATTCACTGCATTTTCCTATGGGTTTTTTTCATAAAAGAAATAGAAGTAGATGAATCAAAAGAAGAAGAATGAATCATTTCAAAATAAAGATGCACCAAAGAACTGGCATTTATTCTTACCAGGCCATTTTTCTAAAATCATTCAAAATGAACAAGCAAAAAAAGGAAGTCAAAACTGATTTAATAGCCTCTGGTGAAGGGAATTAAGTTAAACACTAGGAATTAAGATGCAAATTACCTATCAGTTATGTAGGACAACATGTTCTGTGATGGAAAAAAAAGGAGAGAGGAAATTCAGCTGCCAAATGTAGAATATTCCTATATATAAAATTTTTTTGGTAAGTAATTTGAAACAATGCAAAAATAAATGTCTACAAGAACTCACAGCTCTTCCTGATGTTGTCTTCCCAGAATACTTGATGTTCCATCTGTACTCTTAGCCATGGCCATTCCCAAGCATAGCTGCAAGGTGGCTTGATAAACACTTGTTGTTACAATGGTATGTCATTGTGGAAGGAACAGGTGGTGAGTTATCTTTTTCACAGTGAAATATATTCTCTGATAGGTAAAAAAAGCCTGAAGCCATTTGTTTAATAGCTGACAAAGTCAGCCATCATATTGATGTTAGTTTACGACAGTGTGTAGGGAAAAATTGTCCTTAACTAAATGTTTGTGAGATTCAGAGGCACCCATCTTCATCACCACTCTCATCTTGGCAATAAAAGTATTACTGCTGATACAGCTTGTATATCAGTCATGTGGTTTTATATTTCTCAGTGTTTTACCAAGTATGCCTGCTGATTGCCCAGTTTACTCTTTCTTTCCGTAGAATTCTCAATGAGCAGTGGGATCAGAGATCATTCAGATCTGTGACTGTTAATGCTAAGGCGTAAAGCAATAGGCTTTCTGAGGCAAGGATGAAACTGAGTATAAACACAGAGGACAAGGTTTCTCAGCCAGGAGGTGATGTGTGTCAGAGGCAGATGCACTTGAGTGTAGGAGGGGGCTTCAGAGAGTGGCATAAGTGAGTGCAGGCAACCAACCTGGTGTTCTCTGAATCAGTGTTGTGGCTTTCTATGGCTGTGTTTCTGCAGGTGAAAGTGCTTTTTGTTATAGCCAGGGGAAAATGGTTATTAAGGATCAATAAAGAAGTGTCTTATCTTTCAGGCACATGCGTTAATCACTAAGAAGACTAAGAAGGAGTTGCTCGTACTTCCCTGACACTGGATTTGTTGCCATGGCCATACTTCACTATCCACGTCAGAAGCGCTGTTCCAGTGTCAGGAACAGATCCTCTTCCTAAACCATGCCTTGCCTCTGTAACGTGTGCAGGGCTGCCAAGTGCTTCCATGACAGCAGCAAGCTAACAGCTCCTCCTTAGTCTTACATCCTACTTATCCTGCCACTGCACCTTATAGCCATGAAAGACTGAGACAGCATTTGTCCTGGCAGCCACGGTGTCTGATCCTCTGTCTCTCCTTTCCCTCCTCTGCCTGTTGGGCCACAGAAGGGTATGGATGGTGATGAGCAGTTAGTGCTAGCAGAAATAGTCCTCAGAAAGCTTCCTCTGCCCTAGCAACTTCACAGACAATACTGCACAGTGAACAGCTTTCACCAGCCACCCCAGGTCTCAGCCCCTCACACCCTAGCATAACCCCATGCACCTCTCCGTATGTGAGCTCTCACAGCTTATACATCTGCCCACACAAAAAGTCTGTCAAGTATCTTGCTGTAAACACCATAGACCACAGAGTACTTACTGTTTCTTTGATTTGTAAAACTCCTCCCATCAACACTAAGAAGACCTTCTGCTGTTTAGTCTGTGGTGCAAGGGGTGGACGCAGCCTGAGGTTCAGTTGTTTATTGAAAAGATACAACAGTCATGAGAGAACTGAGGCAAAACCCACAACAAAACATGGGAGTTGTGCACATCTGTACTAGAGATGTGATCTTACTTTCCATGTATGATGTATCTTTACACATCAGAGCCTGCTATTTCTAGCTGTCACTTGAGACAGGATTTATAGAAAAAGTTTATATGGTTTCCCACCTCAGCTCTCTCCAGCCATTGTTCTAATTTCTGTATTTATTTTTCATAATCTGAGGCAAGAGTCAGAACTGCTATGAGAACATACCTCTCATAAACCTATACGGAAGGGAATGCTTTATGTAAATATGAATTCTTACTAGCTCAAAGGGTTAGGAGTTAGGGGCAGGAACCAGCCTTACATAAAACCAGCTCTAGAGACCTGGCTGTGTAAAGTTGAAAGAACCAGTCCCAGAAAAAGAAAGGCAAGAAATTCCTAAATGATGCACAGAGAATGGAGGAAGCCAACAGGAAGAGGGGTCACAGAGGACAACTCTGAGGTATATGAGCCTGAAGTATGTTGTACGTGTTATTACCACAGCACCTTGCCCTTTATTCAGAGCCCTGTAGATTTAGCACCCCCCAGAGGATACAGTATTTTTCCATAAGACTCATTTGTTTTAAGATTGCATACTCCCCCCATTAGTGTGGAATGCAATGAGTGGGACTATTGTATAGGATTACTGTGCCCAGTTAAACAGTTCTTAGTTTTCAGCTTGCTGGCTGTTCTTCAGAGAACTATAAAGAGGTACCTCTGTATTAGATTCTGCAAAGCCCTCTGGTTGATATTACACAAATGCAAAATATTATATTATTTTAAAGCATGCTAACACTGGAACCCAGAGGGATGAATACATTTTTGTCTTTTATTTTCAGTGGAAAAGAAACTGAAGCTGAAAATAAAATAGCATTCCTGGATAGTCAGCCTACTGTATACAGAGGATGGGGAAACTAAATGAAACCCATTCACAGTAGGTTAAAGTTGGCCACAGGAGCAGCTGACATTGGAACATTACTAGAGAGACCATTTTGTTGTGAGTTTATTGACAGCTTCTTGAACAGCAGAAATAAACAGAGCACTGGCTTTTAATTTTAGGGTATATTTGTACCCTACTAAACTAAAGACCCCAATGACGTCTGTCTCAAGTAACTGGCACCACCTCTGTTTTTCTTAACCAACACTGATAAAAGATGATTCAGCACTGAAGAGGTCCACTGTACAGCATGTGTGTTGTCTTCATCTGAGTTATCAATAAGCACTACTTTCAACGACTGGTATAATCTGGTTTTTACCTACTTTCATTACATTTAAAATAATTCAGCTTTAAAAGTAAGGGATCCTCTCCAGTGATGACAGTTTGAAGATTGGCTGCATTCTCCAGCTTCCTCAGCATCGTACTGTCATGAAGGAATAGCACAGCTCTGGTGAGAAATTGGTGCACAGTAAAGCATAAAAAAGCAGAGAATGAGTGTTGAGGGCACATAACCTGTACCAGATGGATATCTGTAATCAACCAATGGTAAAGTTTTCTTGTTTTCCTGAAAGTGCTTCCCTTCCTTGCATACCACAAGGAGTCAGGACAAGGACTTCCGAAACAAGGCCCTGGCAGCATTCAAGAGTCAGATTCAAGCAAATCTCCTTTGCAAGTGTTTGCACACACTAAATGTATTTGGACCTTTAATTTGGAAAGTATTTCTTAAGTAGTCAATTTCATGTAGTTTCTCTCATGTTATTTAATTCCAAATGTGCTGCTTTTGGGTGCTATGCAGCTAAGTAAGCTTAAGTGATCTGCCTGCATAAAGATATATAGAACGATATTCTGTCTCATCCAAATTCTTTATGCATTTGTTTTCTTCTACAGACTGAGTCACAAGACATGAATGTTTCACGGTGTGGTCTTCACCATGCCCTGGACATATGACTTGGAATACAAATAATTCAAGTAGTACTTGGATGCCTTGTAAATATATACTTTAGTATACAGGCAACAACTGATGATCCCTCCCACTCATTCACCACGTCTCTCCTTCTCTGTCACAAGACATAGTCCCAGAAGCCAGCTCTCCATGCCTCAAAGAAAATATATGTCTGTCTACACCCGCAATGACTGTTCTTGACCCATACAATACAAGTGCACCAGTGGTGATGCATGTCTTTGCTTGAGAAGAGATGAATCTTACTTTTAAGTACAACTTTTGGGTAGCAGCTTCAGGCTACTTGCTTTAATTGTTTTTTGTAACTCAAAAGACTGCTAAGATTACTTATAAACAGTTTATAAGCATAAATAAGCAGAACATAGTTAGCAGGAGCCACTACTAATTATGTTCACAAACTGTTGATAAAGACATGAGCAAAATTTCTCTTCCATTATGAGTTCCTAGTGTTTTGATCTCAGAAGTAAAATAAACAGTTGCGGGCCAGAGAAGTGACCTAAAGCCAAAGTGGCCTATTTTTGATTGTGGGAATCACATGAACTTCTGAGAGAAGCTGAAGTTTACTTTTTTATTGTGATCTTGATGGGAGAGCATTTACACAGACAGAAATATAAGGAACTCAATGTATACAAAAGGACAAAGTATTATTATTGTATACAATGCCTTTTCTGCCATACATTGTCTGAAAATACTAACTTGCTGTTCCACAATTGACACCTTCTCCACACACAAGAGTATCTTGTATCTATTTTTACCAGTTCTATCAGGAAAAGAGTATTTCAGTCTCAAATTATCAAAATTAAAGTTGTCCACATGGCAAATTTCCTCTCCACAATTGATTCAGACTAAATAAAGACATTAAACTTTATTAGATAGAGTATAAATGTACTGAAAATTATTTTAAAGAAGGGATGAGATAAATTATTGCTTTAGAGACAGCCTTCTAACAAGGCCCAAGAAGGATAGTGTTTGTATTTAGAAATTTTAAGACATCCTTAAATAACCCTTTTCCCAAATGAATTATTTATTGTCTCACATACTGAACATCTTTTTCTGTTCAGCTAGTATTCATTAGTTAAGTGTAATTTCCTTGATTTATTCATTACTCAACTATACTTCATATTTATTTGATGAGAATTTCCCCACCAGGGACTGATCATTCATTCGGTATTTCAGTCTTAAATAATCCAAATTAAAGCTGTGTTGGTTAATTGTAATTATTGCCATATGTCACATGCTATTTTCCTGAATGAATGAATTTAGTGATTATAATCTGAACAAAGGCTTAAAGAGGTCAGTAGAGTTTGAGTTTCCCAGGAACAGGCATTCATTTAATGAGCAGTTCAGGATAAAAACTGCATCTTGAGGATGCTGACAGCACTATCTTAAAGGTCCATGTGGGATGAGGCAGATCTGTTTCGTTCTGGCACCCTGAAGGAAAAAAATCCCTTAAACACCAGGTCACATTGTAATATCTGTAGGTCTCGAAACAGATAGTCTAAAGAACATAATTTTTTTTTTTTTTTTTTTGCTGAACAGGGTCAAATTTCTCACTGACGCAAAGCAAATAAATGTATAAGGCTGTTTTGAAATATCACAGAATCAAGGTTATAAAACAATTTAGTTTCCTGATTTCATATCTTCTAATTGTTTAACTTAGAAGCTTAACTTCTGAATTGCATGTGATAACTTTTATATAACTTGATTACAATTATATGGTAAAAAAATTTTACTTGCAGCTGTACCCAAAGGTTTGGGGTTTTTTTTTCAGAACCTTGGGAGAGCAACCAAAATTATCATGTGGTAGCTTCTACTGTTTTCTGTACCTGTTGTAAACATTTTAGTAACCTATAAACTTCAGGACTGAAAAAACCATCCAAAAGTGACCACATACTCAACCCCATCCCTACTAGGCATTTTTAGAAAAGTAGTCATATTGGCAGGTGCTCTTTGTTCAATGTTTAGCAGAGAAAAAAACCCTTTCAATTTCTTCTCTTTTTCATTGTTAATAAAAAAGCCTAAACTTCTGAACCTTTCCCTTTCATAGTTGTTTTTAAGCTTATGACTGGTCTCCTTTACATCAGTAACAATTTAATCCTTGACACACTCAACTTTAACCACATACATCATTTTAATTAACATAAACTCAGAAAAATTCTATAATTAGCCTGTATTCCTTTCTTCCCCAAAATCAACTGTTCAACCTCTCCAGGAGTGAGAACAAACTTGGAAAAGGAGATACTGCCTGGGTATGCTGTGTTGTTCGTTTCTTTGTGTAGACGTGCATCAACACAGAAAGAAGGGTTATTGGAACAGATAACTTGTTTTTCACTTCTTCCAGGATAATCTTTCTCAAAGTATGAACTGTGAACAACTTCTGGTTCTCAATATTTCAGAAGATTGTCTGGAAAATGGCAAAAAAAATCACACATTTACACACAGGAGGCAAGCAAATCAAGAAACAGAATGATGTAAAGAAGTAAATAAACACTCAAAATTTAACTTCATTATTAGCCATATAAGAAAAAAACTGATAACTCTGCATAAGATGACATGTAGGGCTTTCTGGAAAGGTTAGGCAATTGTTCAGACAAAAAGCCTTGCTCTGGGATACACTGAGGGTGAGAAGAAATCGTTCAGACTTTTACCTAGACTAACTCACTGAACCTGCTGAAGACATTCAGTTACCTTCCAAATATCTTTTTTCTCCTTGCAAAGCTCTCATCTCTGAATTTTCCTGAGGAAAAATCATTCATCCACAGGGTTTGTAGAATTTTGCAGTAATATTTTAGGTTTCCAAAATCTCTGTGAGTTAACTGTTTTAGAGCTAGTAAGATTTTTCAATTCTATTTCCAGAAAACTTTGATGAAATGTTTTCATTAAATAATGAAAAAAAAAACCCCTCAGATTTTCTGTTCAGTGTTGTCCTCTATTTTTCTAACTGTAATGATTACCCCCAATAATAGCTGGATGAACTGTGAAAAGGAGACATTAAATTATTGGCCTGAGGTCTAGATGTGTGATTTTCTCCCATTTCTATGTTTTTTTCCTGGAACTCCAGTTTTCTACTTTTCAGATTCCAAGGTTTCACACCACTTCCATGTTTTTCTGTATTTTGAGCTACATTTTCTTTTTGTCTGGTAAAGAAGGCAGAATTATTCTATAGGCTAAAAAAGAAAACAACAAAAAAATTTTCTAAAGATAAATCATCAGTGATCAATCTCAGACATATAATAAAAATTTAATGTTGATGTTACATATTTTCGTCCATAACAGAGAATAAGTCCTGACATTGCTATCTATCTTCCTCTTTCTTCATAAGGAAGGTATGATGTTCTTTCACAAGAAAACTAACACCATCCTTTTAAAGTTCTTGGGTGGCACGGCCTCTCCCCTTCTAAAATAAGTGGTTTTCAAACTATAGCCTAGGGTCTTTGGGGAAACCCTCGGGACCACAGGTGGTCCACAGAAGGTAAGTAAGAAAAATATGCCTGCTGAAACCTTACATTCACTATCCCCAGACCAGATGACTCAATGGAAAAAAATCACGGGTGTGCTTGTAAACATCAAAACCCACATCTATGCAACCTAAATTGTTTGTAAACAAACTTATGACATGAAATGTTTACATTTATTGTTGATTTTACAGTGTTCTCATGTAACTATCATTATTTAAAGTACATGCTTAGCAAGAAAACACGCATATTGGAACAAACTAAACAGACTGTGAAGGAAAAATACATTAAACTTTTGGTTAAAAGTAGAATGAGCCTCACAGGTCAATGCTTATAATGCTGAACTATGTAGGTAATGAATTCTAAAATGGTCTTTGAAGGGTAGCTTGCCTAAGTGCAAAGCTTAAGGTTATTTGACCAATATCTGACTGTGCATAAATGAAAAGTTTGGATCTGCAAGAAAGAATCCATATCCAGGAATTAATCTGCATATGGTTTCATAAATTGAAGCCACATGACAAAAATTCTAAATTACTAAAAGAAAATGAATGCCATTTCATAACCAGTACTATTAAGAAGTCTCCTGCCTACCCTCTGTATGTCAGTAGCTATGATGCTTCCAGAAGTTCATCTGAGTGCCTCCAGAAACTCAGTGTTCAAAACTGGCTGAATCTTAATCACAGATGACTTAACTTTTGTCATCCCTTGGCATGGATCTGTTACCACAGAGACAATCAATTTGTCTGAATCAATGCAGTCTGAACAATGGAGTAAATTGAAAACTTCACAGCAAGAAACATTCAATTTCATTCCTGAGCGAAGATAGCTCAGATTGTCTATTCTGCCTGCCAAGCAAGACAGTCCCATTGTTCAGGACTTAACAGGCATTGTGGCAAAGGACATGAAAACTTTTTGTTTCCAGCAATGTTAGGGCACAGCACTCTAAATCACAAATCTCTATAACTACTTCATATTAAGTCTTGTCAAACTTGGAACTTAATATTTTCCATCATGATACCTTCACTCCCATTATCACAAAACCTGTATCCGTATTTTGGTATTTCTGTGCAAAACAGCAAAGAGAACAGAGAGTAAGGTGTTAATAACCTCAAATAAAAAACAATAATAATTTTCTTTATAATCACTTGGGGAGTTTAGGGCCTGCTCAAAATTTTTGCTCCAATAGATTTGGAATCTTTGTTTCTCATTTTCTTTCCCATTCTAATTTTGTCCTTTCACCTACTTCTAAAAGTAACCGTAATTAGATAAGCCACTATTTTCTCCATTGTTAACCACATTTAAGTAACAATTTATTTACAAGATATAAATAAAAGACATACTGATAAGTAAGGATTGCATTTTTTCTCAATAAGCATGAGTTTACTTAAAAAATACATGGTAGTTATCCATTATCAATAACCCAAAGCTTTAGACAGTAGCACTTAAATTTTACTATCCTGACTTCTCTTCAACAGTGAATGTTTTTTTCAGTTTAAAAGTCAAGGGATGAAATAATATTACTTTGGAGTACTCAAGAAAATCCGTGTGAAAACCCCTTTGTTTTATGTTGTTTAGATCTTGCAAAAAGATTTACTTTCTGAAAACACATAGCAATTTTTTCTTTTTCTTTTTAGAAAACCATGGACTAAAATTTCCTTAGAAATCTAAATGCACCAGATAAGCTCCATTCCACAGTTTTTGCACAAAGTTTGCCTTATCTGTGAAGGAATATTTTCCTAAGGAAAGGCTGCTACTGGGCTCATATGATTACACAGGTTTCTGAAATATATTTTGGTGGCTTTAATTTTTTGCAATATAGTAACATGATTCCAATACAATCTAACCAATTGGAGCTTTATGGTACAATATTCACCATAGTTATTAAAAGTATAAAGTACTGAAAGACATGGACTTTACCAGAGAAACATTTTTGTGGGGAACAAATCTTTTACTTTTGAAAAATAAATATTTCTTTAATCACATATTACAGACATTTTAACCACAGATTTCTGAACAGCACATCTGTTCCTATGTCCACAGTGACGCATCATGTGGTGACATGTCTCATCTATTTATGTCAGTTAGGCCACATTACATCAGTAGGACACCAGGTTTAAGAGAATAGGGAATTCTTATACATATAGGAATATATACATAACTGTGAATATGCATGTTTGTATGTTTGTGCCAAAAAGACACAAATGTCTTTAGATTAAAAAGAAAGGTCTTGGATCCAGTTCTGATTTCAGTGGCAGTTTTGGCCAGTTAAGCTCAGGATGTGGAGTTATGAAGGAAAAAATGTGTGTATGTTGTATGTATGCGGGGGGCTTACTCCTGAATATCTAAATATGGAAGGGTATTGATGTCTTCCTGGCTATATTTAATACTACCAACACACTATATATCTGATTCTGATATCCAAATTCTTCTAGTTTTTCCAAGGGAACAGCAGTTTTTGAGGTGCTTTTAAATATGATCTGCTGCTACTTGTTTCTTATTTGAGATACAGGAATTTTAAGTTCTGGTATTTCTGATTTCTTGGAATGTTTCCAAACATTTCTGGCTCAAAACCAAATAACTTGGCATAAAAATATCACATTCCTTGGAGTTCAGTCAGTAGTATTGACTGTTAGTATCATCAGAAGGATTTTAACAATGTGCTGGTTTGTTCATTGAAAGCTAGATACCGAAATATTCACAGTACAGCTAAAATCATGGAAGACAGACACTTTAATACAGAATGGAGAAATTAAAGTCAGCTATACAGCTAATCCCATAATAATAACTATGCACTACTCCAAATGAAAAATCAATCATACAAATCTAAAGTAGGCAAGAAATTTCTCAACCTATAAATAAGTGATTGAGAAAAGAGAAGAAGCCTTACAACCTCTTAAAAATTTGCCATTTGATGTTTTGTACATGGCTTGAATGACAACTTGAAATAATGCTGTGAATATTTTCAGATAGACATGGCAGTAATAGCTCCAAAATGAAGTAATAAGAGTCTTTGTTATGTCCCACTACATTCCCTAATTTTCCTTCCACGCTCAAATGAATTTCCCATACTTAGAACTGAAAGAATGTTCAAAGCTCTATTATAAAGAGACCATACATGGAAGAAAACAACCTAGGCATATAAAAGTGTAATATAACAAATTTTTGGCACACTTGAGATTAAGATCAGGGACATTTACTTACTATTCTACTTGCTATGTTTACGTACAAAATTACCTTACTGTAAACACACCTAGCCCTTGCAGAGTTCATGAGCAAATTTTGCAAATATGCATAAAGTAATTTAAGAACATAAAATTCGCTTTAAGACCCTAAAAATAAACAAAAATATTTTGAGTTTACATGCAAGCTTGCCAGCATAAACAAAATTGGCTAGCCTTAGCACATTCCTTCTCTTCTTTTCCATAGCCTTCTCTTCCTGCAGGATAGTACTTTTTGACACCCATTTACTTCATTGCAAAATGGGTATAAAATGCTATTTTTCTGATAATAATATGCAAGTACATTGTGCAAAGCAGATACATTACTTGGATTACTAGATCTGCAACTAGATTTCTAGATTTGCAACCTTTTTTCTTCTTAAAGTACAAATTCATTGTTAAAGTAAAATACAATGCTCTGTTATAGTGCTTTCTTGAGAGGTACCAACATGTTAAGTTCAAATTCAAAATTAACTAAATCTTTTATATATATATATATATATATATATATATATATATATATATATAACTTACTTATAAGTCAGCAAATAGTGCTATATTTGGAGTTTCTCAATTTTGTCACAGTTTGGAAGATCTCAAAAGAAAATTTACTCTCTCATTTCCCAACTTCTCAAGATGCCTTTTTAATACTCTACTACTTTCAAAATTTTAAACAGGTGTAAAGATGACCTTTGTGATTATGCAGCCAGTAAGAAAGGATAAATTTCCAGACATAATCATGATAATCTATAGTATACCACAAAACCCTGAAAGCTAAATATTCACTTCAGAATTCTAAGTCTCTACTTAAGTTCTCAACTGAGACCCAGTTATTTCTGCTTTTACCAAATAATCCTCAAGCTTTGTTTAAAGATTCTTCAACATTTGCTTCTTTCCTCCACTAGCTATGTTAAATGAAACCATCTCAGTTACCAGTGGCCTATCTGAATATATCATCAATGAACACAGAAAAATCTGTTTTCTAAAGAAAATTCCAACCCATATCAAAATTTTCCACATGTTTTCAAAAGGTATATCAGAATTATTTTCTTCCATGAAACAACAACGTGACAGAAAGATCAAAGGCACTGTAGAGGTGACAGACAGTCCACTACTGTTCATCATTCAAAATAAAATAAGCAACACTCATTTATATAGCAGAGACACCTATAGCACAGGTCTTTTGTGGCAATAATGAATGCATCTACCTTACATCTACCAGACAGAATTTTTTCCATTTTGGGACATTCTGAACAATAGCTAGAATAGCAAATAAAGAAAGCAAATATTAAATAAAAAGAAGCATTCTTCCAGAAACTGAAACTCAACAAGTCCTACAAAATTAAAATTAGGTCTAACAGCTGAGTTTTACATGAGTACAACATGAGCATGAATGTAAACAACTGATTGGAAGAAATTTATTGATAGATTATTATCAAACTAGAGGGATATATTCAGTATCATTCCATAGCTGAATGTCCTGGGTGCTGCCTATTTTTCATTAGGGACATAGATGATGAAATAGAGAGCATATTTGTTCCATTTACAAAAAATGCCATGCAGGGACAACCCACAAGCATTTGGCAAGGCAGGATTAGAATTGAAAGTCATCTCAACAGAACTGGCTTGAAAAAAACAGGATTAAGTTTAGTGAGAGAAGAAAATGCTACCTCTATGCTGGAATAATCAGCTGAATAAACATACAATGAGAGACAAGTAGCTAGACAGTGATCAGGAGGGGGTTTAGAGGACTACACACTGAATGCGAGACATCACTACTATATCCATTGTGAAAAAAATTATCTAAATTCTGTAAAGAATATTATATTTTAGACATTAAATCTACATCATTAAGTTTAAGAAGTAGTCATCAGAGAGAAGAGCCTCCAAGTGGAATTCAGTTTGGAGCACCAACAGAAAAGCTCTAGAATAATGATTAACTGCCTATAAAATATGGTAAATCAACAAACATATAACTGAAGAGCAAAAGGCACAGGAGGGAGATAAGAAATATCTTCAAATAAAAATGTGGTAACCACTGAAAGGAAAGGAATTAATTATTTTCCATATGCATTGGAAGTAAAAGGTAATAGATTTAAACTAACAGGGGAGATTGGACTATACCAACAAAAAAATCAAAGAAATGGCAAAGCTGAGTACAAGCAAAGATAATTCAGGAATATAGCAATATCTCCATCATAAAATTATGTTTGCTTATGGTTTAGATATAATCTATCCAACTCTAGGGAAGAAATATGGACTAGACAAAGACTCATGCTATGGTTAGGGATTTGTGTCTATTTTCAAAATGCTTACCACAGATTTGCTGAAACCTTGTGACTAATGTTGTATTGAGAATATCATATTCAAAATGGTAGAAATAAGACACTACAGGAAATCTTATAATTGCCTCACTCTGGTCCAAGATCTAACAAAAATATCTTTCAAGTTTTTTACAGATAAAAAATTTCAGCTGGATTTTACTCTATCCAAGACTGCTGGTACATTTTCTGTACAAGTGAAAGATGGTTAGGGGATCAGTAGCAACTCCTTACCGTAAGTACAATAGAGTTTTGAAAAAAAATAAAAAAATCCAAGTGCACTGTGTAGAATTCATTTCTTCAAGCCCTTGATGGTTGCATCTGAGCCTGACTATACATCATACAGCATCTGAATTCTATCTTCTACCTAGATCAGCTATGTTTAAAACAGAGGTATTTGCAATTCTTCAATGGTCTTGAAAGATCTAACTCAAATAATTAACTCTATTTGGAACTGGACACCAAAAAACAGTAGATCAAAACTGGGAAAAAGAAAGTTATACTAATATTGGAACTAGATCTGTAAATAAGAATTAATGGACATATATGTAGAGATACATAAATTAAATGCTTTTATCAAAATGTGTCATGTATCAAAATAATTTTACATTATTTCAAAACCAGAAGAAATATACCCTTGATACTGCTTTTTTAATGTGGGTTTTTTCCATTTCTTTTCATTAACAGACTAGTTATAAGTGTGTTTTCACTTTCTCTTAAAAATTTTGTCACCAAATTGTAAATCCATAACTAAAATACTTTAGCTCCATCTATAATTTAATAATTCTTCTCATGCACACAATGGTTGATAAAACAGTGAAGAGAAACATATACTGAAAATGTCCTGTGTCTTCAATTACTATTTATTTGATTTTTGCTAAACCTTACTAGTGTTTACTTTAATACAAATTACCATAAGATGTTTTAACTTTAAGCATTTTTTTCCATTATAATTTGATAGTTTAAAGCTTTCACAGTCAGAGTCCCACTTACTTTCTATATAGAAGTCACATTCAAAATAGTCTATGGTCACACAATTAAAGTGTTTTGTGTAATCATGGTGGCTAAGCAGTCAAACTCAGAATTAGCTACTAAATGGATCAAAAGCTCCAGGGAATTCTGAGTGCTACTGGAATAAACCAAGAAGTGTTGGTTGGACACTTGGTAAATATTTAAACCACAGTAACTGGATGGGTTAAACAATTTTTCCTTCAGGCCTTTTTTTGCTGCTAAACTGAAAGATGAAAATAAAAACCAGCAATAACAACAGGCAGGAATCCTATTCAGCACCACTCAAATAATCCCCCTAAGAAAGAAATAATAGTGATCATCTTTTGTATGTTATTACTACATTGTCCTAAACAAGTAAGTATCGCTTGGATAAACAGAACGTCCCTATTATTCCCTGAAAATCACTGCAGTTATAGACCTTTTTAAAGCAAAAAATTACTGCTAGTTTTTGGCAAAAATTAACCTCTCCGTTATGGGTCTCGTCTCTTTTCAGTTCCATGATTATGAGTTGGTTACACAAGAAATAAAGAATCACATAACCAAGGTTATGAAATAAATAAATTTAATCAATAATATTTCAAAAGTAAGATAGTATATAAAGAAGCAAAATAAAAAGCCTCTGACTATCTTTTTAGCTTTGTTGGTTGTTTTCATTAACTGCTCACGATAAGAAAATATTTGGAGGATCTGTAGTTTTTACCATTACTACTTAAAATATATTTAGTACTAAATTCCTGATATCATCATAGCAATGTGGCACTTACTGAGCTAAATACGGACAATGCTCTTAGGGAAAGATAGTTCCTAAATAAAGACTGCTCTACCGAAGTGAGAGTTAATCACAGGCTCATTTGAATGACATATAGAACTCTAAACACATTAGAATCTCAGAAAATTTGTCAGTTTACTTTTCTTTGCACTGTGCGTTTCTTCCCAGACTATTAACTGCTGTCACCATGCTTTTGGTCAAAGCCAGTGAGCAAGCATATGTGGGAACAGAGGTTCTATGAATAAAGGGTGGATTATTCTAAAACATTGTCTTAAATATTCTCAGTTTTCTCTTATAAGGCATTTAAATCTTGCTTCACTTCAGGTGCTATTTTGTATGATTAATAACTGGAGGTTTAAACTTCTCTAAATCTTGTAGCATTTTCAATTATTGTAAAATGTCCATAAAAATTAAGCAGAATATTTTTACAGAGTAAAATATTATTTATCATCCATCAGTTGATAAAGTATTTTCAGAAAAGTTTGGAATATGAAATAACTTGGGGAAAGTCTGCATTATGTGCACTATCATGAGAAAGTAATCAGACAGAAATCACAAATTTCAATCTCGCGGTTCCCAAAGCAGCTTGTAACTAATCCAAGATAAATTATGAATGCTTCAGGTCCTCTAGTTTTAAATAAGTCATCTCGTTTATACATAGCACTTTATATCTCTATAAACTACCTTCTTTTGTTTATGTCTCACATATATGCATAATACACTAACTTAACATTGCTGTGGGTACCAGAACTTGGTTAATAAGTTTCTCACTTGTGCTGTTTAAGTTCTCAACCCATCTCATGACTAATGTTGCATTAACATATTATTTGCACAAAATTCTCTTGCTCTTAAAAACTGTGGTGAGTAATTGCACATAAAATGGAAAAGCATTGTGTCTCTTTTGAGTGTGTTCCATATTAAAACGTTAAAAAAGAGATAAATCCAGTAAGGTAAAAAAAGAAAAAAATTGCTTGATAGCAAATTGATATAAATGCACAGATTCATTTGTTTCAATGTGCAATGTGAGATTCAAATGTGATAAAATGCATCCGCCTGACATTCTGCCAAATGTTTTCTGAAATGGCTGCACACTGAAATAAACATGATGAATTTCAGCTCAAAGAATAACCTTTCCAGAAAGTTATAAGAGCTTGAAAATTGCTGTTTGGAAGGAATATACCTCCTGAACCATAACGATAGACTATTTCATCTGAAGTCTCTGAGTTTTTTTCAGATCAGTCAAGGGCTACAAAGAAGAGACTTGTTTTGAGTGCTTTTTAAAAAATAGATTATTAAGCTTTTTATAGTTTGAAAAAAATGAATTTTAAAAACAAACAAAAATTCTGAAATTCTACAATAATTTTGGGGAAGTTATTTGAAATAGCTTGGGAGTTCAAGAAATTAAGTTGTAAATTTCTTGCAAAAATTTTTCAAAATTGATGGAAGATGTGACTTTCCAAGGTCTTTTCTTCACTGCACTGATCTTGGCAGAGATGTCAGTCCAGAGTAAAATAGTCCTAAATTGAGTCCTAAAATATAATTGTAAGAGTGTCTTCAAGTTTATGTCAAATGTATACAGTTTTCTTTACAGGTCTGATCTTAGCTTTAGATCTCTGCCAATGCGGACCCAATACTTCAAACCTCTTTTATCACGAGGAAGCTCTATTATCAGAAGGAAGCTCTACACTGAAACATTCATAACTTGTAACTGGAGTCCGTTCGTTATTGTCTTCCCCACTATTTTTGCACACTCACCTGAATCTCTTTGCAGAGTTAAATTTTACTTCTTAACTGAGTAGAGACACAGACAGGAATTCTGAACACAAGTGCTCTTTACTTAAGAAAGAAAGCATAAGCAGGCTCAAAGCCTCCTCACATCATCCTCATTACACTATAGTCTTTTCAGAAAATTATTCCCCCTTGTAGAATCCTTGGTAACCCTGTCATAGCACTTTACATTCCACAGTCATCAGGTGTGGTGTTTTTTCTCTCACAATATTTTGAAATAGTACTTTCCAAAGAAAGTACTCCTAGTTGCATCATTGTTGGCTAGATGAGCTTTCTGGATTTCTCAGTAAGAAGTTGCAAACTTTTCTACTGGTAGAACAAATGTAAGGATAGTTCCAAATGGGGGACAAAAAGAAAAAAAAAGAAAAAACCCCGGACATTATATATCACCCTAAGATCATCATCTTCCTATCAAACCTTGTAGATCATATTCATGGCATGAACACTTTAACTGAGTGAAAAAGTTATTCTAAAATATTTATATTTACATTTTTGTTTCAATAGATCTCTGAAGCAGGATGTTTTTATTTGAAAATCAACAGAAGAAAAACTCATTAATGGTCTTTGTGGCACCCAGTCAGCAAAGTACCTTTGAGCCTAAAGGTTATGCTAAAGTCCAGTGTCTTAAAAGTAAAGTACATGTTTAAATGGATTACAAAATGAAATGTATTTATGCCCTTGCTTAAAGGCAAGTATGTGCATAAAAACTGCTAAACTGATAATTTTATGATTGCTCATTGTCTAGAATAATTGCTCTTTCAGAGTGTGAGATTCTTATGTAACTCCCATTTACTTCAGTGGGAGTCTTAGCTTCAAGGAAAATGGGAAAGCATTTGGTATTTGTATGCAGAGTTATATGCCATCACTTCCCTCATCACCTGACACACAATGTATGCTGGAACAGATTTCTTAATGAGGAGAAGAGGTAGAATGGAGGGGGAGAAGGGGCTAAAACCCATTAGCTTCGCTGTTAAATCCATGCCTGGGTTTTTATAAAAGGACTCAAAGAAATTGTAGTGCAATAATATCCGGTCCTCACAGCTATTTGCTCAACAGCCAGTGACAAGTTCAGATGATGTAATGCTTCTAGCATGTACATTGTTACTTAAGCGAGTTGATAATTAATACCATGCTGAAAGAGCTTTGGTTGAGTGTCAAACTACTCAGAGTTGGTCTCTGCACTTTAGGGAATGTTTCTGCTTCAGCTCCCTCTGTTCTTACTGTGTCACAAAGTCCTCTCTAAGCAAGTCTTTTTTTTTTTTTCTTTTTTTGGGGTTGGGTTGAGGGTTTTTTCTGCTTCAATTGCCTCAGGGCTCTTAATACATACACAGCACATTGAAAACACTGCTCCTAAATGATTCTAGCAAAATGTGATTTCTTGTGTGTCCTGGCAAATTATTATTAATTTATTGACACCAGAAAATCATTCTGGCAGTGCTTTTCTGGGACAGGACTCGGACTGTAAGAATTTTTTAAAATTAGAATGGAAAAGCTATTTGAGAATGATGCTCTCAAATATCTGTGAGGAAGGATGATGTACATACACATTGTATGCTCTAGGGATGCACACGATTTTTTTACATGCAGCTGTTTTTCAGTATTTGATGTGTAAAGCAGTGATAGTGATTTACTCATATCTTAGGAACAAAATACATGTCCACAGTCTGAGATGAACCTGCTAGGTAAACTGAAAAGGCCTTCAACCTCAGTGGTGTTTAGAGGTCCAATTCCTACACACGGGGCCTATTTCCAACTGAAGCAATAGAAATTAAACATCTAAGAACTAGTCATACAAATATTTTCAAGAAACTAGTCCTTAGCAACTCCTTGCAGTAGTAATACTTAATTGCTTAGTGAAGTTTCCTGATATGTATTGAATATTAATTAATATTTAGAAGAAAGAACTGGAAATAGAATATATAATGTGTATTAATAGATTCTCTTATTGCCTTCCAAAGACAATGATTATTCTCTGAAGTGATGTAAAACAAACCATGAAGCTCAGCGTTAAATCATTTGTGTGTTTCTCTTATATAGTTTACCTTTTATTTACAAACCAGAGACAAGTATATTTATATCTGCCTGCTTTAGGTAGAAGATTTATAAATTTCAGCAAGATTTTTCTTTTTTTGAATAAAGACAAAGCAATCAAAAGTGAACACAGAGTTACAAACGTACTTCTCATTGCTGAAGTCACTGAACAGCGTTAATATGAAATAAAGCCTCATTAAAATGTATTCACAGAGTTAGAGCTGTCTCTGCCTGGGACTATCTGCTCTCATAGGTATATAAACACATCAGAATGCCTGCATCAGGATCACACTTCCATGCCAAGGCCTGGCACTATATCACAGGTTGCAAAACAAATCTTCCAGCAAACAGAGAAACTTTTTTCACAGATCACTTCCAGACAGCAATATACCTAACTCAGTCACTGAATTAATAATTAGATATGATCTATTTGTAACACCAGAATTTCATTCAGCATGTCTAACTCTTTTTGGAGAGTTCAGAGGATCTGGTTAAGACTATATCTCTTGCAGCTGAATTCCTGTTGTCTTACAAAATTACCTAGACTCAGGACACATTTCAATTAATTACTAGGAATTTTATTATTTCACTATAGCTAGTTAAACATGATTGGCTAATATCCGTTTCAGTTTATTGGAACAGAGATAATGGCCCCTAAAAAGATTATTGTAGGTTTGATGAAAGCTACCTTCTCTGAAAAAGCTATGAAATATTCCAAAATGCCAACTGGATTTTCTGCTGGAAGTGTAACACCCTGAATACCATGCCCATAAAATGGTAAGAGAAAAGCTGCTTCTTGTGGTTAATCTATATGGTTAATTTATGAAGTATGTGAAGGTTAATCTAAGGCAATACGATACAAGTCACTTACTAAATGACTAATGAACAACCCATATTTATGGCATTTTTAGTTAAAATTTTGATTGTATGGTAACTCATGAGAAACAGAGTGTGAAGTGTGAAGCAGGAAGTGACAGAAGTCCTTGGTCAAAATGCTTGAATGTCTTAATGTCTTACAAACAGTAAGACAAAAGTGGTTTCAGGGAAAAAGTATGCTAGTGTCCCTAGCCAGATTTCTTGTTTAGGAAAATTATAATCCAGTGGGGTATTTTGTTAATGTTAACTCTAGACTGTCTTCAGAGGGCCCTAGGTTCATTAGCAATAGGTCCCATCTTCAGAGAAACAGCTAAGTGGCAGAATATCCAAAATAAAGCACACAGGTCCTTGCATTATGTCTTAATTAGGTTGCTGTCAGGATAATATGCTAAATGTAAATTCAACAAGGACTGTGTAGAATTATATCCTGGCAAAAGCACCAGCTAAATTCCTTGTGTTATGTATAGTAATGACTTAGTCAAAGAAAACATAAGGAAGGCTTATATAAAATCCGCTTATGTTCAAGCTCTTAAAACTAGAAGACATCAAACTGTGATATCAATATACCATTTTTCTGATATTAAAAAAAAATAATCTTCAGGTATATAAAGCTAGAAACTTACCCTATTATTTGTTTAGGCCAGTTCAGAAAGCCTAAAACACCTAAAAGCTCCTGGTGGATTTTATTATGGAATCTGACAGTAGTACAGAATAGTACAGTATTTTCTCTAAGGTCATTAATGGGTTTTGTTACACATCACTAAATTTTTATTCTAAAACCCTCTAATAGGTGCCTGATCCTTCCTCTGGGCAGCAATATAGATATGTTGAGACATTACAAAGATCCTGCCCTTAAAACCATGTTTTTGCTCCATGACAATTCAATGCTTTTCATTTAATAACCTGAAACAGCTAGAAGAGGATGACATAAGATTAGACCATCCCCAATGAACATCTAAATATGACTTCAAAGACGTGAGACACAAATGCAATGTTTTTATTACTAAATTAAACATGGATCCAGGGTGGATTCTCTAACACTGAGGGTGTGTTGCACAACACAGACTGAGTACAAATATTTTCATATATTTCTAAATCGTCTTTCCTCTCAAAAGATAGGTCAGACTTATTTTCACTGCTAATTGGGAATAATCTCTAGTCAATGCTATTCCCCAAATTTTGCCAAGGCAGCATATAGAAAAGTCCTGCCAACTGTTAGGAACAACAGTGCTAGAGCCCATGACCTGGCCCCACAGTATCTACACCAGTAAAAATAGTATAAACTTTTAATAGTATATACTATCTGGTATATAATAGCACATGATACTTTTATAGTTTACATAGTATGTAACAATATAATAGTGGTCATAGTGGTAGATTAGACACAGGAGTTATAGGAGACCCTCTACCTCCTCAGCAGGATGCCCAGCAAGCCCAAGGTATTATAAGTGTCACAAAAAGTAAATGATTTGATTCCTTGGGAACAGACCTGTAGGTGTACACTTGGGGTGAACTAAATTGCTTTTGTGGCTTTATTAAACGTATTGATGAGTTCTGTATTGACTGTAATGAGACCTGGCATTTATGTAGAAGTCTGCATACAGACACCTAAGTTTGGGACAGTTTAATTTTATCCAATACATAATTATTATAAGGATTATCTGGTTTGTGCCTAAAACATCAGACATGAGGTAGTTCTTCACAACATAAGGACAAACAGAAATGATGTAAACTCCAGTTGCTGTTTCATGGCTTTGTTAAGGAAGATAGTGAATTGTCTGCTTCTTCCAGCTCCTCAAATC
This sequence comes from Athene noctua, assembly GCF_965140245.1. Classification (NCBI taxonomy): domain Eukaryota; kingdom Metazoa; phylum Chordata; class Aves; order Strigiformes; family Strigidae; genus Athene; species Athene noctua. Next base: position 34,927,888 of record NC_134038.1, read on the forward strand.
CAGGTGGACAGGTCTTGGTATGAAAAACATCTGCAATCATCAAATGCAACAAAAGTTTTTCTCAAGAAAATATCCATATTTTTTTCCACAACTATCATTCAGTTCCTAACTTTGGTCTAGTTGGTTCCTAACTTTGGGGTTTTTTATTAGTATTTACTTGAAAATTATTTGAAACCTGAGTCCAGCATCTTGTACAATATTTTGATCCCACATTAGTAAAACTAGAGACCCAATATGGCAGGAAGCAACACTGATCTGGATCTGCCCTGATCCTTCTAATGAGACAAATTAGGCAATATATTCAGAAGGTGTAAACTATCATAACTTTGTTACCTTTTGCAATTTCTTTAAATGAATTTAAAGAAAGTAAAAGACCCTCTTTTCCTGAGTTGGAGATACTAAACACTTTAAGCGTAAGCACGAAATCCTTGGTGGCGTAATGCATCATGCCCACCTAAACCTGATGGAGTACACTGTTTTAATCCAGCATTTTTGTGTACTGTTAAATGCTTTCATATATTTGGCTGAATAAAGTGATCAAGAAATTAAGCAGTTAAAGCCTTTAGTAGTCTTCTGGTCTAAAAATGCAAGTTTTTACTATTGATGATTATTCCCTGAATGGGAATAGGATGACTAATGGAAGGCATCTAGTTTTATAGAGATAACAGCACACAGCTTGTGTAAGACCCTGTGTACAGTTGGCAGCACACAGTAAGATCATTGTTCATAATAGAGACTGATTATTAAATGGTGTCATAAATTAGAGGAGATCCTGAATGGACAAACACAGAGAACGGGATAGACTGAAGCCACCGTATCAACTCAGTTTAGAAGGGGATTTGCCAGATGACTGAGGAAGACAAACAGCAGCTTCAAATGGCACAACCATTTATTCTCCTTTGTGTATACAGATGTGAAAAGCAGAGGCAGCTTGCAGTTGTTTTAAACTGGCTAATCCCCAAACCTGACCAGCTGCCAGTAAAACAGTTCTGAAAATAGTAAAAGTTTTAATTATTTTAAATATCATCCAGACTAACTCTCCTTCTATCAGTGAAGGCCTTACTAAATAGAAGGGTCAAAGGACAGGTTTTAAATGCTCCACTGTATGTCAGTGCTGCTTCATTCACTGATGAAGCACTTTTCCATTTTACTGTTTTTTGATTCTGCTGTTGCTTATGAAAAGGCTAGAAAAGAACCAACAAAGAGAGTTCTATTTTGTTAGTGTAAGAATAAATGCACAAGGTTCAGGTTTATATCTTAACATGCCTGAGTAATTCCAGGTGGAATTACATGCTAAATCTTTGACAGTGGCATGGCAGCTTTGGGAAATTTTTATCCTGTCCTACCTGCCTCTCAAATCTGTTTGATTCCAATTCCTTCCACCAGAAATAAATGCAACTCTCCTTTATGCCAGAAAAGCCTGTCTGTGGGACTGGGTCATAAACGGAATCTCTCTAGATAAAGAGCTAGATATGAAAAAACGGTACTCTGGGGGAAGGGAGCTGGAAGACAGACTGAAGAAAATGTAGGATATAACAATTCTCTGAAAGCAGAGTTGAGAACAAACTCCAACTACTATGTTTATGTGTAAAATCTAGAAAGAAATCTCACCAGTTACAAAGTGTCTTAGAGGACATGCCAAACCCCTTTTCATGAAAAATGGGAGATATTTCCATGAAGTTAAACAAGCAGGAACATATTTGTATAGAGTAAGCCAAGATTTGCCAACACATTCTTCTGAAGAGGGGAAACATTTGGCAGATCACCCATCCAGGAAAATTTCTGCCTGATTATTCTGCTGCTGGATTGAGCAAGGAAATGGGAGGAATTCATGTCTCTCTCAATCATGTACCTTTGCTATACCTTCCATGAGGGATTAAATAAGCAAATCCATATGAAAATAATCAGCTATGTTGCTTTATCTCTATAGCATCTAAGTTATTAAAAGAGTGAAAGGTTACTTATGCTTGAAAACATATTTTTTAATATAATAAATTGAAAAAAAATCTTTTAAAAATATTAACAAAATGTTCCAGCATTATTAGCTAAAAATAAGGAATTAAAAATAATTTAATATATTTTCAGATAAATTAAATACAGAAAAAGGGTGGGTTGAAAATAAACTTTTCGCTGCTATGCCACTTTTCTGGTCCTTGAATTACTAGGTGATATGACAATCAAACGTGATTAGCAAGAGGTATTAAGCCTCATACCAGCATATAAAATGAGCCAAGTCTGAAGAATAGCATAATAGACTGGGACTCAGGAAAGGTGGTTCTAGTCCTAATTGGACTGCTTTCCTCCCGTGTCACACATTAATATGGACACTTTGCTAATAATCCAATTTGCAGAACATTTTGAGGTCTCTTAATCTCAAAGCTGTCATACAAAAAAAGATAGCATTACTGGTAATCTCAGGTATGATTATTAAAATACTTTAGTGAAGTATAAAGTATTACACACAAAGTAATATGTGGGACATTTTGAGGAAATTCAGATTTAGGAACATCAAGTAATTTTTCACATGTGAAGTAAGTCACTGATCAGTTCCTTCTTTTTGATTCCTGTTTTGTCTTTCCACCCTAAGCACGAACAGACAGCTAAAGCAACTCCTAAACCTAAGTCCCATTTAATAAAAAAAAAAAAAAAAAAAAATATTTGAGATTTTAAATTTTTGCAGTTATTGATTCTATGTGGTACGTTTCCTATATATATGATGAACAATACATGGGCATTGTGTTCTCCCAGCTGAAGAAAAGAAAAAAAGAAAGAATAAGAGAAAAAATACCCGAACATACAGTTCTTCTTCTAAAGGACGCTGTCAAAGGTATGGGTTAAGTGTACTAGAAAAGATATACAAGTGGATGAGACTGGAGTAATGGCGGCAGCTTTAAACACAGTGTAACTGTCACCAACAATCACTCACTGAAGTGACTGGCTCTGGTGCGGGCGTGGGGGACCACAGTAATCAGGAGTGTATTTGCTCAGACAGGGAAACCCCAGGAGAGCATGGAGACCCACCAGGATCCAGCAGCTCCCAAGAGCAAGAGCAGCTGATGAGGTGCGGGTGAGGCAAGGAGTAACAGTGACCACCTAATACTTCCTAATATCTAGTTTGAACTTTCCCTAGTGCAACTTGAGGCCATTCCCTCTTGTCCTGTCGCTTTCTACTAGGCTAAAGAGGCTCATCCCCAGCTCTCTGTAGCTTCCTTTCAGGGAGCTGTAGAGGGCGATGAGGTCGCCCCTCAGCCTCCTCTTCTCCAGACTAAACACCCCCAGTTCCCTCAGCTGCTCCTTGTACGACCTGTGCTCCAGACCCTGCACCAGCTTCGTTGCCCTTCTCTGGACACGCTCGAGTCATTCAATGTCCTTTTTGGAGTGAGGGGCCCAAAACTGAACACAGGAATCGAGGGGCGGCCTCCCCAGTGCCGAGTACAGGGGTAAGATCCCTTCCCTGTCCCCGCTGGCCACGCTATTGCTGACACAAGCCAGGATGCCATTGGCCTTCTTGGCCCCCTGGGCACACTGCTGGCTCCTGTTCAGCCGGCTGTCAATCAACACCCCCAGGTCCCTCTCTGACTGGCAGCTCTCCAGCCACTCCTCCCCAAGCCTGTAGCGCTGCTGGGGGTTGTTGTGGCCCAAGGGCAGCCCCCGGCATTTGGCCTTATTGAAACTCCTCCAGTTGGCCTCAGCCCATGGCTCCAGCCTGTCCAGGTCTCTCTGCAGAGCCTCCCTGCCCTCGAGCAGATCAACACTCCCACCCAACTGGGTGTCATCTGCAAACTGACTGAGGGTGCACTCGATCCCCTCGTCTAGATCATCAATAAAGATGTTAAACAGGGGTGGCCCCAAAACCGAGCCCTGGGGGACACCACTCGTGACCGGCCACCAACTGGATTTAACTCCGTTCACCACAACTCTTTGGGCCCAGTCGTCCAGCCAGTTTTTTACCCAGCGAAGTGTGTGATTGTCCAAACCTCGAGCAGCCATTTTTGCCAGAAGAATGCTGTGAGAAACGGTGTCAAAAGCCTTGCTAAAGTCAAGGTAAATTACATCCACAGCCTTTCCCTCATCCAATAAGCAGGTCGCCCTGTCATAGAAGGAGATCAGGTTTGTCAAGCAGGACCTGCCTTTCATAAACCCATGCTGACTGGGCCTGAGCATCTGGTTGTCCTTCATGTGTTGCATGATGGTGTTTAGGATGAGCTGCTCCATCAGCTTCCTGGGCAGCGAAGTCAAGCTGACAAGCCTGTAATTTCCCAGATTATCCTTCCGACCCTTCTTATAGATGGGTGTCACAGTGGCCAATTTCCAATCTGTCGGGACCTCTCTGGTCAGCCAGGACTGCTGGTAAATGATGGAAAGCAGCTTGGCGAGCACCCCAGCCAGCTCCTTCAGCACCCTCGGGTGTATCCCATCTGGTCCCATAGACTGTGTGTGTCTGTGTGATGCAGCAGGTCACTGACTGTCTCCTCATGGATTGCAGGGGGGTTGTTCTCCTAGTCTCTGTATTCTGGCTGTGGAGGCTGGATTTCATCAATACAACTAACCTTGTTATTAAAGACTGAGGCAAAGAAGGCATTAAGCAGCTCAGCCTTCTCCTCGTCACTTGTTACCAAATTTCCTCCTGCATCTAGCAGGGGATGGAGACTCTCCCTGGACTTTCTTTTGCTACTGACATACTTACAGAAACTTTTCTTGTTATCCTTGATTGCAGAGGCCAAATTAATTTCCAGTTGGGCTTTAGCCCTTCTGATTTCCACCCTGCATAGCCTCACAGCCTCTCTGTAATCACTGTGAGTGGCTAGCCCCTTCTTCGAAAGGCTGTAAACTCCCCTTTTCTCTCTGAGTTGCAGCCAAAGCTCCCTGTTCAGCCAGGGTGGGTAATTTGGAACAGTGATTAATATTGACACAATGCTAAGCAACCAATTACTTTTGTATATCTACACTCTCATACAAATTGTCTCTGCAGATGCATAGTAATATTGACTTAAATTTCAATCTTAACTAATTTTATGTAAGGAATATTTATTTTACAAGCTCTTCACAGTTTTGACAATGTAAATTTGACAATGTTCAATGTTTTGACAATCTTCACCTCAGAAGTGATAATACAATGTAAGTGGCTTTGGACAATCACACCCTTGTAGATAATGGTGCATTTCACGCACAAATCTAAATTGATTTTGCAACACACTCATTTAAAATATGCAATAAAGAGAATACAGAAAAGAAAACAACTGCTGTGGTTTAAGAATGGAACTTATCAGTCTTTACCAGCAGTACAAAATAAGAGGCAAAGGCACTCTCCCAAGGAGTAGATGGTATAAAAATGTCAGAAACAGGTAGATGAAAAAATGGCAGAAGGTGAAGGATTCCTTCCTCTGTCTCCCATCAACAAATAAGAAAAAATATTTTTGAATAAAAAATTGGCTAAGCTTTTTTTTTGTTTATATAAAAACATATAAACAGTCACGCAAGAAGTCACTAGGTAAGGATTTATGCAGAGTAATATAAGTCTCACAGAGGACACTTAAAGAAATAGTGTTTTAAAAATATATTTCTTATAACTTTTATTTCCTACCCTAGAATCTGTTTGCTCATAGTCAAAGAAATACATAAAATGGAGCTGAAGATTGCTTTTGTAAAATTGTCAGTGTTGAGCATTGAATCATAATATTTGTTATATATTTTAACCTTAGCCACAGCATGTGAGGGGGCAGAGTAGATTCATGAAGGGAGTTTTGTGTAGGAGTCCTTTCATTCCTCTTATGGAATGAATAATATTTCAATGATGTTTTAGTACATATTTCATTATTATAAAAAGAGCAAGAGGCAAAGGCAAAGTTTCACGGTTTGATTGTCCTCTCCAATCAAAATGTTCAGTAGCTGCAATGAAATGAATTCTGTTAATGCTGCTCACCTTTGTTCAAGGGACAATGAAAGGACTACAGATGATTGTATTGCTTATTAAGCCCAGTAGTGCAAGCAATACAGTCTTTATGCTTGGTGTCTAAACAGGGGTGAATTTCACCTGGAGGCAACTTTGGCCTTTTGTACTAGCAATTATACTATTCTAAAATATGAGTTTTACAGATGAACTGAATCCCATCTAGAATCTTCACCCAGAAAAAACAACACTGCTGTGCCTTGTTCAGAATTTTCTATTCCAGAGCTGGCATCCAGGTGTGTACTTAAAAAACATCTTTGATTTTACATCTACAATAAGCATAACACAATTTAAAAGCATAGATGCCACAGAGCTTAATTTAGAAACTGTTGCTTTTATTAAATTTAGCTGCTTTTCCCCTGCAGCTTTACATCAATATTGACTTGAAAGTGCTAGTAGCTTTCATTAAATTGAATTACTTTCTCCTGTAATTTGAAAAGTAATGAGGCAGCTACTAAATGAAGCTGTTGACAAAACAAGAGCAGAGGCTATTAAAAATTACGTGGCAAACTGTGAGTCATAAACAATGATAGTTAGAGTTCAAGGGTGGTTTCCAAACGAAATTGCACAAAACCCACAAAATAAACAATTCTCCTCAGTCATCTTCTGTGTGCATCTCAGAAATGTGAATTCTACCTGAATAATTCTTTTATTTTTGTTCTGTTTCAAACAGGTTCAACAATGATGCCCTGCCCATTGTAGCCAAGTATCTTCCGGTTGTGCATTAGGTTATACAATCAGCATCTGCTATGATTAACATCTGTTTTGTGTCAGTTGTTCTCTCATTTTCCCAAAGAGAGAAGTGGAGCTTCTTGTTACAGCAGCATTTTTGTTTTGGTGTCCTTTGGAAGTGCCTTTCCAAGGGAAAGTTGTCTTGGATTTATAGACAAACATATACATAAGAGTTTCTATAAACCTGATTAAAAATACTGCAACTAGTATAGGAAGCAGAGGATGAGTATGCTGTATTGCTTCACATGTAGGGGCATTCACGTACAGCTGTTTCCTAGATCCTAAAGCCTTTATACCTGAAGTTGATTTCCCTGCATTTCTTTAATCTTTTGCGTAGATGCAGAAACGGAAAACGGAGGTCTAGTCCTCTTTTTATCAGGTTAGAAAGAATCACCCACTCAGATTTAAGTAATTTGAGCATACTTCACTTTGATCTTGAGCTTTACTTTTGTCTTGCTTGGGATCAGTGTCGGTTGTTAATTTCATGCAGGGATTGACTTTATCTTTGCACGTGGGCATTTAGTTATAGTATAGTAATCCAATATGATGGAGCTTTTTACCAGTAGCACATGATCAGTTGAACATTGGACATATAACTTTATTTAAAAGTCTTCAAGGGAGGAAATGGATGCACATATGAAGTGATGAATAACAGAATAGAAATTCCCCATTCGTAGTCCAGTATGTCTCCCTTTCCAAATGGTGCAGGACAGCAGATTTGATTTCCTGTGATCTGTTGTGGTTTCAGGACCAAATGTCTACATCACATTTTTACCAGGAAGTTTATGTCATTTGCCAGTTCTCTGTTCACACCATATGTCAATAATGAGGAAATTCCTGAAAAACTTTATGTACATGTTGCAAGCAGGGCATTCTAAGTAGCACTTAGGTGCATGGCTTCAACCTTCGTTCCATCAGATCATCTTTCAAAGCACCAGTAATGCACTGCAGTGCATACAGAAAGACTCCAAGTGTAGGTGTAAGGCAAACTCATACCAAAAATAACATTTTTCTGCACTGTATGACTAATGTAGATATTACCTTTGTGCACATTCCTTTTATAAAAACTCAAATTATCACAACACATTGTCTAAATAATTCATTCTGGAGAGCCAGCATTCTTCTATAATCAAGTGGGAAAAAGGTCTGAGAGATTAAGAATAAATGTTTGTCCTTTTAGCATGGATAGAGAAGATATCTGTTGTGGTCAATTCCTGGGGAGAAATTTTGTTTTGTGATGTTTTGATGTAGTACCTACTAGTTGGGTAGCCAGAACACAATAGGCACCAGTGGAGGATGAGCCTCACAAGTAGCAGTGCAAGTGTAGCAGTGACCTGACCTGAGCTAGCTTTGGTGCTCAATAATTCCACCCAACACACCACCTCTTCTGTTCTGGGTGACAATCATAACAGATGGAACCCAAAGTCATGGACTAAACAAACTCTCAGTGGACATTATGGACATTTATGGACATTTCACAGTGATGGTCCATAGACTAAGGGAATGATATCTGTGTATATATTAAAGGATGGGAAGGGGGATGGTGGTTAATGAGGATGTATTGGCTAGCATGGGACCTGAGCGTGATGGTATGGAATAAAGGGTGGAGAATATACTGTTTACAGCTGAGATAATTTTCTTTATAGTAGCTTCTATGGTCTTACACTTTGGATTTGTGATGAAAATAGTGTTGATAGCACAGGGGTGGTTTAGTTATCGTTGAATAGTACTTACACAGCATCAAGGTCTTTTCTGCTTTTCAGACTGCTCCTCTGTGAGTAGGCTGGGGGTGCACAAAAAGTTGGGAGGGGACACAGTTGGGACAGCTGACCCTAACTAACCAAAGGGACATCCCATACCACAGGACATCATGCTCAGAATATAAAGGTGAGGCAAGAAAGAGGAAGGGGAGCACATTCAGAGTGATGGCATTTGTGTTCCCAAGCAACTGCTACACATGATGGAGCCCTGCTTTCCTGAAGATGGCTGAACACACCTTCCTGATGATGGAAAGCAGTGAATGAATTCCTTGTTTTGCTTTGCTTGCACATAGAGCTTTAGCTTTACCTGTTAAACTGTCTTTATCTCAGCCCACCAGTTGTCTCACTTTTACCCCTCCCATCCCACTGGAGTGGAGTGAGTGAGCGGCTGTGTGGTGCTTAGCTGCCAACAGGGGTTAAACCCTGACAAATACACACAAAACTAAATTACAAAAATCAAAGAAAAATAAATGTTTATTTAGATTTGCTTACTCTTTATTCATGATCTCATCAAAATTAAAATTCACAAAGAACCACCAGTGCTCAACATCTGCAAATGTTGAGTTAATCACATAGTTGCCCAAGTATGGATTCAAATACCTCATTTTAGACATTTACTTTAGAAAATATAAGATTCTGTATCTTTCCTTAAGAGTTTAAATTGGTGACAGTGTCTTGACCAAAAACAAGGATCAGCTGCTCAGCTGGTGCATTTTCATTAACTAGCTCACTACTAAGACCTCTCAGGGGAACCAACTCCCTACAATTGCCCCCACCCCAAGCATTCACGTCACAGTTTAAAGGGCAAATTCAGTAATGCGACTGCCACCCTGGACCACTCAAAAATATTTGAACTAAATGCAGTTACTGCTGTACTTGTCCATTAAAGAACAGGTCTATAATTCTAAATACATTTTAACTCCAACAAGTCTTACCAACAGGTATTGCATGCTTTGCATTTGTCTCTAAAAGTTCTCTGGAATAGGTACTGAACACAGTAATCACTAAGTATGTTTCTTATTTGCTAGACTGCAAGATTTACTCATGAAAAATGGTTACTAATTATGTGTTTCATGGGTAATAGCCAACCCTACTATAACAAAATTAATGTATGTGACAATATTATTGACTCTTCTTTCCAGAAGATCATGTTAAATGTTTAGCATACAGCCCCATGTGTGTACAGGGCTATGGATCTGACAAGAATTTCAATGATTTTTCAGTAGCTGACTTGTTAAGAAGTGCAGAGCAATAGAGCTGAACACAACTGGATGCCTGCTTAATGGACAATCTCCAACCTTAGATCTATATAGGGTTTGTTATAGATAAAGTACCAAAGAGGGGAAAAGAAAAACTATTAGTTGTCTAATTTGTTTCCCATTTACTTCAGTGTTATTTGATAGTTCCTTTTATGGAACTTTCATCAGGATTAGAGGAGTTTAGGTTTTTTTTTGTTTTAAAGACAAGAACATAAAGGATAAAATCACCTTTTGAGTAACTTTACTAAGAAGAAAAACTTTACATTGAGGGAGAACTCAATGAGTATTTAAAAAATAAAACCTCTTCTGCTAGCTGAACATGACATTGACAGTAATTGGTTCTCCCGAAGAACAACCTGAAGAACACAGGTAAAAACTTAACATTTTTGCATTCAAATAAGTAATTGCATCTGTCATGGCATAATGCATTCTGCAAAACAGGACTACAGAATTTTTGTCATGATATGTATCCTCTCTATTTTTACTTTCATAAGTCATATAAGGCTAGAGCATAGATAGAATGAAGAAGAGAGAAAGGAAGGAAATAAGTGTTTTTTATATGTGGAATGATTTTCTTAGTCTTACATGAAGTATATGTAAATTTTAATAACATACTTGGTTCAGTTTCAAAACAAAAAGACTTCACCAGAGACTTTGTTGTAAAATGATGTTCTGTAGAAACCAGAGCAGACAGAATGGGAAAAGTTAATCTCCAAAGGCACTGTACTCATTTTTACTGAGTAATCTTTCCTAAAAAGTTTCTTCTGGCAAAAAAAAAAAAAAAATACTGCAGCTACCCATCACCTTCTTGTCTTTTTGTGGTCCTCCATCTTACTACAGCCTTCAGGGCACCGTCACACAGATGTGAGCTTTTTGTAGACAGCTTTGAGATCCTTGCACCTCTGTTCTGATCACACAGGATGAAAGCTGGCATGGGGCAAGACGCTTTGTAACCACATGGCCCAACCTGACAACGCCTGATGAGAAGTCCCACAGTAGGGCCAGTCTCCAACTCCCCACAGCCCTGACTTAGAGTCATAGAATCACAGAAACATCTAGGTTGGAAAGGACCCTGGAGATCATCTAGTCCAACCGTTCGCCTAGCACAGTTCCCACCTACAGCATATCCTTAAGCTCTAAAATCGACCCTACTCTTAAACACCTCCAGGGATGGGGACTCCACCACCTCCCTGGGCAGCCCATTCCAACACCTAACAACCGTTCTGTAAAGAAATGCTTCCTAATAGCTAGTCTGAGCTTTCTCTGGTGCAACTTGACTTGTCTGGCCATGACCCCTGTTGAGCCAGGCCCACCCACAGTCTCACGTCCCAGCCCGGCCTTGACCCATTCCCATCCCCAGGGAGGTGCCTGATGGCTGGGGCTGGGTCTGTCCCTGTAACCCCCACCAGTGCCCTGCTCCTGGCTGGGTTTCCAGGCCCTGTCCTGCCACCTCAGGAAGCCCACCTCTGCTGCCCCCAGTCCCCTGGGCTGAGGGACCTCCTGGCCTGGAGGGTACCCAACAGTCTAAAATTCCAGATGTTGATAAACTCCAACTAATTTGGTATAAAGGACTGGTGAATACTAGTGACAGCCTTTTTATCCACCACCAGTGTAGGATGTCTTTTTTAACTGGGGGAGTTATGCTAATATAAGAGAATGTGTGTCTTCAAATGACACACCTGATGGGCATATTCATTCCTGTCAAAACATCTTTAAAGGTATTACTTTTAAAGTTATTGAAGGTAATTTGAATGATGCCAAAAACATCAATCTTTTTCCAAGATAAAGGTGGGAGAATTGTATTGAGATATTATTATTATTTCAGCTTCATCAGTACAAATGTATTGTAGCCTATAAAACTTTGCTCAGACAAGTTCCAAACTGCTGTTTTGACTTCAATAACTTTTTTTTTTTTTACAATAGCTACCAGTAGTTTAGATAGCAACTGCAGATTTCTTTTTCTTCTGTATAAAATTTTAGAAAAATCAAATATTTTACAAAAAGCAAATGTTGGCATGGGAATATAGTCAGTAATGGAATGAAAAAGTAACTCTATTACAAAACTGATCATGAGCTCTTACTTTTTTCTCAAGTAAGACAATTTGTCTGTAAGAGTGAAATGCTAAGGCTTGGACAACAGGCCCAAGCCAGAGTTGACCTATAGATGAATCCTGTATATTTTATAACTGTTAACCATTGTGCTAGTAGGTATCGTACTAAGTTATAACAATCCACCTATTCTGATGTTAAAAGTGCTAAAACATTGAAATACTGAAGCCTGAACAACAGGCCCCAAGCCGAAGCTGCTAACTTAGTCTGTAATCATTAACAAAGTATGTAATCTTGCTAGTGAAAGATGCAGCTTAGACAAAATAGAATCAGTAGTGAGGAGAGAATGTATCCTACGTCCCTTGTTTAGCCTTGTTCAAGGCTGACAACCCAAGTATCTGGCCTTGTTAGAAACTCCCTTGGTTTCCCCCCCTGAGCCCTGGCCAGGCTTTGGGTGGAATCCAACAGGAGAATGAAACCAGAAATTTTCTGCTCAAAGCAAAGGTGCCAGGTATTCTGGCCTGTCGATCTCTGGTCTATAAGGCTGGGCCCGTTTGCAGTGACTTTGGAAGCCTCATCTATGGGTGGACGCACCGCATAGGATTTCCCACTGGCTGGGACAGGCTCTGCAAACCCTCGCTGTAACCGGGGCTCCCCAGCGACTGCACATCTGGATGATGGTAAAGTGTGCAAGTCTGCATTCTCTCTCTCATGTAGTAATGATTTAATGCATTACCCTGTTTTTCCCTCTTTGCTGCTTTAAATGCACTATTCTGCTTTTTCTTACTGCATGTTTTCTGTATTACACTGTTACATTGGTTATCACTAGTAAAATATGCCTACTCTTTTCACTCTGGTGTCTGAGCTTAATTGGTATCCTTAATCAGCAGAACAAAGAGATAAATAATTATTCAAATATGTACTTGCATGTTGGAAATGTTCACACAGGTCTACATTAAAGGCAAATTGAAAGTGATTCTTGAAAGGGATCCTAAGAGCTATTAGAGATCTCCATATCTCTTTCTTTTTTTATATGGCTACTTAACTTTTACATGGTAGATTGTGAGCTTTCTGTGGGTTTTCTTATTGCGCAAAAGGTGTAGAGTGCACTACAGCTTTTCTCCAGCTAGTGTTCCATAAAGCTTCTCTCACTAATGCATCACCAATATGAAAAAGAGAGTGCAACCCAATAAATCATAATAGTCATATTCCAAGTAACGAATACAAACATTTGGGATAATGGAAGAATCTCTAGTTGAATTTCTAGGACTTAATTTATCCTGCTCACTGCTGTGAAAATCAGTACTCCATCAAAACACATCAGTGTAAGAAAAGAAAAATGAGACCCTCAATGGGCAGACTGAACTTTAACATCTGTTAGATTTTCATCCTTTATACATATCCAGAAGGGCGGATCTTTATTGCAATGTCTTTTTGTCACAACTTTTTTCATTAAATGAACTTTTCAAATTCACATGACTCTAGGAAGCAAAATTTTAAGGCAACTGCCAGATATCAGAAATCAAAGGATAAAATTTGTAAGAACTGACAAATGAAAACTACTAGTTCTAAGTATTACTTGTAAGAATAGGATCAGCATCATGAAGCAAACTAAACTTCCAAACTGAAATAATGTTGCAATTATATGTTATTATGATTCAACAAGAATCATAATTCAACAAGCCTACCCAGAATGAAATGAGGCTTTAAGTACTCTATATTCACACCCTGACATACATCAATAGACTACATCTGCACTGTACCCAGCAGCCTGTTTGCAACTACATTGTCTTTTTGGCAGTCTAAAAGTCCAAGCTCAGTCTTCCTATAAAATCCATTTGTCTTTCCAGGGCATGCTGTAGAAGCAGGCAATGTCACAGAAGGCAGAAATACAAGAATAACTGCCTTCTCATACTCAGACTATTTTGTCTGGCTGATAATAGTCCTGTGATAATAGCACAGAAATGGATGGGATACACAGCCAGAGTATGTGGAGGTGCCTTGAAGTGAATTCTACCTTCCAGATTCTTGCTGAATTTCATCCCAGGAAATAGAAGACAGAGCTTATAAAAGGGTTCTTGTGCAGGCAAACAGTATGGACAACTGGCAAATTTCATCACAAGCCTTCTCTGGCCCAGCCACAAGAAATTCAGTGTAAGTGTAGCATAAGATTTTCCGTTTAATATTTCTAGTATGTTGGAGGAGACTTCAAACTCTCTGAGTTCATAATTTCACTCAAAACACTGCAACCCTTTCAAGAAAACTGCTTTAATTAGTTCATTCCCCCAAGTTCCTCCTGCTATTGAAAAAAAAAAAAAAAAAAAAAAAAAAGACATAAAAAAAGAGCTATTTTGGATGTTTTGCAATTTTTCTACTAATATCGATTTTTCTTATCAGTAAAAATGGTAACCATTTAACCACTTTCCAAATCCAGTAAGGAAAGACAGTCAGAAGAAAGCATGCTATCCTGCTCCATATGTCCACTGAGAGACTTCAGCAGCAGCAAATCAATTCACAAGAAATCGAAACTATATTTACTAAATTTTGGAAGGAAGACTCCTGGGAATTATTTAAAAGGATGTGCTGGAAAGCATCTGAGGGAAAAACAAGACAAAACAAACAAACCAACCAACCAAAAATAAAGACAACAAAAGAAACAATAAAAGAAATCCAAATCAGTATATCTGTTTACTTGGGGTTTTTTTAAGGGTATGGAGGCCATAGCTAAGGAACATGAGACAATTTCCTGGAGAGGTTACCATCAGTAGAGTCAGGAAAGTTCAGTGGGTTAATGTGTATGTATATTTTTTGGTATTAAAGGTCTTTCATCTCATTATGGCAGCACCAGGAAAGTTTGAACAATAAATGAAACAATAAATAAAATATTAGACAATGGGGGGAAGGAAATTATGTTAATTGGAAAGGACATTATGAAAAAATACAGGATTATTTTTCAAGATAAAGAATATATGAGTCAATTTTTTGTCCATAACTCAAATATAGGGAAACTGAGTCATAAATTGGGTAAAAGTATCACAAATATCATCCTTGCTTTGCCTTCAGATTTGAAAGACTTGCTGTTTTCACTTGGGTTTATGCCAACTGTACGGCATCCTTGGATTAGTGCAGCCTACTTGTGTACAGTTAGGAAAAAAAGAAAGGTCTTGCAACTGAGGGTGGTTCACCAGAAACCAACCAGAACCTCAGAATGTTTTGTAATGTTTCTTCCTCTTGAAAGCAGTGTTCCTGTGTACATAGTTTTCCATTGTATGTTTGCATTAAATGACTGAGCACTAGCACAGTTTGCCCTCCGAAGTTGTGGAGTCTCCATCCTTGGAGATATTCAAAAGCCATCTGGACATGGTCCTGGGCAACCACCTGGATGGCCCTGCTTGAGCAGGGGCAGGGGATACCATATGACTTCCAGGGGTCCCTTCCCACCTCAACCATTTTGTGATTCTGTGAAATGTGATGGTTAATAGTGGTTATCTGAATTACAGTATTTCATGTACAAAGTTACTACTGAGATTTGAAAACCACCTCAGCAGATAGTATTTTTAATTTTTTTTTTTTTTAACCGGTGTAAAAGGGTTTGATTTCAAAGAAGAATATGCCAGGCCAGTTGTTAGCATATTTTATTTACTGTCTGATTAGAAAATGGTTCTCCTCATCCATTCCCAGGGATCAGCAAAATTTCTGAAATCACATGAGGAAAATCAATAATCCTAAGTAGAAGTGTTAAATTACCTCAAGTATTAGGAGACATGAATATCTGCAACAGAAGGAAAGCAAGAAGTAAAAATCAAAAGCCAAAGAGAAAGAAGAGGCAGGTTCCCAGCTGCAGGCTGCACTCTGGCAAAGCAATGCTCAGAGGTAAAATTTTGCACAAAACCCATCTGTGAGAGCCATGGGAAAAGGCTGACAGTCTTCCAGCTTCATGAAATTAATAGACAGCCTTCTGGAACTGATCAAACGTATAGAAAACAATAAATTATTTTTTTATTTTTCTTTTAATTTTTGCATATCTGTCTCTCAATCTGTCAACTATGTTGTTCATCTTTGGATTGTAGCATTCATACTTCCTGGTATCATCATCTCTGCCTGATGTTAAGGGTGCCTGGCATAACCACAGACATGCTGTTCCTGACTGAGAAGAGCCCTATGAAACTGGGCTACTGGCTACCTAGCCTTGTCCCACACACCAGTTCTTAGGGAGATGTGGAGTGCTCTCTTCCTCTAAGCCACACATGCCAGATGTTATAATGCAGCGTGAGATAACTCCCGATGGTAAGTGTTAACCAGAGTTTCACTGGCATGCTGCATTTTCCTGACCTTTGTAACTCTGAGAAATAAAAATTCACCTCAAGTGTCAGGTCAACCTTCTGTGAAGTTTATTCATGTATGTACAGCAGTATTCAGGACTTCTCACTATTCTTTTCTGTTGTCTCTTTGAAAGGTAGTTGCAGAGTAAAGATACAGTGAAGTGTTGGAAAAAAAAGAAAGACTAAAATTTGTTCACAAAATACTGGGAGAATTCTTGAGAATTACAAACCACAGTTACAGAAAATCATGTTTAGCTTCTGGGCAATTCTCAAAAATATAAACTGCAACAATTGTCACACATCCTTTAATATAGAAATAATGCTTCCAGTACTTAAAAGATATATTTCCTTTTTTCTCTTTTTCTCTTATCCTCCTTCTTTCCCCACCCCTAAATATTTTCTGCATAGATATACATATACTGGTTTGTTACTACCAATAAAAATTGTACAAACATGAAAAAATGATGGGAATAAATAGGAAAAAAGACTATCACATTGTTAGTTTCATTACTGCAGTTCAAATGTTTTCATGAGCTGATGTAGCTATTTTTTCCCAGAAGGATGTATTATAATGACTAGGTTTTCAAAAGACTTCTGATCTCACTCAATGCCTTCTACAAGGGACAGATTTTCCAAAGGACTAGGTTTATTAGGTGTTGTTTCATTCTGATACTACGACCTCACCTGTAGTTTCTAACACTTTAGTCTAGAAATCAGACTTTTCAGAAAAGTTGTCCCTAAATATTCAGGTTATGATATACCAACAAACACGTATGAGTACCTATTTAACAAAAAACCCCACCATTGTTGCTTCACTAAGGTTTACTCAGGAACCTCTGCATCACTGGATTTTTGTCCTTATTAAGAGAAAACAAGAGGTGTGTATATTTTGCCCTCTGAGTGATCCTGAATCAGTGCTAATGATGATAGGTTTAGGTTTTGCAATGCCATACATAATCATACGATGTAAGGTATATTCCACCTAATAATAGCAGAGAATAAATCCATACAACTAATTTAAAGAGGTCCTTGTTCAGTCCCCATAAATATTCACTAGAAGCAGAGAAAAAAAATCAGAGCAGTCCCCTGGGATTTGGGACACTTTTTGGGGCCAGGCAAAATATCATCTAGAACGGACTCAACATGAGTCCCCTATGTCTACAAAAACAAATATCTGTTAGTTTCTGTGAGACTGCTCTAAAAAGCTGGCTTTTTACATTATCCATTATTTTTACTGTGCCGAGGTTAAATTCTGGCTCTGTGTTCCGATCGCATAAATAGGCTGTGTGTTGGGGGCTCTGCAGGGGTTGCCAAAAGAGCTCCTCTCTCATGGTCAAAGAAAATTTATGACAGTAAAATTGCTTTGTGGTGCAGGCTAGAGTTTCTGTCCCATCCATGAAGCTAATACAATTCTCTCTTACTTTGTTTCCTGAAATCTTCATGCTGAAAGAGATATACGCCATTGAATAATCAAGTATTTATGAAACATTTATTTCAATAGTAATAATTTTTTTTAAATACTGTCAATTTAAAGAGAGTCTTATTTGCTTCCTGCATTATCATTTTGTGTTGTTGACTAGGAAATAAGCCTGGAAGCAGGAAATCATGCACGCTCTGTTGTTTAAGTTTGTGGAGGTGGCAGATTATGAATCCAAATTAGATATCCTTTAAGAAGCTTGACAATGTTTATTTTCTGTTTGTTTCTGAAGAATGTACACTATACCGTCAGTTTATGTAAATTAGTAAATTCCCTTGAAGTCAAGATAGCTGCCCTAATTGACACCAGCTGAAAATCTGACTTGAGCTTTTAAAAATCACTGCGATTAAATGTTGCTGTTATTTTTCTTGAGTAATATTGTTTGCCAAAGTGGAATATGAAGCAAAAGCTTCAGGGATAGAAAAGTTTCAGCTATGCATCTCAAAGGCAGCTGGGACAATGGGCCATTACAGGGAGTTGCTTCTTCCACATGACAGCAAACTTAGCAGATTTTGTTTTACTAAAGTTGTGTTCCTTAAACCAATAAAACCTTTTCATTATGCCAGGCCATAAATGCCCTAGCAGAAAGAGGTCAAGGGAGCTGTCAGCTGTGTCAAGCACAGAGCTTGTCTGAAAGCCAAAGTAACTTAATCCCCATAAGACTCAGGCATGCCAAGTTTGAGACCAGCCTACATAAGTGAAGGCAGGGCATGCCAAGTTCAAGGTGTATCTTGGGCAGAGAGGCCTCTTGCAATGAGACCATTCCCATGTCTGCTCCATTCCTTTGGTTAAAATAAATTCTGTGCTGCATGGAAGATCTTCCTGTGTTTTGGTGTACTAATGTGATTCATAGGAGATAATCAAGATTAGTCAGCTTGCTGTGTGAAAAACTGGCATCCAGAGGGATATACCCAACTGGACCATAGCATAGCACCCCAAAATGACATATGGGAGTAAGACTGTTGAGAAAATGTGTGTAGCGGAGGGAAAGGAGCAAGAAATGAGAAGATTATGCCTACTCATGGAATTACAAACAGTCCTACTCGGGCTGTTTGAAGTAAAATGAGAGCCAGTGATTCTTATGTGATAGAGAAGCAAATGATCTGCCTCTAAAAGAAGTATTTTGAATAATCTGTATACCTCTTTGTTAGTATTTTTTTCTCTGAAATAATCTCCCATTGTTTTGAATGTTCTATAATTCATGCCACTTCCTCAAACATTTCTAACCCTGAATGCTTCACTTTCTCTGTTCCACACAGAGTTGTTCCAGTGAAATCAGACAAAGAACATTTTCTTAGATCAGTTCATTCATCACACTCAAATCTCTGTTTTGTTCATGGAGCTAATGTAGAAAGATTTGATTTTTGCAGAGTATTATCTTATCTTGTGGTATTGCAAAGCTTCCCACTTTTACATAAAATCTTCTGAGTTGAGCCTTCAGCTGATGTAAATAGACATGAATAAACTGACACAATACTTTAGATCTGAAGAGGTCTGCCAGTAATTGCAAGATTTAATAGCACCCATCTGAAATAGGAAAAATGGTTATAATTTTCATCAGACTGTCCCATTTTGTAAAGGACATGTTCTCAGATAGATTTTTTGGGCTCCTGGCAGTGGAAATGTGGGACATCGTTTAGAGGTAGAGGAAGGTCACAGGCATATACCCAGCTTGAACAGTTGTATGATGAGGTTTTTTTTACGGACACTATGAAAATGACCGTAATATAACATCAAGAATAGTGTTTGTCAGTGTCTGTAGACTGCCCCCACCTAAAGAATGAGAAATATCAACTAATCCCTTCTAATCCCTGCATTAAACTTCCTGATCCTGCAGCCACTTTTTGAGCAGATTATTTGCAGACTAGTGGGAAGCATTAGAGGCAAGGCATAAAGAGGATACTTTCTGTCAATGTATCAACATGGTCTCCCTTAAGAACCTCACAGAGAAGCTAATGAATTACAGCCTTGATGAGCAGACAGTGAGGTAGATTAAAAACTGGCTGAATGGCTGCACCCAGACAGTGACGAGCAGTGGCACAAAGTCTAGTTGGAGGCCAGTAACTAGCAGTGTACACCAGGGGTCTATACTAGGTCCAAGGCTGTTTAAGATTTTCATTAATGACCTAGATGAAGGGTGAGAATGTACCCTCAGCAAGTTTGCTAATGACAAAACTGGGGGGAGTGGCTGAGATACCAGAAGGTCATGCTTCCATCCAGACAGGCTGAAGAAATGGGCAGACAGGAATGCCATGAATTTCAACAAGGAGAAGTGCAAAGTTCTGCAACTGTAGAGGAACAACTCCATGCACCAGTACATGCTGGGGGCCACCCCACTGGAAAGCAGCTTTGAAGAAAAGGAACTGGGGGTCCTGGTGGACATCAAGTTGGACATGAGCCAGCAATGTGCAGTTGTGGCAAATGCAGCTAATGGTATCCTGGGCTGCATTAGACAAAGTATTGACAACATGTTGAGGGAAGTGATCCTTCCTGCTACTGAGCACTGGTGAAGCCACACCTGGAGTGCTGGGTGTCCAGTTCTGGGCTCCCCTGTATAAGAGAGACATGGACATACTGCAGAGAGTACAACAAAGGGCCACAAAGATGAATAAGGCGCAACAGTGAGGAAAGGCTGAGAGAGCTGAGACTACTGAGCCTGGAGAAGGCTCAAGGGGATCTTATTAATGTCTATAAATACGTGAAGGGAGGGTGCGAAGAGGACAGGGCCAGGCTCTTCTCAGTGGTGCCCAGTGACAGGAACAGAGGCAATGGGCACAAACTGAAACATGGGATGATCTCTCTGAACATCAGGAAACACCTTTTCACTGTGAGGGTGACTGAACACCGGCACAAGTTGCCCATAGAGGTTGTGGAGCCTCCATCCTTGGAGATATATTCAAAAACTGTCTGGACTTGGTCCTGAGCAGCCTGCTGTAGGTGGCCCTGCTTGAGCAGGGGTGTTAGACAAGATGACCTCCAGAGGTTCCTTCCAACCTCAGCCATTCCGTGACTCTGTGATCACCCTACACTTTAATGTCCCAGCGAAATAGATTATCTACTTTTTTACAAAGGTGTCTTCTTACTAAAGCATCTAGTACCAATATAAGACATTATTCAGAACAGGCAATGCTGATCCTTCCTCCACTAAAAACAACTGAAGCACTGACATAGGTAAAATTTTATGATGATACCATAATTTAGTGAACATGCTTCTTTCAAAAGTATTCTTATAATTAGGAAAAGCAAAGCAATCTTTACCCCAGTTTTTGAGGAGTGTCACAGATATCGGTGGGATTGTTCTGTCAAATGATTTACACCAGTTCAACTGAAAAGATAACCCAACCTTTCATTTATCAAATTTGCAGCATTATGTCTAGCAATAAACAGCTTGACTGTTTTGTAACAGTTTGCTAAAATTCCTACTGCACAAAATATGTCTGTTTTCAGTATTGTTACTGCGCTGAAGATGCCTTTGTTATCACACTTCCTTGTACATGCTGATGGTACGGCAGGACTCCCTCCCTCCCTCTCCTCTCTGTGATTGCACATGAACATTTCCAGTGACAGAGCCCTGCAAGGAGTCTGCCATCCCTCTAGCCCTGCTGTGCAGTGCAGTATCACCACAGATATCCTCTCAAGATTTTCTCTTTCTTTGTGACTCCCACCTTTGACTAGGAAGGAAAAGAGGCATTTATGCTCTTGCTGAGACTCAAAGCAGCTGGGTTAGGTGGGAGGAGAGACACTATCTCTATTTTACAGTCACTTCTGTCACTAGGCATGAGTTATGAGAGTTCAAGTCGGGTAGCAACTTCAACTGTGCAGATACTTTTAGTAACTCCAGGGTCAAACCCAGAAGTTGTACTAAGTAAGTCTTTCAGCTAACACACATTTAGTCAGTAGGTTGAAACTCTTTCCTTTACATTGGCTTTTTGGGGACAGAAACTGCATTCCTCATGAGCACATTATCTTCTTTGTACTGTGAAGATAAGCGACAAATTATTGCATCTTTTATAACTTTTTACCAATGCATATTCTCTGGATTTTCACTTCTAACACATTGCTGTCTAGGAATTTGTATGTCTGGGGAATATTGCTGATCAATGAACTGGTAGAGATACACAGTGAACCACATATTGGAAGGAACAAGCAAAGGGAAGAGTTTTAAGTTGAACAGACTACCGGAATTTAAGTTCATATTTAAGTTCTTGGCAATTCATTCAAGATAAATTAATGGGTTGGCACCTTTACACCTACAAATTTAAATAATTAAATATCTAGCTCTATAAATTGAAACTTGATTGTTCAGTTTCGAAGACGTCATAAGAAGTACTTGCTAACTAATCTATGCAATTTGTGAAACATTCTATGGCAAAATTATAAAACCACACTCTATCCTGTCTTCTGCTTAGTGGATACTTTTCTGAAGAATTTGACCTTCATGATCCATCACCTCCAGACTCTTAGAGCAGTTCTAAAATGTATCAGTTACCCAATAGTTTTACTTCATTAGAGGATACTGAGAGGTGTAGCTCTGTACTATAAGAAGTTTCAAGGCATAAAGATGTATTTCTGAAATACAATGAGGAATATTTATTATTTCACCTTACAGTTATCACTAAATAACTTTATAACCATATTTATAAAAACTCACTGCAAATCAGTTTCCTCTGCCAGTCCTACAAAACAGGTAAATGTAACTCAAATGGACATCCATTTAAGTAATTTTTATTTTTTTTTTACAAAGAACAAAGCCTACTGGAAAACTGTTTACAGGGAGTTTGGGTGCTTGTGAATGAACCTTAACATTTGCATCAGATTTTCATGCATTGGTATACATCAGCAAGCAATTATCCACCTACCAATTAAACTACAGACAAATTCTCCTTCTCAGCCCCACTGCCCTTGGTATTTGCCTATTTTTACACACTGAAGAAAAACAATGAGCTTTGAAATGTTATTTGAAGGTTATTTGGTTTGGGATACTAACCAAACAGTTTTAAAGTGCAGAGATCAATCTATATTAAGATTTATTTTTTGTATTGTAGCAGCATCTACCAGTTCTACTCATGGATCATTTGATACAGGCATCTAAGTTTGTCTCCTAATACATCAATGTGCCCTGCTTTCCTGCATGAGACCTCAGCTATGCCAGCCTTCAGCTCCAAATTAGTCTCTCACCTTTCTTGTTAAAGGCTGATTCTCTGACAGACTATGGATATTAAGTTATTCAGTATATTACAAGAGACATGGAGTCCTTGGCCTACACTTTTGACTAGTGCTAAATAAGAAGCTAGGTTGGAAAGTCAGCCTTCTGGGGAGTCATAGATTGAAATTTTTATATGAGTGGTTCTGACATGTTGTCTATGTGCTGTACTGATGTGAATTAATAAGAGCTGAATGCATTCTGAGAGACCATGGTAGAGATGGTTTTCCTTAGTATATTTTAGGTCTTTTGATTGGACTGTACTTGTCCAGGAATTGTAATGAAGACTACAAAATGAATTGAAGCATTAGCAGAAAAGCCCTAAATCAAATGACGATATATTTATCGTAGCAGATGCAACAGTGCATTTCATTCAAGGTGTGACTTCCTTATTTCTAGGACAAATCTTTACATATTACAAAATAATAACAAATTACAAATAATTGCATTGTAATTTTTAGAAAATTGCTTTAAAATTATGTGGGCTTTGAAGCTGCTGGGGCAGAAGCTTCCAAATATAAGTTGTTTTAACATTATTGCTAAGCAAAAAAATCACTGCATCTGCATGATCTGCACATCATTGAACATGTTTGAGATAACATGCTTAAACCCTCAGTTAGTGGCAGAAGGGCAAGTCTTTATCAGCAAGCCACAAAAACTATCTGTCTAGTTATTCCTTTTATTTAAAAATGCAAACTGATATAATTTACTCCATAATTCTTACTGGATAAGAGAGAGGGTCCCAGAGCATTTCACAAAACTATTCCTTGGCTCAATTATAGCTGTGCCAGAGTAGGACTATCACCTCCAGTATAGCAAGCACTAAATCAATTCATACAATGTCCTTCTTTGTGTACTGAACTGGGCTAAATCCAAAATCTGAGACTAAGTCCTTCTGCATAAAATGACTGCTCTGTTTCTCTGCTCAGTGCAGCCTGCAGTCCCAAAGGCCCTGGAGTTGTTCTGACACAATAAAAGAAATGTTTATTCAGAAGACATGATCTTTCAGTAGGAAAAAAATATCCCACCACCACTAATAAACAGATGGATTTCAACAGATAAATAAGGAATAAAGACTACAGGGAGATTTATTTACCAACTGTTTCCAATTCATCTTTGAGATGTACAGTAGCAGCAATTTATGAGAAGTCAAAGCCAGCTTGCTATTTATGTTGCATATAAACAAGCCTAAGTGAATAACTAAGTAACTGAAGTTCTTGTTTTTCAAATTGTAAGCTAGGTTTAGAAGTCATACTACCCCCTAGCATTTTTTGTTTCATGAGCATCCTAAAAATAATTAGTAGTACTACAAATTCTTAGGAGTCTCTCAGCTTTTGGAAGTAATTCCAGAAAGATATGTAAGCAAATCTAATGCAAGTTCTTGTTATTTATTCTAAGATGATACCCCTATTAAGGATATTGTCTTCATAAACAATATTCATTCAGAAATAACTGCAAAAACAGCAAAAAAAGTTTGTTAAACTGCATAAGCAGTCTCGATAGCATTTCAAGGAGATTATTGCTAATATTTCTTGTATTAACTACAGCAATTTCTGTTCAGCTGAAACAAATGGGCATTCTTTGAACAACTTAATTTCTTACTAAACAGTTAGCATGTGCTGACATTTTCATTTTTTTATAATGCTTATGCTTTAAATGAACTTAGTGAATTTAAAAGCCCAAGAGTTATTGCTATTGGCAGCTGAAGTCTTTTGTGTGCCCATTAAAACATATAGTATTGCAAACTTGTTCGTGTTTGTTGTTCATTGTTTGGCCAATGTATCTCAGTTCTTAACCAACATCTTTGCTGCTAGCCTTCAGACACTCACCCCATTGTTAGTAAAGACAAAACCAGTATTGGATACAGCATTGAGGGCAGATACTGAATGAAATAACTAGGGTAATTATTGCAGAAATCAATGTGGATAGTAAGACATGAGGTATCACGACTCACTGTTTTGGTTGCATGTTCTTTACATTCTTCTGATCTCTCATATTTTCCTGTGCCTTATTATATTGAGCTCGTCTGACTGAGGGCTTTTGCTAGCTTCTGAAAACTTAAGACTTGTTAGTACTTTGAGCAAAGTGCTATGACAGCTTAATGATGTAGGCATCTGTCTCCTAGCAAACAGGCTAAGATGAACAAGACATTTAACACACGTCATTGAAGAGCTGATGGCAAATTTCAGGTGTTACATTACCATCCTATGTTAACATGGAGCAGGAATCACATTTTATTGCACTTTCACAGCCCTCTAGTACACGACAAGTACTTCTCATTCAATAACAATAATATCAATAGTGACCATATATAAAATACTACTTCCATCAGTTATTCCTGACAGCAAAGAGAGACTAAACCTAAGACTGACAGCATGGCTTCTTTTCCCATATGCACTGGTGTATGTCTTTATAAAATCATATGCAATTTTCTGATTACTGAAGTATGCTATCATTTGTATATAAAGCTCTGTAAAATGCAGATTATACACTGAATGAAACAAAACTCTTCAGGCTTTTCATTCCTTGTATAATTCCCTAGAGTTCCACAAGTGCTATAAAAAGCCTTAAGACAGAAGCGTGACAGTATAGTATTTCATACAATATTTATATAAATTTCCAAACAGAATATTGCACTATATTAATAATTTTTATAACTTCCAAATATTTACATTTCTAAATTTGACCCTTTGTATGACTATAGAAATTTCAGGAAATAAACTTTCCCTTGTGTATTCACAGGAAGCTGGGTTATCTGAGTTTGAAACCAAATTCAAAACACTCCAAAAGCAATTGCCACACAGAAGACACTGTTTATATGAGTAACTTCGTTACATCTCTGCCACATGAAGTAAAGCACCGTGCATATTCCTGGCCATATGTATCAATACACAGGAAGAAGCTGATGTTTCTTCTTTTAAACCTGCTGAGAATCCATCGACAGCTGACAGTCTGACATTTCCATAAAACTTGAAACTGAGTATTTCATCAATTAAAAACCTGCAAATTTACACATTATCCCAACCTGTGTTTCAGGCTTGGTTCCAAAAATACTCTCTATGTAATTTCTAGATCAAAAGAAACCAGACACATGGAAGTCTGTAAATTCTAAAATTTCTCAGCATTCACAAAGTTTAGGAAATTATTCTTACTTTCCTTAGTTTATGTCCAGTGATATGGGTGTCATGAGTGACATGAGTATGGGTCCCAAGTTCTCTAAAACTAAAGTATCCCCATATAGCTATCAAAATGGTGAGAGACTGTTGAAGAATTATCTGTTTAAGTCTGACCACTTTCTTTCATACTAACTCTTGTTTAGTTATGAAATTAGCTAATCCAGCTGTAAAGGAGGCAGCACAGCAAAGAAACGCCTCAATTGATCCTTACTGAAAAGCTTACCAGGCAAATGAACTATGCTTGACAATTACTTGACTCCTCTCCAAATGATTCCTATGCTTCTTTTGAAAATATTCCTCATGGAGCAAGTTGTAATGGGAAATACTACAGGATCATGGGAAAAGGTTCATATGTACTCTTCTCTGCTTCACATATGCTTTTAGGGCCTACTGTATTTAGAGGGTTTACATTTCTTGATATTTTAGCTCTTTCAAAATTATAAATAGCAAATACCAATGTACTGAAACTTTTTTTTTTTTTGGCAGAGGATTGTTATGTATCAGCTATAATAATTCTTGTTGGCTACTTATAGGTCTTTCCTGGGAGGCAAGCTAAATAATATGAATAGCATGAATTCAGCTTGATTTTCTTATTGATTATCCTTTTTGATTTCAAGTTGAGCAAATAATTTTCTAACTGCTTGGTTAAATTCATCAGCATTTAAAAGTTGACTTCCTTCTATATTTTTTCATTAAGCTACAACAAGTTGTCTGATACTGCCAGTTATTCATTTGGGCTTTCTATGAATTAGTTGTGACCATCTGGCAAACAGTTGCTTCTGGTGCAGACAAAAATACCAATGTGTAGCTCCCATTCTACAACTGCTCTGAAATGTCGACTCATTGACGTATTACAGTAAATACAGAGCAGAATTTCTCAAAAAGCCCATGTTTACTGGAACATTTATATTATAGCAGGATAGAATCATCACATGTGGAAAAGTGACAGGACTCTAACATTTGTGCAACAGAAGATGTGGTGGAGAAATGTCCCTTTCTCATGTCCCTTTCTTCTTGTCACTGTGGTGGTTAGTAGAGATGCTCACAGCAACCATTCACACACGCTGGAGGTAGCCGCCACTTCTCCCACCAAGCACTATCTTTGTTGTATGGCAGCAAGGGTCCACCCCTGCCCCCTTGCACAGGAACTCCCAGCAAATGTAAGATGGACTTTACAGATGAGAGAGGAGAGGAAGCAACGATATGCAGAAGAATAGAGGGGAAGCAAAGATGTGCAGAAGAACAAAAAAGACATCAGGAACAAATGGAGGAAAAAGTCAGAAATTTGATGTGGCAACTGTGTTTCCACATGGGACTCCAATCACCTGTCTACCCAAACTGAAGAAGTTGTGGTTATGACTGAAGATGTGACTGTCTTGTTCTTTCCCTCACCCCAGGCTCTGCACTGCCCAAAGAAAGGGGCTCACCCTACTGCCTGATCAGCACAGAGGGGAGCTAGCTAACTGCTCAGACTCTGCAGCACCCAACGGGCTTCCCATGGGCTCCTGAGGCATTGGCTGGGGACCATGGACCAGACAGGGGACACGGAGAGCTGCTGGATGATGGTAAGGCCAGGCTGCAAGAAAGCATCTGGCCTGTGTGGAAAGCGAAGCTACTGTTGCATTCACGTTTTTTTTTCAAATGTCTCCCTCAGACGTTCTACATGTCCTTGATTTCAGAAGTGGCCTTACTTCATTTTATGTTCTGATAACCCCAACTGTAGGTATTGCAAGGCCTTTCTCTGTTACTGCTTTAGTGATTTTAAGGAACGGTTGTGCAAGTCTATCTCAAGCCCTTGAGTGACTTGGAGTCCTATCACAGTCAAAGTCTTGCACTTTAGTTCCAATTCTGAGAAATGGATAATGTCATTATTGCAAAATCTATATAAAGCTTGTTTAAACGCCCCCCTGCCACCACCTGCAAAAAATGGATTATATGGCAAAGACTCTTTGTCTCCCTCATCAGTTAAACAGATTTCCCAAATGGAACTTCCAAGTGTACCATTAGTCTTATGAGGCAAAAAAAGAATGTGTAACGTAAAAACGTGCTTGTTCCCAACAAATGTAGTGAGGAACATTCACACTAGTAACATATACCACAACAGCAAGGAGTTAGACTGAATAAAAGCTGGTGGCTTTTTTATAATCACTTCCTGACACAGAGTACCCCATTAGAATGAGATAGCAATCTGTTCCCAAAGACCCTGGTCAAAACTTGAAAAAATGACCAGATTTATCCATTTATTATTATAAATACAATTAATGGAAGTTGTGTGCCTAAATTGCCTATACAGCTTTCAGAACCTCAGGCTATGTCTTCTGCTTGGTCCTACTTTTGCAATGTTTAGGTCAGAAAAAACAAGTAAATTTTGAGTGACTTATTTTTTTCTTGTTGAGGCAGGACAAACAATTCAAAAAATAAAGGCTGTCAGAGGTACTCTTACTATGTAAATTAATTTTATTCAAAACAGATTTAAAAAACTAACAAAGCTTGCCAAACTACATGAGGTAGTACATGTAGCAAAACAGGAGGCAGAATATAGTATTCTGAAATATGAAGAATATGAGTAAGTTCACAAGTTGGAAGGAAATAAATTCAACAACAGAAACAAAACATACCAAAAATAAAGTTTAACAGCTTTTCAGTCTTAAAGCACCAATACACTTTTCATAGAAAGAAACATAGTATCACCACTACATGTTCTTCATATACCATAATATGGTAAAATTAATGCACAAGGCTGTTCAACATAAATGAATTTTTAAAAATCGTGACACAACAAATGATATAATTGTCACTGGGCTCCGTACCACTATACTTCCTGGCCTGCAGGAGTATTTGCCAGGTCATGAGGAGCAAGGTTAGCCTTTGTTACCATTTTCTTTAAGGTTTTTTTTAACATTTACCCTCATATTAATGTATAGTATATGGATACCATGTACAGTTTAAGGCCTCAAGCTTGCAAATTTTTATGTATGTGTATAATTCTACGTTTTTGCTGAAACCCGATTTAGGTAAATTGAAGGAGTCACATGACTAAAATAAAGCATGTATATGTGCAGAACTGCATTGCAGAACTGATGGCTTATTCCTTAATTTCAGGTTATGCCACTTCTCAGTATTAAAATTTTCTCATATCCTTCAGGGTTATATAAGTCTATCTCTCACCCATCCCAAGATACCTGAATATCTGTGAAGGACTGGGCCATTAAGAATTGGTTATTTGAACTAAAGAGCTTAGCAGCATCCAATAAACATTTTATTAAAATATTTAAGAAATAATAAACATGAATGGCCCAGTGTCTTAAAAACATTTCTTTAGAGGAAAACATACTAATATGACCCAGGACTTCTCTGTATTTTATATTTTCCATTTTATTTCAAAATAGGTATTTGTATTTGTTGTGATTAGTGTGAAATTGAAAACAGTCTAGCTCTTAATTTATGCTTGCACTGCTAATGCTATTGTAAATCATCAAAAAGTTATATATATATATTTATTTTACTTTAAGGCATGATTTATTATATTGCATTATTGGAATGGCTTCTTTTATGTACATTGGAAATAAAAACTCAGGCCTCCCTATGGCATAATTTTAAGGTTAATGTTAGTGGCATACATAAAGCACCATACAATAATATATTCAGATGAAGAAAACAAAGAACATTTATGAGCTTTGAATTAACTGTATAGGAGTAACTGCTAAGAAAATATAGCAATATTTAACACAGGATTCAACGTATTGTTATATATCATTGTAGATTTTCAAATTAATTTCTCTCCCATGTTTACTTTTACAGATTTTTTCATTAAGATATATATGTAATTTAAACTTTTTTGGTGGAAAGCAGTATACATCTTCTGTACAATAATGTTACAGCTTTATACAAATTCTAGGAATCATAAGAAACGGACTTTATCACACTCTTCCAAGTGCTCTGGTTTCACTTGCCTGTTTTAGATTTTCCTTGCTAGACTCAAACAACAGCAAATACTCTGAATGCCTTGCTTCCTGGAGGATTCTGTAAACTGAAACATAAAAACATTCCTGATGTTATTTTAAAGATGGCAACACTCCAACGAATTTTTTTAATTGTTAAATATAGATCTAGGACCCTGCGACTTCTCTTGTGACTACTCATAACTTCAGCTATTAAATAATTTTTTAAAAAATGTCACAAATAAAATCACATAAATTTCAGATTCATTTTTCTTCAAAACAGCTTATTAGGAACAAATCATAACATAAAAAAAATAAATTAATCCTTTGTGATGAGGAATTCTGGTTTAAAGAATAAAGCTCTATGGAAGCAAAATACTATAAAATGTTTTTAGGAAAAAGAGTAAGCATGCATCTTACGCTCACTATTCTAACTGTATTCAGAAAGAACTTGCAGACCTGGGAGATCACTTGTTTGTTAGTTGCTTATACGCTGAAGAATAGATTTTTAAAGATAAGTAATATTTTACAAAAACAAAGGAAATGCCTTCTGAATGGAGAAATATCTGGCTTGAAAAGAAATGAAACAAAAATATCCAACTGAAATTAAATGTTGTTAGAATCAATATTTCTGTCTAATAAACTGAACTAGCATGTCGTATTTAATGGTGACATTGTTTTCTCTCTTTCAAACCCTGTCTGAGGCATATCTGGGAAGGAAAGGTAAATGGAAGTGAAAGTAAGGAACAGCACAATAAAACAGGTTGCCTGCAATGGCATTACAATCCATCATCTTCTGCTTCACAGAAAACTTGCATGGGACCATTTTCCAAACCACTGACCTTCCAAACTTTACCAAGACAGTAAAGTACAAACAATGATTAAATCTGCAACACTTCTCCTGGCTATATCTGTACTCATTGAGGAGATTTATATGGAGAACAAAAGTGTCAGTAAGGAAGCACTCTTTCTGAAGGAACTGGATGGTCATGGGGAGAGGACAAAGAATATGTAAATTAAGTCATCCACTGAGCAAAGGAAATCTGTATTTTACAAGTTTCCAGGTTTGTTGCAAGGTTTGAGGAAGAGACAAGAGCTCCTTCCAATTAAAAATGAGAAATAAATACTCTATCTTTTCCTACTTCCAAGTTCTCTACAGAAACTTTTGGAAGTTTTTGCCCCCATAAATTTCATGGAAAACCTATACTTTTAAAGGTAGAAATCATTCTTAGCTTTACAGGACTAAAAGACTGGTACAAGATTATTTTTAGGTAATTTCTCTTTCTTCCTTTAGAACCTCGAGAACTCTTTCAGGGATTAAATTTAATCTTCAACATGCAGCCATGCGTTAGCATCATAAAACGCATGAATACACTGAATACAAATAAAGGAACTTTCACAGCATCCCCATGTCTTTCAGAAAAACACTGTTAAAAACAGTCAAACCATTAAAAAAAAAGAAATTTAAAAATATGTTTTGATGATTGTGAATTTTAATGTTTGTGAATATTATTTATAATCCAGGCTCACTGGTTCAACACAATGTAAATCAGTAATCCTGTTATCAGCTACTCGTACACATCTATTGCAGATCTTCTAACCTGGACTGAATAAACCAATAATGTTAGTTTTAAAAAAATCCCAAAGAAAGAAATGGCAATTTTCTTATCAAATATTGTGTGCAACAGAACCAGCAAAGTAAACAAGAGGGTTATTTTATTTCATAAGCAGCTTTTTAGAGTAATGATTTATAAGCTTAGAGGAGGCAGGCAGCACTGGTACCACAGCTTCTCCAAAGTCACCACAGCTGTTACACAAGCTCTGTAAATCACCCATGTTGGCCTATTTGGTTTCTAGCACTGCCCTAGGTACAAACAGACACAATGCAAGACTTTGTAAATCTTATCGAGGTGAAGGGTAAAGTGTAATCTTTGAAACTGGGCTCTGTACCTTTCTGAATATATTCCATTTTGAAAGGAAGCAACATACACCTTTCTTTTGTCTACTGGCATGACATCAACATAACCACCCTGGTTGCGGACTACACCAGCATGTACTGCTGCCCGGCAGATACTGGACATCTAAGAAAAAAATGAGGAAAAGATTAGTTTTCATTCATCCTTTTATTTCAAAATTGTTTAGAAGAAAAATAATACAGACATTTAGAACAAGTTATAGGAAACATAAAATAATTATATTTATTGCATAATTAGTTTTATTAATCTTAAAGTATTTAATCAATTTTACAGGAATTAGGCAGTTTATAGGAATATAGAAACTGCTTCTTCAAAGACCTCCTGCATCATGACCCCCAAAATCATTTATTTCAGGCTATTTCAGATCAAAGATCAGGAACATGTTAGAATTCTTGAGCCTTTCATTTTGAAAGGCTTCCAATCAGCCTTCACTTCAAGAGCACAGAGGTAGTAAAACCCAAACCTTAGTCAATTATTATAGACCAGGAAATTCGGTTTAAACCCCAGCTAGAGCCAAACAGGGGAACTGTACAACAGCAAAGACATGCTGCAGTCATATGTTTCTAGGAGGATGTCCTACCTGAAAGGTGAGGGATAGACTGCAATAATTCTACCTCTAAATGCAAAACCTCAAACAGCAGTGAAATGATACATATTCAAAGGGAACCTTACAATCTCCTATCCAGGCATGGACAAATACTAAAAGCTAATTAGATTAGAGGTCTAATGTGAGCATCAAACATATAGAGATCTAAAATCATTCCTTAGCTATGGCAGTCAATTAATGGCAGACTAATGGCTTTAGTTCCTCAAGTCTGACTGAGGAAATAGAGTCAGGAGGTGAAGACTCCAATTGCTACTAAAGAATAATTTTTAAATCAGTGTCTAATTCCACAGACTATTCAGGCAAAATTATGCAGCACTGTGGGCCCCAGGCCTTGGGAACAACAATCCAGTTCGATGCAAACAGAAACCCACCACCAGTGAAGGCAGAGTTGGTA
Source organism: Athene noctua (assembly GCF_965140245.1). Lineage (NCBI taxonomy): Eukaryota > Metazoa > Chordata > Aves > Strigiformes > Strigidae > Athene > Athene noctua. The sequence continues at coordinate 34,960,734 of NC_134038.1, forward strand.
TGTGAACTCTTATAGGAGTTTGACCCCTCAAATTGATGGGCCCTGCTATTATACACCTGAGGGTTTTAAGAGAGCTGACTGACATTGTTGCAAGACGACTATCCCTAATCTTTGAGAAGTCATGAAGACTGGGGAACATCCCAGAAAACTGGAAGAAGGCCAGTGTCAACCCCATCTACAAGAAGGGCTTAAAGGAGGATCCCAGAAATTATAGGCCCATCACTCTTGCTTCAGTCCCTGGGAAAGTTATGGAATGAATCCTCCTGGGGGCTATCACAAGTCAAATGAAGCACCTGATTGGGAAAAGCCAGCACGGATTCATCAAGGGCAAATTGTGCTTAACAAACCTGATCACCTCCTACAACAAAGTAACCTGCTCAGTTGATGTGGAGCAAGCGGTGGGCGTTGTCTACCTGGGTTTCTCAAAGGCTTTCGATAGGGTTCCCCACAGCCTCCTCCTAGAGAAACTGATGCATTACTGTCTAGACAAGAGGTCTGTGTGGTGGGTGGGGAACTGGCTGACAGGCACCCAGAGGGTAGCGGGAAATAGCTCCTGTTCAAACTGGCAACCTGTCACAAGTGGGGTGCCCCAGGGATTGACAGTGGGCCCAATGCTGTTTAATATCTTCATGATCTGGACGATGGGATCAAGTGTATCCTGATGAAGTTTGCCAATGATACCAACTGAGTGGGGAAGTGGACACTTTGGAAGGGAGAGACACCCTGCAGCCACCCGGATAGGCTGAAAGAGTGGGCTAATAAGAACATTATGAAGTTCAACAAGGACAAGTACAACATCTTGTACCTGGGAAAACATAATCCAGGAGTGCTGCACAGGTTGGGATCTACCCAGCTGGGGAGCAGCTCTATGAAAATGAACCTGTGGGTCTTGGTGGACAAGTTCAACATGAAGTGAACAGTGTGCAGCAGCAGAAAAGAAAGCCAAGAGAATGCTGGGCTGCACCAACAAGGGCATCACCAGAAGAGATAAAGAAGTCATTATCCCACTCTGCTCATCACTTGTCAGGCCACACCTGGAATACTGTGTTCAGTTTTGGTCCCCACTACCTAAAAATTATGTGGCCAGGCTGGGGAGGGTCCAGAGAAGGGCCACAGAGATGATCAAAGGACTGAGAAGCCTGACTGACATATGAGGAAAGGATGAGAGAGCTGGGTTTGTTCAGCCTTGAGAAAAGAAGGCTTAGGGAAGACCTTATCACCATGTTCCAGTATTTAAAAGGTGGCCACAATGAAGACAGAGACTCCCTTTTTATAAGTCATATGGAAAAGATGAGTGGTAATAGGTATACTTACTCAGGAGTAAGTATAGTAACTTACTCAGGAGATCCTGACTGGACATGAGGAAAATTTTTCACAATGAGAACAATCAGCCATTGGAATAATCTCCCCAGGGAAGTGGCAGATTCCCAAACAATGGATTTATTTAAGACTCAGCTGGACAAGGTGCTGGGCTATCTTGTCTGGACTGTGCTTTTGCTAAGAAAGGTTGGACATGATGATCCCTGAGATCCCTTCCAACCTAGTATTCTATGATTTTATAATGCTACTAAAGTTTTCTGTGAAGTTAACAGCAGTTTCAACTGAGTAAAACCTACATTCTCCGGCCACTAATTCCTTTCATGAACCTATGTAGTATAAATAATATCCACAGAAGGATTGCTCAGTGACAATCTTGATTATGTTCATTTAAATAATTGATTTAAATTTGCAGTCCTCTACTACTCTTTTAGCGTTTTAATATTAATCACCAGAAGAATGGAACTCCTCAGATACTCCAGAATGTAGGTCCCAATCTTCAATGCACAGCAAAGTGTAGTTCCAGCTACAGTGAATCTCCACTTAAAGCCAAGTTATTTTGTAGAGAAGTCTTTACTGCAATAGGTATCTTCGCAACCAGCCTTAAAAACTTAGCCAATATCAATAGCTGGTCACACAGGCCACTATTTAAACAAGAAATGCATTTCTTCCAGTTATAATTGAAATAATTTATATCTGTTACCATAGCTATTTTGTAATTTCAATGCTATATAAAATCAGGAATTTAAAATAGCAATTATTTTCCTACTCTCATTCCAAGCACAGAACTTGCCAATTTCACTGTTACATAGTCTGTCTTTTAATGTTACAATTTTTCTAGGAGTAAAGATTTGAAATTGTTTATGCAAAGAATCTTTTGCAAAGACACTTGAGTTTTTCTCTTCACAGTGCTGGCTGCAGTTTTTGAACATGCCAGAAGAGATGCCATTTATCCTCTTCTGTACTTTTTCTCCTCCTCTCAAGCTGCAAGACTGTTGTTATATTCTGGACACCAGTAGTTGCCTTATTTTGGGAATTATAGCATCTTTTATGTTTTCATACTATGAGAGCAACTAACGATCAGACTGATTATGTGCAATTTCAGATATATGGGGGGAAAATGGCCTCTTCAGTACAGGATTACAGACTAAAGAAACAAAAGATGAGGTTTACAAGCAATTAACTACAGTGAAGAACTAGAAGAACACTATTAATTACTAGTAATATAATATAGTAGCAACTTGGTTTTCTGTTCACATTGGAGATATGAAAAAAGCTAGAGGTACAATCAGAGAAAATAAGTTTGCTACCTCTGTAATAGTAACTAAAAGGCTACACTTTGTGTACATCATTAAATAGGTTGATACTCTTGTAATTACATTTGAAGGTAGCTAAGATACTGGCTGTTCCACTGTTATTTGGAAGTTTCTGGTCAAGAAAAAAAATGAAAGTCAAGGAATGGAGATTTTTACAGAAGAGGATGATGACTTTTGGAAACTATGTCCAGTAAAGGACGGGGTCATTGTTAGGGTTGGTACCACAACCCTAACAGTGAAGTATGACTAGGCTAATGCACAACATTTTAAAGCTAAAGGCAAGATGCTTATATGGGATATATGCAAAAGGAGTGGTCAGAAGAATGGAATTGATAAAGTCAATCAATGGGCAATTTTCAGATAAAAAACAAAATTGATATTCTGATGCTGCTTTCCAGATGAGACTGGAGAACAAATGTGCATAGTATTTGAATATATGAACAATCACATGAGTACAAATTCCGAATTATGAACTGGCTTGTAAGAACAGAAATTAATAAATGCAAATAGTTTTAAGAATATCTACAGAATATGATGTTTTTGAGAAAGTATTATCTGCTTTGAGCCTTCAAGAACTTCTCATTGACTTGGGAATCTTCATCTAAATGGAATCAGATTCCAGTACTGATGCCATAATATTTCTTACAAAAATATAATTCCTTAATACTATTACAATTATACTAATACAATTCCTTAATAATATTATGTCATACTGATCACACTTCATTGAACTGTTAAATGAACCTCCTATTAATTTAAGCAGAACAGGATTCCACACTTAGGTATGTCAAAAATTTCAGCATATTATTGGTATTTTAAATTAACAGCATGATGCCACTTTCTGGAAGTCTTTATTATCGATCTGGGTCTATAACTTTGATGAACTCACTCCAAAGGATATATAAGGTGGTAATTTTAAGTTAACATAAACATTTCATACAGCATTATATGACCCTGCTTTATTGCTGTGCTGTGAACCCACTGAAATTTGTTAGTATTTAACAGGTCATAGAATCTGAATACTAAGCTGCTTAATTAGTTTCCTTCTCCAGCTACTCAGCAAAATACCAAATATCTACCACAGCATAGCAGTACTCTGCAGAGGCATTTTAACCACCACAAGCATCTCTCCCTCACCATCACTGGACTATAGAACTATTTTCTCTACCATAGCAGAGACTTATGAATATTTTTGCACAAGTATTAAGGAAGATATTTCCATGTATGGTTAGTGAGACAAAAATTAATATGGCCAAAGTCCTCAGATGGTATGAAATTATACAGGTCCATCAAATTCTTTAGATAAAAGACCTTTGTTCTCTAGGACCCAAAAGGAAGTTAACTGTTTTTTGTAGAATTGCTCAATCAACACCCATAATGTAGAGTCACTACTGGTAAGAGACCATCTTTGAGAAAATGTTGTGGACTGTGAAAACAGCAGGGTAAATATAAACCTTAATCTCTTTAGAAATTCTTACAAGGCAACTGGAATGTGGTTAAGAACTTCTACCATATACACATCTAAGGCATGTCCATTAAAATGTAATTTTACCAAAAAATCTGCAAGTGAAAGAATTTGCAACTGAACTATTGTAGGCTCTCCTTCTCTCTATGAAAACGTTTGGTATTTTGGTACCTTGACAATCCAGGGACTAACAGCAACAACATAGGATAATCTCTATACAGGCAGGTGCTGCAAAATTATCTCCAACAGAGCTCAGGCAGTCACATTAGGCCTGACATGATTCAGTTCTTGAGAAGGTTTTTATTTTATTTCACAAATTAGGTCATATCGAAAAGTGCTTTAAAAGCACAGATATTGATAAAATGCTTGTCAACATGACACAATTCTGAAATTCCAGAAACAAGACTCAAAAAGCTTTAGACAAAATGAATTAACAAAAGTTGAAAGGTGGAGCCACCTCTTCAGCGCAAGACAGGAGGAAACTCTCTTTTTTCCTGGTTTCACAACAAAACAAAGCATTGTCATGTGGGAATTCTTAGCTACGAGTCCAGCAGGGACACAAAGCACTAAGGTGGCGATATGTTTGGGCCATATGAAGAATGAGTAATTTGTGTTTCTGTCTGCTGAGAATGACACATATATTCATACCATAATAGCTCTATTCAGAAAAGAAACTAATTGTAACATAAACTCAGAATAAGAGGTACTTTTGTTCTAAAAAGCAGAAGTTATGGTTGCATCAGGGTCTAAAGAGGAAGATTTTAAATGGGTATACACTGTCAATAGTGAATAAATCAGTGAGAATTTTGATTAAGAGTTGAAAATACAGGTCCAGACACTACTGAAGCCTACACTGAGTTTTCAAATAACATTCTGTATCTTCAGCAGCTGAGTACTTCTATCTTAAATGGAAGCCTCTGAAAAAGAACTTCTGAAAAGACTGTAAAAAATCGGCATATGAAGGAAAACTGGATATTTATATTATATCTTATTATCTTTACATTATAGCTTTTCATAGGATTTTACTTTTCATTATATAATGCAACATAAATCAGTATACTTACATCAGAATAAATTCGTGTTCCAATTACACGAGCATAGTGTGGATTTGCCTGCATACAGTTGCGTGGACAATACACCCTGAAATATCAAACATAAGCCACATACAGTTAAGAATGGTATGAGTATTACTGTATCATATTCAACATCAGCATTACTGAGTATTAATCAATTTGATGATGCATATGTATGTGTCTATACTGATACTAGAAGTGTCAGGTTTTGAAGTTCTGACAATATGGATGAAAGCATTGTTGATGTAAGTTGTGGTTCATAATAACAAATTTCAAGAGGTCTGGTCTTCTTCCCTTTGGATAAACAGAGAGTATTCTTGTTCAACGTATGTGAGGCCAGTAGCAAAGCCAGTGAGAAGAGAGGCTGTTCACTCTTATATTATTATCTGTTTCTACTGCATCCTATACAAACTGTACAGTTGAGTATCTTCTCAGGAGAGGCAGATCTGAGGACCTGCTATGATGCTGATGACCTAGTGATGTAAGCCAATTCAGCAACTTATAATGAGGGTAAGCGCTTGGCATCTGTGGCTAAAGTGAAAAACTTTGAAAAGTAATGAGATTCCTAGCTAATTCGAGATCAGAAAGCTACTGAAACAAAGACCGTCTTTATTCAACTACATTTTGCTAATATTTGAGAAAAACTCTCCCTGTGATTCATGCCTGCTATAACTCCAAAACGCACAGGAGAACTATGTGGGAAGCTAACAGCAGCACAGAAGGTGTCAAGCATCTTATTTGGTAATTGCAAGATGCTACAAGGAATAAGTGTTAGTTCTAGGTCTACTCTGAGCTGTTTCGTTTAAAAAATGGGTCATGCCCTAATGGTTTAAGAGCCACCCTACATGGGGCAGCCCTGGGCAAGCATTCTTCTCCGGTATCCTACCCACGCTCCAATCAATATTTGGCATGTCACACCACTGGGGCATGCTACAATCTTACCAGATGGGTAATCCAAACAGGCTGATGGAGCTCGGAAAGAGGTTTTTGTGTGAAGGAAGCAAGATGCCAAACACGTCTTTTGAAGACCTGGTGATTTATGATTAGGGCATGATTGTGCAATCAATGCCATAGCTGATTACTGCTGGTAACTCCTGAGACCACTTTTTCAGAATTAAGTTAAGAGCATGCACAGAACCTTGAATGAATTACTGCTGTTGTGAAGTTCCTTGTATTGACGCACCAGAATTAATCAGTAATTTTTAACCTTATTTTTATTTTTAAATTTTCTTAAAGACAGACCCTCTTTTTCTCTTAATGAAGCTAGTTTTAGTTTTTAATAATGAAGAAAGAAAGAAAAAGATAGAAGTATGTGATTGTACCCATCCATTCCTGCACTCCACTCCTTCACTTACTTCTCCACATCTTCCAGCTAGAAAGCCAGGAGTCATAGCCAAACACCAAACAAGTCCACAGACCCAAGTGCTACATGAAGGGATGTTTTCCTAGCAGTTCTGGCTTTGTACTTGCTTCCTGTATTGGCTGTAGGATTGCTATGAAAGTAATCCTGTGGATATCTCCAGCTTAGCTTGCGGTAAATCATGCTACAGTGTATTTACCTTTGACTCATCTATGGTTTTAAGAACTGTTACCAATTTCCTTCCTTAAAATACTGTGGCACAGGCTCCTTTCGAAGAGTTAAAACATAGACTTCAAAGAAATGGCACATATATATAAAGCTGTTAACTGTCCTGCAGACCACAATTTACCTTAACTGTATATATTTCAATTTTTTTGCAAACTTATTTGCTCACTCTATCCTCCAGAATTCTCAAACAAGTTGATAAATTCTATGATAAGCATCTGCATCATATCCTTTTATTGTATCCGTTTAACAGGCAAATAAATTGAAATTAAGTGTATTTTGCCCAAGGTGCAGAGACATAATAGTAGACAATAAAAAATAAAAATGTAATTTTCTCCGCAGTCTAACCTATGACAATTTCACTACGATTTGCCAAGGGGCCAAAAAAAGACCTTTATGGGCAAAAGAAAGTGAGAGTCTCCTAATGAAAAAGCCTGTAGATCATCTTTACTTACCTGGCCTTCTCACTTAGACCAAAGACTAAAATACCACTAAAACATTTCTGGCTTCACATTTACAGCTACTGTTGTCACCTCTATCAATGACAAGTACATGTAATTAGTCACTGACAGAAGATATGACAGCACTTTAAATTAATAAAACTCAGAAGAATTTTTACCTTGGACAGTGTGAGGCTGGCTTTTGAAATGGGCACAGTTGTTCCACTGTTGTTTCACAGGTAATAGCTTGAACTGAAAAAAGGAAAAGAGAAACAAATAAATGTGTGCTATTTAGAAAAAAACATGATTCAAAGTAGTACTGAGTTTGTAAGAAATAAATGCTAACCTGCTACTTTAGAGACAGTGAAGGAGTTAGCAGACTGGTATTTTCTGAAGAAGAAATAATAGAAATAGTCAGTAAATAATATATCTCAGTGATTTTTTTTAACTAGAAGAATTTTTATTAGAGAATCTAGAAATAAGCTTGAGACATTGTCCCCAATCAATTTTTACTCACTACACCCCCTTTCCCCAGCTGTGAATCTATTTATTGCAATGACACAATTACTTTGTTTGAATCTGTTTGAAAACCAGGAATGCATGTTAAACTCTTTCAGTAATCTAATTTGTTAAAAGAGTAAGTGTGTTAGGAACAAATTACACAATCTATTTTTCCCTCAAAATGTAGCAACTAAAATCTGTGGTTGCTCAGAAGCATCCATCTACCAGAAGATATCATTCAATTCCCCCTAAAGGTTCCTTCCTACAAACAGCTCTAACACTGGAAAGAGTTTCTCCTGGCAGCCTTTTTGAAAAATTTCATTAAATTTTACTTTTGGATCTTGTGCCTGTGTTAAATTACCACCAATATCACTAAAACCCCTGTATAACATGTAACAATCTGTTTTTCTTAGTAACTATGTAGTACCCAGATGTATCCATTTCCTGTTATAAAAAGTCAGGTATAAACATCCTATTGTTTACATGACAATTGATGAACATTTCTACTTTACTCCTTTTTATCTCCTATTTTCCTCTTTTAACTCACTGAATGCACCTCTGATTCTAGTATTTTTCATCTGTAAGAAAGAAGCTGATGATGCTTTTGGCACCCATAAAGTTATTTATGCCTTTAAAAAAACCCCAAGGAAATTATTCCCTATTCACCTTTGGAGTAAATTACTTCTGTGTGCTCCACAGCACTGCAGTTTGTATTCAGAAACTGCTCACTTGCATTGGTTTATTTAGCTGTATGGCCCACCAATTTCATATTTGCTCATTTATTGGATTTCAATTTGCTTTCACTGAGTTAGCTCATATTTCTATTGACCTAGCATTGTCAAATACTGATGTAGGAATAGTTAACTGTATTCTACTGTTGATTAGCTTGTTGAGATATTGTTAAAAAATTATATCCTATACTACAAAAATGCAACAGTTGAAAAACATCTGTATTAGCAATCCTGATTATAAATCCAAAGAGCTGAAGATGAGGAAGTTTGCTCTGTGTTGCACTGATATTCCCTTTCGTGTCTTTCTGTTTTGCAGTATGCACTAGAGGTGAGATGCACTTCATTTCATCTGTTCATTGAAGAAATATGTAATTTATGCAAGGCTCCATCTAGAGATTACAGGTGAGAGGAAGGTAGCTGCAAGGTATCCCCGGCCTTTTTGATGGGAATTTTGAAGGCTGAAACTTTGGTACATCATCTTTATTTATCCCAAAGACTTTGATTTATAGACTGACTTATAAAGATGCTGCCTGATCACAGTATGTTGTAAATTCATTTTTAAAAGTGATCTCCTAAATACTATAGGACATTAATGAAGAATTATGTCATCTGTGCACACACACAGCAGCAGGAGTTTCCTGAAATATACTTGCAGATAGGAAGGTACAGATCTGGTCGTTTAACATTCTTTTACCTATAAGGCATCTACATTTTTTACACAATATCCAAATCACAAAATCAAAACCAAAATGGCCATTACTGTTCAGCAATGATACCATTATCCATGCCCACAGCAAACAAAACAAAGTGTTAATACCTTGCCCAGAGGATAGGTGCTAAACACACTCTGTAGACTGGACACTCAGAGTTTTGTCTCATATGGCACAGAAACAGAGATTTCAAGTGATGGGAAAGCTATTCCTTCTATTCTGAAGATTTTCTACAGTTTTAACTACTCCTGCATTTGTAAGAAAGCTGACTCCTAATATTATTGATATAATCAAGATTAAATTCTCTGTCTCAAAGCATTTTAAAAAAGAGATATTTCTCTGTATCTCCATTTTTAGGGGGGGTAACTTAAACCACAATCATACGATCCAAAGAAAAGCTTGATATCAATGCCTTAAGTGCTACCCAGGTAGCCCAAATTACAGGTCATTGAACTTAGTCTACGTGGTCACTCTTTCTCTCTATCTTGCATTAGGTAAATCTGTTGAAAAGAGAAATGATGACAGGTGTCATAGCATGTGGCGTTCGTTGGCACAGCACAGAGTGAGAGTACAGCCTCTAATGATTACCTGTCTCCTCACCCTTGGGTTCATACCTGAGCCAAATGTATCACTCAGAAAAATTTTCTTTTCTTTCAGTTTGGTATTACTCCTACATTAACTGTTACACACATACTAACTATAGACAGAAATATGGACAACTCTGCAGCATACATTAAGATATAGTGAAGTGTAATTTGCAAATACTAATTACATTTTAGATTCAAACATACTGATGATGTCCTATCATTGGATAATTACATATGGAAACTGCCAAGTATTCTCCGCTTTTATGCAATGTTTTTCTGGTTTTTCTACTTTTCTACTTTGTACTAGTTTTCTACAATAAATACATACCCTTGCAAATGAATTAATTGAATAATCCAAATATTGAGATTATTTAACCATAAATACTAACTTACTGCCCAAGTGATTTTGTAAATTACTTCACCTTCTTTCACCTCATTATAGCACCACTTTTCTGTCCTCCATTAAAGACTGGCTAAAGTTTCAGAATGGATTCAATACCTGTATATCCACATGCCTTTTTATAGCATTTTCATATTCCTTATGTTAAGAAGTATGAACAAAACGTTATTACTGTGATATATGTTGTATGAAATAAAATGAAACGGGTGAAAAACTTTCCATACATTTTAATTTTAAGAAAACTTACCCAATTGACTGTATGCCATTTCTATAAGACTTGATAAAGTAATTTTTCCTTCCTTGCCTAGTGACATCAACCCAACCACCTTCATTGTCTAGGATGCCATAATGTATGGCAGCTTTACAAATACTGGATTGCTGAAAAACAGAGCAGGAAAAGCAGTTCCATGTCAGACAAAGCCACTATTTCACATTGTAATTTTTGTAATGTGAAAGAAACAGGTTTTAATTACAATGTGTCATTAAAAACTTGGTAGTCTATTAAGTTTGATGTAGTCTATGTAGGTATTATTTCAAACGAAGAAAACACCTCACTCAGAGATAAACTATACTCATTGCAGTATACCTGTTCACAGTAGCTGTTATTTCCTACACTGTTTTTCAGTTTTACAGAGAAAATTAGATATAATTTCAGCTAGCATTATGTTTACACAAGTAGGCCTACCTTACTGAAACTATTTGGGTAAGTGTATTTTTCCTTAAATTGCACCTTTGCATATTTACACACAAATATATGGACATGAAAATTCTATTTCTGTGCATGTATAAGAAGTATGAAGTACATTTGGACTGTATGTGCAGAATAGCAGATGCAAAACTCAGATCACCTGATGATATCTTAAACACTTGGTGTAGGCTTTTATTTTTGGTGAATATTGATTTCTTCAAAATCCATTCCTAATATGATTTTAACTAGTATTCCAACAGAAAAGATATTTCATTAACCATTCTAGTGGTACAAAAGCTAATTTAAAATATTTACCATTTCATAATGTACACTTCCAATAACTTTGGCTTTGCTATCCAAACAGCCAGCAGGACACTCATACCTAAGAAAATAAAATATAATTTGGTCTTAAATCCTGGGATTACAAAAAGGGAAAATATTCCACCTCACATACAAATATAGCCTTTTAGAATAATCTCAAAATGAAAACTGTAAAATTTACCATACCTATTGCAAGTTGTTCCTTTGCACTGATCTCTTAGCCTTACTTCACATGAAACAATCTGAGCTAAAACAAACAAAAAGCAATTTCACTTCAATGAATTTGATACTATACAATTCAAATTTGTTGACCACTTGCAAATCAGGTAAATTCCTTACACATTTGCTGTGTGCTTATTACTTCATTTTTCTCACTGTCATCAGTGCCTGTGGAGCCTGAGGGTGAGTGAGTTCTTGGCCGGCTTTGTGCTGTTGCATCCTGGGCTTTGGATCTCTGCCGTTCAATCTCATTGGTTTCCTCTTCTGGTTCGTGGGGAGAATAAGGCCTTTCTGAATCCTCTGTTTCAGAAAATGGGAAAAAAAAAAAACCATCTCTCAGGAAAAAAATCAGCGTTTGCGGAATATAAATCCCTTACCATGTTTCCGTAACATGCCTTTGTTCTCATAAAATGGTGGATGAATACAAGCAAGAAAGTAAGGCAAATATTCCATTGCTTTGTAAGACAAAGACCTCAAGATTAATAATACATCTCAAGTATGTTTCTGATGCTGACAAAAGGTAGACTTTTTCTAGCACGGGCAGCACAACTGAGGTATGCAAATGCTCTTAATACTCCTGTTTAAGTATCTTTATGCTATCATAAAACAAATAGAACAAATATGGTATTTCTATTATACATTGGAAGGGTTTTACCAAGCTCACAGATAACTTGTAATTGAAGAAGTTAATTTCATAAAAACATACACCTGAAAAGGAGGCCCTTCTATTCATACATAATGAAAGTATTTTTGAAATACCCATCACTGAATCTACTTTTTTTACTTAAGCAAGAACCATAAGAATAGTATTTGGGTAGACTGATGCAGCTTTTATGGTCCATGTGAACTTTCAAAAGTTATGAACAAAAATTACTAAATTACTTGTACACAGAGTAAAACAAAAAGAAATAGCAGCTTCATAATATGCTGTGTTTCAATGCAACAAAATATGAATACCATTACGAGAATTGTAAGACATTATTAATCATCCTAGCTAACATTTTGTTTAATTACTAATGTCTTCTAATCTTGTTCTTGATTTTTCTTACAGTAATGCACATAGCTATGTCAGAGATAATGTTTCCCTGTAAACAAAAGACTGCATAGACTTCCACTATAATTACAGAAAGGCATACAAATAGCACACAGCAACAGTCTACATCTTTGTGTACTAATGCCCTTAATCAGCACTTAAATCAGCATGAGTTCAGTATACTTCACCCCCTCACATGGGGCTTGGCCTCACGTATCATAAGTACATGATCTCAATCACCATAGTAAAGTAGGACACTATCAGGTCTCTGGGTACATGCATAATATATTCTGTTCCACTATGTTAAAGCACAGTGAGGAAAGAAAGCAAAAGAAAGGTTATATTTCTCTTCCAATTTACAATTGTACTGTTGAAATAGTACATACCTCTGTAACAAAGATTTTCTCTGCAGCCTCCTCCAAAACTAGGAGGACATGCGGAACAAGGGCGGCCAGGTTTATAAGGAGCATGACCCCACCAGTTACCCCTTTACATTTAGGAAAAAAAAAAAAGAGCAAAATATGCCTTATTAAATGAACATATTAACATTAAACAGCATTTAATATGTGGACAAATAAATTATGAAAACTAGTAGACACTTAGACCATAACATTGTTTTGGTATTCCCAAGAAACAAGTGATAGGATGAGAAAAATGGCCTCAAGTTGTGCCAGGGGAGGCTTAGACTGGATATTAGGAAAAACTTCTTCACTGAAAAGGGTTATCAAGCATTAGAACAGGCTGTCCAGGGAAGCAGTTGAGCCACCATACCATGAGGGATTTAAAAGACATGTAGATGTGGTGCTTGGGGACATGGTTTAGTGGTGGACTTGGCACTGTCAGGTATACAGTTGGATTCTATGATCATAAAGGTCTTTTCCAACCTAAGTGATTCTATGATTCTATACCAAATGCACGGGAAGTAATTGAAAAGTCCATTAAGAAAAAAGTGAAGTACTGACAGAAACTGCTGTAAAATCTTGTAAAGATTGGCGTAGCACCGTAAGACCAAATTCCTCAATTACATGAGAACAGGCTCTGCTCTCCTAAATGGAATATCCTATAGAATTTGATTTTAACCATGAGCTTCATGTTACACATTCCTTACAGTCACAATGGGGAGATACATTTATTTTTCAGATAAATATCACACTACCACAAAGATCTCTGATGTTGTGTGCTAAAACACAAGCCAGGAATCTGAAGCTCTAGAAAATCACAAGAGTATTTGTGCAGCCAAAGGCTGCCTTTGGAACAATGCTCTACTTTGTAACAGTACAAAAAATAGTAAACTCAGACTGACTTCCTTTCAGATTATTTCTTGGGTTATTATCAAGTATATTTTCCCCTCAAGATATTTTTGGATGTCAGCCTACTTACTTCGGAGAATAATTGCATACAAGATAGACTGCTTTTGGCCAAATCTGCCCCCAGATATTCATATTATGACATAAATTAATTGCACAACCGATTCTGCTACTTGTAGCCCAAACAACCTATGGAAAAGGAAAGAGAAAGACATGTGAAAACCAAAGCTGATCAATGTAAAATCAAAATTGTCTCCGAACTTCAACATATATAACTCAAATCACAAAAGTGATGTTATATTCCACTCTGTTATAAATGGGTTGAAGTGACCTAATTACGGGTCATTTGGTTATATCCTTACTAGAAGTAAGAAATATAAATATCCTTACTAGAATACTTGATGCAAAAGATACAGCTCTCATTTTATATAAATGGTCTTAGCATGTTTTTGAAAGTGTAGCAAAATATTTACAAAATATGATATGAAGAACTGATTCTTGGAGTTACAATTAATAGATATTCGTGAGTTAGAAGTTAGGTTCTTGTGCCTTGGAGTTCTGAGCACACCCTAAGGATGCAGAGGGGTTTAGATTGGTTAGACTGAGAGAACAGATACTTATCAGCAGTGAAAGGAAGAAACATAAATGATAAAACTATTCACACAAAAAACTCATACACCAGAAAGCCTCAGGTCATGGATTTTAAATGAATATGCTTTATTGTCACTGCAGTCTAAGGTGGGTGTGCTCCTTTACTCAACTGTTGAAACAATTTTCATTGCAGATCTCAAAATAATCTGAGAAACAAAGGCTGGAACGTCAAACAAGACAAATATGACAGGTGCTAAACTTGTATTAATTCAAGATAAGCCAACTATGCAGTTCCAGCAGGATTTAGTTGAAAGAGATAAGTACAGTGAAGAATTATCACCATAAAGAACAATATATATGCACTGTAGATCTCACATGTAATGGATGTGTGCTTTTACAGAAACAGTAAGAATATGGAGGAAATTCTGTCTTAAAATTAGATAAGATTGTAAATTGTAAACAGAAAATACATGTTTAAAAATTAAGCATTTTTTAGTTTTCTAATGTTATATTGAAAATTACATGAGGATTTTAGTATAATCTGATTCACCAAAACCACGATTGGTTCCCCTCTGCAAAAATCCAGGCTAGATACACAGATTTCAGAAATACCAAGTAAATTAGTTCTTACACAATTTCAAAATCTTGCTGAAGTTAAAGCAACATGTTAAAAACTGTTTTTTTGATCTGAGGAATCCACCTGAGAAAACATTTTTTTAGAAAAAAAATGCTTTTCTTCAGCATCTGATAGAAAGGACTAACAGCATACCAGCACAGAGAATAGGTTACGCAAAGTGCACTAAGCAGTAACAGTTTAACACTGCGGTTTGTGAGATTCTTCCTTAATCCTGTTAAGGAAGGGCTATTTATGAGGATAAAATCTGAAGACCTGCGTGACAACCCTACTCTATGTCACCAATACCCAATGCTTGTAACAATGGAGTCTAATAACAACAAGTCCCTTCTGTGTTTTAGTGCTATGATGCATACTGCAAGATTAGTATGTTCTGTATGTCATACAGCAACCTAACTGGAGGTCTTGATCACTTTCCCATAGCTGACAAAAACCAAACCCACCTACATACCTGTGTGTAATGTGTACAAACAGGACCAGAGCATCTGTAAGGACAATATGGGTTGCATTCATGAGGATGGGGATATGTGAAATCTCTCACTTCATCATACCATGCTTGGACATGAAATGTTGGAGGTCTGTACCTATGAAAGACAGCAGTAGTCTATTAGATCATTCACAAGTTTAGCTTCTATCATTCTTCTTTAAGCAAATTTTGTTAGATTTTAAAAAAACCTGACCACATATAGTATAAAACAGTACCTTCCCCAGTGTGCCCCCAAATTCTGTCCAATTGATGGAAGAAGGCTCGCAGGCCCATGCTCCCATAGACAGGTTTCAGCCCATGACTCTGCAGATCTCTCCAGTTCTGTGTCCCACGTCTGAAATTTCAGAGAAAAGAAAGGGACATCTTCTTAGAAATACTTTGTATGTATCTCATACTTTAAAAAAACGAGTCCATTTTTAAATTTCTGTTACCAGGGGACAGAAGGCTGCAGAAAAAAGTGAGACTTGACAACTGTACACCCCATTTGTGTTACGTAAGAAAGAAAAATGTTTTCACCCAGAGAAAAAAAAAATTAATCCCTTCACAGCATTCCCTTTAGAAAGCATGTGCAGCCATGCTGCAGTGAATAAAGCACAAATATGAAACTGAAAGGCTTAGTTCAACTGTCCAAGCTAAATTAAGTGCATTTTCTGTCTTGTGAGATTTTTTAGTAATAGGCACTTTTCTTAGCCAAAAGGGTATTATCCAACATACTTTCAACATAAGGCTTTATTTCCTCTAAACCAATAGTTTATCTGAAATGAAAGTGATTTTCTCTCCCTTTTCTATAATCAGCTTTTGTTGAAATAATACACAGTGCAAACACAAAATACAAAAACTAGAGTAAGGTGTCATTCATTGATTTTATGGCTAGGTTGGCAAAAAAGGAGGCATTCAGGTTAGTAAGAGGCATACTTAGGGTAAGGTAAAGAAAAAGATTATGAATTACTGTTCATCACAATTGTTCATCCCTATTTTTTATTCTTTAAGGGACGTGGAAAAATAGGTTTGAAGCTGAAAGGCAAATGCAAGTTTTTTTCTTTCAAAAGCATACTAAAACCTACTCTTCTTGAAAGAAATTATACCATACTGTGTATGCATAGCTTTTAGTGTGCTAAACTGGGGTTTGCTCAAAGTGGTCCAGCTTTTGCAAAGTATCCATACTGCTGCTTGACTTTTTAAATCTCCTGATAGTTCCAGAAATAGTTTCCAAATACCTTACTCTCTGATGTCATTGCTCAGGTTGGGAAATGGAAATATTTCCAGGAAGGAAACACATTTCTTAATAAAACCTCAATTGTTTCATCATAAATTCAGACTAAGTTTCTTAGAGTGAGATTGTATTATCTAAGTAACAGTATTTCCAACCCTAAATTTCCATGCAGACACTGGAGATCATGTCTACAAATTTTTGGCACAGATTAAAGGTAAAAATTTATTTAATACCACCAAAGAACACACAAATATAACAGCAAATTCCATGTGCTAGAATTTCTTTTTCTATTGTTTTTGACATGCAGTTTTCACCTTATTAATCAGATTACTCATTATAAACAAATATGTCCTTGGTTATGCAAGACCATGATTATGTAAAGACTAATATCAACTGAGTTTAATCCTAGGATCTCTATTCTTGATTGTCCTCTTCAGAAGTCTCAAATGCATTAAATTCCATTTTGTCTGTTGTTATTATTAATACCATCAGCAAGTAAAAAATTTGAAGGGTACATTCTGACTCCCAAAATGCAACATTTATTTTGACAGAGTTAGTCTAACGGTATAATAATGACAGAACAAAGCTTTTAACTTACATATGGATACAAAACCTACTGAATTTAAGAAACAGTAGGAACTTTCACCCTACTGAGCCAGTATTTCAATGTCATAAGCCATAGCATTCTTTAATCTCCGTAAAAAAATATTCAAATCTTAAACTAGGTTTTACATGACAGTTTGCATAAATCCCTTCCTCTTACCTTTCCTTGTCACATCATAAATAGTTCTATTGTACTCATTGTAGAAAACATAAAGATTAACACAATTCTTCCACATATATATTTTGTTCTTACAAATTGTAGTACAATTGCTTCATCATGCTACAATTCAATCATGAGACTGTAACCTTTTAAAATAAAAGCCACTACAGTTGTCTTTGTTGCATACATTGGACAACATTAAGTCAGCTCAATATCTTTTAATAGTAACTCCGAATGTGAACAAGTCATAAAGTTAACATATTTCTCAAATAATTGCTGTTAAGAATGGCTTTACCAACTGGATTCTGAAATACAGATTTAGAGTAAATTAGACTTAGGCTAGACCAAAATGTGGGCACCTGCTCACTTTTAGAACTTTCCACCTCCAAAGCCAGATAAATCTCATAGCTCTTATGAACCTCAGAAGGCCCCAATATATTCTCTTGTAAAGCATCCCCCCACATTTCTGACTCTTAAAACAGCACAATTAAAGGAATAGTACTGTTGTAGTGGATTTTTCTCCACATAAGTTTCAAAATATTTTATGCAACTATTTTAACTGAAATATTTATTTTTTTAAGAGCAGAGCTATTCAGTCAATAGTAGCTGCTTGAATCAATTCCTCAAGCTTGTGAAGTAGTTATCCTTAACAAGATTTCCATTTAAAGAGATGATAGCTATGCATGACAGAGCCATCCAGAACTCTGCAAGAATAGCTTTTTGATGAAAAACTTAAATTCATCGTTAATCATCCTGACAGACGAACACCCACACTCCAAAGTACTGTTGAGATTGGATATGGTCTTAAAAAAAATTTCCTTCTTCTTTAAATGTTTCTCTGCCTTCATCCACAGTATAAAATATTGGTTTTACTCCCCCCTGCTTGCCTAGCCAGAGATAAGCACACTTCTCAATTTCTAGGCCACAACCTTAGCTGCAGCAAAGAAATAATCTTCATGGCAGTGCAGAAGGGATGCAGTGAAGCTCTTTGCAGGAAGCATAGCACAGAAGACAGTATCAGAAATGAGAAGCTTGGGGTGTCACTGTATTTTTGCTCATTGCACAGTCATTCCTGACTCCAGAAAAGGTTGGTGTATGAGCCAGGGAGCCAAATCCACTCCCTTTAAGAAAGGGTTTATGTGTGTGAGATTATCTCAGGTAGGAATCGGTACAATTAATTAAGGGAAAAAGGTCCTATTTTAAGGCTCATTATGAGGATTACCTCACTCTATTTCTTTTTATGTTATAGAGATTACATCTGTCCCATTGGTGCTTTTCAGGGTTACTACTGTTTACTTACAGTACTTGCTACTGTTTATGGTGAAGTGAGCCTCATCGTAGTGCACTTTCCTTGGAGCAGCTTCATTTATGATTCTGCTCTAGAGTCCTCTAAGACTGTGGTACCATCAGCCTTCCTTGGTCACTGCCCTTCCATGTCAATCATAATGATAGGTCTAATGGCAGAAACTCCATAGAGTCATCAGTTTATGACATATATGAAAGAGGAACAGGAAGGAATGAAGTAATGGGGGCAGTAGAGCTCAACTAATAACTATTTTTGGCAGGTTTAATTGAAAGCCAATAAAAATAATTCTCCACTAGAGGATTAAAACAAAATTGGTTTTAACTGAAAATTTTTAATTTTCCTTCCTCTAGTCAGAATTTAAAAGTATTCTAGCTAACACTAACAGGTTAGAAAATTGTAATTTATTAGTATGTCAAAAAATAAGAAATCTTTAAAATGTACTAAGAAAGTTATATTTAGCCTAATGAGATACATGTTTTAATTAGCACAGTAAATTTTTATATATAAATATTTTTGTATCTTTATTCAGTTATCAACTGTTCTCTAAAACCAGTTTTAGCAATCTAATCTTCATAACACTGGAGAAAGAAAATGATTTTTTCAAACTTGAGTAATTTGTACTTCAGTACCTTTGTAAAATGTGATACTATCTCATGGGAATTTATCATATATCAGAATTTAAATACAAGCATTAAAAGACAGGTATCTTTTTATAAAAAATACACTACAAAATTTCACAGCATATATTTCATAAAATCATTAATTTTAAGTTTAATCACTAAAATTTTGTTGAAAAGTGATGAATGGTGACAGTTTTATGACAAAAGCAATCAGAAATCTTAAATAGTTGCTGCTATGTAAGGGTTGAATTCACCCAATCATACTGCATAACCCAGACACACAATAGGTTGATCAATCAACTTCAACATGTTGTGAGACAAGAATCAGATATCAAAAAACCTGCATACATATGTATTTTGGGTTTGCAGCAAATGATGTGACATGTCTTGTTTTTCTGCCCAGTGCACGTACCACACAATGAAGTCACTTCAGAAGAGCCAGCTGTTCAGGAAATTCTCTCTGTGTGCCATAGAAGAAAGGACTCATTCATTTGTTCCTCAACCTTTAACATCTAAACCTCTTATTTTTACAGCCATATATAAAAATCACCTGGCATGGATATCATGCACATATACGTAACATAGTTTGTTGTCAAAAAATGCTGCCTATTATCCTGCCAGGCAATGTTTAGCTTGATCCAGGGGTTTTTTGGATGAGAAGAGATCATGAAAAAATATCAAACTACAGTAGAACTTCACATTTCTGCTTCTTCATCAAGACTATGTTTGAGTTCAAATGTGCTCAAATATACGATGACTACTGTTGTTAATGGAGACAGTTATTTCAAAGCTACTTCGGGTATCTCAGTGCCAAATTGCAGTCCACAGCATGGAGGTACACTGAGAAGATCATTAGGATATAGCTTAATTTCTTCGCCACTTCAATTATTTAAGTATTGTTTTGGAGTGTGATGAAGTATCAAAAGCATTACATATTCATATGTAAAAAATCTGTCAAGCGTAAATGGCAAATAGGAAACAATCTCTTTAATTGCAGTATTTATCATCCAACTATCTCATTTTCTCATCAAAGTCACTGCTTCCTGAAGTGTCTGTAATAGCAGTTAAAATTAAAATAAAAGCTCTCGTCAAATTTCTGAAATATTCTGGAAGAAATGACCCAAGGTCCCATTTCCAAAGCATTTCCTAGATAACCAAGTCACTTTCTTGATTGCCAGAGACTTTCAAAGGAAGAAAGGGAATAAAACACCAGTAACATCCTAAAGCCAGTGAAAAAAAGGCAGAAGGGATTAGAAGTCACAGTTACTTGGGTCTCCAACCCCCACCAAGACAAAAGCAATACAAAGCAACTCCAAATCAATGTAGAAATGCACAGGTACAGAATTTCTGAAAACAAAAACTTGTAAAAGAAATCTGACAGGCTGAAATCTCATATCACAGCACATGTAGTGTAAATTAGCTTAAAGGTATTTTTAAAGGTCATTTCTACAGTTAAATGTAGTTGGAACATAAACAATTCAAAAGGTTTTCTACTGCTTTGTGAACAGGCCTAATCATTGCTTCAGAGACTGAATCAAGAACAGGAAGAAGATGCTTTATGTTAGTGATGCCACCTTGATTTTTGTCCTCTCTTCCGGTAGTTAAAATAGGAGATCCAACTTTCCCTCCTAAATCAATTATTCTGATTGAAGTTATATGAAGAAAATAGTGTATGTTAATTATAAGGGTTAAAAGACTGTTGAAGTATTTTCATACCAACCCAGTCAGATTAGCTCTAAATATAAAGCATTTCATTGTATTTGTTCTGTGTTTGCTCAGTTAGCAGGCTAAATGAAACAAACATGTAAAACAATCTGTGTAAGTATATAAAACCTACCTCCTTACTGGAATAGGAGTTTTATTCTTGTTCTTAATACCATTCCCTTGTTTCAATTACAGGATAGCAAGCTTTTAGCTTTAAACTATGAGAGCATCTTCAATAGCATTCTATCAAAGAAAGATATATACATATGTTTTCACGCTTTGTTTCATAAAATTCAAAAGACTTTTATTCTCCCAGTGTTCCCTTCCTCCTTAAAGCAATGAAGAAAAAAGATGAAGGCAGGAAAGCAGATGTATAAGGAAAGGTTTCCAAAAACACATAAAAATGTCCATTCAGAGCAATTTACACAATGAAGAACTTCAAAGAAATATAGAACTCATTAGTGAATCTTCAAAAAGCCAAGGTGCTTGGCATTAAAAAAAAAAAAAAAAAAAAAAAAAAAAAAAGCCAGAATAAAAATGGAAGAATATGAAGAGTCACAGGAACATAGGTATTTTACATCCTACCAGAAGCAGGCATTTCTCATACATTACCCACAACGTCATCAGTGATATTAAAATATGGCTACTGAAATATATACTGAGCTGACATAGTTCTGATGCTTTAAACTTAATTCAAAAATTTCTTCCACAACATTCATCATCATCAGCTGGTATTTCACATATTTAAACTAAGGACACTTCTAAAACAACTGAACTCTTTGAAACAATTGATAACCGAAAAAGTTTAAAAGAAATCTCTGCCTACGTATAGACAAGGATCCTTTTGCTTGATGAAGGCTGAATAAGCCTTTCAAACACCATTACACTTAAAAATACAGGAAGTTGTTTCTTTTCATAAAAAGGTTGACTTTGGAAATGTAGGTGTGTGTGGTACCTGATTCCTCATCCACAAGTTCCCTCATTCATTCTCTGACGCAACCAGGTTTCAATGACTTAGCACTATCAAATTTCTTTGGTAAATATGGGGTACTGATGGGAGCACAGGAAGATGGAATTGCAACTAGGCAGCTGATTCCCAGGTCTGACAAGCATTTGTTACTATATGCAAGGTAACTCAACCTGTTTATCAAGAAAAAGTATTGCTCACATTTGGAAAACTACATGCGGTCTACCTTTTGGATAAGGGATCATCATCAGGGTTGGCTTTCTACATTGAGATAGAGAGAGAAGTAGACACCGAATGTATCATCACCTAGTCAGCAACACAAATCTACTTGAAGCCATCCCTTTTGTTTCACACAACTGTTAGAGTAGCAACAAGTGTAAAAGGAGTTGCTAGCATGTCTTAAAT
The DNA here is from genome assembly GCF_965140245.1 of Athene noctua. Lineage (NCBI taxonomy): Eukaryota > Metazoa > Chordata > Aves > Strigiformes > Strigidae > Athene > Athene noctua. The sequence continues at coordinate 34,983,117 of NC_134038.1, forward strand.
TGAAAAATGTCCTTCTACTTTCCAAATCTTGCAATTTTTTACTTCCAAGACATCATCCAGTGATACTATTTAGAAAGAGCAAAAGATGTTACCTAGAAATGGGAATACACAGTGCTACTGCAAAGATGGGAGAAACTAAAGAGGTTTTCTGCCCTCTCGTCCATCAGTACTCATGATATTAAAGTGCTTGTATCTACCAAGTTATGTACCGCTCTTTCCCTCCCTCTCATGTAGAGCAAGTCCACATCTGCACCTGGCTTCAGAAATGCATGCTGTACTTTTCTGCTTTGGACATAAGAGAAGAAAAATTTTCAAGATGGCCTTTGGTTCAGTATTTTCTAACTTTCTGCATACATAAATAATTGTGCACCAAAGCTACAGGAAACAATGAGTGACCCCCTTTGAAATTTGGAATTTAAGTTTGTGAAAACTTGATCCCATTATCTTACCTCTTTTCTATTTATACTTAGGCACTGAATCCCTCCTAATTTAATCTTTGACATATAACTGTATGTAACAAATTAAATTCTTTACAGCTACAGTCTGCAGGCTTTATCTTAAAGGTCATGTACAAGGCTTTTACAAGTCATGCACCCGTTTTACAAGTTTATGGACCCAGCCTTAACTAGAGACAGTATTATCTTATATTCCAATCTGTATCTGATGTTTCACCTTTTTTAATTAGATTTTTTTCCAAATCTGCTTTCACGATGGACTATATAATTAAAAAAAAAAAAACAAACCAAACTATTTTAATTAAGCTACAGATGATGCTATCACCACAAGTCTACATTTGTTTTGTGAGCATACAGGTATACATGTTCTGATTCAGCTAATTTAGACATCTGGTACATTAAATGGTGCTAACAGTGAAAGGGGCTTGGGTACTGTAATGTTGAGAGCCATTGGCTGGATTGTTGAGTACACACATATTCCTGAAGACCAGTGACTTTGGACATCTAGGTTCTAATGAAGGCAAAAATGATGTCCCTTCCTCCCTATTATTGCCTACTGGCCTAGTTCCAAGTGATGAACAGATTCATTAACCCAACCCTTCCTCTATAGAAACAGACCATGTTTTCATTATTCTGATGTTGGGGTTTGTTGGTTGTTTTTTTTTTTTTTGGTAGCGTTCACAAGAGCTTGTCTGTGTTTTGTTGAATAAAATGAAAAACTGAAACACTGGGCTTTTACTTCAGTAACAGATTACTGAAAGGTAGGGTCGTGATGTTGTTCCTAACTTCAGAGATGCTCACTGTGCTTCAGTTTTTGATGCAAAAATTTCCAAATTCAGAAGGAGAGGATCAAAAAGCAAAAAAACAGGCATAGGTAATATTGAGCTTACTGATATTCAAGATCAACATCCTACAAGGCAGACTTCCTCAACCAAGTGCTTATTCAATACTTAATCAAGATACTATATTGATTAAGCTTTTAATGTTGCCAAAAGTACTCTTCCTAAAATCCCTAGGTCATGCAAACATGACTGAGTTCTCATGTAATACTCCTCTCTGTGACAATCTTTTCTTTTCATGAAACATCCACATATCTTTCTCTGTAGCCACCCAAGACGACTTGTCTTTCTCTGTAGAAAGTTACCACTTCCCTTTTACTCTTGCATCCTCCTGTGTGACAGAAACGGTCTACATGAACTTCTCATGTATCATTGCCGTGAAGCATGTTCCTCCCATGCTATAATTTATCCACACACAAAACCCCTTAGTTCAAAGCTCAGTACTGCTCTAGACTTGATTTAATCATCTACTCTGGATAGTGTATCACTGGCAAGTTGGCATGGTCTAGCTCAGATGCTTCTGCTGTCCAAAACAATATATCCACAGTAAAACCGCTATTTCAAACTTTTATTTGAGCACTATATACAGCAGAAGCATTGGTTAAGCTTCCAGCTCCTGCAAGAATCTACTTTACAGTAAGATAAGAAAACATTTAGCTCTACTTCAGCCTTAGAGTCTCAGTAGGGTTGTATACTTGATCTAAGTGTTTTCCTGTTTCAACTCTGGAAAACAACTTGCATATTATCTGAATATCATGATTATTTATGCTATTTCTCCTGCATTTCTTAGAGTTCACACAGATCTACTACCTAAAACATTCCCTTTTATGAAGCCAGCAGTCAGGAAACAATGCTAGTCTTTTACACTGGGTTGCAATACCACAACTGAACTCAAAGTAGGTTAGTTGGTTTTTTGTTGTTTGTTTGTTTTGTGTTTTTTTTTTTTAAATTTAGATCAGGAATGTGCTTTTCAAATTAAAATCCTGATCACTCCACTTACTGCATATGACAGAGTACTCTTGGAGTAAAAATTGGATCCTTGCCAGAAAAATGCCAGGATTTGTGCTCCAGGAGTACATCTAACACTTTGCATTTGTTTATGGGTATTCAGTCCACATAGATTAGACCTAGTTTGAAGTAAAAACCCCTGAAATGCAGACAGCAGGAATGTCAGGTCCTCAGCACCAATTCTTTTGCTCTGCAAACCTGCTCCTATTGCACCATGACACTTGCCAGCAAAGGCATTGCCTTCATCAGTACCCTGTTAAAACCTAGTGCACCATCAAAGACATTCACACAGATACGGCACTATCAGCTTTTTCCAAACGTTGCACATAAACTAGACTAGTTGAAGCTAAAACTCCAGTGGCAGATTAAATGGAATGGTAGTAGGAGATACTGGCTCCAGTTGCCAACTCTTCTTCTGTCCCAGAAGGTTACAAGTTTTGCAGCGAGGATGTTGCCTGAAATATGGATCTGACTACTTCTGGTTTACGGTATATCACATTAAAATAAACCACAACTAACACCAGTTTAACTTTACAGACTGGACTACAAATTGTGGTATTTAACCTCTGTCAACATAGGATTCAAGTAGTGTGTAGATGGAAACCAGTGTTCTGCTTATGGAAGAGCTGATGTTTCAGTGATGATACCACATCTTAAATTACAACTCATCAACAGCCAAACTAATCACATGGGGTGGGACTAACCTACATCTGAGCTAATTATCTGAATTACCTCTGCAGTTACATAGACAAATAAGCATCTGTAGAGGGAGATAATTTTAGCTACCCACCTTTAATTGAGATAAACTGTGCCGCAAATTCTCATTTTTCTCTAATACTAATTATAAAGGAGACTGGCTCAATTGCAGACATCCACACGACAGACACCAAAAGCTCCGTGCGATGAATCCCACCATTTGTGTTGTGTGAGCGTTAAATCAAGAGTACCTTCTCACCTAAGGCAGACCAGCACCAGTGAGTTCACCAATTATACCAACCGATATTGCAACAGAACTGGCAAGCCCAGTAGCTCAAAAAATGTTTTCCAGTGAAATAATAAAAAAAATAGAGCGATAAAATTTTAATTGGAGAGACTTTCATATACATAGGAAGGCAGGAAAAAATCATATGGAAAGGGACTATATGGAAAGGAAAAAAGAGCTAAAATTTAAGCTCAGTAAAGATGGAAAAGTAAGTACAGTGGGCACCACTGAAAGTAAACATTTACCATGGCATAGTATAAATACCTCATTGCTGTATACATTCTAAATATAGGGAGAGAGTGGTAAAGTAAATACCACAGTACAGTATGGGTATTTATTTACTTTTTAATAGAATCCACTGTATTCTTTAAAACTAATGACACTGAGAAGGAAAAAAAGGAAAGATGAAATGTAGAATGAGAAATGCCATGAGCAAATAAGCTAGAAATACAGTTAAGAACTAGAAATCAGCTGCATGACACCAGCACAGAATGACAGAAAGATACAGCTGAAAATAACATCAAGAGAACTGATCTCACATGTAGTCTATCTAGCCTCTTCCACTGAGCCAGAATCAAATATATGCCATATTATCCACATTTTTTAACTTAAAACTAATAACAGTAGTTTCAGAATAATATTTAGGGTCATTTTCTTCGGGAGTTTTACGACTGTAAGCATAAAGAGGATTTCCTTGGTATGCAACCTAAACCTCCTGCCCTGCAATGCCAGCTGATATTATTATTGCCAAGAAAAAAGAACTCTCTCTTTCCTGTAACAACCTTTATTTCCCACATTAAACAAATTCAGTTGCTTCATTCCTTCAGTCTTCCTCATAAAGCATACATTCTGTGTTTATAGTAAATGCCATTAATCTCTCTTATTCTCTGTAGATCAGCTAGACCATTCTTTAAAAATGATCAAAACTGGACATTGCATTTTAGACAAGGTCTCCCCAGTTTCACACAGAGAAGTCTCATTTGAAAGACTGCTGCCTCATATTATTTTTTAATCCACTGCAACTCCTTCATCTTTTTATTGCAATGTTACCTCTACATTTTATTCCTTGTATTTTACCTGTTTGATTTCTTCCTTATTCCATACCTTGCAGCTAAATATCATCATGTTGATTCCAGGCCAGTACTTCCACTTGTCAAATTCTTCCAATTTTGATTGTGTTCTCTAGAACAACCCCAAGTTCTGCCCATGTTAATGTATTCTGCAGTTCTTAAGTATATTCGTTGCTCACACAAGTCATAAGCTAAGTGCTTAACCATAAAGGGGCAGGCTCCAACAGTATCAACACCTTCAATCCTTTGCCAGTTTAAAAGGGAGCTTCTGTCAATTTTCTCTCACAAAAATATTGCGTGGAGAGTGTCAAGAACTTTCCAGAGTCAGAAATATGACACCTACTATTTCCCTCTGATACACTATGCTGGTTAATTACTGGGCCACAAAAAAAGTAAAATAGACTGGTTTGACATGATCTCTTCTTGATGAGCAGACATTGGCAGTTTTCAATGGCTTGGCTTTCAGTTACACTTAGGTGAGGCATCTTCATCCACACCAAGGCTGCTGAAGGAAGTCCATTGAAACTAACAATAATTAGCACATCTGAAAAGTCAGTAACTTGCACGCAACTGAGATGATTATCTTCAGTCATTTGAGTTTGAAAAAAACGTGGTCTCTGTACTAGCCCAAGGTCCCTTACAGTATACAGCAGTGACCACAAAAACTCAGGAGTACTGAAGCACCAAGACAACCCTCCCTGAAAATACAAAACCAACCATATTAACTACTACTGATATATCCTTTAAGCACAAACAAAGAGGATAGCTGAAATTGTTAAACTTTCCACTACCAAGAAAGTTAAGGAACCCATTTTCTGTTGGAAAACCTGTTTAGAAACAAAATGGTAAGGACCTCACATGCTACCATGTGGTAGGCTGGAGTTTATAGAGCTTAAACTGGGCAAAGATCCCCGAATAGACCTTGAGGTTTCAGCTACTCTTTGGAAAACGGTAAAAGGCAGGAAAACTGTGGCTTTTGCCTGGAAACAGGAAAGCAGTATGAGGCCAAAAATATTGTTCCTGAACACTGAATAAATTGCACCAATATTTAGAAGTATCTCCCTATTACAGTTTCATGTGTTTGAGCTTTTTATGTTCAAAAAGTAAAACCAGGAATAGGAACCAGCAGACATGACTAATCACATTTAATTCTGTGTGTACTCTAAGCACATTAAAAAAAACTTGCTGGAATATTCAGCTTTCCAAGGTGTTCTGAAACAGTACATTTATTTTGCTACTTTTTAAAAGCAGTACATAAAGACTTTCTGTTCAAACATAACTAAAAATCATCTATTCACCTCTATATGTTGACATGAATGGAAGAGAAGCAACAGAGTAAAGGCTGATCTTGATTTCTGCATTTTGTCCATTATCCAAGCATGAATTACACACATTTATTAAAATAATATTCATAAATATTTATAGCTAATCACAAATTAACTAGAGCACAGGTCCATACCTCAAACCCTAGTAGTGATTACCACCATAAATTAGCTTTAACTGATTGCTTTCATACAGGAGTTTTAAAGATGCTACAAAATTTCCTGGACTTAGAACAGGAATTAGCCACAGTATCTCATGTATGTGCCACAGTGAATGCTTTTAAAAGATGACCACTGTGATCTGACATGAGTGAATTGAACTTGCTGCCAGAGAGCACCCATTGATCATCTATGACTTGGCACTAATGTTACAAATATGTTTAAATAGAATCTAAAAAAAAGAGTTGGAAAATGTATTGAAAAAGTTCTTGACCCCTTGGAGATCCAACAGGGAATTCAGGGCAAATATACTGTGATATGTATCAGGCAGGCAAAATTCTGGATTTAATGAGCAGTCTCATTTCAAGGAACTGTTATCTTCACAAAAAAGTAAAAATTATCCCTCTCTATAGGGACAGAAGATCAGTCTCCCTAATGACTCATGCTTTTCTAATGATGCTAAATCTAAGGTTGAGGAGTGTATTTATAGATAATAGGATAAATTCGTATCTAGCATTTCAACGAAATTATGTTAAGAAATATTTTTTTTTAATTAAAAAAAATCTTAAATTAAAGAAGATTCTCAGGCCAGGCTACATGGAGTTACTTTTATAAATCTCATTGATTCTTTCTGTGTTCAGTTTGTATTTTGTATTTAAGCTCCGATTCTGCTACTACTAATTAATTTTTATCTTTTTTTTTTTTTTTTTTTAATATGGGGGATGAAGAAGTTTTCTGACAGAAAAATAAAAGAAGAACAGTGTCTTATTAATTATTTTATTTTGGGAAGGTTCCCTTAAACTTTGAGACAGTAAGCCTTCCTGCTACTTTCCACTTTCAGTTTCTTTACTTGGAGTTGCTTAGTTGTTGTTGGCATTACATCAATAAAAGTCATACCGTGGACTTATCCACTTGCTTTCTTGGCCACTTCACATTGCATAATCCTTTGGTAAAAGTGCCAGAGAGAATGAGAGGGTAAGTCAACGTCACTGTGTTCTCTGATGCAGTGTCAGTAGCCTTTGAGCACAGGCAAATGAGCTGTGGCACTTCCACCAATCTTTGAAGTAGAGCAGAAAAGTGGAAAAGTAGAGAGAAAGCAGGCAGGTTCAATCTGAAAAAAGCTGCTCTGTTCTTGGCACCCAAAGTGCTCTCCAGCCACAAACCAAAGTCCTCTGCTCAAAAGGAATGGGAATTGTTTTTAACTAAGCATCCCTGATGAGTTTTGGCATGATAGATAAACTAGAGACATGAAAAAGTTTTCTCAGAAAGGTCTAGGAAATTTAACGGGACACTTCTATTCAGCACAGAAAAAATCACCAAAATGTGCAAGTCCACTACGAGGCCTTCCTTTATGTTTCCTAATGCTGTTTCAATTCTCTTGAATTATACTACAGACAAAAATCTCAGCTGGGAGCTGACAGATACACAAAAGAAAGAGAAACTGCACATTCAGACTTATTGAGATCATAGGATCTAAAACCATCACAAAATAGCCAAAAATTTGTTTCAATCCCTATTCACTCACTATGATGACACAATGTTTTACTATTACGCATGCAAGAGTTCTATCTGCTAGTGGGTTCATATGACCCAAAGTCCAGTGACTTAAATACAGCAGGAATTTGCTTGGAGAAAATTTAAGAAAAAATTAAATGAGAAATATTTACAGTCATTCTTAATTTTCTTCTTTTGAAGTCTTCATGAAGTTACTGAAATGGAGAGGCAAACCTTCAGGCCTCCCAAAATATAAGGCCCCACAGGTATTACAAGGCAGTCATGGTTTTGAAAGGAATTATATGGTATCATCAGCACTTTCAACACATCACTATCAAGGTTTTCAAACTAAGACCTTCAGAGGTATTATACCAAGACAAAGTAAGATTAAATATACTTTTTTTCCCCTGTGAACAAAAATATGGATCCAATACTGCTGCCAGACACATATCCATAACTGTCCCTAAGAACCATGCAGCTATAAATATATTATTCTAATTTTATTTCCTTCACAAGGTTTGCAAAATAAAACTTTACAGAAGCAAGGTGCAGGCTTTTCAATAACATCCCTAGAATTCATCAGCAGGATCTGGCCAAAAGAAGACTAAAAATAATTAAGTAAGTAAAGACTTCCTTGCTGCAGAGGACACTGATGTTCTCCAACTACAGTAATTACAAAGTACAATGTGTGGCTAGGTGCCAAGAAATACCAGGTTCAAATGCATTGCTATCTATCAAGCTGGAAACCTAAACACTCTTTAGTATGGCAAAGGCACCTGCATGGAACGAGGATCTCACATCTCATTTGGGAAAATATGTATGAAATCAAGGAATGAATACTAAAGAATGGTTTTAAAATAGAATGCATTATGAATTCATTAATCAAAATTCTTTTGTAAATTTTATCCTTGGTAGGTCCTCTTATTTTGCAGAGTACCACTGTTTGTTTATTTGGAATATAAAAGAACTAACAACTTCCACTATCCAAATAATAATGACTATTCTTAAAGTGTTGAACATGATAACAATGAAAAAAAATCTCAGCTTTCATTAATATGTTCAGATTTATTAAGGTGCAACATTGCAAATAAAATTATTGGGGGAAAATAGTCAACATTGCAAATAAAATTATTGGGGGAAAATAGTTTTTGCAAATTCAGTCCATGATACACAAATAATGCTTACAAAAAAAGATCAAGAGGTTAGGAAGTTGTAGGGTTATGGTGCCTAAAACAAGTTTTTCAAGTTTTATTAATACTTTACAGTCTAGTAGGAATTTATTAATAATGTACTAAAACATTTTCTAACTGAGTAACATAGAATAAGGCCTTCTACATCAATCCACAACAAACCAATTTATTGATTTGATCACAGACTTTTGCATGATACTTATTTAAGGGTGGGATTGATGGCAGAAGAGTGCATAAGGTTGTCTCAAGTCAAACCGCCAAACAGCAATTTTAACCACAGAAAGGACATATTGCCTTATATATTCCAAGATTATTACATATATTGACAAGTATATGACAAAACACAATGGTTCCCATTTTTTTCTTAAAGGTTAGGTCTTTGCCAAGGGAGGCTGGGCAGGCACAGACAGCTCCGGCACAGTAGAATAGGCAGGGACACCAGAGCTGCTGCAGAGCAGCAGAGCCACAACAGCACACTGCCCTGGTCACACTGACTACTCCTAGCAGCAGCTGGCTTCAGTTTTCAGTACTAGCTCAGGTATCTGTTCCATACAGATGTACCCCCAGCATGTACACAGTGTGACAGCCACGCTGGAGTCAATGGCCCAGGGTGGGAAATGTTGAAAGCACAGTATTTGTATACAATGCTCTGATAAGCATTGTTCAGGTGCTTTGGAAGGGCAGCAGGGAAAAATCATCCCTCTCTGTTCTCTGTCCAGCGCTGTTAAATTCTTGTATGAACCAAAATGAAAAGGTTCTTTATTCTTTTCTTTACTAGGAAACAATTGTGTACACTATATGGCAGGATAAACATATGTACAGCATGCATCTGTCATACATTTTCATAACAAACTGTTCACCACAGCTTCAAGAAAGATTTTTTTTTTTCCCCCCTCTTGAAGTCATAATGTTGGCAGCTCAGCATTGAAGGAAAAGGTCTAGGAAAGAATGATCTAACATGCCGTCATAAGGTCATATAAGACTACTGCAGAGGAGTTAACCGAACTTGTTGAACCGCTGTTCCCTACAGAGGACCTTATGCAGATTCTCACACCAGAATCCTTCTACATGGAGAAAGAGACAGAAAGCGAGTTGGAGGATCCGTATCAGACTAAAGAAACATTAGATGAAACTGAAAATATTAACAGTATCAAATTGCCAGGACCAGACAATATCCTTCAAGAATCTGGAAGAACCTGATCATTAAACTTCTGAATCACTGTGGTACACCTCTCTTAAAATGGCCTCATTACCACAGTAACTAAAAAAAAAAACCAAAACAACACATGGGTGTTATATATAAAAGCTTCCAGTAGGTTAAAAACTGACTTCCACTGGGATGATTTCATACAACAAGTTAAAAAACTTATTAAATATATTAAAAATAATAATTCCTCTCATACATATTGGACTTTGAAGGTGTCAACATGTGGAAAAGGGTTAAGTGCAGTTAAACTTTCTACAAAGTTCCTAAGTTTTTCATAAATCATAAATTAATAAAATTAAGCTATCATAAGATAAAGAAAAAAGTGATAAAAGACAGAAAACAGATTTAAAGATATGAAATTGTTTTTCAAATTCCCTGCAAGACATGTCCATGATCCTCTGCTATATACCTTCTTCACAATAGCCCAAGAAAAGGGAATGCAAGATGGTATTAACTACTTCAGATATTTAAAAACAAGATAGGAAAATAAAAGATAGAGATGGGAGGCTCACTAATACTAAGTGATTGGAAGACAAAATCATAGATACCATTCAGCGGGAACACAAGCAAAATAATGATGACATTGCTGGAGATTACAGCCAACTATAAATACACTGCAGTGTAGTAAATGACATCTTAGCCCATTGGAAAGATCTTGGAGCCATTGTAAATAGCTCTGTGAAAATGTTGGCTTTAGTGTAGCAACAGTCAAAAAGTGAAAGAATGTTAAAAATTATTAGGAAGTGAAAAAAAAAAATAAATACAACTATATCAATTTGCAGTATGCCATAACCATCAACAGTTTGGTTTGTTCCCTTTGAATTCAAAGCAAAACAGTAGAATCATAGCAGATAGAGAATGAAAACAAAATGGAATAGCCTTTCAGATAGAAGTTTTCAAGTAAGAAGAGTAGGACTCTCCAGCTGAAAAAGATGTGATCACTGAGGAAATTATTATTTCTCATCACTAAGAAAAAAAGGCATCAAATAAAAGAACAGGTTTAGAGCAAAAGAAGTACTTTTTCACACAATGCATAATTAAATTTATAGAGCTTTGCAACTAGATGCCATGGATTCAAAGAATATAAACGGGCTCAAAAGCATTCATTCAGATTCATAAAAGAAAATTCCATCTAAGACTACTGGATACAAGAAGTGCAACAGCAGATTTAGGAAGTCTCTAAGCTGCTGTGGCTGGAAGCTGGGGGATTTCATTGTGGAACTTTCTCTATTCACATCCTCTATTCTTATCCTCTTACCCTAGGAATCCATTACTGCTCACCACCAGAGCCATGGTACTTGGGAAGATGAACTTTCCATCTGCTAAGTTCAGCCAGACAACCATGAGAATGTTCTGTTCATTGGACATATCTACTGCAGCTAATAACTTTAGGACTCTGAACTGTGATAGCCTGGTACCCATTTTCTTTTTCAAGGTGTAAGGGAGAGAATGTACAGCTGTACAGAAAATCAGTAATTCAACCTTTTTGTTTTCCTTTTTTTTAAAACAGAATCAAGATCTTGTATGCTGGAGATCATCCTCAAAAGCTTTTCCCCTCTGCACAACTTAAGCCAAAATGTGGCATTAGCACTGCAGTGCTCTCAAAGGTAAGGCTAGGCTTTGCAAGTGAGGCATAGAATCAATAGCTCCTCCTCAAAGTGTGGTTGTTCATCCCTCCCATTCCTTAGCTATGCATTCCCTTTTTATGCCTATCTGATTCAGCCATGTAGGGACCCAGTTTCATGACTCAGACTGAAAAGAAATTAAAATTTAAATTAAAAAAATAAAATCTGGTTCTTTCAGTACTTGGATGAGTCTCATCATCAACTCAGATAATGCCGGTGGCAGGAGCAGGACAGAGGCATTTCAGCCAGAGCCACTTGTTAGGTCAGCTTTGTTGTTCCACATGAACAGTGCAATGAGAGTACGCAGCCTTCATATACCTCCTCCCAGCTCCAAGGGCTTTGGAGATCTTAAACTTCTCAACTATACAACAGACTTCTAGCGCAGGTGTACCAGTGAGGCACCTGGACCTTGATCACCTCCCGTTGGATTCAGTGAGACATAAAACTTCCCTTCCACAAACAGGGCTACTTCTATTTACAAGGAAAGGTTTTACTAGTAAAAGGGGCAACTTACAGAGACATGACTGTGCCCATAGCAGAATTTTTTTTGCCAGCATGTCTATACTAATAAAGTACCCCAAAAGTAGACAGAAGTATTTCAGCTGTACTGATCTAGCTCACTAAATATCAGGCAAACATTTAGAGGGATTGTTTCTCTATTCTGGAGCATTGGGTAAGACCCAATGTATCACACTGCAAGGATTTGTTTTAGTGGTATGGGTCTATCTGCTGAAACTTTTTAAAAATTAAATATCCCTATCCTTTATTTTACAAAAAATAGCCAAGTACACTTTTAATTCTATGAAGACTTGGGTGTTTGAACTTTCTGTCATTCACAAAACTGATTCAGAGGATGCACACCCTTGGCAAACCTGATCTGAGAGTTCTTATGTCTTTATCTGGAAAAGTGGAACTTGTCCATACTACTATCAATATGCATTTAGAAAAATAAAGTAACTATAAAGTGTCAAAACAGGCATTTGTTTTAATTATGGACAAAAAGCTAGCAGCAACAGCTATATCCATCAGAAGCTATGATAGAACACAGTTTGCCTCTGTAATTTATTTCTTGCATATATGCACTATGATAATGACCAGATATTAGCTTTTACAAAGGAATCTCTTTGAACAAAACAATCATGCTTCCTTAACGATCCACCATTTATTGCTCCTTCTTTGCTGCTGCGGCTCCACACCACATTTACAATTTTGTACTCAAATTTTGCTCTTATTAAACAACAAAACAGCCCTGATTCCTTTATGACACTTCATATACAAAAGAAGGTGGACAATCACACAATCACAAACTGTATCATAAAAATATGTGCAAACAATCAGAAACCTCGCCATTTCCTCCTTCTGCTCAAGCAGCGGAGGGCTCCCACTGCCTCCTAAACCATCCTCTCTTGGTTCCCAGTACTCCCACCTACTTCCTCCAGGTACGATTTCCCCTTGCCACTCACTCCCAGGCTTACTCTTTTAAATAGCCTCTTTGCAAATTGCTGTGCTCTTAACCTCCGCTCCCATTTTTTATCTGCCCAGAGAGTCATAGTTCTTCCCCTAGCCACATCTATTTATCAGATTCTTTTTACCTCCATACCACTGACTTCTCAACACCTTCTTGACCTGATTCACAGCCTCTCTCCATGCCCTTCTCATGGATCCCTGTCCCTTGAACATGTATCCATCCTTTTCACCAGACTCTTTACACTGACCTTTTGCATTCACAAATCCTCAGTTCCATTGGATGTTATGCCATAATTGAATCTCACTCTCTTGAAAGCTGCTTTCGTGTTCTGAATAATGGGGTGTAAGAATATCTCCTCAACATTAAAATTGTGTAACCTCTTTTCCATGCTACTTGTTCTCTGGGTGAGGGGTCACCAGGGAACACAGAAAAAAATAACAACAAAACAGAAAAACTTTCCAGATGTAGACCTAACACAATGTCTAGGCCAAAGTGTGTGCAGTGCAGGAGGAATCTTTGAAGAATACAGCTGTCAAAAATCTAACTTCAATGAGTACATTCAAATTCTTTTCAAGATATATAACACAGGCAAATGTAGAATGGCATTAGGAGTGGAAAAAGGCATGTAACTAAAAATCAAAGCTACCCTTCCCGTAGAATCTCAGGAAAAAGTATTGCAGTATTTTGACATGGGAAAACAGTAGTGTCTTCCCTATTCTCATCTTCCAAAAATGCTGGAAAGCTTTTTCTTAAATTTTCCAGAACCCGAGTTATTTGGAAGAAAAAGGTAACCTATATTATAACAAGGTCAAAAAAAGCCTCAACAGAAGACAAAGTTTAAGGGTATGTGCAGGCAGTTGTAACTGAAAGGGTTAAAAGGGTTTCAGCTATTATCATCCCTTTGACTAGAGATGAAATGTGGCAACTAATTCTCTGATGGTTCTTAGACTAATGTAGTAAAACTCACATATGTAAACTTAATTTAAACTACTTTTATTGGTGGTTTAAGCAAGCATGGTTTCTCCAGAACACATATATGTTCAGTTCAGTATCTCCAAGCTGAAAGACATCACTCCAAGCTGGGAAAGATACCTACATTCTGAAATGTGTTAATACAATCCTCTGTCACAACCTTGTAATGGGAAGTGTCAGGAAACCTGTGTAATGTTTGGTAGAAACAACCCAATCTATAGTTAATGCTATTTCTGTGGTGCCTGATAAATAAGTAATACACAGTGTGGACACAGGAAAAAGATTTGAGCTTTTCTGCAGAAACAAGAATACAGAAGAAATGTGACCCCTTCTTTTTAGACCTCTGGACTTCTAAAAAGCTCTAATGCCCTGATTTGATTTAATTAGCAAGGAGAGATAGAGTTAGCCTTGAACTATGGCAAAAAATCAAAGTTCAAAAACATGGGAGAATTAAGTCTACTAATAACAAACAAAATATAGAGGCTTCTTATAGGAAAAACAGAGATTGAAATTATTATTAATCATTATTAATCTGTTAAACACAGAAACATATAGGACTCCAGTCTAGGAACACATGCCAACTTAAATAGAAGACTTTCTTGTCACAGGAGCCTCATTTTGCTCAGAAATTCCATCCAACCTAGAAGCATGGGAGAGAATCCATGTTATTTTGAAACTTCATAGTTCAGTACTCTTAGACAGTAACTTCTTAGGCCACAATCGACTGTTTTGAGTAATACAGTTTTGGAAATTGGCCTCTAACACTGAGGAACTGCCTCTTAAATTCAGGAGAGCTATGAGATATTAAACCCATTAGCATCAGTAGAACATGACACTTGATCCACAGAGAGGCATTTTTATCTGACAGTTCATCCCTGTACAAAAAAAAAAAAAAAAAAAAAAAAAGACAAACGACTAACAAGTGCTTTAAATGAGAAAACAAGCAAAGACTGAAAGTATGCTGTTTTATAAAGTGACATTAACTATTCTAAGAAAATTTCTTTCTGCATGTTGCTATCAGTTTTTCCTTACCATATATTCCATATTGGAAGCTGGTGGATACACCTGACCCCGTAATTTATTATGAAGATCCAAGATACTTTGCATATCACTGTCTGTGATAGCCCTTTTCCCTCTCTGCTTGGCGATCCACCACTCACCATCTTCATCCATGTACTTTTCCAAAAGTTCCTCTAAGAGCGTGGCATTGGGAAGAACCATTGCAGAAACTGCTTGAGCTATGAATAGCAAGGTAGTTACTCTGAGCCATTCCTGTACTACATACTTCATGATGAATGATCTCAAAATGCTCTGGAGTTAGCTTCAAGACAGTCTTTCTTCCAGGTCTGTTGGCTGTAAATGCATAAGAAAGAGTAATGTAATTTGGAGGTTGAAGTACTGGCCTGTATGAACTCACTAAGTAGCAAAAACTGTTGTCTGTATAGTTTGCCACTGTTGTTTTAGGGGGAGAAACCAGGATGCTGTTGGGGTTTTCTTTAATAGGTATATACTGTTGATTTGGGAAGAGAGCTTATCTTCAGCCTTACAACCTTCAGTTTGTTCAAGTGGTTTTGTACAGTGCACTGGCATGTGCATTTCACTACCTGCATGCAAGAAAGCATGCTTTTCATATCTACTTAAAAGAAGCCAGACATCAGTGAAGATTAGTCTGGAGATAAGGTCTTCCAGTAGTGGAATTTAAGAACAAGAAAAGTTAAAAGACTTGCATTCCCTGCCAAAATGTGAACTGAAAACCACTAAAGCAGGTAGGAAATAGCCTCTCCTGGTGCATTTCGAAATGTGACTTCGATTAACGTTTTTGGTTTATGATTTCGAAAAACCAAATAAAACTAAAAGTAGCCAACTCGGACAAGCAAATGGGGGGAGACGGGGTGATTCTCCTCACCAAACAAAGGAAAGCACTGATAACTCTCAGGGCAAGTAGCACCACTTCCAAGAACACAGTATTCCACACCGCCCGTTGCGTGACTGCTTTAGGTAGGAAAGCCACGGTCACTGCCTCGCCCCGGGTGAAAAAGCGTGAATCCCGCCATACCTACCGCGCCGGACCCCGCCGCTGGGAGGGAAACAAAAAGAGGCGGAGGGGGCAGAGCCGGGGGCAGAGCCGGGCTCTCCCCGGCGCGCCGCCGCTGCCCACCGCCGCCGGCCCGGCCCCGGCCCCGCTCCCGGTGGGGCAGCCGGCCCGAGGAGCCGCTCCCCGGCCGGGGCGTCCCGCGGCGCCGGGGCCTGGCAGCCGCCGCTCCCCGCCCCCCGGAGGATGCTGTGGGGAGCCGCCGGCGCCCCCCACCAACGCCCTTACCCCTCCGGCGGCGGCTGCCTCCTCTCCCCGCAGCCAGCTTCGCTCCGCCGCCCTCCTCCTCGCCAGGCCCGCGTCGGGGCCGCGGCCGGGGCCGGGGGGGCGCAGGCACGGCCTCGCCCCGCTCGCTGCGGCGGGCAGCCGCGGTGGGTGCGGACGTGTCCAGCAGCGGAGCCGCGGCCAGGGGCCGCCGCCGAGCCAGCCGGGGCCGCCGCCGAGCCAGCCGCTGCTGCTGCTGCCGCCGCCGCCTCCCCCGCCGGCCTCCGGGTCGCCGCCGCCCCGAGCAGCTCCGCGCTTCTCCTCCTGGCTCCCGCCCCGCCGGGCATTTATCGCGGGCGGCGGTGACGCGCGGCGGCCACCCCTCCCCGGCACCCCGCGGGGCGGGACGCGCCGCGCTCCGGGCACCGCGCCCGCCCCCGGCCCCGGCCCCGGCCCCGGCCCCGGCCCGGCCCCCGCGCCCGCAGCGCCCGTCCTCGCCCGGGCGGGCGCGGGAAGGGCCGCGGGCGGCGGAGCCCGCAGCAGCTCCCCGGGCGGTGCCTCGAGTCCCGCGGGCAGCCAGGGTTGGCCCGGACCTCCCGCAGGCTGCGGCCAGCTGCTGGCCTCGCTCCGGCAAAAGCCATCGCCCGGAGAAAGCCGAGGGGGGCCCCGTCCCCTGCCGCCTCCACCCGCTGGTGGCCGGCAGGAGGATGCTCAGCCAGCCTGCGCCCGCTGAGACACGGCGAAGAGGAAAAGCGGGGTGTTCACACGTGGGCTCCCCGAAAGTCCAGAGCGTGTGAATGTGGCCGCAGGTTTCAGGCCAGGAATTTGATTGTGGATTCAGACCGGCCGCGGGAGACTTCTCGTTACGAAGTAGAATTCAAAAGCTTGTAACCTCTTATTTCTGTTTCCGGCAAGACTAGGCATCGGATAGGTACTTTTTCGCTGTACTTTGATAAAAGTCTTCTAGTCCGAATATTTTATGCAGGGCGATCGGGACAATGCTTCATTTATTTAGTATAATTTGGTACATTTTCCTAACAGCGGGATTGACCAGCTTCCAGTCTTCACAGGACTGCTGTACCAGCTTGCAAAGCTTTTCTGTGTTTTCATATTCAGAAACTGAGAGGCTGAGGTTAAAATTCATCGGAATCCAGCTGGCTTCCAACCGGCTGCATAAATGCTTCCAAATTTCATGGGCCCAAGAGAAACAATGATGTGCAAGTAAAACACTGGTTCTTATTGTACTCGCTCAATTTTAGTTATAATCTCCCTAAAAGACTTTGAAACTATCCTGTCTTGCAGGATGCTATAGGTAGTCTGTCACTTACGGACTGCAATATGCAACAATTGTTATGCTGTATATTCGTTGATTTTTCTGACTTTTTCTTTGCAATGCTGGCGAGTGGACTTCTGCACCCAAGTATCGGGCACTAAACTTTTTTCCTAGCAAAACTGTGTGAGGTAAAATGCTACTGCACAGCTGGATACACAATCTAGATGCAAGTTTTTTCAGGGTTTATACACCAGGATGCCTTAACATCTGTCATTTTGCGTATGATGAATGAGCCTTACTTACAGTCTGGTCATCCAAAGAGTTTGAAGAGAGGGGAAGGAGCTGAAAAATTAGAAGAACTTGATAGAGTCTGCACATCAAATCTGGGTTTTTGTAATACTTGCATCCCATTTTTCTTGCTAGATGGACTTGTGTCCTCTTTTGACTTCTGGAGGCCAAGGTATAGACTCTATAACATGGGGGCACAGCTTCACCATCATCACCTAAGAAAGAATATGTGTCATACCAAGCCAATTATTCTTTTGTACAGGCACAAGTGTTATTTCATTATAAAGCATCAGAAAAGGTTTTCATTAATGGCTGCATACAAGAAACTGAAAAATTCTAAAGGAATGAACATATTTGTGGGGTTCCCATCAATCATTGGAAAGCACAGTAGCTGCCCCTTTCTGTCAGCACTGGCCATCTGCTGGGTTTCAAATAGAATATAGATCAAACATCACCTTCCATCTTTCATTTTGACCATTGATCATACTTTTTAGAAAACACTTGATCATACTTGGTCTTTGTCAGACTGAAGACCTTATTATACTGTAAAGCAGGTTTTAGATTCAATAAAATAAATACTAATACAAAAAGAGATAAGCCTCATTGAAACTGATTTTTTTTATTATTTATCAATTCATTTATAATCAAGTGAATAAACCCTTTACACTCTGTGACTGTGCCCTCTGTATTTGGTTTATGGCTGTATGATTTAGCCATGTAAATGTGTTGTGATTTTGACAAATTATATTTTGACATATCCGCTAATTTTGAGTATATAATTAAACATAATTTCCTGGATCTGTTGTCTTAATCAGCTTGAGAGAGATCCTTTTCTCCTTTTTTGTTATTCTGGATTGGTTTAAACCGCTGACACTGAGGATATAACTGCCATACATAATTTAAAATTGTTATAATAAACAGTTGAGCACCATTACATCTACTGAAACTAAAATTATCCTGCCTTCCCAAAGGCATGTGCAGACAGGGCATATGCAGACAGACAGACTGGGTAACTTTTCTGAATAGCTGTAGCAGCAACAACAACAACTGCAAGAAAAAAATACACTTGAAAGAAATCAGTAAGGGGTCACCAGGTACATGGCTGGACAAGCACTGAGAAGATAACACTGAGAAAATCCAGGAAAGGAAGATTTTTAGCCTAAATAATGTTTTAAAGTTTGAGGGAAAGAGTATCTTCTGCTGGTTGAGTCTTCTTGAGTTTGAGGAGACAGAATTCCATCAGTCATTGTAAATAAACAAGGGCCTGAATGAAGGATGTTTTACTTCATCATCAATTTGTTTTCCTAATAGAAATAATACACAGGGCCCCCAAGCATGGATAACTGGGTTAAGAAAGAGTGACACCACCAACAAAGAAAGACCAGAGAGAAAGACACTAATACATATAAACACGTATTTAGAAAATCTGCTAAATTGTAAGAGTTGGGCTTTTAATTGAGAACAGAAGAAAGAAGAAAAATCATCTTTCTGTTGATTTTAAACATCTTAATATACCTTCTGGTTTGCTACTTAATATTACAAGATCACAGCACTGCATTAACCAAAAAGTACTAATAAGAAGTCTGATCCATTACAGGAGTTTGGTGCCTAAATGCCTTTTTTTTTTTTTTTTGAAAAATTAGACCCACAAAACCAGTGTTTAGTTGTTGCCTGGTTATATTTCAGGAGACATATCTGTAAGGTGGTATTTCAATCATTGAATCATAGAACAGTTTGGGTTGGAAGGGACCTTTAAAGGTTATCTAGTCAAATTCCCCCCTGCAGTGAGCAGGGACATCTTCAGCTAGATCAGGTTGTTCAGAGCCCCATCCAACCTGACCCTGAGTGTTGCCAAGGACGGAGCATCTACCACCACTCTGGGCAACCTGTTGCCATGTTTTTAAAACATTTCTTCCTAATATCTAATCTGAATCTACCATCTTTTAGTTTTAAACCATTACCTCTTGTCCTATTGCAACAGGCCCTACTAAAAGGAAAGTTTATCCCCATCTTTCTTGTAAGCCCCCTTTAAGATCTGAAAGGCCACTATAAGGTCTCTCCAGAGCCTTGTCTTCTCCAGGCTGAAGAAACCCAGCTGTCTCAGCCATTCCTCATAGGAGAGGTGTTCCATCCCTCTGATCATCTTTGTGGCCCTCCTCTAGACCCACTCCAACAGGTGCATGTCTTTCTTATGTTGGGGGCCTCAGAGCTGGGCGAGTACTCCAGGTGGGGCATTACGAGTGGAGTATAGCAGGAGAATCACCTCCCTTCACCTGCTGGTCACTGTGGGAAAGGATCTTTTGATGCAGCCCAGGATACTGTTAGCTTTCTGGACTGCAAATGCACACTGGCAGCTCATGTCCAGCTTTTCATCCACCAGTATCCCCAAGTCCTTCTCCTTAGGGCTGATCTCAATCCCTTCACCCCCAGCCTTTATTGATATGGGAAGCTGCCACAACCCAAGTGCAGGACTTTGCACCTGGCCTTGTTGAACCTCATGATCTTCACATGGGCCCACTTCTGGAGCTTGTCCAGGTCCCGCTGGATGGCATCCCGTCCCTCAGGAGTGTCAGCTGCACCATTCAACTTGGTGTCACCTGCAAACTTGCTGAGGGTGCACTGTCTATGTCACTGATGAAGATATTAAACAGTATTGGTCCCAAAACAGACCCCTGAGGGACACCACTTATCACTGATGAGTCACTGACATCACCCCTCATCACCAATGTCACTGATTCAAATTGAATCTCTTCCTGATGGGGAGCAGACTCTTAAATGCTCCTTCGCTGAGATTTAATATGCCCGCCATGTTGCTGAGTGGGATGATTTGATTTTGCTTTTGGTGGCTCTTCTTTAATGTGTTCAACTTTACAATTAAATATACATAGAGTTAGAAAAGATAAATATATTCATCTGCAAGTTGGTGGCTAAAATGGAGGAACTGTGTTCAAAGCCTTGCTTTAAGATTTTGCCCAAACTGCCTCTGCAGTTTTTTGATATTCTGCCTGTTCAGATTTACAGACCTCTCATAAAAGGTTTCTGACAAGGACAACAATGAAGCAAAGAGATGATGGGTATTGGTATTTATGCTGTTCTGGGTGTGGTGGGAAGCCTTTATCCAAAATAAAATTGTTTCAATGTTGCAAGATCTTTTGATAGATGGATTCCTTCAGCTGAAAATGCCTTGGCCACATCCATCGTTGAGGACCTCATGAACTGCTATATTCTTGAGGAGCACAGCTATATTGGCAATTCAGAGACAGAACTCAACAAAAAAGCAATGGGACATAGCTTTCCTATGGCTAGATTTGCCAGAGTAAAAAGATGAATAAAGATTCCATATCATCATCCAAGTCCCTGGACACTTTGCATGTACCGGGTAGCATTTCCAAGCATTTTCTTTTATCAACAGGCAGCACTATGCATTTTGTAGTACAGTTTGTGCGACATGCTGTTCATTTGAGTGTTGGTCTTCAGACATTGTAGCACCACAGAGAAAATTTTATATCCATTGCTTTTGGTATTTCACCAGCAGAGTTTACAAAAATCATGGTTTCCCATGAAGCTTGAAAATACTTTAAAAACAGGACTTCAAAAAGATACTCACAGTATGCAACTGTTTATGGCCTTTGGAAAAAGAAGCCATGCCTATTACCATGTATAATCCATCACTATGATAAAGAACAAAATTGGCAGAAATTTTTTTCTGCAGCACCTTCACCAGATATTTCACACAAGTAACTGAAAAAGTAATCACAAAGGTCTGTAAAAGTAAATAGTCAAACATAAATTAGTTTATAAGGATGCATGAAATAGATTAAATAAAGTAATGCAATGATTTCTAGAAAAATTGAACATAACTTTTTTATATGTGTTATGAATAGATGGCACGAAGATTTTACTTTTATGGTACAAGTTTTAAAAGTTTCCTTTTAAAATTTGAATACAATGGTTGCATGAGGACAGAATTATAATTTTATTATCATAATATTATTTTGAATAAGTCATTCTTGTCTATTTACAGTGATTGGAAGCAATTATTTCTACTAAGGGGAACTTCTACTTTGCTTCTAATTGAGATTAAAAACAGTTCATTTTTTTAGTTTGATTTTGTCCAAGATCAACAATGAACAAAAGTTATCAACATTCTGTAACTAATATGAAATCCAAGAAAGATTTTAACCAATGGAGAAATGTCACAGCTGCAGGTCACTGGGGAGCCAGGGTGAATGGAAGGCAGATTACCAATTAAAAAGAAAAATGTCATGGTTTATATTACTTTGAAGATACATTTTAAAGGAAAGATACAGGAAATTGTTCTGATTCCTGAAATGTTGTTTATTATAAAACTGGTTAATTTGCTCCCTTTCCCCCTTTAGTGTATAAAGATCAAAAAGTATTTTGTTTACCAAACAAAAAAACTCCTGAAATGAGGAACAGTTGGACTCTCACAGAAATAGTCTCTGACATTTAGATATTAGCACATGTAAGTGTTGTTTCAATGTGGCTGTTCATAAAATATAACAACAGAGAAATACATACTCCCTTTTCTTATACACAGTACCACAAGAGATAATCAGTCAGCATCTGAAAGAGTAAGTTTCCATTTCCACCCCTCTCTAAAAGGATTTGAGCCTGCTTGTCCTTGATTAATTCCCCCAAGCTGTACATTACAGTGAGTCAGGATAGCATTCTCTCTGTCACTTCTATTTCACAAAATAATCAAGTATACTTTGAGCCAGAAAGATGTGCAGCAAGGCTTTTGTAAACCAGTGAGGAGGGCATTCTTGGTAAAATAAAATCACACTGAAAACTGGTATTTACATTTAATGTATTTGAAATAAAGTACTACTTGGGGCAGGTATATGATATCATATATTCTTGTTGATTTAGTCTTTCGTTTCTACCCACTCTCAAGCACACAACCATATGCTTCTGTCTTTTTTTTGTTTGTAGGGGATAGGGGACTTATGAGCATGCTGGTTTTTTCTGCCTGAACACATATACCCAGACAGCTCCAACAAATTCAAGCCTTAAGCGCAGAAACACTTTGTTCTAAGTCCCTTTGCTGCTGATTGATTTGGAATAGGACTGAGAACTTTGTTGGTGGTTTTTATTGTCTCCAGCTATTTGTCCCATAAAATTAACTGAATTAAATGTTGCTCTTGTGCTCAGTGTTGCTGCAGAGAGAGGGTTAGAGCATTTTGCCCAAAACCAACTTTTACTCCAAGATAGGTGGCTTTTGTCATAAGTTTTGAACAAAACCTAGTAGTAAACTGCATGTATTTTTCTTACGCTTTTTATATGAAATATCCCTGAAAATGTATTTATAAGTATGAATCACTTGAGCTGCATGTACGAGGCAGCAAACCGAAGTTTGAATCCCTTCCTGCCAATTAGAACAGAGCATTTAACATTGCAGTGGCTTAACAGTTTAACAGTTTAATTGTAATGGTGCAGTCCTGTCCAGTTTGACCCTGTGAGAGTCATTAATTCCTTGTTTACTCCCTGGAAAAGAAATGGTTTGACTTAGCCATATCAGCCTTTCTAAAGTGAAGTAGGAATATCAATATTTTTTTCAGTATCACTGTAAAAGTAGCATCTTTATCAACATATGAATTACAGCAAGGAGTCAAAATAAAAAGGGGAGAAAAATGTTTGAAAATCAGAATTTATGGAGAAGTATGTCCCTGGACCAAGACCTTTCCAATGAAAATGCTCAAGATTTTTTTGGTTTGTTTGATTTTGTGGGTTCCCCCCCCCCAAGGAATAAATCCCATCTCCACAGTCATCCTGATTGCTTGTCTGAGTTGTCTGGCACAGAAAGAGTATCACAGAGATGCTATGAATTTTAGGCAATTAGAAACATTTTTTTTTTCCTCTGAAAATTTAAATCTAAGCATAGGAGACCTCTGAATAGTAAGAATAAATGAAGAACATAAAGAGTGTCCTGCTGGGTCAGACCAATGGTCCATCTAGCCCAATGCCCAATGCCAGCAATAGAGGAGGCTGTGCAGGGAGCATACATGAGCTGGCCACTTTCTGCAGTCTGTTCTCTTTGCAGACGGAGCTGCAGCACAAGAGAGGCCTGCCAGGGCAGGAGGACAAGCCCTACCACACTGCCTGTGTTCATGTTCATGGCAGGATCTGCTGACCACAGGAGCACAGACCTGGAAATCCCTACTGCCCTACTGGGCGCTGAGGAGAAGAATCAAACAATTACTGTCTGACCACTGTCACTGCTGACAGGAATGATACCTCTCACGACACCTAGACTCCTCAGTTTACCCCCCAGCGAAAGGGAAGGGACTGAGAAAAGTCCTTCCTGTTGGCTTCTGTCCTGTTCCCCCCTTGCCTCACATTTCTCCTTTGCTCCTCCTGATGGTTTCTGTTTGTTTGGGCAAGGGACGGTTTAAGGCAATTTGTTACCCTCATCGATCATGTTGTCTTGCCCCAACCTGAGATCCACACAGACACTGAGGAGGGGATTGGTCTGTCAGCTGTGGTGGTAATTCTTTAAGATGGATAAGAAGATGGTCTTCTTGGTATTGTGGAATAACACCCTGACAGCAGTGGAGAAGGAAATCTCAGTGTATAGTATCACCTTGCCCTTTGAGTCTTTATGGTTATAAGTATTCTTTACCCCCCTTCTCCCTTTCCTCTTCTCCCTTCCCTGTGCTGCCCTTCTCCTTCTCTTTTCTAGCCTCACTAGACTAGTTCCCCACCCCAGCCCTTTCCCACCGGGGTGCAAATAATTTGCCTTCTACCACATGCTCTCCCTTTGCCAGCAAAACAGCATCCAAATGCCAGCAGCAGCACACAGTGTGACAAGAGAGGAACAGAAATATTCTTTGCCACCCTTCTTTGTCAAGGAAGGATCCCTCTACCTGGTGAACTGTTCTGCAAGAGCAACTTGGTGCTATTCCTGCTGGCTGTAGGAGTACCTCAGGAGGGACAGGCCTTTGGTGTAGCAAGGAGGAGCTCCGGTGCCACCGACAGTGGATAGCACTGACTACGTCGTTGCTGTTGACTGACTTTAGCTGAATGTCACCCTTCCTTTGTAACACTATGCAAAGAACCCATGCAGGTGCAGAATCAACTACCTACACCCTTCTCATTACACCCAGTAAAGCAGACTGGAGATAACAAAGCCATACAGGGTCATTGAACAGCAAACTAGAGGAAATCATGTGTCTGGCATGGAAAAAGGGTAATTTCCAGGGGGTACACAGTTTCCTTCCTTCCCCTACCTTCTGATCCTTTTTTTTATATATTGCCATGTAGCCCTCAGTCCAGATCCCTGAGACAGTTATCTTGGGAAGAGGGACAAAACCAGCAAGTTTAAATCATGGGCCTAGCACATTCCTCACTAAGGTGGGAAAAGTCTCGAAACACCTGAGAAGGTACCCTGTAGGCCTGTGGCTGTGGCCCAGTGATGGCCCAGAAGGTAGACCTGGCTACAGAGGCACAGAGAGCTTCGGGGAGCAACTCCTCTGCTATTCCTCCAGTTGTGGAGCTGTTAGCTGGGGAGGTCCCCTCACCACTGTGTCATCAGCACCTCAGAAACCACTGAGGCACTGACCCAGTGGCTACCAGGCATTGCTCTTGTCTGCCAGGGAGAGACTTGGCCTCTTTGGGGAGGCTGGGGCTCGGTAAAAGACACAGAGGGATGACAACTCTTTCCAGTGGGCATCTATCTTTGCACTGACCCATCTTTCCCTGGAGCATGGAGGTCATGACAGTACCTGGGTGTGATACCAGTATGGAGCCCCACCATCCCTACCCCTAATCCTCCAGCCCCTGTGCTGTTTTAGCATAATAGGTACCAAGGTTTCCATGCCACTAACCTACAGCCAAACTTAGCCACAGTGAGGGGAGCAGAGCCTAATTCTGTCTCCTGAAGAAACCTCTGGCAGATCGGCAACCTTTTTTCCTCCAGACCTACATGCTTACACGCTGCAGGTTACTGAAGTCATGCTGGTCACCTGCTACATCACCAGGCCCACAGGGATGGATCAGTCATTATTTTGATGGTGAGGGTTTTGTAGACTCTGAAGTTTTCCAGCATGACCTGTGCAGCAAAAACTGTGCACAGTTGTAGCACATGCAGTCTGCAAGTATCAACCTCACGTGTTCTACAAGTGATGATGTCTGCAGAATCTCACCTCTACTTCCTATTGAAAATGTTTGGATACATAAGAAGAACAATAACCTGTGACAATACATCACTCTACAAAGATAAAGAAATCCTTACCGTGTGGGAAAAATTATACAGACCTCTGTGCTGAGCTACTTTGGACACTGAACAAACTAGGAGTCCCACTGACAGTGAAGAAGATACTGTGGGTATCTAGAAGCCATCAACTTTGTATCCCAGATATTATATTGCCAGTAAATTCCAGACTGGCCTTTATTGTATAACTGTATGTGAAATATGCATTTTGCTTACTGGAAGGAAGGGAAAGACGCGTTGATGTCAGACTTGATGTCCTAGTAATGTTTGCCTGCTTTATCCTTCACAGTTGCAATAAGGGAGATGGTGACAAACTGTAACTTCAAGCAAAATCATCAGATTTGAGCACCACTATCACCCTGCAAAACTAGAAGGTCCCGTCTCTGAGAAAAGCAGCAGCTGAGAACTGCTGTGAGTTACATAGCACTGGTATGACCAGTGCTGTGAGATAATTTGATCTAATAGTGATGCAGTGCTCCAAATCCTGCAGGTTCAGAGCTCTTGTAAGTGAGCTGGGAGAGACCCAAGGCTGGTTATGTGGATGAGAAATATAGGAAGTAGCACTGTCCTGACCCCAGAGTTAGAAATGGTGCAAGGCACAAATGTTTTGACTTTCCTGCTGACACAAATGCTTTGTTCTGGTTCGTCCCTGTTAGGTAAGTATTTTTTTTTGTTTTTAAATCAAGCAGTTATGAAAAAGGACCTATGGAACTGCTTCTACACAGGATGCTCTTCTTCTTTACTCACAGTTCCCTGCAGCATAGTCAGAAGACTTCAGATGTTTTGACTGGTCTGCACCAATCTAGCTCTAAGAAACCCATTTTCATCCTGGGACAGCTTCTGCCATGATCATGCCCCTGTCTTGGACTCAACTTCTGCTTCCCACATCATCCTGGGTCTTAAAAGCTGTGTGCCACGCTGAGGATGAGAGGTAGATAAGAATAACAGGTCTTACTTATGCCAAGCTTCTTACAACTGGAAGAGAACAACAAACAAGTCTGACAGTGACACCAGCAGAGCATCTTCATCTGAGAAACATGTTCAGGTGCCAATACAGAACCATCTACATCAGTATCTGTTAACATCTCACACCATCCATGCCACCCCTAGTAAGTGACTCCTTGGCAGCAACCTTTCTCCTAGAGATCTGCTATATTCAGCGCTTCTGCCTAGGAACAGATGTTTGAGATCAGATCCCGCAGTGAAATACAGAACGATTTATAAGTCTCAGGCTTTGCCTTGGCTGAATCACATGTCTTTTTAATGTGAGCAAAATCAGACAGAGGCACCATAATTCCACTGATCACAGGTAGCATTCCTCTAGAGAAAGGATTGATGCTTTTAAGGGATGTAAGGAGCAGAAGTCCCCAGGAACACCAGAAACCAAGGGAGGTACTGATAGTTTTAGATAACACAACCCACCTTTTTCTTTTTTTTTTTTTTTTTTTTTTTCCTCCTGGACAAATCTGGACTAGTAGAGATGTATAGGTCAGACAGGAAAATTGTATCATTTAGCTATCACAGTTCAGAGTTGGTTCCAGGAATCCTTTACTATCTCATGGTACCACAACCTAAAGGTCAGGTGAAATTATCTTTACCCACATCCCTATAGCACAACTGCACCACTCTGAAACAGTACTGTTCAAGGATCAGTAAGAATACACAATTCTGATTTTATGTTGGCATGACTAAGCATGCTAATTCTTCTATTATAGGTTGTTAGTAATTCTTTTTTCTTCTATATAAATTACTCATACCCTGCTGTGCAAAACAGGGTCTTTATAAATTGTACCAGTATGGACAGTTATGATCCACTTATTAAGAATTAATTTATGTCATCCTACATATCACCTCAGTTTTCAATAGCACCTCATTCTAGATGGTAAAAATCAACACAATATTTAAAACAAAGATGTTAAGATTAATAAGTTTTATTATTACTATATTTCCTGTAAATTTCCAGATAAATGTAATAAAATATATGATTCCACAAGCACATGAAAGGAAGGAATGGTTTAAAAATTGATTCATAGGGAAGATTTAATTAGAATTACAAAGGACAATGAAAGCAATGAACTTTGTCAGTTGGAATATGGCTCTTTCATAAGTAGATCTTTGAAGAAGGTGCTCATTAGCATATTTCTATATTTTGCCCCGGAGCACTTCAGCCAGACTTATTCAAGTTTCATTAATATTTTAAAATTTGTGGCAAAAATGTAACTTTAATTATAGGGTTGGATTATTTGAAAATTAAAATACTGCCTTTAGCTGTACTAAAAGAGCACTCAGAAGAGACCTTGTGAGAATCTTATTTCTTCTTAAATCCCACAAGATGGAATCAATTTCTATTTTAATTAATAGCTTATTTGCCAGTCATTTACAATTCAGTGCATAGCCTTGACTGTTAGCACCTCTAAATACTCATTCCTCACACTGGGTAAATTATTTTCCAATATCAGGAAAAGGTCTGTGACGCAGTATCTTTTTTGAGGCAATGATGGGTTTGGGAATTGATCCATGTGGCACATTTGGTTGTATCAAGGAGAGACAGATGTGATTGTACAAGAGTAAGACTGTTGCAAGGATACAGTAATGTGGAGGCGTTCCCACCCTCCCCAGAAGCAGCAGCTTCCGGCTCTGGGCCTGCACTGCAGGCAGTGCATGAAGAACCATTCTTTCCTCATTTCTTCTTTAAACTTCACAGTGTCAAATGTTGATTGAATGAGATCAGCCAAGCACCAAATTGTCCTCTCTACTTCCTTCTGTCCCAATCCCATGCTTTCCACCTTCCACCACGCTTCTGCTATGTCCTTCCACCATCAAGCAACCAGACCGCATACTGCCCCTCTCTCACATCAAGACACAGCCCTTTATTTTCTGCCTTTTCAACTTTGTTATTGCATTTACTTACCTGCCTCATATCAGGACTTCTGATTCTTCCTCAGGAGCAATCCCTTTACAATTCTGTAACTTCCTACCTCACATCTCAAAATAACTGGGCACATATCTCTAAGTAGATATACAATTTATTTACCACCTTTTTTGCTTGTGTAGCATGGATTATGCATTAAAAAATCCTACATTTGGCAGCAGTAGGGCCATGGGTATACAGGTGGCTGAAAAATATAAAGGGATGTTTATTAAAGAACTCCTTTTTCCTAGGAATCTCCCATTTCATCAGTCTTCCATACCCTGCTGTTCTGCATCCAGTAATCCCAACTCTCTATTTCCTCTGACCCACAGTTACAACAAAGCAGCACTGCCAAGGACTGAGGAATATGTTGCATCCACAGCTGCTGCAGTGGATGGCAAACCCACACAGCTACAGCTACAGAAGGGTATGTGAGGATTTGAAGGAACAGCACCTTTAAAGGAGCGCAGGTTATACACATCAAAACACTGACCTGTTCTCTGAATGCTTATGTTATAAAACATAATTAATGGCTTACAGAATGTGGGGCCCCAGGAAAGGAAGTTCAAGCAAGCAGTATAGTAAACACTTTGCAAAGAAGCTTTCAGATTTGCAAAATCTATTAGCACTTTCCAAAACGGCGTCGCCAACGTCAGCCGGGTAGGTGCCATTGAAAACACCACCAGGGTAAATACTGAAAGGTCAGCTTCCCTTTTGTGCCAGTTGTGTGTGCCTGTCCTTCAGCCTTCTCGCTCTAAACAGACTGATATCTGTATGTGTGCAAATATTAAAACATACATTCTTACACTGGTGCCAGTGTCTGTTTTTCTTAAAGAAGCAATATTTATATATGCAAACAAGACAGTTACAGAGGGTATGGACGGCAATATTTTTACACCACAACTCTTCTTGCCTTGAAAAAAAGGGGAAAAGGGACAGGTTTTTCCTCATGTGGATGAGAGCTTTGGGATCTTGGCATCTTTGCAATAGTACCTGACCAATCTGAGGATAAACTTTGTGAGCCATATGGTCTTTTGCAACTGGTCCTCCTGAGAATGCTGTAAAATTCGGTGCAGCCAAGTGGAAGCAACAACGTTTACTCAAAGTTTGCTTCCTTTGGAAAAGAAATTTGATGTGGCTTCATTTTAATTAGTTTGTACCATGCAAGAAATACACTGACTACAGAGAAGTTGTGAAATGTTCAAAATGCAGTAGGGCTGCTGGAATCACAGTCTAGATCTTGCAGGGGACAGGGAATTAGGAGGCTTCCTCAGGTTTTTTGGCACACATCAAAGAAGATGCCAAGGAGTCTGTGGCTGGCACGCTATGATTGTGCATTTGAGATGTGTATAGTCGGTGAGCTCAACACTTATGCTACATGGGAAAGGTATCTCTGTCTGCTGCCATTATCACCAATGAACTAGACCTGTAACTTCCCCACATGTGAGTGCATGGCTAGAAAGAGGATAGGCTGATAGTCTGTATGTCCTTTACAGTTAGCAGATCATAATACTGCTGTGTTTGTGTTCTCTGCTATTGCTTGTCAGTATTGTAATGGAATAGCACATAATTTCTAGTCTCTGGTCTAGCATTAGGAAAGTAAAGTTATAATATTTGAATATTTGGGGGGTTGTAATATATTCTGTAATAGATCTGATAAGTGTACAGTATTTTTTCTTTTTAAATCTCACCACAGCACTTTGAAAAACGGTAAAATGGTAAAACACTGCCACTTATGTGCAAAGTTGTCAGGGTGCATAGTAGTTTTATTAAAAGGTGCTTATGCCTGGGATAAATACTTCTCAGAAAATTTTCAGAGTATAAATTTTTTTGGGAAGAATGTAAAACCTGATCCTTGTGGTTTTGGTGAAAACTTGGGGATGACATTTTTTATGTATTGTGGCATTTTTCGCCTAAATATTTCATAACACATGAAATTACAACTGAATTACTATGTATGAATGATAGCATATCACATACTCAAAATAATATTATCATAATAAAAAACCACACAGCATTAATGTGGTGACCCACTTGACACTGGGCAAATTTTAACTCTACGCGCCTTCTCCCCTCAGCCAGGTTTCCCCTTCGCAATCACTTCCTGACATCCCGACCACCCATTCACTGACATATGATAAGGTTTTGAAAAATGACCTGTCAGCAAAACTCACATCTATACTTAACTAATCATAATAAAAATAACTGAGATTTCTAAGGTTCCCAAAACATACATTAGAAAAAAATGCTCTGAGGGAGCTATATAATGCATTGTTTCCAGATGTATAATAAATAGCATGTTTCCTTAAAAAATGCTAGGAAAGCAGTTTCTTCCAACACTTAAGACAGTGTGACAAAGGCACATAAAGGAAACTGCGTTAAGTGCAAGAAAGATGGTTTGACATTGGTAATGTCTATAGTTTGCTGTAAGGAAACTAAAGGTAAAAGTTCCTCTAATTATCAAGATTTTTCATAGGAATAATTATAATGTATATATTACCATGTGTAGAAGAGTGATTTAAAACATCGAATTTTAAATATTTGTTACATTGCGCCCACATCCAACTTTTTATCCATACATTGCCAGGCTGATGCTTTCAGCCCAGTGCCTTTGTCAGTTTTTAAGATTATCTCCATGCCTACTCTCAGCCTTCCATATGAGATGCTACCTCCAAACCTGTTTGGGAAGCCTTTATTCTTTCTTGGACTGCAGATACTCTTCAAAATGGACTTCAGACCTCTGGTGATTCAATGTTTTCCCTAATCTCAAGGTACTTTTGGTACCACAAGCCACGGCAAGCTGCACACATCTCCTGTCAAAGTGGAAAGCATCCATTTGTCCTGGGGAACCCTCAAGAAGGCCGTCTGGCAGTTCAGATCTTGTGAACAAACATGTATTCTTGATAGAGCCTAAAAAAATGTCTAACCGGTACTGATACATTTTGAAGCATTTCCAGAGGGCTTGTATAAATAACTCATGAAGAGTTACATACCATCTACAAGGAATACAAGGAATCCACTAAGTTTAACTGGAATGATTTGGAATTTGTTTGTGCAGTATTCAGTACTGTACCCTATACTTTATGCATTTACAACCATCTTTTATCCAATTCCATATTTTTCTCCAGTTAGCCCTTTAAAAATATTTGCTCACCATAACATTGTTTCAGCCATTTGTTGCCTGCCAGAATAAATTTTCTCAGTCTTTTTCATTTCATATCTTTTTTCTTTTTTTTTTTTAACCTGAATTCTTCTTTCTTATGCTCAGTGTCCTTTTCCTTTCATTCTTGGAACAAGGCAGACATTTGTTTCAGTCTGCAATTGTTTTCATTTTCCTTGCCTTTATTTTATCACCTTCTCTCACCTGTCTTTCCCTCTTACTCCAACAGCCTGACGTGATAGTTCAGACTAATACCAATAAATGAGACTCGACTCAGGAAAACATGTCTTCTCCAGCTATAAATGCCAAATAATAGCAAAGACAGAAGACATCTGTGTCCAGTTACACAGATGAGTTTTTTACAAGAAGTTTGATTGTTAAATGGTAAGTGCCTGTATTTTCTTTTTTCAAATGTCTACCTTTATCTTTACCCTTCAAGATGCAAAGCAGTACAATATCGAGTTAATATCACTGCCACATATTAGTTAATAAAACAGAAGTACAAGCTGTGTAACATGTAGAGAGGGTATAGAGCTTCCTGACAGAAAATACTGAGTCTCTCAAGTGCAATCACTTTCTGATGTCATGTCAGTTCTCTTTGCCTCCTTGTCTGAGACTCATCTCTTTGGTCTTTCACTTGGCTACAGAATAAATACAGACTCTGGCTCTGATAGTCTTGACTTTTGTTATTAGACATACCACGGAATATCAGTGAGTGAAGAACAACAGCAAGCATCATTTCAGATTTCTGTAAGGAACTGAAAAATGTGGTCTGCCTTGTTTTTTTTCAGATGTTTTATCTTCATTCTCTGAAAGCATCTTCAGTGATCTTGGATAGTAACAAGCTGGTATGCTTGTTAATAATATTTCTGCTGCTTTGAGTTCCAGGTGTGTCATTTAATTGTAACCATTTCAAAGATGATTTGTCTTTGAAGAAAATCCATAGATTTGTTACTAAGCTCTAAAAAGATGGATAGAAAGGAAATTCTTTGTAAAGCCTTTAAATCCACTAAAAGAAATGTTAATGTGGCACAGGTAAATTGATGAGCTGATCAGAAAATTTGATGTAAACAACCCATAATGCATTAAAGGACATTATTTGTAAGCCAAGATCTCCTAGTAAGGAAACTCTCATTTCAATGCACCTTTCTTTCTTTCCCCTGTTAGAAGAAAATCTGTAATAATATTGCATTAAAAAGGTAATCCTCCTTACTTAATCTACTACTATCTTAAAACTATGCAGATATAGTTTCAGAGAGATACTTGCTTTTTGAGAATTAATTTTTGTTATCAGAAAAATATTAATAAAATCTGGATTCATAATTTGCCATTTTTTAAGCATTCTAACACAGAACTCTGATTTTACATCATCATCTTTTTTTTCATACCTACAAGAAGAATATTTTCCTCCAGGTCAGGGCTATACTCTAGTTGATAATTCTTTGTAGCTTAAAATAAGATAAACACTCTTGCTTCTGTCACTGTTCCTTCCTGGAGTGCTGAATAAGACACCTCATTTGCATTTATTAGCTAGTGCTACTTCTCTGCCTTTTTATTCTGCCTTTCTGTCTTCTTTTATATGACTTTTTAATTAAATATTATTCTGTCTTTTCATTACTTATTAATGTTTTCATTGGGGAAGCATGGTTTTCACTCTCCTTACAAAGAAGAGTCATTTTATTTCAATAACCTCATTTAGACTTAGTTATCAGCAATAAAACAAATAATCCATTTGTTAATTATGCAAATTGAAGTGTCAATTTCAGAACACACATTGCTAACATCATATCAGATGGTCATACTTGGCATGTGGCTTCTGCTTCATGGGCCAATGTGCTATTGATGTGGCAGCATCTGAAAGATTATTCAAAACTTCTAACTGGGAACACTTGAGATAGGTAACTAAGTAAGAATTATGTCCCTATTTCATCAGTTATGACAAAGATGTCCATTATAAACTTGTCTTTGAACATCAAAGTTAACCTCCTCATCTTGGTCAGCCCTCTAAAGAAGCCTACATCAACTATACAGGAGCTCAGACTCTTAGTTTAGGTGTCTGAAGTATAAAAGTACCTCACACCAGTAAAATATGCTGAGTGTTGTTAAGGTATTCTAGTGAATGAGTATACAAGAGGAAATGATTTGCAAAAGAAAAGATTTCAATGCTTGCGTGAAAGGAAATGTGAACTTCTTCAGTGAGGTTGAGGTATTAACTACCCTTTCCATCTAACTCAATGCTTCATTTCAAGCTTCTCGTCTTCTGTACAGCTGACTGGCTCTTGACTAATTATAGCTTAATATGTTAAGAAGCAGTTGCACAGAATTGCCTTCTGTATACTGGATTTTACATGCTAGCCTTTGGCTGCTATCCCCACCACAACATCAGGCTGCTTGTATAAGTGGTAAAAAAGACACACTGGGCAGTGAAGACAAACAGTAATCACCACTGCAGCCACAGCCCCACAGTGGCACAACCACAAAACTAGCATTCATAAAATAAGGAACTACATACAAGAAGCTTCCTACACTGAAAAAAAATAGACTTTTCGCATGCTAGGGGTGTTAAATATAAGCATGAGCACATTTTCACCAAGGTTCCACAGGAGGTAGGCAGTGATATGTCAGAGGCTAAAATACTGTGATGATATGACATTTTATGGAATATGGCATTAGAAGACAACCCTTTTAATTTACTGGCTTCAGCTCAAAAACTGATGTAGAAAAATGAATATTGAGAAGACATGTTGCATTTAATTGCTTTATCTGAGAAAAACAGTTTCCCAGAGAAGCAGCTGCACTTTACGTATTGATACTCTAGTGCTCTCACTTTCCCAGAGGCCCTATGTATAAGACTGCACATGCTGGGTTGTGTATCAGTACAATCAGGTGAACACAGGGTCCCCCCAAGTCCCTTGGCTGTGTATAATGTCACACATGATGTAGCAATAAATTGTCTCTTGTACTGAGGCACTGTCTCTGGGGTGGGATTAGTGGTAGATGACAGACCCAGCCAGGCAGCCACGCTGGGATGTGGCATTGTGGAACATGGCAGAGGAATTGACGGTACAGAGTCCGATGCAGTACAGGCATCGCAGAAGACAAGCATGAGAAAGATAAGTGTTTCTCATACATAAAAGCTTGCAGTTGCTTAAGAGCCTTTCCTCAGCCTCTCTTTCTGTCTACTGCAGCATTTGTGAATTTCCTAGTTTTGCTTGAAGTTTCATAATGTTTTCAAGTTTGTGTTAGTATGTGTGGGTACTGGTAAATAGTACCAGTTTGCATATGGCTGCCCTTTTGTCGCTTTTTTCTCCCTTGCACCTTGCAGTAGGTTACTGTGCTCTGCATGAACGGTTGTTGTCAGTGTTGTTCATGATTTTGTCCATTAACACAGCATGGTATGTTTTTCAAGGTGATATAAGCCACATTTTTAAGCACAGCCACTGATTTTTCAGTGTAACTTTTTCTCATGCCCAAAGCATGTTCTATAGTCATCATGAATAGTATTAAACAAACAAGAATATTCTGTCTTCTTTTCCTCTCTAGTGTATATATATCCATGTAGAGACCTTCTGAGCAAGGGAAAAAGCAAAGGGCGTTTGATAAAGATCCTACTACCTTGGTAAAAGTTTTGATCCTTATTTCTATTATTTTGTTGGTTTAATTTGTGGTTACAAAAAATATCTCTTGTTAAGAACAGTTTATATTATTTTGGTGTTTTGGTTACTTAATCTGCTAAGTTACAAGGCATTTAACCTGAATTTTAAGAGTTTTTGTGTGGGTATAATGGGAATACAGAGGGCACTGAAGTAAAAATACATGTACAGCTATTGCATTTTACTTGTTCACATCAGCATTTGTCACTGATAAAACACAAAGCACAGTTCAACCTTTTGTGATTTTGCAAGGGGAAAATGCATTGCACCAAAATAATATTTCTATTTATTAATTTCTTATTAAAACTGCAAGTACAAATACAAAATTACATCAGTTTTGAAAATACTTTCAATGTTCCTTTAACAGAACTATCAGACAATAGCTTTACTGGTATTTCTTAAACAAATTTCCTTATTTGCTGATGCAGCTAGGATTTTTTAACTGATTTTTTAACTCTGATTGAGTCATCTGTCATATGGTGAAAATGTGGAGCCTGCAAACCTGAAAAGAAATCTTCCACAGAACCTCAGAAAATATACAATGTCTTGCAAGTCCAACCATAATTTCTACATGATCCTGGAATTTCTACTTGACTCAACTTTTACTCAACATACAGCAGTTCAGGCTTTTTCCTTCTGCTTTTCATGATTTCTTAGGCCTTCAAAGAAGTACAAGCATACCTTCCACTTCTGCAAATAAACTCAGTGATATCTGTGAGCACTCAGCAGCTCTCTTGTAACATTGAAAGTTCAAAAACCCCAAAACCAAACCAAAAGGAGATATTTATTAACACAGGTCATACTTACATTATGAAACTCACCATCATGTGACAGTTTAGATGACAAAAGTTGTTGTGGGCTCAAAAAGTGAGTTAACAAATTCACAGAGGAAAAAAAATCAATATAATCAAGCACAAATATACCTCTCATATCTGAGGAAATACATAAGCCACAGAATGCCCCAAAATGGGAAATTATATCTAGAAATATATATGGGTGCCTTGCTCTTATGTTCCTCCTAAAGTTACCCGTGCTGGCTATTTACAGAGATACAGTAATGAAGTTGATATATCTCCCTATTCTTTATGTTCTGAATGTTATGCAGTATTTAGATACCCAAAATGTAGGAGAAAAAGTAGAGAAAGTAATTGTATCATAAAAATATAATTCAATGCTAATTTCTGGAAGGCACTCCAAGAATCATACAACGAGGCAATGAGGCATATGGTATTCTCTGTTTGAGATCAAAACCCACTCCCTGAAATGCTAAAAGCTAATTATGTACATTATTTACTGTTGGCTCTTGATGGTGATTTGGCATTTGACCAGTGAGTAATTCACAGATCAGGAGGGAGGTTTGCTTCCTGATTAAATGGATAGCAAACATTTTAAGCAGATGCTCAACATGAATACAAACAAATAATAATGCACTTCCACTGTGAACTTTTGAAATTTATGGATAATTTCACAGGTACTGCATAGCAGCCCAAATACTTACTGGCAATAGCTGATTAGATCACACAGATAAAGTGAAATAGCCATTCTATTTTTATGTCAAAAGGTATACATATATGTCTTTCATTCTCAGGGTCCTCATTAGAGCCTTCCTTCTCTGAAGTACCCTGTTAATGTGTAGCAAACCCCATTGGTATAAATTTAGCACCCGAGTTATTTTCACTGTTTTCCCTGAGAAAAGTTACTAAGCAATGTTTCCAACTTGTCTTCCACAGAGGACCATATGGTATCTGAAAAAGTTCTTAAATAAAACATGCCTGAACGGAGATAGTCAGTGTATCCAGCAGCAGCATTTTAGGACTTCTCTTGCATTGGGAAAGATTGTCCCTGAGCTTTTGGTGTGACTCATGAGCTTGTAGCAGAGAATCCAAACTACATAATCTATGAACTCTTTATTTGTCTGTATTAAATCTCACAGTTTCTCACATAATTAATATTTCTCTCCTATCTAATTGGACGACTACAGAATGTCTAAAATTCAGTTGACTTTATTAAGCAAAAGTGGGGAAGATATATATTATTTAGGTTAATATGAGCGTTGTTACAGAAACTAAGCTACATAGGTAATTTGGAAACTCAGTGACAGGCTAATTTCAGAAAAGAAAATTCAGTGTCAGTCGTGGTGGAAGGGATGATTTCAAGTAATCAGAGCTGCTGGTGGCTTTTACACTGAGTACCGACACTGAAAGTCTTAACAAATTTTCTTTGAAAAAAAATGAAAATAGCATCTCGTTTTGCCATAATGTACAAAATAATAAACAAGATACATTACTAATGTGTATCAACAGGTAACGCTGCAATTTAGTATTATAACTTTACTATTTACCTATAGTAGTGTGTTACTTTTGGTCACTGGGATTGAAAAGATCCATTAGAAGGCAACTCAAATGATCGGAGACTTGGAATGATTTTTATATGAAGGAACAAGATCTGACAATACAAGCATTTACAGTAATCAGTATTTTAGGAGGAGATTGCTTAAATGCTTATCAATTATTTTACACTGAAAGGGCATAGGAATTTTTTTTTTAATTATATTTAAAAATAATAATAAAAATGTGTTTACAGACATACTTTGGCACCACTGACAAAAGCCAAGCATGTAGGGATTTCTCCTGGCTCACCAGAGCCCCTCACTTTTCAGAGAGTACAGGCTGACTGCAAACGCGCTGCAGACAGTAGGCTCTTGCCTCACAGACCCCAGTGGTATGTGTATGATACTTTGGGACACACAATCTGCACACTGAGCTGTTAAGCTTCCTGGCACAATGTGTTACAGAGAAGATCAGGGCTTTAAGAAGGATTCAGCATTTTTATACCTGTTAAGAAAGTCTGCAATTCTACTCAATGAAATATATACGTATTACAAAAAGATGCATACCCTCATGCCTCCAGACATTATCCATCCTTAACTTCCTGCACTGGGAAAAACTCTTCAGTAACAAGCTATTGCAAGCCACTGTGGGGATTTTTAAACTTTTTTTTTTTTTTTTTTTTTCTGAAAAGTTTGGTATTCTCTCAATTAAAAAAAAAAAAAAAGACATTTGAAGAAATAGACCATTGGTTTGATCTGATGTGGCAATTCAAATATTACTTAATTGGTGCTTTGTCATATGATAGGCTACTGGTTTGGATGCTAAAAGCTTAACATTTGTGATTAAGGTAAAAGAGGGAACACATAGTGTTGGAAAAACATCATAAAATAAAAACTGGGAGAAAGCAAAGCATGTATCATGTGGGATTAAAATGACTAAGACCATCTGGGAAACAATAGCTGGCAAAGAAAATATTTAGGAAGTAAAGATAATGTTGCTTCTTTTAGCATAGTCAAATTAATTCATAAGGTATTGTAAACCTAATGCCTTGTCTGAGTCACCCATTGAAAATAAATGTGGATGATGCTGGACTCCTAGTCATTCTATTAAATTTAAAATGCTGGTTTTAGGAACTGTGGGAGGAGATAATTTAATATTATTAAAAAAAAAAAAAAAAGAGTGGGAATGTTATAAAAGTAATAATGAATGCAACTGTGAGAATTCAGAAAGTAGTCAAATAATTTATAGGAATGCAGGAGGAATAACTGATAATTTTAGGGACAAGTATATGATATGATGCATACACGAGCCAGCAATGTGCCCTTGCAGCAAAAAATACTAATGGTATCCTGGGCTGCACTAGGAGGAGTGTTGCCAGCAGGTGGAGGGAGGTGATCCTGCTCCTCTACTCAGCACTGGTGAGGCCACACCTGGAGTGCTGTGCCCAGTTCTGGGCTCCCCAATACAAGAGAGACATGGACATACTGCAGAGAGTCCAATGGGGAGCCACTGAGATCATTAAGGGACTGGAGCATCTCTCCTATAAGGAAAGGCTGAGAGAGTGGGACTGTTCAGCCTGGAGAAGAGAAGGCTCAGGAGGATCTTATCAGTGCCTATAAATATCTGATGGGAGGGTGTAAAGAATGTGAACCCAGGCTCTTTTTGGTGGTGCCCGTGACAGGACTGGAGGCAGTGGGCACATGCTGAAACAACATCAGGAAGCTCTTTTTCACTGTAAGGTTGACTGAGCACTGGCACAGGTTTTAGAGTTTTGCTTCTTGGAGATATTCAAAAGCCATGTGGACATGGTCATGGGCACATGGCTCTAGGTGGCCCTGCTTGAGCAGGGGGGTTGGATGGGTGGCTCCAATGGTCCCATTTAACCTCAGCTATGCTGTGATTCTGAGTAAGGAAAGGTGTTGGAATGGTGAACAAGTGGGAGGTATTCACTGAACAGGAAATCTTGTCTATCCAAGTACTTGCATAATGATCCTTCTAGTATCAAGAATGGAACTACTGATAAAAAGATGTTTCAGAGATGTAGGATACATTTGAAAGAAACTTGTGTAAATTCACACATAGGTTTAGTGCACAACTGGACAAAGATCAGATGAATGGAGATGCAGCAATAGAAAAAGAAGTACTGAAGAGTAAGAAAAGAGACAGCATGATGAAAATGTGTCCTAATGTTAGTGACAACAAGAGCAGTACATTTTTTGAAAGTATTGTATCTTCCCCATCTAGAAACAGAAGTCAGAGGAAAAACACTGAAATAGTTATATAATAATAAGCTTTAGTAATAAAATGAGTACTCTCAAAGTACTCACACAACAGATAAAACTGGAGACAATAGAAATAACAGAAGTCTGTGTTGCACAGTGCCTTGAATGCCTTTCCCTATGTAATGCAAAGGACTTTCATTTCAAATTCAGTAGCCTGTTTTTCCCTTGCAGTTCTGCAGCTTCACTGAAGTTGCCCTGACCAGGGTTTTCCAGAGCTTCTCTGGCAGTATTTTTCCCTTGCTCTGTTCTGTTGTTCTTGCAATCTCACACCTGCAAATCCCAAAACTATTGTTACAGCAAGGTCTTATGGGAAGCCACCCTACAAATGCATCTCAACATCCTTTGTGCTTCACATGGAGTCTCGTGACTGTCCAGAAGTTCTGTTTAAACACAGCAGTCATGAATGCTGCTCATGACTTGTGTCAATGAGGGACTCTGCTGAACTGAGAAACAAAGGAAACTGGTGAGAAGCACTGGAAGTCTTGTGTTTGCCTGTGTGAAAGCTGTCTGGAGCTTGTAGGTAAGCAAATAATTGAAGGGTCTTGAAGCCTGAGAGGGGCATATTAGGATTAATCGTACAGCAGAGAGGTTGGTAAAGAGATCTCTGGCTAGAAAATCAAGATATACTGGTACAAATTGAGGAATTTTGAAAGCTGAACTAGGCTGTATCTTAAAAAAAAAAAAAAAAAAAAAAAAAAGTTAAAACCAATAGCAAATTTGCCAGACCTGTATCTGTGTGGAAAAAGAGGTCAAGGAATAAAAAAATCACTATGTCATGCTGTGATGACTAGGTACAGTTTAAAGATAATCAAAATACAGTCCCAGACCAGATTAATATTTTGCTTTTCTTCTTGATGAGAGTAATTATACTGAACATAAGGGCAAACATGGAATGGTTAATGGGGAATGAGAGCACAAAACCAAATAGGACTTCAACCAAAGTATACTCAAACTTTAGGACAGCCTGCTATGTTACAGTGTGCTTTATGGGAAACTAGTATTTGAGCTGGATAAGGAAGGGATTAGCACAGAAGTTGAATGACCTTGAGGACACAAGTAATAGAAATGGGAAGGAATTCAAGAGTGCAAACTGCAAGGAGAGACTAATGCACTTAGAGACTAATAACAAGAATCTCCACTATAAACTTGGGAGCTTATCCATTTGAGAATGACAGAGGAGGAGGAAACCTTGTGTATGCTGGTCAGTCACAGGAAACCTGGATGATGTGATGTGTCTGTGAAAAAGGCAAGGAAAGATATATCCACTAAGAGGGAATGAAATAATAGTGCCTTTATACAAATCATTGGTAGGGCTCCATGTATAACAGTAGCTGTCCATGTCCAGGGAAGGATTCAGAATGGGATAGAGGCACAGAAAATCTGCTAGGAAGATCACAAGAATAAAAGCCTTTTATATAACAAGTGACAGCAACTGGGATTTTTTTTAACGAGTCAAAGGTTGAGATATTCTCGATAAAAATGTCTTGAAGGTGTTTTTTCGTTCAACACCAGGAAGATAATACAGCTGTTTAAACTAAAGGACAGTGGTAAAACAAGACAAAGTCATAAATTATCTATGACAGTATTGAGCTTGGAAGTTGGAAGAAGGTTTTTAACCACAAGCATGAGAATATCAAGTAGTTATTAGTAAAAGATCTAGGGGCAAAGCCTAAACATTTTAAGTCAGAGTTTCAGCAATTTATAAAAGGATTTATATGACCTTGCATTATTCCAGGTTTTTATAGTATATCAGCCTGGAGGTCTCTTTCAGCATTTTTAGATAAGATCGACATTATCTAATCAAAGGGCAAAACTATCACTGACCTTCATTGCATTGTATGAAAGCTACCAGCTAATCCTGTCATCAGTGAAATTCTGTCAGAACAGAAGGTCTGTGTGTATATATATATATAGGAAATTCTGATGATTAGTTATCTGTTGATCAACTGCTGTGGGGCTGAGGATGATAGCACTGTTTTGAAGAGAAAGAATAATTATAGCAAGTGCCTCAAAGTGTAGCTATGGACAATACCTGGACATCTTTCCTTCAAAGCAGTAAGCTTTTCCTCTCCTTATAGAAAAATGTGTATGTGAAATAGATTGGACTAAGGCCCATAGAGGAAGTATATTATTAGGCATGAAAATAGTTCAGTTAGCAAGTTGTTGTGCAGATTTCCAAGGTGCTGCCATAAGGTTATTTAAATTCAAAATTGTAGTAAGGAATGACTTTGTCTGTGTGTGTATCTATTGAAAGGATATTCTGTTGTTCTGGTTGCCACATGCCCAAGGCTA
This sequence comes from Athene noctua, assembly GCF_965140245.1. Lineage (NCBI taxonomy): Eukaryota > Metazoa > Chordata > Aves > Strigiformes > Strigidae > Athene > Athene noctua. The sequence continues at coordinate 35,025,626 of NC_134038.1, forward strand.
TACACACTAAGTGCCATCCTAAAGAAATTGTTCTTCTTGACCGTGGATAGATAATAGCAGAGAGGACTTTGCACAATCACATGCATGCACATGCACATACATTTCCACACACCCCAAACAGCCCACGTATCACAAGTTCGAACAGTTTGAGTACTTAAAACGTGTACTCAGTCCTTGGTCCCCAGATAGCAATGTCATGTTGTGCCTGCAGACCACTGTCGTGTAACTCACAGGGCCAAGAAGAAAACATGGGAAACATAGGAAACCACATGAACCCAATAAGTTTGTTTTCTTGTCCTAACAGAAGACAGACCTCTTCATCTATGATCCTTGCGGGTTTCTTCCAGCTTGAGATATTTTATGATTTTATGATCTATGTATACCTTTAATTTGTATCAAAGTTGTACAATATTTCAAAGTGTTTGATGATTTTTATTTGTATAGAAAAGTATCACTTGTGCTTTTCATCTTGGAAAAAGAAGACATCCAGCCCATTCCCTTGGTGATCTGATTCCTGTGGCAGTCTATGTCCCAGCCACCTGAATTGCAATGGGAAAGGGTAATAACAGACTTTCACTCAAGTTGGGCTGACAAGAAGTTATCTTATCTAGACAAGTGCAGTTACAGCTTAATTTTAACCTGCCTTCTGATGCCATGCCTGGATGCTGTTGCATTTGGCTTGGTTATACAGGCTTTTATGGCAAATATCAACACTCAACGTGCTGGCTTGCCAAAGAATTTAGGTGTTTACCTAATGTTAGGAAGAGACTTTTGTGGGGTATCTCTAGTCAGACCTGTGTATAAGTACCTGGCTGAATCAGAGCCAAGGTGCTTGTGAGTGTAATTCTTGCCAGAGAAGGGCCTCTTTCCTATGTCTGCCCGAACCTGTCCTACCGAGTTCAAAGAGAGATTGCACATTCCTTATCTTTTGTTAATTCCTTTGGGTCACCTTATTCCTCCAAGTCTGTCACAAGCTCTTTCTGATCTTTAAGGTAAGTAGTTGGCAAGGAGATACCTCCTGAAAAGGTGTGCCTGGACCAGCCAGGAACATACCTTTCTAAAATGATGGCTGATTGTAATAAATAAATAGTAAAATAAATTTGTATATTCATAGAATCATGTAATATCTCAAATTGGAAGGGACCTATTATGAAATATATCTTAATATATTTGTAACATAACATATATTATAAAATATTTACTGTAAGTAAATAAATAATATAGTATGATAAAATGATTGGGAGCCTTGCAAGCAAATTATGTAGAAGGGCTACAGGTAGAAATCAGCTCTCCCAAGTCACATCTGCATGATTATATTTTTAAGTTAAAAAAATGGATTGTTGTGGAGAGCATTTCCCAGGGATAACAGATCTTCTAAGAGAAGAGGGAGTAAGAAGCCAATGGCACCCTCTCTTTTTAATACTTGTCAGCTCAAAGTGCACTGAAGGGGAAAAAGTTATTTACCCTTTTGTAGTGTCTTTTTCCAAATGTCAGTCACTGTCCTACAGCACATAACACATTTCCAAATTAATTCGTTAACTAACACTATTTGGTCTGTACCCCCCCTTTTTTTTGGCTCAATATTCTTTGCCTTTTATTCACCCATCATTATCTGGCTTAGCACACCACTTTCTGGTACCTAACTTTACCTTCTCCGTATTCTGGTGTTGCGGCATCCAGAACGAGCACAGGAAGAGCTTGTGAAGGGTGTGCACCCAGTGCTATATTTCTACTTGGCAGAAGCTACAACTCCTCATGTCGCAGGTTTCTCTGATGGCAGGAGGCAACAGTGCATGCTGAGCACTTAGCACAGTCTTGACCCTTCTTGCAAGGTGTAAATCAATTAGCTGTTGAGGTGGCAGCCTGAGCTAAGGCTGTAGAATGAGGGAAAAGAAAATTATGGCTATCCTGTTCTGGATCTTAGGTTGTTTTTCGTTTTTTGTTTTTTTCCATGGGGACAGCTCTCCAGTGCAGCAAAGTATCTATTTTCACTTCTGGTTAATAGCATCAATGCATCTGATAGATAAATGTTTCCAAATGCAAGGCTAATTCTCAATAGTGCTGAATTCCTTCAGCTCCCAGGGATTACAAGGGATAGTTCAACACCTCAGAGGTCTTTTTTAATGAAAGTATCTGCTATCTCATCTGCACTGATTAAGATTAATTCAGATCCACTTGAGGATAAAATTCTGAACACTCAGTTTTCAAAGTATTCCCTGTGCTGGGCAATGGCTATTTTCCTGGGTAAACTTTGCCAAGACTGGGACCTTACTAAAGCATTTAGGGCTCTAAAAGGCAGCATTTACTCATATGAATTATGCCATTTACAGCAAAATTTCCAGAGTGCTACTCACATGAGTAAGAATTGCAGTTCGTCCATCATTAGGAAAGCCATCAATAAATAAATGTTAAAATATAAATACATGAACATATTCTTAATGCTGCAAAGCAGGCTTTGTTAAAGTGTACTAATAATTTAGGCTGCCAATAAATGTTCTTAATGAAACCCTTCAGACTAGTGTTGGAAGAATTTTGCTTGATACAAGTGGAAAAATTGTGCATATTAACCTGATGGGGGGGTCACTCAAGGCAATGTGCTTGTATGTGCGTTTGAGAGGCTCTTCATATAAAAGAGAAATATTCAATAACAGTAAAATACAAATATCACAACATCAAGAAAATCAAATAAGGAAAAATATTTAAAGGATTTCAGGTTATGTTTGCAGTATTATTTTTACACATTTCATCTTTTGAGTGAAGAGTGCTGTTTGTTTAAGGAGAGGACGGAGTCTGTATGTCACAGTGAATAAATTTAAAATGGTTTTGTATTTAAAGCCCAGGTATCTTGTGAAACACATTCAAATTATTTTCCTTCTGCCCTTTAATTTTGAAATGGTGATGACTTTATTCATATGAGGACAATTTTTCTACTCCACACAAGAAATTTGTGGAAGCTACTTACTTGTCCAAACAAGATGCCCTTTTGTTATGCTTACCATACCAAATGGATTGTAAAACAGTTAGAGAATTGTCTACAGAGAACCATGAAGGCTCTGCTACCACTAATTTCAGCTTTCACTGCCAGGCCTCCTGCCCTTCAATACTTCAGCCACAGCAAACTTTTCTTCTCCAGGAAATAATTGAAGATTACTTCACCAACTGTTTTCTTCACCTGCATAAATATTTCCTACTTCTTTTCCTTCTGTGTCCCTGCTCTTAGACACAAAGGAAACTGTGACAAAAGGCAGATTTCTAGAAGAGAAGTCCCATTCCTTCCTCAGTTGTTAAATAGAAAGGTTTTTAAAAGGTAAGAAAGCGTCTGAAACACTGCGAGTCCATAGGTAGAGTGCTCCCTCTTCTGGCAAACCTGCATATTGCCGGACGATTTTTAAATTCCTAAAAATTAGTCATGTTAATACATCTGGTTTACTATTGATTATTATTTTTATCACTTCTTATTAAAAATTCATACAAATTATGAATCATGTCATGATAATATCTGTTCTGCAGTACTACACTACACTGTTTACAATAAGGAGAAGAGTATCACTAAACGTGTATAATAAAGATACTGAAATTTCTCAAGGCCTAACTGTAACTGAACCTGGCACTTTTTGTGAAGAAGGTTGTGAATCAGGTACAGAAAAACTTTTACATACTTTTGCTAAAAAGAAGAAAAGAATCTTATCCTGGCTCTGCATATACTTGAGAATCACTTTACAAGGACGTGCAAAACATGGCTATGCCCTGTTTCTAATCAGGTCTGAGGTCTCCCTTAGCCTTAGATATGACCTAAAACTAGTCAGAATTCTGTGTTTCAGCAGGTCTCCCGGTCAATAATACCTTGACTGACACACCAGTTGCAAAAAGGGCACAAACACTATTTTCAGTGTTGCTGCTGCTTCAGGATTTTATTATGAAGCTCCAAATATGCCTCTTTTTTTTTTTTTTTTTTTTTTTTCCATACAGTCACAACTCATGGAGCCAAGTGTCCATCAAGAATCTAAATGTTCATTTTGAGATATTTTAGAAGCTGCTGCAATAAAACATCAGAAATAAAACCCTCTGAAAGCTCAAAAGCTGAGAGGAAAAAACACCTATAGTCAATTTTTAAGTTAATACTATGTGTGAGGGTTTGATTTCTAAGGCTTTAGTGTTTTCTAAAGGTTGGGACTGACATTATTACCGAAATCTTTTATTGTTGATAGAGTGAGGTTTGCTATTTTTTGGCTAGTTGTGAAAATAATCTAAATAATCCCCAAAATCCCAACCCAACCAAAAATTATAAGAATATTATGAGTCAGACTCATTAATTCATTTTGACCCTTTAGAATCATACAGCCTAGAGATGTTCTTTTCTTTGTGGATAAAAAGCTGAGATTTTATGGTAAATCAATATTTTCCAAGTTTCAGAACATGAGTAAAAATAATAAATAATATGAGATGGTCAATAAACCCACTTTCTACTGTTAGCTAAATATACAGAGGATGTCTGTGCCACTCAAAGGCATAGACACTTGCAAAGAAGGGAAAAGGAGGTGCTCACCTTCTCAGGGGTCAGGTCTGGAGGGCCAGTTTTGAGCCATAAGCCCCACTCTTGTGAGAAGAGCTGAACAGCACTAGTGAGAAAAGGTAGAGAGAAGCAAAGACATGCCCAAAAGCATCTTCTACTTCCAGAAACTGCTGTTGATGACTGAATGAGTGCAAATGCTGACCCCCAAGGTCAGGGAGAAATGTCTGCTAATGTTAATGGCAGAAATGTCTTGTGTGAGAAGGGGTATTTAAGACATTTTTCTAAACAGGTGGATACACCCTGAGACCATTTCTGTTCCTATTTCAAGTCTGGTACTCACAATTTCTGTGGAAGTTCAGTTCTCCTGGGTGTATAAGAATGGCTCACTTAGGCCTCCTGTGTTTGGTTGGAGTCCTCTCCACACCCCAGCATTTTAGCTCCTTTCCTAGAGGAGACAAGCAATATCATGGTAATGTTATTAGTGTTGATTTCACAAAAGAACTTCATGGTTTGTTAGAAAATATGGCAGCGTTTCCTTCAGTAATTCCATGACTCACTATCACCGAACTGGATATTCCCCAACAGAACTTCCATAGCTTAAGTAGCCTCCGTTCAATAGATATTTCCTTTGAATAATGGAATAATGGAAAAGATTTTCATGACTAGTAGTAATGTTATGTAAAAATAGAAAGTCTCCTTTCTTGCAAAGCTTGGAAGCAAGGAGCAGACTCTGTGGGTCTGGGACAGAGAGAGACTGAGCCAGGAAACCTGGTTCTGACACATGGTCTTCAGCCTTCTTCCACCCTCCAAATACGTAGTTAACGTCAATCTTTTCTGTTACAGAATTAAACATACCCCTAGTACCAGAGAGTAAGTACTCTGAAGACAGAAAACAGGACAGCTAAATTAGGAAGTGTGAAACAGAACAACAAGATGCATGAAGCAACTAAAAATTCTTAGAGATCTAATATCCATTTGGATTGTTTCTTGGAAATTCAGATTCAGATAAGAATTTGGATTTCACATCTGTGTGCAAACCTCTCGTCTTAGGAAAGATCTCACCTGAATAAGACAGGAACCTGCCTTTAAAAGTATACAACCAAACCACGTTAAGAAAAGAAATTATATAGTTGCCAGTCAGAAGTCTGATTAATATTTTATTCCAAAGAATATATAGCCCCTGAATGTTTAGATTTCATTACACTTATGAGAGTTGGGAGAAACTGAGGAAATTTTTCCAAGTGCTCTTAAATGAGTCATCCTTGATTACAGATCAGACACTTCGACCAGTATCACTGTATGAGATCAGAAAGTAATCGGAGTCCGGGATTCAAAACTAAGCAAAAACCTGTTGAAAGATGTAAATTTGGCTTTGTGAAAAGATCTGTCAAACTGCGTATATCTCTCTAGACAGAATGAAAGACATCAAGATGGAAAGAAAGCAAGAAGGAAAAAGCAGGAGGCAGTCACACCAAAAAGACTGAGAGGAAAGAAAACTGAAAGGAAAAGGATACAGTAAAGAACTCAGAAGAGACCCTCGAGGGAGAAATATATTGCAAAGCACAGATTTTCATGAGATAACAGCACAAGGAAAACCCAACATCCAGCAGCTTACAGACAGCAATATCTGAGAAGCACTTCTCAGAACATAGAGATTCTGAATGCCTTACTGATAACTGCTGTTTAGTTACCCATGATTTCTGTAAGTAAATAAATGTTCCAATATTCAATCATTTTCTGTTGAAAAATTCTAAAAATGAAAGATAAGGAATTGCACACAGCTTTAAAAATCTGACAAGCAGAACCAGTCTATCAAGATCCAATGTACCCTTTGTTGGAGGTCTCCTTGTGAAAACTAATGACAAGATGGAAGGGACAAAATTAAACAGATTCTTGTTGTGAGGAAAACTGCCTTTTGGTACTGCAACTACTACTTCCAGGGTATCATGGGGAAAGCTGGTATAGCTCTTTTATTTTTAAAACAGTCAAGTGAGCAAAGTTGCGGAGCTGAAACTTACATCCACACAGTAGTGGCACTTTTTGCCAGGAGCTAAGAGCACTCAAATCCCATAGGGTCCTATGGAAACTCCTATCATCGTCTTAAAAAAAATAAATAAATCAGCATCTTCCATCTCAAATCCCTTTCTGCTCTGCAGGGAAAAACTTTGCTAAAGGGAAAGATTTCCATTTGATATATAATGTCCAAAGAGTGCATCACAGTTAAGAACTTTTAAAACTAGATGAAATGTTAAAAGCAAAACTACCTCGGATAAACATGCGCTTTTTTGGTACCTAAGTATTTTCTGTGAGATAGTTGGGCCCAGATTTATTTTGGGTTTGTGGTTTTAAGGGTTTTTTCTTTCACTCTCAGGGGTCCTCTGAATCAAAACCAGAAAAAAAGATCTTGCTGTCTTTTTTAATTAAATTTAATTTGATTACGCTGGGTATTTATTTTGTGCAGGTTGTTTAAAATAATTAGCATCAAAATGATGAGAGGTAGTCTTTGAAGTTCATACTACTCCATACGAAGTGATGGAATTTCACACTGGTATTGGTACAACTGGTTTTATGAGCAAACTGACAATAGCTTAACAACAATAAGCACTAGAAAGTAAGAGGATCAAGACACATTTAAATGAAAACTTAACACCTGGTAGACACAATGAAATATGTGCTAATAGTAATTTGATGTACTAATATATTTAGGATGTCGCTCATACAAGTTTTTAAAACGAAATGATGGATTTTCTCTTCTCTCTCTCCTCTTTTCTTTCTTTCTTTCTTTCTTTCTTTCTTTCTTTCTTTCTTTCTTTCTTTCCTTTCTTTCTTCCTTCCTTCCTTTCTTTCTCCCTTCCTTTTTCTCCCTTCCTTTCTTCCTTCCTCCCTCCCTTCCTTACTTCCTCCCTTCTTTCCTCCCTTCCTCCCTTCATCCTCTCTTCTTTCCTCCATTCCTCTCTTTTTTCCTCCCTTCCTCCCTTCCTTTGTATTCCAGTGGCAGCTATCTTTTAAAAAAAAATGCATTTAGAAGGAGAAACACAGAGATTTGACACCAAACATAGCTTGCGAATTTCTTGAAATTTGCAGCGGATATCAAATTCCTTGTCAAAGACATTCTAGTCTATGAATAAAACTAGATAATGCCAGGGTTTTTTTTAACAGGTATATTTAAAAGAACACTTCTTAGAAGGTAGTCTGACACTGTCGATTTATTCTGCCTTCTTAAGTTTTCTTAGGTAAACAACGCATCCCTTACTGTTGGAATTAGGGAAGAATACCAAGAGTTCTTGCCCTCTCATTACCTGTGGAGAAGAACTATGCACAGCTACAGAAGTATGGTCCTAATTTTGCAAGTTTTTTAATGTTTCTTGCCATGGGCTCCATGACCACAATTTCTCTTGACTTTACGTCTGGAATTTCTTTGAAGTTGCTCACAGGCACCACAGCATGTGACAGAGCACCATAGTTGCATCTTCATTGTTAATACAAGCAGGAGGATCCTTTCTAAAATTTAGAAAATGTAGTCAGTTCCTGTAAAGAAGGAACAGAAAAAGATGAGGACATAAAAAGCTGTTTCCTATAAAAAGAGCATGACTCACTACCAGCAATTTTGGATGTCTTCTCCCAGTAGAACTCCAATTCTCCTTTGGCCTAGTTTAAACAGACTCCAATCAATAGGCACTTCCATTGAATAATGGAAAAGATTGCTACAAACATTATCACTACTGTTAGTAATGCTGTATAAAAATAGACACTTTCCTTTTCAAGGACCTGATTTGTTTGTGTGCATAGCCATTTAGCAAACCATTTCAACATCTGCATGAAATACAGTAGAAAATATATCAAAGTTGTCTCAACCATTCCTTTATAACAGGCCTAGGACTATTCAGGAAAAGTAACTGAAAGCAGTGAACATCCAGCATGAAAAATAACTACATCAGCTTTATTTGTTTAATGAACAATTAGTTGCTGTCATGGATTACATAAACAGCAATTTGAGTTTTGTGTGGTTTATTTGTGTTCCTGTACCATGTCAAATTTGCCACTCCTGATTTCTGGACTGTTGTTCAAAGTTTTTCCTGATACAGTCTGTAGTAGTTCCTGCTCTTTTAGTCTCAAACCACTTCCTTTATTTCTGAGTATACATTGCATGTCACAAATCAGAACCTCAGCAGAGCATCTGCGTCCCACTGCTACGAGCAAGCTAGATCTGTCCCATGCTGTCGATGATCTAGCTGTTGGCATTGATCATTCTTGCTCCTAGTCCTCAGTACATAAGCACCATTCATCAAGATCAAGAAGTAGTCAGTGTATTAGGAAATCTTTATGGTCACTGTCCTAATTTCACTCGGTGGTGTTTTTCCACAATACTTTTTCTCTTTTTTTTCTCCATAGCAAACTAGCTGTGCCATTTCTTCATATGCTCAAAACCAAACAACTCTCCTCCTCCTTGTCTAACATCCAAAACAAGTGTGGTTCAAATTCATTCTTGCTCCCAAAGAAACTTCAATACTTTCTTCTCAGTTAAATTTTGTTACATGAGTGTGTAAGAGATCTGCTATCACTGAAAAAAAAACAGCAGCATTTACTCTAAATAGTTCCTCATACACAAATGAAAAGGCTCCAGCTTATTTCTTACATGGGAAAACTAAGCACGTATGAAGGTCTGATATATACATACATACATATATATATATAACTAGCTCAGGTTCAAAAATCTCATGGGGCTGGATATTCTAGACCTTTGAAAACCAAGAAAAATATATTTTGAAGAGAATTCTGTATTATCTGCCTCTATCTCTTGCTTACTCTGTCCATTTAGTCTTCTCTAGGCACGTGCTGTCATATGCAGGATGCTGGGGTAGAAGTACATTATGTTCATTCTCATGCTATCTTTGCATATCTTTCCTTGAACAGATGATCATAATATAAACAACTGCTGTGTGGCCACCAGTATTTCACTGTTTGTTTTATTGCTTGACTTTATGGCATAAAATTTTTCTTTGCTTTGTTTCTGTCTTGGGTTATTATACGTTATTGTGAAGGGAGAACCATTTGCAGCACAATATGTTGACAGTAGCAGTGTGACATTGCTGCACAAATGATAAGAAAGTAGTCTGCCCTATAAAGAAAACTGATCCCTTGAAAATGCAGTTTACCCTTTAGATTCAGATTTAAAAGTGTATAGATTTCACTCAGATAAGCTACAGAAACTACTATTTGTAAAGAGTAAGAAAATTATGGGCCTGCAGAATAATGATTTGCACGTTCCTTTTCACTTCACTGTTAATGCAGTTTGTTCTTCCCTGCTCCACTGAAGTAGATGACTGAAGTGTGGATGTAGCAGAATCCTGCAAAATCACAGAAGTCATAGAAAGGATATATATGGACCAGCTGTTCACTCTCTTTTCCAGTACAAGACCTGAGGAAAGGAGGAGCATCAAATGGAGCCAGGAGGAACTAACACTTAAACAACAAAAGAAATAGCTGCTTTCTGGCTCTTGATTACAGGTGGTAGTTGTCCTGTAACCTCCTCTCTAGAAATAATTGTGGATACTAAATGTTGGACAGGCTCAAGAGGAAATAGACAAGGTCATGAAAAAAAAATCTTTAAAATGTTGCTAAAACCACAGCAGAACTGAAAAACCATCATCTGAGGCTAAAAAAACCCCTGTAGGTGACAGTACTAGGAAGAAGTATTATATAGGTTTGTCAAGTTTTTATCCTTCTCTGGGCCTACATTTAGAGAAAGGACAGCAGGTTAGATAGACCTGTCACCTGCCATCCTTGTGTTCCCACCTAGTGGCTGAATGGGACAGAACATACAATCCAACATAGATACAAAAGGTTCTCACACCAGAAAAACTATAATATACTTCAACGGGTGTTAGTATACATATGAACATGTTTGAACATATATTTTATCTGGAGTATATATTAACTGATTTTGGTACTTCCGTGGTCTAGTCCTCCTAACAGCAATAACATCAACAAAGTATTGAGTTCTGGAAAAGCACCAAATCACTTTTTCAGCAGATATCATGTACAAAAACCACATAGGATCATAGAATGGGTTGGGTTGGAAGGGACCTTCAAAGGTCATCTAGTCCAAACCTCCTACAGTGAGCAGAGACATGTTCAATTGCTCAGAGCCCCATCCAGAGCCCCATGACCGTGAATGTTTCCAGGGATGGGGCATCTACCATCTCTTTGGGTAACCTGTTTCAGTGTTTCACCACCCTCATCGTAAAGAATTTCTTCTTTATATCCAAGTCTGAATCTGCCCTCTTTTAGTTTAAAACCATTGCCCCTTGTTCTATTGCAATAGGCCCCATTAAAAAGTTTGTCCCCATCTTTCTCACAAGCCCCCTTTAAGTATTGAAAGGCCACAATAAGGTCTTCATGGAGCCTTCTCTTCTCCAGACTAAACAACACCAACTGTCTCAGCCTTTCCTCATAGGAGATGTGTTCCACCCCTCTGATCATTTTTGTGGCTCTCCTCTGGATCTGCTCCAACAGGTGAATATCTTTCCTGTGCTGAAGGCTCCAGAGCTGGACGAAGTACTCCAGGTGGGGTCTCACAAGAGTGGAGTAGAGGGGCAGAATCACCTCCCTCTATCTGCTGGACTCGCTTCACTCGATACAGCCCAGGTTACAGTTGGCTTTCATGGCTGTGAGAGCACATTGCTGGCTCAGGTCTGACTAACGCTTACACTGAAAAGCAATCAGTTTAGATCAAATGGCTCGCTTGTTAGTAACCCAAAGCATTCAGAGATTCACTTGTGTTCATCTAAGATCACAGCTGAGATAGATAGTTATGTAAACATATACAAATAATCTGAATTTTGTGGCCTGTAAACCCATGCTTAAATTTTTACAAGGGCAGACATATTGAACCTTGCATTTTTTAATCAGGCTGAAAATAATGTGGCATCAGTGTTTATGAAGTATTTTAGCAATTTTGTATTTCTTAGCAAGTGAAGAGCCATATGACATATAAGCTTGTCACAATTAGGGTTTTTAAAATCCTTACAACAGCTTGATTTACAATTATTTCAATTTCAGACTGTGACTGGACTCACTTTTTATTTTAGACTTGTTCAGCCCTTTGAATTTTCTGAGTTCTTTGGAAAGACAGTGTCAAGATATATACAGCTTGCTTTACACTGCTGACCTTCAGTCTTTTAAAAAATACTGACTTGCAAAATTAGTTAACCAAATAGCCCATTATCTAGAGCTATTTGTATGGAGAAACGTATGTTCATTAACTTTACTGAGCTCTTACATGGTTATGTGATTTGTGTGCTGTGACTTCCTTGTTATCTGGTCTGATAACATAGTCTACCTCTGTTGTAATGTAGATATAGCTCAATAATCTGTTTTTGTCTCTCTGAATCAGTTAAAAAGGAGTTAGGCATATTACAAAACCAACAGAATATACACAGGTGTTAAGATAGATGTTAGCTTTCTTTATATTGGGGGTTTATGCACATGAGTCCTCATTTCTTTATGTGGCCACTAGACTTTATTTGGTAAGTGGCATATGCTACCAGTCTTATCTACTCCATCAGTATGCTATTCAACATGATCTAGGATATCCAGATGCAGTCCTAAATTTGGACATAAAAGCTTTCATTTATTCTGTGATGTTAACCAAGAAGAGGACTAGGCGCACATGTCACTCCTGTGCTTTCCTTCTGAAAATACAGAGTATAAAACATCATAAAACTCCTTTGAGACCTGAACTAAGTCCAGCAGAAATTTTGCAGGAAGCAAAAGGAAGCTTACCTTTGAAAGAACTGCACTGGTCGTGTTCCAGTCTCTAGCACATGTAAATACACATAACCTCACTGTTAGGAGAACACAGGCAGTAAAGCTGTAGTGTTTAATCCTTTTGAATAAGCTATTTAAAGAGGGCCAGAGTGTAGTAAAAACAATTAGAGGTTGTTTACTCCTTGGCTAGTGAAATCTTTGGATATGTGGTGTGTGCTGTGATGGGAGAGGAGGAAGTGGCCATCTCTACCATCAAAAACTGCTAGCTTCTGTTCTGGATGTAAAGAATCATTTTTGAAAATTTATTTTCCAAATCTGAACATTGTCTGAGCAAAATATCTTCAAAAGTTTTCTTTGGATATTTTCAAAATGCATGATCCAAAAGAAATAGTTATTCTGAAATTATGTTCTCTGTTCAACAGCATAGGTGAATCTATGAATATGATGCTTCTGAAGGCTTGTATTTCTGCTGGGAGTGAATCTGTTGGCTCCAGATTGATGAGTGGGGGTGAGGTGTTAAGTTCCCACAAATACACCATAAGAAAGCAGTCTTTCACACCTTTTGCATGAAAGACAGCCTGAATGTATGAGTTTATTATTCAGCACATGGGACTCAATACCTCTTATTTCTGTCTAGGCTTTAAGAGCTTCTAGTTCAGTCACTGAGTGCTCTATCCCCAGTAAAGGACTGATGCATTTATTTCTGCAAGTACCGTCGTCACTCTGTAATCCTGCCCAGTAGACCTAAGGGAATTGGGGTGTTTTCCATCTCCTAACAGGGAAGGAGCTGTCCCAAAACCCCTCCTTGCCATCACACCACAGGGATTTACTCACAGTTCAGGATGAGCGGCTGATAGCAGTGACATCCTGAGTAGCAGTAGGAGTCAATAACTGGTGAGAAAGGACTCTGCCTCCTCTACACTGGCTGTGTTTCAGTGCTACTGTAGAGCTGACTGTAAAGATGGTTTATTGAGTTCCCATTGCTGTGCCTTTCTGCAGGGCTCTGTCCCAGTCATTCTGATACTCTCATTGCACTGACTTCTTGTCGCTGTGTCAAGGACACAGCAAACCTTTGGACTGCCAAATGAATGTTGTGGGCAGACTTGGAAACAAAGGGATAATTTAATGCCCTATATGTACATAGCATTTTCCACTCATGAAATTCGTTTCTTGTTTACTAGCCTGTAGGTAGGAAAGGGAACTGCATGAGAAAATCCCAGGGTGTGAAGTTCTTTTCTCCTTCGAGTGGAACAAACCTAGAAATATTGCAATGACCAATCATACAAAGTTTAAAAACTAAAAAATAAATTAAAAGGGTGATCAAAATGTTTTATTTCAATAAAAGATTCAAACATCTCATATAAGAGTACTTTTAACTTATAGGTTGTTTTGAAAATAAACCAGAAATTTCTGAATGCATAGCAATACCAACTTTTCAACAATACCAGAACACAACCTCTTAGTGTTTTTTTTTTTCCCCAACTGAAATACCAGTCGCTTTGACCACTTCTATCAAATATTTAATTGTGATTATTTTTCATTTTCCAGCTGAAAAGTTTTGCCCCGGAGAACACACAACTGGTTCTTCTAAATGGCAAATGAAGAAGACACACATTTTTTGTGTCTTGAAGAGAATGCTTAGTACACAATGTAACTGTTGAACGTCCTTATCCTCAGACTTACCTCCAAATGCAGAAAACTCTGCAGCCATAGTCAAGCTAATGGCTATCCCAGTATCCATTGTCCAGTAAATTATTCATAGCATAAGCTACACAGACATCAATCCTGCTTTGAGTGCCAGAGAATATTGGATAAAATTGTTAATCACATCCAGTGTGGTTTTTGGTATTTCATTATTATCTGTACTATCATAGTTCTCTCTGAGTAATCAGGTTTCTTATATATGTAAATATAATGGAGAGAACATTGTATAGGATACATTGGAAGCATTATTTTAGGAATCAGAGTAAATTTAATTTACTTTCTATGCCAGCCTGTTCTTGGTTACAATTTCTAAACACAATAGGACTAGCACCATTGTCTTCTATTTTACTGTCTGGTTTTAAAGTGTTGTCTGTGTGTCACTTGATGAATCAAACCTCAGTAACCCAAAGTGTCTTTTATGTACTGTGTGTTAATTTATGTTATCTCTTTGATAGCCATACTTATGTAAATATAATGTAAATGGATTAGCTCACTTGTCAACCAGTCCTACTCAGCTCTACTTCTTATTCCTTTATAAGTCTGAAAATGAAAAAAAATATTTGAAACAACATTAAATAGCTTAAATATTTAGGCCAAAAAAATGCTAGAAGTATATATTTAAAATTCAGAAAAAGCATTTATTCTGGGCTCCTCTTGATTTTTCATTTGCTTCCAAAACAGAAGAAAGGTAAAGGCATCTTTAGGGCAAGTAAGATTATCCTTTAAGCTAAAAAAAGGAAACTTCTCAGTAATCGACTGCCCTTTTCTAGTCATAATTATCCTCTGCAGTTGGGCCACTAACCTGATGTGGAAGCAGCATAACCTAGAATCCAGAGTATTGCTCTCAGCAAATGTGAGAATACTGAATAGGTTGCTCCTTTTTCCAGGAGTCTTTCTATTTCATAACATCATTTTCATTTCATAACATCATTTCTCTGTCTTCTACAGATGCCAATTGGAGTTACCTATCTTCAAAGTCAGGCTTAATTATTAACTGCAAAGAAATGTTGTAACAAGAACAATTTGATGCTTGTAATGTTTTACCATTTGGGAAGGTATTTTAGGGAACATTTATAGCTCCGTCAGTAGTCAGGATATTAGTTTTATAGCGGATACCCCCTTTAATGGAGGAATTAGAGTAACAATTACACATGGATATTTATAATGTACTAGAGATAAACTTAAACTCTGTTGCTGAGCTTTTCTGTCAGGAGTAAAGCAAGTTTCTTTATAGCTTTAGGCACAGTACTCAAAACAAAGGCAGAGTCAGTGTGAACCTGTGGTGGTTTGACCTTGGCTAAATGCCAGGTACCCACCAATTCGCTCTATCACTTCCCCCCCTTTCCCCTTGTTTTCTCAACAGGGCAAAGAGGGGAAAGAAAATAAGATAGACCAACCCTTGTGGGTAGAAAAAAAGCAGTTTTAATATAAGCAAAGCAAAGCAAAGGTCCGCGTGTGGAAGAAAAAAAAAAAAAAGAAAACAGATTTATTCTCTACTTCGCATGAACTGGCGCTGTCGGGCCTTCTCAGGAGCAGGGCTCCGATATGTGTAGCAGTTGCCTCAGAGGACCAAGGGTGCCCCCACCCCCTTCCTCCTTTCTCCCAGCTTTATACTGAGCAGACGTCATATGGTCTGGAATATCCCTTTGGTCAGTTCGGGTCACTGTCCTGGCTGTGTCCCCTCCCAAGATCTTGCCCACCCTGTCCCACTGGGGGAAATGTCGGAAAGAGCCTCGGTGCTGTGTGAGCACTGCTCAGCAGTAGCCACAACCCCAGTGTGCTATCAACACCCTGCCAGCTCCCAACATAACACACAGCACCGTGAGGGCTGCTCTAGGGGAAAACCAATTCCGGCTCAACCAGACCCAGTACAGTCTCCACCCCTTATTCCATACCATTTACATCATGCCCAGGTCCCACATAATATTCATTTATCCATCCCAGAAACTTTCTTCACTCCTTCAGATGTTCAGTGACTTGGCTCTCATCTGTCCAGATGGATGTTCAGGACAGAAGTATGTTTGACTGTTGGGCTCCAGCGCCGGCTAGGTTTGGGTCGTCATTGCACGTATCTAGTTCACTCTTCATCTTTCCTTTGCTGAAGGACTAGCTTCTTCCTCTTCTTTCTCCTTGCCTATTAATCGAGGATATGGTCCTGTTGTTCTCCTTGTCCACTGTTTCTTTTTCACTACTGGGGCAATCTCTGCTCTTGTTATTATTTGAGTTCTCATCTCAACCACAGTCCTTTGAGAGTGCTGAACTGCAGCTTCGCAAGCACAGGCCAGGCCCCAGTACAGGCTAGAAGTGGCTGATCCTCACTGGCATAGGCAAGGCACCCCTCTATCAGGTGGTGTGTCAATTTTGTGGGGTTGCTTGCCTGTTCAGGGATAAGATCCCAGGCTACAGGAGGTGATAACCATCCTAGGAATCTGCCCAATTCCTTCCACTCTCCCTGCCACCCAGAGACAGGCCACCTCAGGGCACATTTTGGTATTAACTCACCCAAAATTTGCCTTCTCTTACACCAAAAACATGCAGAGCTCCACACAACCCACAGCAGGCTAACAGCATTAATAAATAGTATCAATGAGCTAACATAAGGATGAATAAGTACCTCAGGACCTTCAAAATAAAACCACTCATGATGTTCCCAATTCCTTGCAGCATGTTCCCGAGCTTAATAAAATAAAGATAAGCAGTGCAATTAAAAAACCTGTGACCAGCACAAGAGCTTGTCGCTTAATAACTACTATAGCTACAGCACACTTAATATAAAACTGCCGTTGTCGTGCCCCACGTTGGGCGCCAGAATAGACTGTGGTGGTTTGACCTTGGCTAAATGCCAGGTACCCACCAAGTCGCTCTATCACTTCCCCCCCTTTCCCCTTGTTCTCTCAACAGGGCAAAAAGGGGAAAGAAAACAAGATAGACCAACCCTTGTGGGTAAAACAATAGTAATTTTAATATAAGCAAAGCGAAACAAAGGTCTGCGCATGGAAGCAAAAAAAGAAAACAGATTTATTCTCTACTTCCCATGAACAGGCGCTGTCTGGCCTTCTCAGGAGCAGGGCTATGATACGCATAGCAGTTGCCTTGGAGGACCAAGGGTAAGCCCCACCTTCCTCCTTTCTCCCAGCTTTATACTGAGCAGACGCCATATGGTCTGGAATATCCCTTTGGTCAGTTCGGGTCAGCTGTCCTGGCTGTGTCCCCTCCCAAGATCTTGCCCACCCCGTCCCACTGGGGGAAAAATGTCAGAGAGAGCCTTGGTGCTGTGTGAGCACTGCTCAGCAGTAGCCACAACCCCAGTGTGCTATCAACACCCTGCCAGCTCCCAACATAAAACACAGCACCGTGAGGGCTGATATAGGGGAAAACCAATTCCGGCTCAAACAGACCCAGTACAGAACCCCACAAAATATTACCAGATTAAACATTTGAAACTGACATCACAATACAGCAGAATTCAAGGACAAGAAAATATGTGTATTTCTGTACCTTACATCTCGCATCTACATCTAGTAGTTTAGTCACAAATCAAGTCTAGGGAAACCAAGAATTGGAGCAAATGCTAAAATAAAATGTAACTCTTTGCTGAGCAAAATTGAGGAGGCACTAATTTTCCATTAGTTTGAGTCATGACTTTAAGCAAAAGATGTCAGTATTGTTCCCAATTGATATTTATTGGTGAAGAATATCTAATTCTAGTTTGCCTAGATAAGAAAATATATATTTAGGTGGACTACGAACAAAATTAAAGTTGCAAGATAGAATAAAATAAAAGTTCTGAAAAGGAATTTAGGAATTTCTTACTGTTATCTTGAGGGAAGGATGACCATGACTTCTGCAAGACTCAAGATTCCCTAACCTAACTGAGGAGCAATTTTAAGTATGTCTATCAATATTTTCCTAATTATTTACTTCAGAAAGAAAACAGAGATGAGGTGAACTGTGTCTGCCCTGAAGGAAGGCTGTGAAAAACAGGAAGTTTGGGTTTGATTTTTTTGTGGTTTTTTTTAATATTTTCCTAGATGTAATAAAACAAAAAAACACATAAATGTATTAATAAACTCCACTGTTATTGTGTTTTCTTGCTTTGATCTCTTAGTAACGGAGAAAGCCCTGCATTGCCTGTTTTGGAGACTATTCAGGGATGCCCTACATTCCCATTGTCCTGGGGCTCCATGACCTCCCAGTCTGTTCTCTTGATTTATTAACAGACCAGGTTTGGGTGTAAGGTTTTCACTTGCAGTTCACTT
Organism: Athene noctua; assembly: GCF_965140245.1. NCBI lineage: Eukaryota > Metazoa > Chordata > Aves > Strigiformes > Strigidae > Athene > Athene noctua. The sequence continues at coordinate 35,043,872 of NC_134038.1, forward strand.
GCAAATCACAGTTTTGGTAGGGGTTTTTTTTCCTGCTTTGTGGAGAGTTCATCTTCTTTCATGGAATAAGTTAGTACAGAAGCACTGATTTGAAGTTACTTTGCCGGTTTTTTAATCAGCTTTTATTAGTTAAATTATAAAGACACGTAATACACACTATGTCCAATAGATGGCAGTGAAACACTGAAAATCCACCAACATTGTTTATGTTTTTATTTTTAAATGTCTTCTGCAGTGAAAATAGCTAGCTACTGCCCAGTGCTCCTCCTTAACAACAGGTGAATTTACACTTCCCCCCAGATTCTGAGCTGCTGTCTCATAGGAATCTGACCTTTTCATATGCATCATAATCTAGTCTGCTCTCTGATATTTTTGGGTGACTGTCTTCTCTGCTTCTGTTCCCTCTTTCTTAACTCTTGTCATTCTGTGTCTCTTTTATTATTAGATGTCAATCCCTGTTGACAAGGTGATGAGAAATTCTTTCCAGTGCTTATCTTTTCATCAAAATAGCATAATCTCTCCATCTTCAGGATGGCGATCGACTGATCTGATGAGTATATACGAAAGATCAATCTGTGTTTGCTCTTCTGAGAAATATAGAAGCTTGTACTGGATTACTTGATTTTTTTTGTACCAACTTCATGAAAAGCATAGGTTTTGCAGCAATCAAGGGAAGGAGTTGAGTTTGGAGTTTAGAGGAGGAAGGTTGATTTCCACTGTTATATTCCAAGTTTCATTTGATAGCAGTAGGAGTTTTCAGAAACTCTTAAGAGCAAATATTTTTTGCGTTGTCGACTGGTTGTCCCCAAGGACTTTGTTGTTGCCGTTTCACCATGAGGCTTTGTGCTAAAACAAATAATTTATTTGCACCTTAGAAAAATGTGAGCTACAAAAACTGGTGATGTTCTATTTTTATGATTTTGCTTTCAGTATCACAAGATCTTCAAAGAAAAGTACCATCAAAGCGATATTTTCTATTTGAGAACTACTTGAAAGGGCAGAAGGTGTGAAATATTTCCAAAAGGATGCACATGACATCTGATAGCAGAAAAACTACACACCCACTTTACAAACATGATTTGTGTTCCACAACACAAATATTTTTCCCACCCTGTGGAACATATGCTTTTTTAATAAAGCATTTGTATTTATAGTTCCATTTACTAAGAGAGTTGTTTCATGAAACTTTTTCTCTAAAAATTTGAGGTTTTGTCCTCAATTTCTTCATATGTTTGGCTAACTTTATAAAATGGTATTCATACACAGAAGACCCCTTGACAAGAAGACCAATATGAGAGAGGAGGAGAAGCAAAGAGAAGATAATCCGAAATACTAAGTAGGAAAGGTTCCTAAGTAATGATTTTACCTGTCAAATGCTGAAATTCTCTGCAAGAGATATCTACTAACTGATTTCATCGTTGACCTCAGCTGTTTCCATGAGGACTAAATTTAACATCTGCCTTGTGATATGGAATACTTAAACGGCAAACTAGGTAAAGGTGTTGGGGAGTTGCCACTGGTGGTATGTTCCACTGCTGCCTTTCTAGCAGTAAAAGCCCAAAATACAGGCCTGCCATTTTGTGGTCCCTGCAGTGCAGCAGCTATTGCACTCAGCCCCTGAAGACTTCAGGCCATAATAAAGATTCAGCTTTTTTGCATTGGTAGTAAAAAAATTAATAAAATTGACCATGCTTTTTTTTTGAACATCAGTTACCATGCAGTAATTTTTTCCTAACTTCAATATTCATATCTTTTTGGCCCACACCTCTTTCTATAACAACTTTATAATAGCTCAGTGGTTTGGATGGAGATGATACATCTTTGAACATCATGTCAAAGATCAGCATAAATAGTTCAAAGAATTTTTGGCATTGGATCAAAATTCATTTGCAAAAAATCTAAGCTGTATTTATACAATGAACTGTGATAAACAATGTAATTATGGTTCATCACATCAACTTGAATAAACTTGAAAGGTTTCACTATATTTAATGCCATTGTAAAAATGTACCACAAGTGAAAAACTGAATACTGTGTATTTTCTATTGAACCACAAAAACAGTCTAAGTCCAGATAATACTAAGGGTCTCATTTAAAAACCACAAACTCCTGAGAATTTAGAGTTAAAGCTAAAAATACAGTCTTAACTTAGTTTGTTGCATTTAGGTACTGAAGAGGTGGAACTGCAATACCTACACAGAACGGGGTTAGTTAAGGATCCTAAACAGAGTTTGAAAATATCCACAGACACAGCATTATATGTCGCCAGTCCCATTTATGGATACTGCTATATTAATGACACAATATTTGTTTTAGAGGCCACCAAATATCTTTGCCAGATTAAACATTTGTAATCTGGATCCAACTTTAATATACTCTTTCAAATGGGAAAGCCACAAACAGCTATAGGCAACATCAACACAGTCTCCCTCAATCTGTTAATTTGTCAGAATTACAGACAAGGTAGAGCCAATAATAATAAGCACCTTCCATAAGGACATTAATTAGAATGTTAGAATAATGAGACTCCTTTCTATGAACAAATCTGAGTTTGGTGTACTGCAAGAAAATCCTACGCTTTTTCAACAAAAGACTAGCAGTAAACTCAGATGAGGGCAGTGAAAGAGGAGCAGAGTATAAACTTCCCTCTTTTTATCCAAAGTTGTCCATGTTCCATAACTTTTGATTACACCTGACCATCTTGTCTTTTTATCATTCAGTCCTTGCTTACCATTTTAGGCATGTCTACACAGTGGATCTGTTCACTTAAATATAGAATATAACTCTCTCAGATGTGTTCACTTCACTTCCTTAGGTTTAACTGAGGGGATTATATTGCATTTTCTCTATAGCCACTGTATTTGCCTTTGCAATTCCATGGGCTTTCAATGCCATGGCAATAAGGCAAATGGAGATAAATCATTCTTTTTAGACAGATATAGATTGTGGTTTAGGGTCATGTTTTAATGGTGAACTTGGTAGTGTTAGGTTAAGAGTTGGACTCTATAATCTTAAGGGTCTACTCCAACCGAAATGTTTCTATGATTTTCTGATCTTCACGATCTATCAGTCAGAGATGACATGGGAGGATAAAGGGATAGGAGGATGCAATGGGTTGAGATGGCTGAAAGGAAAGGACAGTAAGCAGAAGATGGGCTGGAGAAGGGGCTGGTGGGACAAAATGTTCAGAGAATTGTTTATACAGGGTAATAAAGATTGCAGTTTGACAAGTGCAGCATTTTTTAACATGCTGAGAAAGAGTTACAAAGAGGAGAATGGGGAGAGAAGAAAGCTACTTGCACAGTACCACAAGGAAAGTGTTAGTTCTGACTAATTTAGCCCATGTCCAGAAATCTGTGAAAACTCCTATGTTTGTAGAATGGCACACAAAATACCTGCAAACATAGCAAAGCATTTTCAGGTTTGTTCAGTAAAAAAACTGATGACCACAGTGACAGTTTGCCTGTCTCCATGATTGAGCAAAGTAATGTCTCTGTCTGCAAAGTCACAGAGTTTTGGGCTGCTCTGATTAGATATTTGTGGTTAGGGCCCATAACTTACAGGAAGAGCTCTTCAGGGTTTGGGAAGAAGGGACTTGTTACGTTAAGCTAAGGGTGCCCTGTATTGCATAGGATTTTTTTAAATCAAATTTTACAGTAACAAAGTTTTTTCATGATTTAATGGTGGAACAAACTTACAGTCCACTTCTTTATCATTTGGACAGCATAAGATCCATAAATCCTCCCTTTTCTGCCTCACTCTGTAATATCTGTATAAGGATGCCTGTGTCCTGTCAGTTCTCCAGACAGTACTGAACATGCTCCAACTCTGAACATGCTCCAACCAGGGCAATTGAATCCAGCAACTGGGAGCTGCCATACACAGACACAGGGACACTCTGTGAGTGATGTTATAATTATCTGCCTTCGTTTTTAGACTGTAGCTTCCTGAGCTGCTCTGGGCTGCATGATGAAGGGAGGCATCTGGAAGAGCTCAGGATAGGCAGGTGCCTGAACGATACCAATCAAAACACCAAGCAATGGGGGATAGCAGTTAAGAGCATTCAGAAGTAAGAGTGGATTTAGACAGAGCCAGGTGGAGAGATACAGGGCCTTCTAATACTGAAGAGGGATTTATTTCCTTCTGAGACTTGCCAGACAATCATGTACATTGGGTCAGGTAGGAAATGATCAGCACAGTGGGCAGCAGCAAAATGACTGGGCTAACAATGTCTGTTCAAAGACAGATGCAAAACCTAACAAGGCTCTTTTCAGCATGGGACTCTGTGCTGCTAAACTGATGGCTCCTGCCTAAAAGTCCAGCTTGTAAACAGAGAAGCTACAAACACAACTTCCTAACATATCTTCTTAAACTTAAAGTGAATAAACTTACTGCAAAATGGAATTTCTTCTATTCCAGACAAGGTTAGAATCCTTATCTATTTGATTTATTAGAAAGCAGTTAATTTTTAAAAAAACTTATGTGTAGAAGTAAGCCACTTAATAGTGAACTAATTAAAATTGTTCAAATTTGGCTTTTAGTGATTGGGACATGTTTTTACAGTGTTTAATAGTCTGCAAGCACAAGTCCAAAATATGTTGCCACTAAAGTACCTGGGTTTTTTGGTTGGTTGCTAGGTTGTTTTACTGTGGTTACTTTATTAATAGATCTATACCATGTACAACATATGCCCCTTGAAAGATCATAGCTGGACGTTAATTAATTTTTAGTGCTGTTATTGATTTCTCCTCCAGAAAGAATGGCACTCTTGAGAATCCTGACAGACTGGGAAATAAATCAACTAGCTTATAACTTTGCATCACATTTTTTCTACATTTTGAGGATCTCTGATAAGCAAAAGATTAGTAAAATCAAACTCTGATTAAGGTCTTTGAGCTCCAACACATATATTTGCATCCAGTGGTTAAAACTGTGTATTAGTTGATCCGTATTTTTAGAAGCACCTGTATGAGAGGGGGAAAAAAAAAAAAAAAAAAGTCCCACTGTTCTGTCTTATTTTCTCATCCATGAAAGAAGCTGGTTAGTGTACTTGCATATGCCAGGGCATTTTAACCAACATTTGTACATGTATAGCCAGCAATTACAGAAAGTTGCAGGACATCCAGAGACTCAGGAAAGTCTCTGCCTCTTCTGGTAAAGTAGAAATGGACTCCAACAAACAAATATTTACTCAGATCTGTGAGTCACAGATCCTGTAACTTCAGGTTACAGCTTCATCTTCAAGCTTGCAAAGCACATCCAGGTCATATTTACTAACTACAGCAGTCTGCTGTGTGTGCTCTTTTACTTTACTCGAAATGTAGAAGCTTTATCACTTGAAACTATGTCTCTTTTGGGTAGATATATAGGAATCATTTATGTAGATAATTTGATGATGTATATTTAAGAATGTAGTTAACTTTTCTAATATTTGGTATGAGGAAAAAGAGCAAGATTTGGCCTGTTTGTTATTTTTGTGCCTGATCTGAATTTGACATATTCTTGTACTCAGGGACTGATCCAACACCTACCGAAGTTAGTGGAAGAATTGTGTTCTTTTTCTATAATAGATGCTCTCAAATCACTTTATTTGTGATGCATTAATATAAAATACTGTGTATTCTGTTCGTCAACAAACTTGAGAAAATTACTATATGTAGAAACAAAATTCTTAAAATATGACAAAAAGATAAAATTCATAAAAAGTGTCTTTTCCAAGCCAATTAGCATGCACAACCTTCAAAAGATTAGTAGTCTGAAATATTCAGATGGTTCAGGAGACACGACTGTGTTCACAGGGTATAATTTTTGGTGATGTGGTATGAGAGTTGCTGTCTACAGGGTGTAATGATCTGTGACCACAGACAAACTGACCCCAGGATCATCAGCCAACCACAAACACAGCACTGGGATTTAAATGTGGCTTCCAAAACCACAAACCTCCACCCACTGAACTAAAACAGCAACTCTACTAGATCAGCTAATAGAGAGGATTGATGAACAAACATATGAGGAGGTGCATCATGTTTTCATTGCAGCACACATGTACTTCAGTGATCACATCATTAGCAGGTACCAGAAGGTTAAGCAAAATAAAAGCTCTTCACACACAGACAGAGGCTGTACAGAGGGAGATCTATATTTGACAGCAGCCTTGGGACATGCTTGGTCCCTTTCTAAATAGACGAGCGTTCTCCCTGGCTAGTGTCCCCTTTGGAGCCTCTTCTCAGCCCTGACTAATTCATAATCGTTCAGTGATTCAGTGTTTTCTGTCTTCATAACTAGAGGTGGAGTGCTGTGATAGAGCCAAATAAACAGGAAAGTAATGGACTTACTGGAGAAAATTAAAGGTTCAAAAGGCAAAGCAGCAAAGTTGCTAAACTCATGACTCTTATCTGAGGGGAAGAAAATAAAAAGAACAAAACCTAAAGAGGGAGAAAGGGTATAATTTTCATAAACCAAGAGATGTCATTCAGCATTATCAGTTCCAGCAATGAACTCCTTCCTTGCCAGGTTTCCATAAGAGCATATTAAAACTGGAGAAAACAAAATGCTTCATCTGGCTAGCCTTCATCAGGAGCCTTTGTCACACTTCGGAATTCACTTGTGTAATATTATAATAAACTTACCCAGGGACAATATTTACAAATCTTCAACATCAAGGTTAAAAATGAAGTGAGGAAGAAGGTGAAAAATAACTAATTTTTGGTGGAAACTCTGGAAGACTGAAAAACTAACAACAGCTAAACAGAGCTTTGCAAACTGGCCTTCAAGTACTTAAATGCTTCATCTGATAAAACTCATATAGGACTCTACCTACTATAATTCTTTGTATTTACAGACAACATACTTTTTTTCAAAAGCAGATGATGCCATCATACTGCAGAAATGTGACTGGCTGGAAATAGCTGTGTTAAAAAAACACTGGAAATAAAAAAATGGCAAAAAATTGACTCATATTCTCCCTGGATGTGTACATTAAAATCTGTAATCCCAAAGGATTTAAAATGAGTCTGTTCATCTTGTTCAATTATATCTGTGCCGAGTTTTGTTGAGAGAGGTCTGCGTTCCTCAGAGACATTTTTCAGAAAGCTTTCAAGTAATTTCAGTGAAAACCTTACAAAATTAACAGATAAAAGCCAGACCTTCAATGGGTATAAAATGTCAGAACTCTATTGGTCCTGTCATTCTGGATCAGGAGGAAATAGGGTTAGCTCAGGTTGAACTACTGGAAAAAAAATAAAACCAGCTCTGATGTTTGTTTTCTCCTGCCATCCCAGTCTTTCGACTGCCTGCTAAATTGTTATCTGACAATTAGACATTCAATGGCTACTTAAGAATCTAAATTCCAGAAAAAAAATTGTTTCAAGTCAACACTGGCAGTCACAAAACCACCATCTATGACTATCAAAACTTAGCTCTTTTGGGGCCTATATTTCCATTACTAATGTTGCTATGGTACCAAAACCTTTTTACTAGGTATGTACATATCTGCCTGTAATCTGACAGCAGTAAACTGCAGAGTTCCTTTCTCATAGCTCAACTCCTTCAGGGCTCATAAATTGTGCATTCCTCCACTTCTCACAAAATACAGTTTGATTTGGTAGATGATTGTGCTTATCAACACCTCTCCACGTCCCCGCTTCCCACACATTCCCAAGATAGCTGAAAGAGTAATTCCTCTTTTACTCAATGGGCCAGTCATTAAAGCTTTGGGTGCTTTTACCGTTTTTGTTCCCTCCTTCACCAGAAGTTTTTCCCCACTCACAGAAGACAGCAGAAACTGACAGGCTGTGGTATATTCCAGGATGGTCTCTGTGTCACTTTCTCTTGTAGTTCACATCGAATATTTAATTTTATGTTGAAGGAGAAAAGGCATGAAAAATTGAGAATGATTGTCCAGTGAGTTAAGGAACTACCTGGAAAGGGCAGGCTGGGACTTTTACTTACTCAAATAAATTATTTCTGTAAACTGGAGCAGCTTCACCAAGGCTATGGTAGAACCGTTCATTAAGTCATTGATTACTGCAGCATCCTGGAGCTGCAGTTTTATGCTCCCTTCAGGCAAGGAAGGGGACTAGACTTTGAAGCCAGTCACCATACACAAAACAAGGACACTGAGAAGTGACATAGATGTCTATTACTAAAACCATATCCCGATCTGGTGTTTTGGAAAGGACTAATCTGTTCATATTATCCACTCAGATTGAATATCAAACAGAAAAGTCTTGAGAGTTTATAATTTTGCCTCCAGTTTATATTTAGCAGGCAAGTTATTTATTCCAGTAATAATAATTTTTTTTTTTTCTGGCTTATGGAGTTAAAAAAGGTTATTTTTGCTGATTTGTACCTTTATAAAAATAGTCAATATATTCATTTATTTTGGATTTTGTTTTTGAAAAAAAGTGTCTAACTCATTGACTGAAAAATATGTACTAATATTTTGTATACATAGGGTAATATGCTTAATGTGTTTATACTGTAACAAAATAGTGCCCCAAAACACTGGACACAAGAGCAAAGGCAGAATTATTTTTATGAAGAAACATAAGTGTTCCTAGTGAAATAGTTTGGGTCATACTTTGCTTCTGGGTTAGCAGAGGAAATAACAACAAAAACATTCCTCTGGAAGTTTTGAATGATACCTGAGAAGTTCCAGGAATTTGCTATCAAAAACATTCAGTATCTTCTGGGAGAAGTTAGTGACATAAATCTCAGATCAAAAGTGTTTGTCACTCAGGAGCGGTCACTGTCTATTCCCAAGAGACAATTAATTGTACTAAATTCTGCTTTTCTATGTGTCCAGTCATACAAACATGATTACACAGCTCTTCACTGATGAGACGCAGTTAGCTCAGCACCATGGGAGGTTTGATTCCACCGATGGTTTCCTGTCCCTACATGAAGCATAGAGTTTTGTAAGTTGATGAAGTTTTTGGGTTTTTTCCTTTAATGAAGAGTGTGTTTATGATGTCCTTCTGCCAGCTCCAGGGAATGTAACAGCTACAGATTCATGGCACGATCTCAAACAGAGGTGCTGGAGAATTAAAGAGTCTGTCTTCTATTCAGCACTATAAATGAAGTCACATGGGGGAACTGCTGGGGCTTTTCCATCTCGACTGCCTGGACTTCCCTCCAGTCTTGTAGTGAGGGGACCAAGGCAATTGCCAAGGAGCTTGGAGACAAGGAGAGGGACCAGCAAAAAAAAAAAGGAAATATTCACTTAACACCTATTTAACTTTTATAATAATGCTCAGACATAATTATACTGTCTGGTGTTAGAGGTATATGTCTCATTAACAGCACTATATATATTTATGTATGTTTTGGCAAGGGAGACTGAATCCTAGAATTTTTCATAATGGCAACCTTGCTGTTGTTAACTTCACCCTACATTCTTGTGATTGCACTTCATTCCAATATTTTCATACTTTTTTTCCTACAAATAACTCTGTTGGAAATACAAGATTGTTTTGAAACCAACTGTTATTTTCCTTTGAAAATAAACATCTTTTTGCATTTCTCTGTAGGGGACTTGCTTTGAGTTTACTCATGGTTTTCAAACTATTCTTTCAGAGTGTTTCAGGTCCAAGCTTTCCCTGTACCTGCAGCTGATCCACAAAAAAAAGAGCCCTTTAAGAGCCAAAATCATGGAGCTTCAGACTCCTACTGTAACTGCTATGGTATAGCACATTTTCCCTATACATCCAGAGGTACTCTGATGCAATCACCTCTTGATAGAGCTGATCAGATAGATGCTTAAGTGCCTCTATAATGCTCTTACTGTGATTTCCTACCTCTGTCTCTTGTGAAGGGCTTAATCAACCCACTCACCTAATGAGCAGCTATGAAAGCAAACCTCCAGAATAAGGTTTAGCACAAAGCACTGATGTCACAGATAGAAATACCCTTGCTTTCATTTTGTCCGAAAGGTCCCATAAATAGTCAGCTATGTAATGTGATCAGTAAGGGTTTCATTCACCCTGCTTTCTAAAGGGAATTTGCACCCTGAGTAAGCACTTCTCTTCCTGAATGTCCTAGGATGGCCCTCTTCCCTCTTATGTCAGCATTTCCCATGGATACTTTAGACAGTTTCTCACCTAGTACTAACTGTTTCAAACTCCCCATGCACTTCCTCAACTGACTGAAACTAAGGCCATAAATTCCTCTAGGCAGGAAGTTTAAAATGCTGCAGTGCCCATCTTTAGTATAGCTAAGCCCTTTTGCTCAACTGTTTTAGTGGGTCCTCAGCAAGTGGGAGCATGGGGTCCACAGTCCAAGGACTTGAAGTATCCCAGCAACAATTCCTAAATTATGTGAGAAGAGCGAGAGGAACCAGAAAGTCCCTTCCCACACTGGCACATAGGTAGGTCTAGTAGTAGACAGCAGCAATCCTTACACTACATTACACTCCTCAAACGCGCTCACTGCTGACCTAAGTTTGCTTTCACGCTGCAGAAGGGAGTTGGAACCAAGGTCCTGCTCCTTCAGGAAGGCCACACTGTCCTCTTTGAGAAGGCCACCATTTTGTGTCTTCCATAGCACATGACCCTTGGCAGATGATAGCCAAATGCCAACTAACAGTGTTACAGTTGTGGGGTAGACGGGGGAAATGACAGTTCCCACGTACTAAGGGATTGCAGCTGTTCTCTCTTTTGCTGGGTAGACATAAATCATCTGACCAGCACAGACAAAATTATACTGTCTACATCATGTCACAGATATTGATAAGCTAACTTGTCATCTTCAGTTCCTGTCGTCTTCCATCCTAGTAAAAATAGTGCTATAGAAATAGAAATGGAAGAAGTCAACTTTTTAATAAAATTCTCTTTTACCAAGGATCTTGAAAGAGGCAATTTACATGAAAAGAAATTCAGTGTTGTCTGTGATTTCAAACAGAATGGCAATTCACACATGCTGCACATAAAGATTACAAAAATGTGATTTTTAAAGTATTTTGAGGACATTTTTATGCTAATAGAGATTAAACTGAAATGAAAATCTGATATTTTACAACTTTCAATGGAATGAAAACATTTTTTAAAAGAAAAGATATTTTTAAAAAAGTAATTATCTTTGAATCAGTCAAAATACTTGTTCTGATTTTGACTTCACATATTATGACAAGATATTTATTTTACAAAATAACACCATAAGAAAAACCTTATGTTAAAATTCCCAACATTTCCTTATTTTCCAAAAGGAAGAAAAAATTAGACTAAGATGCTCCAACAGAAATTCTTTTTTCAGGATTATCAAATACACCGATGAAAATTTTGCAGAATTAAGCTCTAACATTTTTTTCCTCTATACCTTATGAAACCTATTATTCTCACTGCATCTGTTAGAAGGATCACCTGGGCTTCCATAGAGGGCCATCAGACAAATTGTTGTGGTAAGACATAGGCAGGGAAGCTCAAACTGGACTTCTAATGCTACTATCATAGGTCCTTATTCTTCTTCCATATTAACACGAATTCTGGGTTTATTTTGTGAAGAATGACATTCTACTTACAGAAGTGCTAGGTGTTGTTTTATAAGATTTTGTAATCTCTGATTATAAGATATATTAACAAATAATGAGAGGAAACATAAATTGGTGAAATCTGAAGATTGCACAACTAGAATGACATAATTAGAAGAAACGCAATCATTAACACTCCAGGAGAACCATAAAGTAAGACACATTGCATAATCTCAACACTTTGTACTGTTAGTCCAACACAAATATCACACAATTAAGCAGCAATAAAAAACATATCTTGGCTAATACAGCTTCTGAAAAGATGATTCTTATATTGTCTGACTTGATGTGATGATAGCTGTAGTACTGTATACTATGGATTTACACATGGTTGTCTAGAACACTTTGTTTTAAGGAAAAAGAGTGGGTGGTGAAATTACCTTTGTTTAGTCATGTTGATTTTCACATGATCTTCAAGATACTCATACCTCATTAAGTAGATGGAGAACAAGAAGGCTCATTATGTGACGAAACTTTGTTTTAGGCGTTTTTAGATTTTTTTTTCATGTTTTCAACTCATATGAATGTGATACAGTCTCTCCATTAAAGGTGAAGCATTAAAACTCCCACAGATAGACTCATGTTAGTAATAGAGCATGAGACTACAGCCAGAACACATAAAATCAGCTTGAATATCCTTTCAAATTTAAGCCATTTAATATATAGCTCTTTTGTTTAAAAGCAGCATATGTATTAAAAAATAAGATACTATCATGCGACACACACTTTAATGACACTTGTTTCGAATGTGCCCATATCCCCTTATCCAATACTATGGCTCTCTCTTTCTCATCCCTATAGTTCCACAAAATATTTGAATCTGTTTTTTGTATTAACTCACTGAATTCAGATTACAGTGGTCTACTGGGACTAGCTCTCCCCTTTCTAAACATAACTCCTGTCTTTACAAAAGGCATATATCCCTTTCCCTTTTATATACATGAACACAGACAGTGGAGGGAAGGTAATACGTGGCAGACCATGTCTGGATGTCACTGCAATATTGATGACAAAGCTGTCAGCTTCTTCCCTCTGCTTAAAACAAAGCACAGGAACACCATATGGTGAAATTGGAGGATTATGACTCTTCCCACTTCCCCCTAAATCTTCCTTGGTAGGCTAAAGATATAAATGTTCAAGTTTGACCCATATTTTGTTTTCCAAAATAAAGATTAAATGATTGAATTAGTGCTTTTTTTTAGTTTCTCGCAGGCCTGGTTTCTTGTATCTCACAGTGAGTGAATACATCACCTCTTCAATAGAACTCCATTGGCAGCAAATTGCTGTAATTCGTATACAGTGTTGAATACAAGCTGGAATGATATTTGTCATTCTCAGCTTCTGAATGTTGGCCATAAGGGGTCTCTTTGTACCACCAAGATCAGTGACAAAGCCCACTCCAGTACTGATAAACAGATGAGAAATATAAAATATAGCAAGATAATGATGAGGAGAAGTATTAGGATGAGCAAGATAGCCCAAAACAGTGAAAAATTTTAAGGTATTTAATTTTTCAGTAAAGAGGGATGAGAGACATTCTCCATGCCTGTGAGTGGGGCAGGACAGAATAAATCAGGATCAGTGGTGGGGTGCATGCATACTTAACGTTATGTTCAAACTATGGGAATGAGTGGCAACTGCTTCCTATAGAAGGGAAAATGGGTCTATGAGGCTTGACAAAGATGCCGAATATCCTCAGCCAACAGAAATAGGTGTTGTCTCTGCAGCAGGGCATCAAGGGGATCAGGAAGCAGAGAGGCAGACAGAATATCTAGATCATCTAGTTTTCTTCTTTCAAGTGTGGAAACCATGGGCCTCTATGCTGAAAGAAATGGATTAAAGCTCAGTGGTATAAAACCAGTGTAAAATGGTGAAAACCTGAAATGAGAATGCTAAAATTCTTATACATCCTTTTTAATGGGAGCTGGTTTTAGGGGAAGAAAGCAAGCCAACTGCCCAGGAAATAGGTGAGATATCTTAAAAATGAAATTAAGCAGCAATGCATGGGGCCCAACCTGCATATTGGAGGAGAGAGGAACCATGTCTTACCCTCTTCCCCTCTGGGGGACACATTTCAGTCTAACATTGGCTTCATTTTTACCCTTAGTTTTTTTCTTTATTTGCTCATCATCAGAAGAGCTATCATACAGTAGAAGTTAGAACTGGAAAAGACCCATGAGATCATTAAACAGTCTCCCAGCCAAGGCAAGACCGGTCTCAACAGTATATCACTTTTTTTCTTCTGTTCAGTACTGTATTGTGCTTCATGTGACTGACTTATCATGTACCTTCCCTGCGCTTGGAAAAAGTGGTGTGTATTGGAACTACTCTGCTGCACTTTTCTTCTGTAAATTTTGGCTTCTAAGACCATTTTTTTTTTAAAAAAAGGGATAAAATAAATCTTCTGTCCTTGACTGGCTATTAGAGGGCTGAATGTTTTTCAAAATGAAAAGTAGAAATAACAGTTCTAATGATAGAGTGATAGAGAATGTGGGAGAAAGTTTATTTTGGTATGTAAAAGTGGGCCATAGAATTTACAAATTACAGGGATTAAAAATGATTTTACCAAAAATGATTTATCTTTGCCAGCAGATAATCTAAACTAGAGGTTTCTTTTAACTATCACTTCAGCTAAATCTAACTGGCATGTTTCTATCATCTTTATGTTTATTCTGCCTCCTACCTTTTATGCAATTTCTCTTTCTCTGACTTTCTCTGTTTTCTGCCTTCTCTTAGCTTCTAGACTATATGTCTGCTTCATTCTCCTCCTGCTTTGCTGATCAAATCCTGCAGTTGTATCCTTCTTTCTCCTTCTTACTTTTACTGATCTACCAGATTAATTTTTTTTTTAAATGCAAAATCTATCAGGAAGTTTATGTGCAAATGGTTCCCAAACTATTTATTTCTTTCTCAAGTTCTAATCCCTATATTCATCAGATTTATATACTTTCCTTTGTCTTTAAAACCACCTTCTGGTTCAGGGAGTGAGTAAGAGAAATCACAGAAAAAATCAGTGGGATCTTACTTTCCTCTTTTGAGAATGTATAGAGTCTAGGTGCACCGTTCATATGTATGCAGATCTTAAACTTCTGAAATATAAGGGGAAGCTACTTCTGAAGGAAGTGACAGGTGGGTTTTTTTAAACATATCTGAGCCTGCACATGTGGAGTTTCAGAAATTAGTCAAAAAAATACGAATAAGAGTCCTTCTAATAACTGAAGCAGTTTCTCTTCTCAAAAAATGTACATCTCAAAAAGAAATTTTTGTCCTTCTGAGGGAGCAGGAAACTATTCAGGAAAAAAGGGGATCTGAAAGTTATTTGGTATAGATTTGTGTATTTAATTTTCAGTGGACCGTGTCAAGAATGAGACTGGGCAGATGCTAGGATCTGTAATCTCCTTCCTCTTTATCTACGTAAGCTATTTATCCAGCTGTATTTAAGCAAGTTTTTTTCTAACACATTCTTTATGAATGTGCATCTTTTCTAAGTATTTCAGCTGTTAATACTGCCATTATGTCATTGACTACACTCACAGTCAGCTTACCTCCTAATTCAAAATGAAAAGACTGCTACAGACGATTTTTAAGTGGAACAAGTTTACCATCCCATGGCTATGTCTAGAAGGAACAGAAGAGAACAAGACAGAGAACTTAGTTTGCATCCCATCTCTTCTAGCATGTTTCTGCCTCCCACAGTTCAGAGAGAAACTGTTTCTTTCTTCATTACCCCAGTAATAAAAGAGTTTAGAGTCTCTGACTTTTTGTACAATATGGTTTTAAAATCTTTGATTTTTGCCTAGTGATTAATTTTGGTGGCCAGCTGTTGGTTTTGTTGTTGGAGATAAATGGGCAAATTTTTCATCTTCTTCAAAACATCTGGAAAAAAATAGATTGGTGAATGACTTAGATTTGAATGCTGGTCATTTCTGTAGGAACAATTTAGGTCATTCCAAGTGGCAGCTTGTACAGAAAAATAAAAGATCCAAGTACCAGGAGCAAAAGAATACTGGTATCTTGCTAGTGGACCTTAAAACTGAGGAAGTACAAGTCCTGAGGTGTTGTCTTGTGAGGTCCCTATTCCACTACCTTTTCTACAGAAGAGGAGAGGAGGACAGCCAGGGTGTTAGAGACTGTGGAAAAGCTACTTTGTGATTACACAGTAGAAGAATTGTAGTCTTGCTCTGGACCTCCTTAGATATCACAAGTGTTTTGTTAATGAAGTTGTGGCCTTCTCCATCTGTGTTCCTCCTTCTGATTAGTTCTCACTAGCCACGGTGTTGTGGTATGACAGGAAAGGGAGAAATCTGCAGCACTGCTGCTATGACACACCACAACCGGGCAGACCTGAACCAGGTTCCACTGGAGCCACTAGCAAACTTTTCTGTCTAGGCTAGTGCCAGATCAGATCAATGGAATTTTGCCTAATTCAAAGCCTTTTCATTTAAGGGATGGGATAGGACAAGAAAGACCACCTCTGGTTATTAAAACATCTGCAAGAACAGGAGAAAGCTTAGCTGGTGTTATTATCAAGTGGCGAATAATGAGAATTGGTGCTTTAACTGCAGGAAAACTTAAATCATCCTGTTGCAATAGTTGCTTTAACAACATCACTGATAGCACTTGCACTTAGATTTCTGACGGCAGCTTCTTTTCACTCTAAACTCTCTTCATGGACTTGCAGCTGTCATTAACCTAGGTGCCAAGAGTAGCAGTGAAACAAGCATCAGTGATTTCATTTCACAGCTTATGGGTAGGTAGAAACAGACAGAACCATTTTCTTTTGTTTTATCAGACCATGCTTTCATTTGGCATCATTTAGCATTTAGCGTTCATTTGGCATCAGAGGTGGTTCTCAAAGTGTAGCTTGCAGAGCACTCCCTGGGGATCCACGAAGAATTAGCTCATCACACAGTGTCTTCTCTAAAAAGACGGCTAAAACTGCATTCAGTGCTTTTCTAGGGCTCCTTCTCAAGGCAAGGAAATGCTGTACCACTTGCAGGAATGATATAGGTTTCTGAATGCACTGGTTAAAAAAAAAGAAAAAAAAAAAAGGTCTATCAGTTCTTCCACTGGCATCTCCTGAAAGCTAACAGCTGGCCCTTCTTAACTATATGGCAAGCACCTGGTGCACAGCAATAAGAAATTATAATACTTGTATTCTTTTTTTAAAACATGACAAGGAGGCAATACAAAAACAAATCACAAAAATGCATGATTATTCCAGCCTTGGTTTGTGCACAGTCAGCATGCTGAGATATTCCAAGCCAAAAGGATTTTTTTCCTTGCTTTTAAAGAAAGATTTATTCATAAGGGTGAAGAGGGCAAATTCCCAACATTTTCAGCCCTCAGCTGGCTTTTGTCAAGGGTCTCTAATGCACACACATGGCGAGGCTTGGCTAAGGCACAGGGGAAAAAAGTTAAGAAGTGAATTCTATGGATTGATATATATTCTTTGTAGTAATGTTAAGATTTGCCAAACCTCTCATGGATGAGGAATGTGAAAGCTTAGGAATATATGCAGTTCTGCATATACTTTTACACGCACAGATAAATAGCACAGTCTGTTTTGCCACCATGACTTTACCATTGTACTATCTTACTTTTCCATGAATTCCATTAAATCCAGTCAGTAACCCATTCAACTCCACAGCTGGAATAAAAATAAAAAATCTGGCCTTTTGTGACCCTAGCACTAGAGAGCTGGCTTCCCTCTCTCCCCCACTGTATACGTAGGGTAAGACCCATGCTTGTCTCACAATGCATTCCTTCATTTTAAATTTACAAAACATCCAAGAGAGCATACTCATTATAAAGTTTAACAAGCATTTGGGTTTATTTCTACTTCCTTTTTTGAATTTTTCTGTATGAATGAATAAGGTGAACACACACTTGAGAGCAAGCTTCTACCTAGTTCTTTTGGGGGCTCGTCCAGCCTATGTAAGGGTTAGAGAGAAAGTGATCCCCCTCCTCTCAGGTGAGACACATACTGTTCCATAGCAGGTGCTGGGTTCTAGTCTCTGTTCCTGAGAATGTTGCGTTTTACATTCTATGTTTAAAAATAAGTGCATACATTTTGCATGCCAAAATCACTGTCTACAGACACCACAGCCCTGAGAGCAGGAGCTGGGATTTTAACTCTAGTTAGGTGTCCAAACCACCACTTTCGTTTTCCCTTGGGCCTCTTGAATGATTCTTGCATACTTGGCTGTGCAGCAGTGGCTTCTTATTGCTTGCCTACCTGCCTGTTAAGCTTTTCTAAACATGTAAACTGTTTTATTTGGGAGTCTACTGAAAGTGTGAGAGAGGGGTTGAATCCCCTCAGGATGAGGAAGAAAATGTAAGGCTCCTGCTTTGCATATGGGTTATCTAACAAATAGTACAGAAAAAACCCCAAACATTTATTGAAGCAGCACTTGCTGCCACCATTTTAGCCTCTTTTCTTCTTCCTGGCCAGCAGAAGGAGCAAACTCCATGCTCTGTAGCTCTTCTGAGCACTCTGTTTCTTCCTGGGAAGAAGGCTCCAGCCCTTCGTGCTTGGGATGTCAATATTCAGTTTTGATTTCACCATTGAAAAGAGGTGAACAGGCTCTGCTCCTACACTAGCATATACTGACATTGTTGGTATTATTTATCACTTTATTGAGTTTAGGAACTTATATTCTGTCTAAGTAGCTCTTCAAATATACAAGTGACTTTTGGGGATCTTGCCTTTTTTTGCTGTACCACGTGGTACATGGACTATTATTTTAATACCTCTCACTCTTTGTGAGTAGGAATAAGATTTTATTGGCTGTGTATCTTTGGTAAATACAGCTGTCAGATATAAAAGTTTTTTACATCTAAAGTGAGCTTCACAGTATGATGTCTTTGCACAAAAACTTGAATAAGCAGCATGTGCTAAAGTAGAAATTTCTAGAGATTCAAAGTTAAAATTATATTTTCCATTTGCTTAGTTTCATTCATCTGGCATTTTGCTCCTTCTGATGTATTTTCTCCTTTCTGTAAACGCCTCTATTTTATGCTTATACATCTTTTAGAGAAGTGGATAGGTATTGCAGATATCTTTAAATTTCCTTTTCTCTTTAACTGAGGAAAAGTGACACTACTGAAAAAAGGTCTGGAAAAGCAGAAGTCCTCAGCTTAGCAGAGGAGAAATTCCAGCTTCAATGGAATAAACACAACTTTCATTGACTTCAAAGGGTTGCTGTCTGACTCCATAGCTATATGTCTATATAGCAGTACATACACCTAAATGGCAGTATTTAAGAGAGTTTCCCAGAAGGTGCCACTATTGTGAGGCTCTGTGGAGCTGTTGTTAGCATGCACAGACCAAAAAGAAAAAAAAATTTTAAAAGTAAAAAAAGTGATCTCTTGTAAGCATCAGGGACAAAGTTATCAAATACAAAGATGATCCAATGACATAAGCATCCACAGAGCATGAGTGACAAGCTTTAAAATGACATGAAAGAGATGATGTCTGAGGTCTGTAGGTAACCTGGTTGGGAGAGAGGGGAATTACCTGCATCAAAAGCTGTATTGACCACCATAAACCTGTGGGAAACACCTGAGGAAAAGAGTGTCATAAACATAAAAATAAATGTAACTACCTTGTATGGAGGAAGAAATATCTGAAAAGAGCCAGCAAAGGGGAAAATCTATGTATATATCAAAGATTGCAGACTGTAGTTAAAACTTTTTTTTTTTTTTTAACATGGAAAGATATAAATGGATACAAATAAAAGGAAAAAAAGTTAAAAAGTTAGCTTTGATTTTTCCTGAAACATTTCTCACAACTTTGTCAGAGAAACTACGAGTAATAGATTAGTGGATACAATTCAGGTTAAGTTTATTCCCACAAAAGAGTAGATTAACTACATGCCTGGGTGAAAAAACATAATGGAAATTATAGAAACTTTAACAGAACCTGGGTAAGGAATGTCTATTTTTTTATTAAAAGCATGTCACTCCAGTGGTGTCATAAAGAAAGTTCATGCTTTGGAAAAAGGAGAAAATCAGGTGAGGAATTTGACACTATTTTCAAGGAGTGCATCTTCCACTGCTGTTTATCTTCCAGCCAGGCTATGTCACAATCTTAGTAACCATGACAAGTGCCTTCACCATAAACCGAGTTTCCAAAGGTACTAGATAAGGACCCAGAAATGAAACAGATGTTTCCAACCTAAGGCTCTTGAGTGGCCATACAATATGAAAATTATTACATTCGAACCTTTTGCTGGAGCTTTGTCATGCAACCATCAAGTCTACTTTGGTGTGAAGTTTTCATGATATGACTGTGGATGGAAATGAAACAGATACTGAAGATGTAAATATCATCATGAGGTCCAGCTGCAGGATCCATGTGGCCTTGTTCAGCAAGGAAATAAAAGTATTCTGGGACTGCCAAAGACATCTTCTGGTTTTGAGACACTCTTGGAGCATCCCTTGCCCCCAGCTCACTAAGATACTGTTCCCAGGGATTATGTTTTGGTATACAGCTCCATGTGACTACACTGGGATTAGAAGAATGGGTAAAATAGATACACTCACTAAAAACCAGTGTGCTTATTTTTGCTTATGGACATACCCAAAACAATCAAACAGCTATGTAGAAGAGGAATATTTTCCACTACCTGCAAGAGGAAAAATCCTTCACGAGATGGCTAATGCCAAATATTTTCCATGTCTGATATATCAGCAGGATTCTGGCATTGCCCATAGGAAAAAAGACCACATGTCTGTGCACATTCAACACACCCATAGGGAGACACTGTTTTTTTGCAGACTGCCATCTCAGTTATGTTTGGCACATATGTTTTTTACTGGAAAATGCTGGTGGTATACTGCATACTGAACAGAAAGTACACTTTCTACTGGGAAGGAGTGAAGAAGAGAATGACTAGAAGTTCATGCAGCATGGAAAGAGCTGGAGATTTTGAGAAAAGCTAAAAAAGTAAAAACACCAGTTCTGTGTGATGAAAATAGCAAACATGGGGCGAAGTTTATATGGCAAGATCTGCAGGTAGATCACAGTAAGTATGAAAAATTTATCAACAGATCTGATCCAGCAAAAAAAGTAAGAAATACAAAGACTCTTTGAAGAATGATACAGATAAAATGGTGCCAAAATTAAATACAACTTAAAGCAGCAAGCCAAGGATCCTACAGTGCCTAAACAGACACAGGGATATTAAAAGTTTAGAGAAGACAAAATGGTACTTAAATAATGCAAATTATTTATTCACCTCCTACATGGATATTAGCACCTCCCTCTCTGTGCTCAGTTCTGCATTCTAGTACAACAGTATGGTCAAGCGTAGTCTCACCTGCCATGTCTGCTAATAAAAGTGAATTTCAGTATATTCAGTTACAGAGGAGACTTTGGACATGATCTGGGTGGAGAAATTTCCCATCATTATGCAAGGTCCTTGCTGGTTGAAACTACCATCACCTCACTCTTGCCAGTGTCTACAGAAGACTGCAAAACAGCACTCTAAGGCTGTAGCTGCAGATATATGGACTGCAAATTGTGCAAGACTCCAGAGAGTTTTTGGCTTACAGACATTCAAACTTTTTTGACAAAAAATGCAGTGGAGCAAGTTCAGTGCTAGATTTCACAGACAAAATCAAATAAACCTGTCTTGCCTCAGATGGAAAGGGGATTCAAAATGATGGAGCTAGAGCTCAGGAGGAAATCTCACAGAAAGTTAAAAAAGCTCTAAGCACTGCCAACTTAAGAAAATATATTCTCAATCACTATTATCTGTTAAGGAGAACTCTTTATGTTCCATTACATATTTTCATGATGTTGCTGGAAAGGCCTGTCATATGTGTAAGGAATGCAACTACTACAGTGGTCCCCCAATCAAACATAAGGGACTATGTTAAAGACACAGGAAAAATTTGTTGGATGATCAAGTAATTTTCAGGTTATTGTGTTCCTAACATGAAAGAAAACAGAAAGGGAAAAAAAAGTCAAAGAATATAAAATGAATGCCTCTGATGTCACTGGGGATTTGGAGAATTAGAGATTAAAACCAATCCAAAAATTTGGTATAATTGGGTTCTCAGGCACTGTGTGATCTCATGAGAAGGAAGCTGTCTGCCTCTCTCCTACGTTGTAAATGGCTGGGATGCCACAGTGACTATCTGCACATTTTCACCCTATGGGCATATACCCTCGTGTCATGGTAGACATATTCTCAAAAAAAAAAAAAAAAGGAAAACTGAATCCCTACTTCACATGAAAGGCTCTCAGATTGACAATAACCACTACACAGTAAGGCACTCTAAACCTCTAAACTATGGTACTACTATAACATATGGATTTGCTGCCTCCTGACAACAGTGATGCCAAGTCCTCCTGTTGAAGTCACAGTGTAGAGCACGTCATGCTATGTCTGAACTGTAGACTTGGCAACCGGTTTTAAGTTCCCACACCTGAGATCACACACCCCAACTACATTCACTCTCCATATCGGGGTGAGAGTTACATACGCATCAGGTCCTCAATGTCCTGATTGCTGTAGATAAAAAAATCAAGGTGTGAAGGCCTGATGGAAACTATGGGAGACAGAGACAGGGAACCAGTGGGAATCTTTAGTGGTCAGTTCTGTTTCAGTCTCAGATCCAGATAAAAGGGTAACAGAGAGAAAATGAAAAAGAAAATAGTGGATTGATGTGCCGTAGCATTGTCTTTCCAAAAACTGCAGACCAATTCATAGGTCAGGATAGAGATGGGACACAAGCAAGATAGGAAAAGGTAAAAAGAAAGCAAATCGAGTCTATCCAGAAGTAAGAATTTAGGCAAAACCACTGTTCTTTTTGTTGTAGTCCAAACAGTACTGGGCTCAGATAAGGGAGAGAGGAGCAACAACACTGAATATTGTTGGCCAGCTGCTGACATTTGACATAATCCTATTACAATTGCTCAGAGAGTGCCAACAGTTTGGGCTGTATTTCTCCGTAATTACACTTTAATCTCAAATTTCAGTGAACTTCTACATCACAAACAGGTGTGATGTAAAGCATGCAATGTCATTAAAGTGCATTCTAGAGAAAATACATTGTGGCATTCTGAATCTTCTCTTCCTTCTATTATTTCCCATTTTCTGTGAGATTGTGTCCTCCAAGCTGAATAACTTAATGATGTCTAAAATAACTTTATGTCATGCTGAATTATAATAAAAGTGGGTTTTGTTGTGTCCAGCTTGTGAAGGATGAACCAAAGAGAACCAGGGTTTTTCACAGTGAATTTGTATAGCTTTTGTGGTGCCAACTTTTAGTATTTTAAAAATGTCTTCCCTTACCCTCTGTGTTCTCCCTCATCCTCACGATATAGCTTCCTTTTTCCTGTTAAAGATATGTTTTTGTCTTTTTGTTTTCAAATGTAGCTTTTACAGCTTTGGTACCAGCTTGGGAAGAATTATTATGCAGGTACTCTTCATCTGACTGCAACATGGTTCCTTCCATGGAAGAAAACAACCAAATTGACAATGGTACCTCCCTGATTTTCTGAGGTTATCTACTTTGGTCACAGTTCAGATTTTTCTTCTTGGCCAGAGGCACATTAAGAAAACATCTCCTGACCGCTAATTCTGATAAAGAGTTCAGGCTCTCAGTACCAAAAGACAGGTTCCTATCCATATAGGATAAATAAAAACAGATTTCCAGTACATAATGAAGCTTGGGTGTAAAGCATATGCACTTATATGAATATATTCAAACTGAATTTAAATTCAGTTTAGATATGTCCTTTACTATCTCCCTGAAAACTTGTCTTCTTCAGGGAACAAATCAACAAAAGAAATGACAAAAGATTCTTCAAAAGAACATCAAGTGTAAATACTGATAATTTTACTTATTTATTTAAATGCATAGATGTTACAAAATAGATCAAAATGATGTACATTTCTTTATAGTTTCATAGCTTTAGAAGTTGAAACAGGGATACAAATTTATATCTCAGGTATAACATGTATATAGCATCATATGACAATATGAAGGAAATGTTATATTGATAAGTTCACTGCGAGACATGTTTTACACAACAAGCTTTCTTCTCTTAAAAACCAGATACAACCCCACCCACACAATTATAAACAAAAATCTAAACAAGAAATTATGAAAATATATAATGAGTAGGGGGAAAGGGCATATAAACACTGAACATTTTTTTATTGGCTTGGGTTCATATAGATAGCATAGAAATGTCATCATTTTCCAATCCTCAACATCTTCAATCCTCAGGAAAATCTTTCGTTATTGCATATGGATAAAAGCAACTGTAGATGGTTTGCTTCTTAAATGAACCCTGCCTTTAAGCACCATTTCAATTATGTAAGAGCACCCCACATGAAACAAAGCTGTTTAACTCCTTGGAGCTGTTAGTTTCCAATATTACCATTCACTCTTAAGGAACAAGTTTATTACCTTAAATATTGCATCTAAGATACTTCCTGACCTATATGACAATCTATTGAAGCTGTAGTAAGTTTGCAGCATGAAAAACCCAGTGATCTGAATAACAATTGCTATTGTGAGCTAAACATACAACCTGAGGGATATTTTCTTTCTTCTCCTGCTGGCCACAAAACCTCAAGCATAATTTATACGGATTGTCAGTATGAGGGATTTTTAAAGAATTTACAACCTGATTGCGAAATGATAAGGTGCCCAAACCTTTTTCCACTCTGAATTTTGTCTTCTGGCAGAAGGCAAGAAGATAATATTGAATTGCAACCATTTCGGTCTTGGTTTTGCACACTTCACACTCAGGGGAGCTCAGCAGACTGGGGATAGTTATCAAAAGTTTGTGTCTGTTCCACTGACTTGTGTGAATTTAAAAATGCATTGCCTTGTAATATGAGCAAAAATTCTTCTGTAACATAAATAACTATATCCTGAAGGAAACTCAGTAAATGAAGATTAAGCAGCAAGAAAGTCTTGAAATTAACAATATTAATGATTTTTTTTTCTTCAATTAACTCGATGGGTCATTGCTGTTTTTTTCTTGATTTTCAATTTTCATTTTCTCTTGAAAGAAAGTAGTTTGAGAAGGCTGTGTTTAAGGTTACTGCTGACAGAAGTTGAATGTTCTCCTTATGAATCTAAACAGGAAGGTTGTGCACTTTGAGACCATCAGACCAATTATGATCTGACAACCAGAGCATATGAAATTTCTATTTTGCACAGTTTTAAAAAGCGCCACAAAAATGCTGTGTGCTTGCATTCTATGAGATCATTTCACTCTAGAAGAGGAAAGCAACAGTTTTGTCTTCAAAACTTACTAATAATGGGTAAATTTCAACAGTAATTCGGGCCTTTAAAGCTCTATTTTATCAGGGAGCATTGGAATTTAGTATCTGAGTATTAAGGCTTCCCACTCCTGCTTTTTAAGAACTAACAGCTCTAAAAATTACTCTGACATCTTAATACCTCTGTTTTGCCTCATACTTATAAAACTTGGTATGATAGGTAATCAACAGCCAATACAACTGTGATGGAGTTCTGTATTTTTATCACTTAAAAACTAGAAATTGAGGAATTATGCAGTGGACCTCATTTCTCAAAGAAAACAAACAGACCAAGTCATGTGTCTTTAAAGTAATGGACAAAAATTTTAAAGGAAACAAAATAAATTTGTATGTGTTTGTTTTTAAAATAGTAAAACCTTTTGGATTCCTATGAAATCAAATCAACATATTGGCCTTCTCAACCACAAGAGGGCATCCATGCTTGCAACCTGATCCTCAATATATAAACAGATATATCTACCTACTCATCTATCTATCTATAGACATAGATATGGATATAGGTACAGATATATTTCTTCCTGTTAGATCCCAGCTATGGTATAAAGCAATTTTGCTCTTGGCGATTTCCTCTTTCAGAGCCTCATGATATTTCCCAGTGTTGATAGGAGATGGCACATGAAGTCTAATTTTGCTGTCCATAAAAGCTCTCATGGAATCCAACTTTCTCACTCCTGCAAATGTTATGTCAAATGTCCCATGGTTTTCACTGAGGCCTGATCCAACTCATCTCGAATTCAGAGGGGAACAAACCAATCTCAGAGAAGGGGAACACACAGCTTCCCAAGGATGAGTGTACAAGGTCAAGCCCAGATTTTCTGAAGTCATTTATTACCCCAGAGAGAGGATTTTGGATCACTAAAACCTGCTTAGCATCAGTCTGAACTCATGACTGTCAGAGGTCTTACTATCCCCATAATTTGTTCCACAGACATTTCATTGTTGTGATGAGAGGAGGGTGCTGTTTGTTTTGGTTTTGAACAGGAATACATTTTCCTCTCTGATGCACATAAAACTCTCATTAGAGCCTGTAACAACCATAAAAAGGAACTCTGAAAGCAAATCTGGCCTAGTGGTAAATTATACGCCTAGTTGAAAAAGATCTCACAAACACTGGAGTGTATATGGTAATATTGGAAGTAAACCTCATCTTCCACAAAAAAATAATGTGTATCTTCAGCACCAGAACATAGAGGTTAGCACCAAAAGGTATCAATTGCTACCCATCATTTTAGATGTTTAAATGAGGCAATCACAAGCAGATTATAAACAGCTGCACTCAATAATTAATTATATCAATTACTTCATTTTTACTGTTATGCCTCTCACAGTATTTTGACCAAAAATATTTTTAGCCTCATTTTAGTTTGTGTATACTTTTACAATTTTATAATTAGAACAGAAGTCTGAGCTAATTTCTGTCTTTAAAGGCACACCACTCTGCTTGGAAGGAATTAGTACAAATTTCAAGGCCATCAGAATAGCAACTGGTGGTAGTTTGCCTCAGCATAGCCTTGAACTCATCAAGAATTTTTCTGTGTGTGGATCATACCAGATATATTGTCAAAGACATCTGAAGTCTTCCACACAGTTCAGTACTTTTTATTCTAGCAGCTCTTGGTGTCAGGTAATCAATCACTCAGGCAGCACTGACACTGGCAAAGTAGAGCTCTACTGGCACTGTCATTACCTGGCCCAAGAGAAAAAAAGATCATAGAAAGTGGTGCTATTCAAATAGGTAATACAGAAAGGCCATCAGTAAACTAATTAAATAAAATGGAAGGGCAAATTTCATGTGGCAATCAAATATCTGATGAGCTGTAATCCTCTCTTCAGTGAAAAATATTCAGCTAATGCTTGAGTGCTTGTGGCTGGTTTTACCAGGAGCTGCTCATATGAAATAGCTTATACCCAGCTCATTTTATGTGGCTGTCAATTACAGTGTGATTACAATAGTTAATCCCTAGCACCATTATGGGTTGTGAAAAAACCTGCACACCTGTTTGCTAAAAGCAAAGTTTTCTATATCCACAGAAAACAAAATAGTCTGCAAAATCAAGGTATTTGTAGCAACTTAAAAAGTTACAGATACGATAACATATATACCCGTTATAATAATTTCAGCTGAATTACAGAATTATAAATTAATTTACAATGTCTAGTCCTGTTTGGAAAGTGTACCATACAACATACAAGTTGCAAGTTCCAAAGTGCATAGTCATTTAATGTTAGACCTACTGTTGTAGGTTCCACGGCTTAACCTGAACTTCTGCTTATGTTCTGCTTCCTGTCTTGCATTTAAAAAAAAAAAAAAAAAAAAGACTGAAAATGGCTAGATGCACTGTTTTAACTGTGCTGTCTTTATCTCTAGAGATTTCTTATGCAGAACAAAAATGTATTTGTCTCGTGCATCTTTGTCAAAAACTGTGCTGGCTGAGGGCTAGTGACCCACCTAGTAGTTCTGTCTCACTGAATTCCTTCAGTGTGTACATAGATGACACAAAGAGGTTGTGTTTCATTCCCAAAACAGGACTGGATTCTACTCAGCCAAAGTGTTCGAGCAATTAAGCACTGTCTAAGTCCAAGCCCCTTTGAAACCAAAAGGGAAATCATTCATGTAACTGTCAGGATAAAAGTTAGTAGAATATTACAAGTGTTCTTTTAAATCGTGGACACATTTTAAGAGAAAATACTTGTCTAGTTAGTGTTCTGTTATATAGATACAGAAGTGTAACTAACCAGAAATGTCTAAAGAGCCACAGATCCGTTGCTGACATTTTTTGAGGGATCAGACTATGGCCAGATGGAGAGACCTGCTACGTTTCATGTGCTGTAGAGACCGTTCCCCGAACCACAGCTATCTTGCTGGAAGAAAAAAATAACTACCATTAAGTATTCAAACTCTGATCTTTCTTTTTATATCACCAATATGATACTTCGTATTCTGGTGACAGACTGTCTCAAAACACCCTCAGAAGGACTGAATTAGTGACTTAAAGACACATACATATCCTATGTTGTTCTGCTTGCCCTACTCAGTATTGCTTTTCAAAGTTCATAAATTTCAGAGGTCTAAATGTAGCAGTGCAAGCAGACTAAACACATATATTTAAAGTGGAGTACATTCTGCCCTGTAATATAAAGCCAAAACTCGAGACTATTTCAATGACACAGTAGTTGTGGCAGACATTTGATTTCCTTTTTGTAATGTGTTTTTCAAGAAAACTACCTGCATAATATTCTAGCTTAAAGTGTAGGTCCTCTTTATAAATGTCCTAGTAAGCGCCCATAAGGTGTTCAGTTTCTGGCAGGAAAGATATGAATAAATAGATTTGGGTTTTAGTAATTCATATATTTTCAGGAAACAGCACAATATATTTTAAAGAACACTGCCAATTGCTTTAGAAATGTGATTTTTTTCTAACAAATCTGTAAGAAGTTTTAAAGTTGCCTGATGTCTTTTTTTTGGAAATCCTCTTATCTACTTTTAGGTTTGATCTCTCCTTGATAGTTTCACCTGGCTGAGTTTCAGTCAGGAGTATAGCACATATACCGGCAAACGTATAATGTAGAAGACAGTATGGATGTCATGTACTGATGTACGTTGCTTTGTAGCAATATATTTCTTGGCCTTCCTGTACAAGATTAGATATACTGCTGCAAAGCACTATTATACCAGGTGCTTTATTTACACCTGGTGCATATCAGAAAGAAAATCTTTACTGTGAGGGTGGTGAGGCACTGGCACAGGTTTCCCAGAGAAGCTGTGGCTGCCCCCTCCCTGGCAGTGTTCCAGGCCAGGTTGGATGGGGCTTTGAGCAACCTGGTCTCGTGGAAGGTGTCCCTGCCCATGGCAGGGGGGTTGGAACTAGATTATCTTTAAGGTCCCTTCCAACCCAAAACATTCTATGATTACATGCCATTATGACTGTGTTTAGAAACACAGGAAGGTAGAGTTAGGCTGTGCTATTATACCAGTACATCTAAAGTGATGTAGCTTTCTATCTAGTTAAGACGTTAGTCATGTGAGTTAACAGCCACTGCATCTTGTCTAGTGTGGTTCCTCATTCTAATTTTCCTGTCTGCACACAGGCATCATTGATGATAGCAGCAGCCGTGTGCTGAACTCTTGAAACAACATAAATGACTTGATGTTGTGCATGAGGTAGGTAATATCCTGCAGTTTCTCTTGCACATATGTTTTCCTCTACTCAGAGTCTCATTCACTTTGCAGGTGAAAGCACAGGTGTAAATGGAAGGAACCACTGGGAGTGTGAGGCCAATTTGTTGCTTTGCACGTCACACTTCAAAGCACAGTATTAGACAATGACCCTTCTCTTTCTGGACCTATAATTTTTAAAAGGAAGTCATATTCTATCTTTTAATGTGCTTTTAATAGAACCTAATCTCATGAAGCTACACTTGCTAAGGTGAAAATTTGTTAGCTCTCCTTTAACAAAAAGTTAATCTAAAAGGGTTAATGTGAGTCTTAAATCCCAAAGAATTAAAACCAAATTACACTACACTTTGAAAGCTAATTATACAGAAGCATACAAAAACATCAGAGTATTATTACAATATCTCTCTATATATAATATGTGCAAAATTCAATATACAAGCTTCTTGTTACTCATCCACATTTTTTTTCAAAATAATGTAAACCTTAACTTATTTGAACCAGTATAAGTAGTTTGATGTTACTCCTGGGAAACAAAGATTGTCGGTACAAGAACCTCCATAGCTTGGAGGACAAGCCGAACAGGGTACTCCTACTTTATATGGTGCTTCTCCAATCCAATTCCCCCTGAAAATGAAAAAGGAAAAAGAATGCTTAGTAATTTCAGAGAGGAAGAAAAAAAATTAATTAACCATAATTGTTTTGAGTGACTGAAATTAATGTTTTCAGTGATATCCTATAAATGCCTTGTTACTGAAAACATACATTCATATATTTCTATATTACTGACAAACTGATTCCCAAAAACTATCAGGAGAATGACCATGTCACCCTAGACCAGTGATCCATTCCATGTTCTTTAGCGTCTGTGGTGAAGTCTCAGTCTTCTTGCTTTTGCTACAAGTGATTTTTGATTCTTTGAGCCTGGGACAAAGTATTTTTTACTGGAGGGCTATATTTATGAGAAATTAGCAACATAAACATTGGTGCAAGGTTTTTCTTGACCACATTTTGTCTGGCAGTTACCTTAAAAGCTCATCTTTGGAAGGTGGGAAAACAAACTGAGCTAAATCTTATTCTTACGTTGCACTACCCTAAATCCACATTGTGAAGCTCTGAGGCTGAATTCATGGTTAGAGAAAAGGGAAGACGAAAACAATTTGCACCAGTAATGTATTAACAAGAACTGTAATTTGGGCATTTGTAGGGGTCTCATAGATGTTAATGGGAGGAGAAGGTGCGCCCACGTTTGGTGAGTAGAGCTGTGTAATAGAGCCCAGGGGGAAAGGGGTACAAGTCTGAAGAGTGATCATGTGAAAAGAGGTAACTGAAAGACAAACATCTGAAAAACTCATCCAGACTTTTAGGTGCTTCTATAAACCCCAGGCTTTTAGAGATTCCTTTAACACTGTGATGTAGGCAGAAAGAAAGTTAAAATTAGATTTTTATTTAAATGTTATGTCTCACTGAGCAGAGAACTTTAGTTTGCATGTGACGTGGTATAGCAGTGAGTAATGCAATTATTTAAGAAACATTTTCTCATCCACCACCTCCCAGCCAGTAACATTGGATCAAAAGCCTTGGTCTGGGTTGTGCTTTGGAAGAAAGTAGGAATCTCTCAAATAATTGCTCATTCCTGCTTCTCTTCCAAATGGGTACAGCAGACTGAGTGCTCAGAAAATAAATTTAGTTTGATAACAGATATGGAAATCAAGAAAGAGTTTGCTGAAAGCCGATTTCTGCTTAATTCTCTAGGCAATGCATGGCTGATTTCTGCGAGTCCATTAGATAATCAGGGGCAGGGCCTTTCTAAACTTGGCAATTATCCTCAACTTTTTTTTTTCCTGATTTCAGAAGCATAGATATTTATCAGCATTACAGCATGGCATCAGTGAAAATTACTGGAGTTCTAAATCCTGAATCTTTGCCAAATTTCAGTTTTAATAACTCAGATCGGGGCTGTAATACTCACCCCCTTCTTTAGAGGAGTTTCTGATGTGCTGGTTACTTAGAAGGACACAGCTTTTATTGACCAGCAAAGAGACTTCTGCATGTGTTTCAAGGACTCTAAGCCAAATGTCCTTAACTCAATTAATTCTTAGAAACATAAACATAATCCAAGCAAGACCACTCAATATCCTTTTTGTGACTGCAAGAAGTAGATGTGAAAATCCCGATTCCACTACCCATGAATCAAAGGTCTACTTAAAATCTCACCCAGAGAACATACTTGTAACTCCAGGCTTTGATGTGCTGTTTGAAAAACTGGAGGGTTTAAACTGAGAAATTATAAAATATCATTAATTCATTGTTAATTGATACACAAACAATGCATCAGTTTTCAATAATGCCTAATGTATAAAACCATTCTTTTCCTATATATGAACATGAAAGATGTATTCTAGGAAGTTTGAAAATTTTAATGTTTTTTTTCCAAATGGAGATACATAAAAAATAATATTTGGGTTTCTCTTATAAACTTTGATTTCACTTTGTGCATGTTGTAGAGCTAAAAGTCAGATACAGTTTTTGCTGCCTGATCTTTGCTCCCTTACATTCATTACTTACCACCCTTTTCTAGTAGATATTAAAGTCAAAGGACAGAAATATACTTGATTTCCAGAAGCATTTTTCTCCCAAGTCAGTTTTCTTACTAAATCCTATTCTCTTTTAAGTTGCAAAATCCTTAAAAATTCTTTTACTCATGTAACAGCTAGAATAATGACATATTCTTGCATTTACTTTACCACAAATGGACCTGTGCCACCAAGAGTTTATGGAAAACATGCTCAATTGATTATACTTAGATTCCTATACAGAACTATGGCTTTGCCTAATATACAGTCAGAGAAACCAGCCATCTACATTGTCCATGCTGCTTTTGAAGCACTTGTCCAAACCAGACCTCAAATCGAAGCTCTCCCAGAGCCACACTTTATTGATTCATTCTGCACCCAGACGTAAGTTTGGGATTATGTCTAGGAAATGCTGGGACAAAATTCATTTCTTCATTTCAAACTAACACAGATCTCTGCACAGCTACCTGATACAGGGCCACCTATGGGTGTATATGACCTATACTTTGAAGAACCTTAATTTGGAAGGCAAGATGAGATTTGTAGATACTGAGCCTAGGTAGACAGACTTTGTAGGAAACCTATGCTATCGATACCTTTATGTAGCATGGTCATTAAATACAGGTATCTTGTGGGCAACAACATGTGTTCACAGTAAATCAACAGCCTGATCTGCTGTGGGATTGCTTACCTGAGGAAGTCTAGCTCACCATGAGTATATAATATAACAGAGTGAAGAAATAAGGAACCAAAAGCAGAGTCGGCACAAAGGAGGAAAACAAAAACCAAATTAAAATAATAATAACAACAATAACAGAAAACAAGTTTTTGGTTTTGTTCCATACACATCAGGTTATTTCTTTTTCTTCCTTGTACATCAAAGTCATGCATTTACTGTATGTTCAGACATAAAGTTAGAATGAAGGAGCAGCCCGCAGAAAAAGCACAAATAGAGGTCAAGCTAGAGAAAAAGGAGTAGCAGTCCTATGAGATGACCAAAACATGCATGAAGTATAAAAATAGACATATTAAAAGAAAGCAACTCACTTTGGGGCATAGTTGCATACCAAGTAAACAGCTCGTCGCCAAACAGATCCCCAGACGTTCATATTGTGGCATGTGTGGATTGCGCAGCCTATACGATTGGAAGTGGCCCAAACCATCTGAATAAATATTTATTATTGGTGAAGTCCAAATTGAAAAGAAATATATAGATATACATTTATTTGAGAGAGAGCTATAAATACATCACAAAAAAGTCCAGCTTTGGACGGTAGATTTTGAATAGAAGAATGTAATTTATATAACCTGTGTGTAATGGGTGCACATGGGTCCATAACATCGCATGGGGCACCTGGGGTTGCAATCCTGAGGATAAGGGAAAGCATAATCCTTCACCTCATCATACCACGGCTTTACCAGCTGGAGAATAGATCGATACCTGGGTTTATTTAAAATACAGAAAGAAACATATGTCATTTTAGATTTAGGTATTTTGGAACTTTTTGCTGCTAATTCCCCTGATGCAAATCACCTAAATATACATTTCTCCACGCACCAGTAGGGGCACAGCATTAAGCAATAATACTCTTAAGTCAAATGAAGATAGATGGATATCATTTATTGCTAGAATATCAGGTGACATTTGCATCAGTCTAAGATCTAGATCTCAAAGGCTGTTCAAAGGCTGACAAAATAACTATTTTGTTTGGTATCTGCCTACCTTCCAGTTCTTACAGACAGATTCTGGCCCAGGAATCTCAGTAAGTAGGAAGGTCCATGGTCCCAAATACATGTAGCAGCCCAAGCCTCTGCAGATTTAGCAAGAGTTTCATCCCAAACCTGACAAAATAAAATCTCCTTAGCAGTAGAACAGAAAAAAACAAATAGCAATCACAGTGCAAGAACACAAAAAGCAAGTATCTTACAAATATACTATCGTAACACATCAGATCTATAACTAGGCAGAGAGCTATTGAATTCAGAAAACTGTGGGGCAGGATGTACACAATCTAGCAGGATTGCCTTATTGCTGGACAGAATTCCTGCCCACATCGTCAGAGAAAGCCAAATATTCAGATGTCTCTCTTATTTTCTGGAAAAGCCCTTCACTGAACAGGCATTCTACCATTTTCCCTTCTGTGTTGATGAGATCAATGTGTGGAGAGGAGTGAAACATTGGATGGGACTCAGAAGGTTAAAGTGAAGGAGAGGTAGACGAGGAAGAACAATTCAGCACAGGTATTACATACTCCACAAAACTCCAACACATTTGAAATAGGATCTCAAGAGTATCTATAGACAGAGAGAGTGTGTGTGTGTCAGCTTTTCATATTTGAGGCAACAAGGTCAAGAAATGGGATTCCACAAAAGCAAAGACTATGGACAGTTTCCAGGTGCAGTATGAGTTTCACCACTTTATTCTGCATGGGAGCTGACATTGCTCCCTGCCTGTAATAAAAAGATAACAGCTCTGTAAGAAGAGAGAATTTGACTTCGTATGTTCTCCAATGATAGGAACATGACAAGTGAACTTAAAACACTGTCTCCTTTATATGCTTTGCCTGATCATTTACATGCTTGATTTGTAACTCTGCTGTTTTCTTCACAGCAGATAGGCTTGCCTCAGCAATAACAGAGATATCAGCAATAGAACCTACTGCACCACTGGAGCTCCAGATAAAGCATGTCTCACTGGGACATCACAAGTACACACAAATTCTAGTATATCTTAGTGTTTAAGAGATACTCAAGTAGGCTGTAGATCCTGGAATGAGATGTACATTTTGACTACCCCAAGTTGAGTGTTTTGGTGCAGACAGTTTTAGTGAATCGCAGGTAGAAAGACAGGAACAGAAGGTGGTAAAATTGCGTACCCAACCCATCACAGATTGTTAAACACAAACACAAACTTACAAATCTTCAGTGGCTATGAAACAAAGAGTACGCTTTATGAGGTATGAAATAAGAGGCAAAGTCAGAAATAAACTTATCAAAGGATAAGGTGGCCCACATGACAAATAATCTTTGTACTATGAGCTAATAATGATTCCTAACACTGAACTCATCGTTTAAATTTTGCATACCTGCAGAGTGAAAAGACTGATCATGGGCTAGGGCAGTAATTCATGCCCTGACTCTGTCTGGTAGTTTGTTACATTTCTCTAAGTGAAAAGGACAACATTTAATAAATTTTATGAAACTGCTATACCAGTGAACCAAGCTTTGCTAATAAGGAGTGGGTGAGGTGCCTCCTACATTAAAGCTGAAGAAGTGCAAAAGAGATCAATATGGAACCCTAATGCAAATTATCTTCCATTCAAGTGGAACCACTTTAGGGAACATAAGATGGATAGTGCTTAAAGCAGAGCAGAATTAATTCACATCTGTTTGTAAAAGGTCCCAAAACAAAGTGAAAGCAAATTGCCAGTAAAAGGGCAAAACAGAGAAGTGTTAGGAAGAAGCATTCTAAGAAGGAATAATCTTCAGGCCAGGGAACACTTGAGTTCAGCTCTGAAAAATGAAGAGAGTTTCTCAGAGGAGTTAAAGTCTGTAACTTGGGAAGAGAAGGCTAAGCTGGAGCACTAGGATACAAGAGAGGAGACCCCAGACTGCTATGGCACCATTCAAAACCCAGGAGATGCTCCAGGGCCCAAGGGGAAGAAAACTGCACAGGCATTCCTTCTGCTTTGTATCTCTGCCATTAAGGCAATTAGCTGCAAAAAACCCTTTAAAATTTCTGTGGTATATAAGCCGTCCCCTTCAAGAGGGGGCAACAGTAAGTACCAAAGAGGGGGCAACAGTAGGTACAAGCATAAAACTGTGCCTGGGGACTGTGCCTGAGAGGCCAGGGCCACAGTCAGCGTTTGGAGCCTGCCCAGGCCCAGGGGAACAGAGAAGCACATGGATCCAGCGCGTGGGTCCAAACACAGCTGCCTGGTGTGCATCCACATGGGGCAGCTCCGCCAGGACTGCGACACCCCATAAACACCCTCCTTTGCTGGGATTAATCATGCTTCTGGCACGAATGCTCCCTGCCAGGAGGCTGAACATGAGGTTTGCGTGCTTGCTCCCAAGTGACCTGGCTGCAGTCCCACAATAATCTAAATGTGTACTGTATTTGCACAAATAGCACCAAGCTCCTGATTTCCACCCAGCATATTTTCGTGTACTAAATTGCCTCGCAAAATAGCATGTTAGGTGTTTGAAAGAAATGTGAAGACTGGATTAGGTTTTCACTATTAATGCCCTCTCTAAACTAGGCATGGCACCCGCCTTGGGCAGCAAGAGCACTGCCAGTCTACTTTCATTTCTCCTTAGCTTCATTTTCTGGTTCTCAGGAATCATCTGCAGCATTTGACGGTAAAGTTTCAGGAGCTTGTTTCAAACACAGTTAAAAAGCTGTGGGTTTGGCATGTAAGCATTACTGTGATATATAGTGTGCTCTGCTTTCCATTATCTATTCACTCTTGACCACTTTCTGGACATATGGAATTTCTGGCAAACAGAAGAGAAAGAAAATAACCACTGAATAAGAAAGAAGGGGGAGGGGAGCATATGCAGCACCTTTTAATTTCCTCCATTCCTTCATTAGAAGGCTGGTGAAAAGCCTCTGTACAGAGTTCCCTCCCGCTATGTAAATCATTTGTATTTCATGGGAGAAGGTGAAGTGCTTCACCTTTATTTTATTTTCTTAGAAGAAAAGATGGTCTCAGTCTCTCTAGGACTAGCTCCAGATCATCTCCACCAGAAAGACAATTAATATGGGCTGAAGCTGAAAAATTATTATCTCATAATGACCTAAAAATCTTCTAATCTCTAAGATCCTGTACCATGAGTTCACTCTTTTCAAAACAAGTCTGATCCTGAGTCCACACTTATATTAATCTGTATATCAGTTCTGTCCCCTGTTTTGTGCAGGTAAGAAAACAGGGCAAAAACATTTAGATTTTTGAACCCATGAGGCTTCATTGCTGCACATAGATAAACAGCATATAAAGAAATAAAGAAGTATCCTAAAAAGAGAAACTGAAGTAACCTGAAAGCCAGAGAGACAGTTTATGTATGAGGATAAATTTAAAATCTCAAGGTAATTAGCAAAGAGTTTAAAAAACAGTATGATAAACAAAATTATAAACTCTGAAATGGTGGCTGATCCAGTGTTCCTACTAAATATGTTAGAGAAAGACGTCTTACATGAACACAAAACTGCAAAAGCGAAAAGGGAGAAAGATTTGCACACTCAGTGCTCAAGATCTGAGGAGGTGACTCATCCTCAAATGCTAATCATGAAAACTCACAGTGCCAAACTATGCTCATTCTCTCCCTGGGGATAGCAAATCTTCATTTGCTAGGTCGTTAGTAGTTGTGGAAGCAGTCACTTTCCTTCCACCCAGTATAAAGATCACCCTCCCAGACACACCAGATCACTGATTTATTTGGTCCAGCATGGAAACCTTCCCCACTCCTCAACTGGGTCTAACTGAGCTGCGATAGAGTTAAAGCATCTCAACACACTTCCACTGGCAACTTGAAGTGAACATCCTTTGGCCAATTTATTTTTCTTTCTTCAGCCAAAGATTATTTTCCTAGAAAGCTGTCCGACTGTGCTCTCTGCACTGCTCCCTGCAAAACTACACTTCAAAACTAGATTTCGCTTGAAAATTGTCAAGAGGACTGAATACAGGGAACAGGCCAGTGCTTCTACATGGGGAGTTTTAACATCAGAGACCACTTTATGAGGCAGCTCTGGGGTGTTCTCTTCACTCTCTGCAGAGCACATGCTGGTTGAGAGTTAGGACTAAAATCTTAGCATTAATAAAGTCAGCAGGAATTTTGCCAGTGAGGCCAGAAGTTCACCAAAGATGGGGTTTTTTTGTTTGTTTTGTTTCATTCTGTAAACAAAGAGTAAAATAAACTCTTTTATTCCCATAATGTATAATAAGCAATGGAGCACAAAACAAAATCTCTTTAATTCTGAATGAAATTTCTTGATGCCCAAAAAGAAAGCTTCCTTCCCCAAAGGAAGCCTTTTAATGTTGTGGGTCACAGTTCCCTCATACCCTCCCTTTCTATAGCTGTTTCTATAGCTGTCTCTTAGACAATTTATATGTAGAAGGGATAGAGTTGCTCTTTTTTGCTTTGTTGGAACAGCTTTGTTGGAACACGAGGTCTTGATCACAACTATTCTCTTATGGTGAGGCTGAATAAACATGATGAAGAAGAAGAGAAGCAACTGCAATATTACAAAAATCTGTCCACAACATTTGTTGAAAAATAATTGGTTGTTCCCTTCCTACATTGATAATTTGATGAAGGGTGTACATAACCATTTTTAACCATAATTTGAATTTAGAAAGACTGTTCTTCTGCTCATTCTCATTACAGTCAGAATTGTACTCCTATTATCAATCACTCAAACAGAGTAGCTTTCTTTTGACAGACTTCTGAGGGGGAAAACCCGGTTGCAGAACAGGAGGTAAAGCTGAAAGCAACGATGTACTTCAGACAGCAACCTCACTACTTTATCTGTAAGTAGAAAACATTGAACAAGTTTACCAAAGCAAATTAAATGAATCACTCTTAATCCGAATCGCTTGCCTGACTGCAAGCTTTCTAAAGGACTGCTGTATTATTGCAAACATACTACTACTCTGGATATATTTACCCTGTGGTAATTTTAGTTGAAAAGTAAAAAGTTTCATATTCCTAGTTTTAAATGCATTACTGCAACATCTATTAGCACAGCCTGAATATGCAGACTTTGCTGAGAACATCTGTGAGTGATGGATATATGTAATAATGGTTAAATTACACTGCCTAAAACAGAGCAGGGATTCAAAGCAACATTCTCAGGGTCTGAAGCCCATCATTGGTGATAATGAAACATCAGGCCTCGGGATTTTGATGGGGTCTAGGAACTGTGTCATTTGGGATCTGTATCTTTATTAAAGAAGGGGACATACTCACTACAGGCCTTCAGTATGATTAGGTGAAATAGTTAATATCAGACCCTCCTTAAGGACCTTCTGTTTCATAGAGCACCTCTCTTCACTGCACAACAGGTTGGAGGCCTTTTAGTCTGCCTTCATAATATTTGTACTGTGTAATTACATAAGGTTAGGAAACTAAAGCTTTTTCTTTGTGTAAGGTCCGATTCAGGACATCTGGATAGCAATGACACTCATGATATGACTGTGCTTTTTCCTTAAATTAACCTGTCTCAGTAAGATGGTCTAAACACAGGCACCACAATGTTTCTGCCTGGAACTAGTATTAAAACACCTGGTTTCCAGCTGTCTTTGTGAAATGTCAGTTGGCAGTCCACAGGCCTCTAGAAAGCAGTCCATGTCTCTCAGAGCTCAACTTGGCCTTCCAGAGGATGCCAACACCTGCAGAAAACACTACATCAGGTCATTTTCTGAGATTTTTCCATAGCTGGAAGAGCTAGAAACATACTAAATAAGTGCATTTAATAAATATTAATTTCATAATTTGCTGATTAGGAGGAAAAGCTTAATCACAGAAGTGGCCATGTATGTCTATTACCTTAGCTTCTTGATCACACACCTTAACGTTTCTCATTGCTTTAGAGAGAACTTTTTTAACATTTAGCAAAAAGAGAGGAGAGAGAAGATTTCCTTACTCTGTCAAGGCGTTCTCTCATATTTTGAGTAATACAAATGAGTTCTAGGATGTTATAGATCATCCAAAGTATCACTAGCTAAGTCAAGAAAGGAAAGGATGAATGTCTTGGAACTTTACATAAACACTTGATGGATGCTTTTCTTAAAAACAGACAATCCCAACCACTGCAAGTGTAAAAATGTTATATTCCTAAATTGCTTTTATGTATACCAGAATATGCTAATGACTTGTTTCCCATTTTTGCAAGATAATATCTCCTCACTATTTGAAAAATAAGCAGAAGTTCAACATTTCATAATTTTAAAATTAAAAAAAACCCACCCTGGCTTCTCTATAAATATCCAAATGGGCATCCATTTCTATTACATATCTTCAACACAATATCAAATAAAAAGACAGACAATTCATAATTTTCACTTTCTATGTTGTTGACACCTATCCTCAGATTTATGATCTGATTGGTAAATTCTGCAAAACATGCTGTGATTTTTTTTTCCCCCACGGAAAGCAATTACTGGCTTCCTCCAAAGTCATCAGTAAGGTCTGTCAACATTTTACTGCATTTACTATAGTGCTTAGGGATATAGATGGGAACTGTCAGTGTTAGGTTAACGGTTGGACCAGATGATCTTCAAGGTCCTTTCCAACCTAGTTGATTCTGTGATTCTGTAAGAGTGATGTTACATTGTGTTTTTTCTGACAACTCACTACTTCAAAAGTAAAAATAAAGTACATGGAGATAAAATGTTTATTTCAGCTTTCGTACAGGTAGACAAAAAGTACTGTAGAATACCTCCTAAGTAAAACAGATACTTAAAACAGTAATAACTTTAGAGACAAAAAGGTAAATTGAAAAATAACGGTTTAGCTGTCCCACCAGAGATGCCACATCTGAGAAAGAATAACTGATACTGTCACCTGGAATTGCATCCCTTTGCAAGTTCTTCTTAAAGTCCAGAATTTGGAAGAAGAGGAAGTTAAGATCCATTATTGCTGGCAAATATGGGGAGTGCAAAAAAAAAATCAACCTACTCTTTGGTAGTCTGGTTCTTCTATATGCAATGTGTGGAGAAGGGAGAAGTATTATTCAGATGAGGATAACCATTATAGCCCAGGATTACTTTCCATGAGAAAGCTAAAACATTTTTAACTTTTTTCCTAATTTTCTGATATTTAGAGACAAAAATTTATCTGTTTTCAGATTAATCAGATACCTTCCCTGAAGTTCAGAATGCAGATTTCCAGTGACAAAAGAAAATATCTGACTTACTATTGTTATACCTTCATGCATACCTTGTTGTATGAGAGACTATCATTACTGAAGCAAATGGCAATGAACTCTCCTCTCTCTCCAAGTAGTCTGAGATGGTCATTAATGACACCCGATAACAAGAATTTGTGACCTAATGTGGTGGTTTAAGCCCTGCTGGGACCGGAGACCACGTTGACGTTGCCCCTCTCCCACCCTCAGCTGGTCAGGCTGGAAGTGAGGCACAAACCCCGGGTTAAAATAAGAAGAAATTTAATACAACAGTGTGATAAACAATCTGAACAACAACAGTAGCAATGATAACAGCGATAAACAGTAATAACAGTAAACAAGACAAAAGATATACAGAGAAATACCGCAATGGTTACAGACAGCTCGCTCGCATGCTCCCCATCACCAAAGCCACAAAGGAAAAAAGTTCCCGCGCTCCCACACCCGGACCTGACATCAGCACGGTATGAATAACCCAGCTGGAGATCTCTTCCCCCTCTCTGATGGGGAAACTTAACCCTATCCTAGCTGAACCAGGACACCTAAATACAAAGGGAGCAGAATAAACAGTGATACACTGTATTCATGCTCTTCTCATTCTGTGTGGATATCTGTGTGTAAACTGGATGTTTTTGGAAGCATATAACTTTACAGCTCTCAATGTCCCAAAGAAAACATGAAAAAAATGTTAGAAGTAGGAGCGCTCCTTCCCTGAGATTGCCAGCAGACAGATTGCTAGATGGAAGATATGGGCTGACTGGGAAATCCATAAAGATATGTTTTTAACCTGGTAGCCAAGGGGGGCCTGCTAATGATCATTTCAAAGCATTCAAGCAATACAGAACTGTGCTTCCATTCTTCTTTTGCCATCATAATCCTTAATCTTTCCTGGCTCAGTTTCATGGCCAGTAGCAAGGAAGCTCCCCTCACTTGCACAAGAGTACAGGAGAAACCTCCGGAGAGCATTGCTCTGAATACTAAATACCAGCAGCAGCCCTCAGTACTTTACTGGGTTTTTTGTTTGGTTTTGGTTTTGGTTTTAAGATGACATATCAGCTAGGATAATAGTCTGCATATTTCTCAGTGGTAAAACAAGTATTTTAAGCAAAACATATATATCACAGTCACTCACTACCCTCCTAGGGATTTCCTGAGTGCCTGATGTCCCTGACACCGTGACAGCCACAGCATGACTGGCCTCTCAGCTGGCTGCTGCTGACCGTACAGCTGGAGTCACAGGCACCAGGTACAGGTTTGAGCAAAAATCCAGAGCAAACAGGTGAAGTTCACTGTTTTAATCACACTGCTCTTCAACCGTTTATTTACACGACTGTAGTAACATGATGAAATTGCAAATGAAATGTGGGGATATGCAATTCGAATACAGTTGTACGTCAACACTGTTACATTTTGTAGTAATAGAAAGCGGCAATTTGCTTGCCAGTTTTGGCATCTTATTTGTCATTAATAACATATCATGTTTATTGTGGACTCACATTAGTGTCTTCAGATTGTTATATGTCACAAAAAAATCCACAGTGGTTCCTACACACCTCAGAAAGGTGGCTGGTAGGTCCTTCTTTTGGCAGTAATCAGACAAAAAATTAACCTTTCTACCTCAGACTTCTGATTTTATTCTCCATTAGCCCTGTGCTTCTGCTTGTTTGCCCACCTGAAGATCAGAAGCTCTTACTTCCAGAGTGTCAGCAAGTGGGAGAGAAGAAAACCTCAAGCGATTTCTTCCTGTGAGAAAAACGTTGGGAAGCTGAGAGATAAAATCCGACATGTCCAGCCCATCTGTGCAGCTGCACTCCACAGCTGCTAGTGCAAGTCCCAGAATGGATTAGCAGATGTAGGCTCCTACCCTTCAACATGTAGGTCTTGTCCTCATGGGTCATTCAGCCATGCAGCCTTGCACCGGCCGTACCACTTGCACGTGTGGTGGCCGTTTCTCAGAAATCCCACAGCAGCATGCAGGGCACGCCACAGTCCCCTTGCACAGCTTCTCCTCGTTTCATTTGTACAGGCAAACCTGTAGTATTTTCAGGTTCAGAGGCTTTCTGTAAGACCCCCCACCACGTCCACTACCCCAAATCTGGCACATAGCTTAATAAAACAAGCCACCAGCCCTTCCACCTGCATGCTTTTGCAGCAGAGTAACTGAAAGAGCCTCATCTCTTTGCCTTCACTTTTTTCAATACATACTGTGTGATGAAAACATATGAGCTCATTGGAATTTATAGACAGATTTGGCAAACTTTATATATTTATTTGGGCTCTGAGATCATTTGGACTCTAGGCTGTCTCTCTCTCTCTCTCAGAATATGAATACTTTTTGCTCTCAACTGCCACCTGTTAGAAATTTTACTGTGCATACTGTAATTGGTGCCTACCACATGTGCAAGTCCCTTCCCAAATGTTAGGTAATAATTAGAAAGTTTACACAGAAAATTGGCAAAGTCTACCCTCTAGAGAAAAAAATTCTTGATGGGGATCGCAGTTCTGTACTTCATTCTTTCACAAATAAATGGAGGGTTAATACATCAAGCTGCTTGTCCAATACTCCACTGCAACTTAAAGTAAAACTGTGCAATGTTTTATAGTCAATTTACTCTCATATAACCAAACCTCTAAACATCTGATTCACACTTCTGAAGGCCTCAGTATTAGAAGGTCTCTCTTATAGTAATCAGGGCATCACGAGACAGATGTCCAAGAAACCTCACTGCCAGAAATTCTTTTCTTATGAAAATTCAAGTCTATATTTTATACAAAAGTTTATATTCCTGGGTATCTATTTGGCCCAAATTCAAAGTGCTATCATTTGAAGCCTGGCCACTGCTAATAGTCAATTTGTTTCTTCTAAAGGTTGTACACATTTCTTTTCATGTTTGGCACCAGGCTTTTAAACAATAAGAAACCAAGAAAATTGGTAGGCTGTCAGATTTAATAACAATAAGCTTCCCTGATATGCTATTATTTGTTTAGGTTTTGGAAAAGTTAAATATCAGAGCTACATATCTTAAAATATTCCATGCTTTCCTAACCTACTGCAAGGCATATTTTAGTTGGCAAGAGCTTATCTCAGAAGTGGTAACAAAAAGGACCAAACTTTGTCTAGCTCCATGTCACCCTGACAATTGGTCATAAATCTGAAGAGGAAGGTGTCTGACCTCTATCGTTTTAAATAT
This sequence comes from Athene noctua, assembly GCF_965140245.1. Lineage (NCBI taxonomy): Eukaryota > Metazoa > Chordata > Aves > Strigiformes > Strigidae > Athene > Athene noctua. Next base: position 35,087,558 of record NC_134038.1, read on the forward strand.
GATCAGAGTAAACTGCCTTTTCTGAAAACCACAAAATGTGAATGAAAAATGTATTTCTTTTGTGGTGTTTCGTTTCTCTCCTATATGAAAAACATCCACACTTGTTACTTTCTTTTGTCACTAACCACTGAAGCTTTTCATTAAAACAAAAAATGTTCTTAATTTCTTTAAAAGTTTTCAAAGAAAATACTTATTATTTTCTAAGTAGCTCTAACTGAAAGATATGGCAGCATGACACAAAATAGCACCTTCTTCTTTCTGCAGGATAAAGAATAAGAACAATAGTTCTTTATTCTCAGAAGATCAATTTAAGTTTCTTTCTCTTGATACAGATTAACAGATATCACTGTACAGATAGAGATGCAAACCCACTCCATTCTCAGTTGACAAAAATAGACCTCAAACCCTATCCCAGAGCACCCGCAGTCACATTCATACATGGAGGTGTGGGTGCTGAAGACAGTATTCTGTGTACAAAAAGCAAACAAGTGGTTATCCTAGGGTTTCCATCTCTTGCTGTCTTTAGGATATACATTTCCACAGACTCGGAAAGACTATTCTTCTTCTCAGATTTTCTTTTCAGGTACGGAAAGAGGATAAAAATATTGAGAGGTTTAAGGTTACTATCATCTCCATTCATGTATGAAACAAAGTACTGTGTACTTTGGATCAGGATTCTTGTGAAAAATGCCCTGTCTCTGTTTTTAGCCAAGAAGTTCAAGAGGTGCTACATTTAATAATAAAGGAATGTCTAATTCTGAGGGCTCTGGACAGGCTGCTTTTCTATCTGAGACTCTGCTAGGTTGTTTTTTGTTTGCTTAAACTCCTAGAAGGCTTTCTGCTAATGCTAAATTTAAATAATGTAAATATTCTCTTCTAAAACACCATCAAGATGGATGTTTTAAAATTCTTATGCATAAAACATTGGAAAGGAGCTCTAATACCAAATCAAGTTTAACACAGTCATTCTTTATCACAATATTTATCAACAACAGCATTTTTGGGGAAATTCTTCAGATTTTTCAAGGAACGCCTTCCAGGAAAGGTCCTTTTTGCTCAACTCTTAAACACATCTTCTGTCATTCACCCTGAACATAATTGATGGCTTTTGTACTTCATATAGCTAGCATCCACTTGGATTTGACCCTAGATGAACAATCAGCTTAGTTACTGAGACCGAACGGGGGTTCCTAGCCTTTTATAGATGAAACTACTAGAAAAAATTAGCAGCATCCTGCATCTCACTGATACCCCACAAGTAGGACAGTGGTGCAAAAGCAAACGGATAAGTGAATAAACTCACCTGTGAGGCAAAAAGAGAAATAGTTAACTCTATTGTGCCAATATTAGCAGAAAGTGAGCTCCATCTACTCTTGCTTTTTTTCAGCTTACTGTCAGTTGCCATGTTTTGCCTCCACCGCAGAAAAAGGCTGAGTTTACTGTAAAATGACTGCTTCTTTTCAAAGCTGTCAGGCAGACAGACACCCCTAACTATAACCATGTAAACCACATCAGTTCTTTAAGGTTGCTTCTGATTTCCTGAGAGGATTGATATTCCAGAATTCATTAGCCTGTGATCTTCAGACAATCCTGATGCTGGTTTATGGTACCAGGCAGAAGGGACATACGCAGTTGGCTAAACAGAAACATTAAGTGGTAGGAGGGAGAAATTGGAACCAGTGAACACATTTCACCCTTACACCGCTTCTCATTGGTTCTCTGCTCACTTATCTATTCCATTATAGGGCAAGCTCAAAATTCTGGCAAACTGGGATAGGTGGATTACACTGGGGAAACTTCGAGCTCCTTGATATCTCTCCTCCCAGAAGACTGGGATGAAGAATACTTAGATTGTCTTTGTGCTCTGGTATGATGAAAAACAGATTAAGATCTTTGTACCCTGAGTCATCATCTGATTACTTTTTTTCAACCTTCACCATGTATATAGGACTTAAGGGAACAGAGCCATTCAATGGAAAAAGTAGGCTGCCAGTAACTTCTAGGGTAAATTCTCTGTCGCATTATGGCACTTGGGTCTTTAAAACATTAATAGTTAAAATGATGGACCTAATCTGCTTTGACTTTTAAGGGTGCTGTTCACTGATTTAACAAAAAGAGCTGTAAATGAAGCGCAACTGTAATTTGTTCCAATATGCAGAAACACTGTAAAACATGCATGTGGAAATTAAGGAAGCATTATATGCATGCATGCATCTTAATTATTGACAAGAAAACTGTCAGTAAATATGTAAAGGGTAATGTCTGAAATGAAAAGGGAGAGAAATTCTATTGGGTAGTTAAAAAGTGCATGTAAAGATTAATTATCTGAGTTTTAGAGTGAAATATTTAGGTTGGACATTTGGAAATAATTTCTATTCCTAAGGTGAAATATTTGCCAAGAGATGTGACTGAGACAGCATCACTATATGTGTTCAGGAGTAGACAAGATGAAAACCATATGTATTTAATGCAGAAGGAAGTCCTGCAACAGGGCAGGAATAAACTATATGAATTAAGAGATCCTATCCAACTCATTAGACATAAATCTTGAAGAAACTAGCCCTGCAATCCTCACTCACAGACATAGATGATTTCAGTGGGACCATGTAGAGGAGCCAGGGCAAACAACTCAAAGAACAAAATGTCCTCTAAGATTTAGAATGGTCTGTAAGAAACCACATTGACAACAGCAAAAAATAGGTAAACAAGTATCAGAAATGCTTTTGAACTGGAGAGAAAAAACAAATTAACTCACTTTTTCCAAGTCCATTTAAAAGGCTTTAGGTATTAATTAGGACTTTGGAAAAACTGAAGTCGTTTTTTTCTCATTTTGTCTTACCCGTCACCTATTGCATATTCACAGAGCATTTTTAAAATCACCTTGACAGAAAATTTTATCAAGACATCCAAATTTAGGAGTGAAATAATAATACAGTTATTTACATTTGTGACCACTAAGTGAGCTATTTTTCTTGCTTCTCTGACCTGACTTAAGTTGTCTGCAGATCTTCATGGACAGGAAGAAAAGTCTCCAAATTCATCACTTCACCAAAAAGGGTCACTCCTGGGGCATACAAAGTTCACAGATTTCCCCCATGACTCACACAGACTCCCTCACAGGACTACAGGAACTTCTTTTGGAACACAACTACTTTTCTTTTAGAATAACAGTTGATTTCCTTTATCCATTTTATCACAGTCTTTCATGTGTATTTACTAGAAATGAATAGGCTCAAATTCTCCATTCCCTTCCAATTCCTCTGCCATCAGCTCATGAGAAACTATCTTTATGTTGCCATGAAATAACTCCTAGGTATCCAAACTAACTCATTCCAGGCTAGTCTGGGAATCTTTTACTATTCTGAGTCCTACAAAGTAACGTGTTCAACAAGGGGCAGATTTTCCCAAATATAAAAGTGCATTTATGCAATCACTGAACAAAAAGGAATTTAAACTATTTTAGAACATCTTCTATACATAAGCAGGCTCAAGTTTATCCAAAGCATTTTTCTGCTCTCAAAATCTTCAGACAGCATGCTGCAAACATTCAGTTTCATGTTTTTGAGTGTGAAATCCTGTCCCATTACACTTTAGACATGCTACTGCCAGTCTACTAATGACTATGTTCATCAGTCGTGGGATCAGAACTCATTCTTGCAGAGCCAGCAGTGAACTACTCATGGTTTATCCTTCAGTATGGCTCTTGAAGAAGTTATTCAGATTACCTTACAGTACTCAGAACTAAAACAGATTTCCCCACTTTGCCTATGGGAATGCCATGGAGGACAGGACTCAATGCTTATGAAGGCCCAGCTGTATCAGAGTTACTGCTTCTGCTTGGTGCATGTCAAACTCTGAAGAGCAGTAAGCACCTGCTCAACCAGGTTTTGTATGCATGAGGTGACTTGGGTTGCAACAAAGACTATATGAAATAATAAAGTGGCCTCAGGTGAGGATGATTGTAGGAAGGTAAAAATAATGTTTGATGATCAAGATGAGGGGATCGAGTGCACCCTCAGTCAGTCTGCAGATGACACCAAGTTGGGTGGGAGTGTCGATCTGCTCGAGGGTAGGGAGGCTCTGCAGAGAGACCTGGACAGGCTGGAGCCATGGGCTGAGGCCAACTGGAGGAGTTTCAATAACGCCAAATGCCGGGGGCTTCCCTTGGGCCACAACAACCCCCAGCAGCGCTACAGGCTTGGGGAGGAGTGGCTGGAGAGCTGCCAGTCAGAGAGGGACCTGGGGGTGTTGATTGACAGCCGGCTGAACAGGAGCCAGCAGTGTGCCCAGGGGGCCAAGAAGGCCAATGGCATCCTGGCTTGTGTCAGCAATAGCGTGGCCAGCAGGGACAGGGAAGGGATCTGACCCCTGTACTCGGCACTGGGGAGGCCGCACCTCGATTCCTGTGTTCAGTTTTGGGCCCCTCACTACAAAAAGGACATTGAATGACTCGAGCGTGTCCAGAGAAGGGCAACGAAGCTGGTGCAGGGTCTGGAGCACAGGTCGTACGAGGAGCGGCTGAGGGAACTGACGGTGTTTAGTCTCGAGAAGAGGAGGCTGAGGGGAGACCTCATGGCCCTCTTTGCAGAGAGCTGGGGATGAGTCTCTTTAATGAACTAACAAGTGATAGGACAAGAGGGAATGGCCTCAAGTTGCTCCAGGGAAGGTGTAGACTAGATATTAGGAAGCATTTATTTACAGAATGGGTTGTTAGGCATTGGAATGGGCTGCCCAGGGAGGTGGTGGAGTCCCCATCCCTGGAGGTGTTTAAGAGTTGGGTCGACATAGCGCTGAGGGATATGGTGTAGTTGGGAACTGTCAGTGTTAGGTTAGTGGTTGGACTAGGTGATCTTCAAGGTCTTTTCCAACCTAGACCATTCTGTGATTCTCATAGGAACAGATACTTCATTAATGAAAGTTTGGGGATCCTAAAGATAGTAACAACGAATACTATATGACATGTTTTATGAGACTCAAATTTCAGTTGGCAACATACTGCAAATCTTTACTGGCCTACCGAGTAGATGAGATGTTCCAGCAAGACAATGCAGTCCTCTGTAGTACAGAATTAGCATTCAAAGAACGGGATTTGTTTGTTCAGACTTCCACTGCATTTGTAGATTTACATACCTTTCACACTAGAGAGCTGCAGGCAATTCTGTAAGCCAAAGTATCTTGCTAACATTTTTTTTTTTTTTACTGAGAACAGAGTAGGTCAATGTAACTTTTGGAATGTGCAGACATAGCTGAAGGTTGGTGCTCTACCGACTGAGCTATTCAAGCTTTTATGGTAATATTTCTACACCTCACTTTTTCTGCATCATGAATTTTATGGAATCTTTCTGCTTTCTCCAGAAAATATATGCAGTCAAATGGATGATTTTCACCCTTTGCCAGGTCAAAATTATGGTGTCATCTTTCTTTCTGCAGGTATGGCATCAGCTTTTAGAGCACAAAGACTAAAGAACAACAGCTTTAGGGTCAGGAATAATGGAAGGATGTCATAAAATGAACCAAACTAAAAGCAGAGATCATTATTTCTACATTATGGGCCTGAAAGTTCTTCTTTCCTTTCACTTTCCTTCACATACACACTGACTCCAGATTTGTACTTGCATAAAAACTTCCAGTTGAAGGCATACCAGAAGCAGAACCAAAAGGAGGACTACTTTAAATTCTGACACATAGGGTCCTAATGTCCCAAGAGAAAGATTTCCCAAAGTCTAACTGGCATAAGACACACCAGTTTCTTTCACTAGGGACTGATAATAGAACAATGCCTCCCATCATTGCTTTTGACTCCCCAGCTGTCCACTTTCATTGGGGACTGCATGCAGCAACAGGATGGAGCAGCACTCAGATCCACCTCTCCCAGAGAGAACCAAAACACTCCCCCAGCTCTGTTACTGCAGTGTTCATCTGAACTTCCCCTACCTACCACGTGTGCATTCAAAGCCATTCTTTGAGAACTCTCATCCAAAGTCCTACAGCACACAAACTTTCCAGGCAGTAGGGGCAGAGAGAACAATGCAAAAGGAGTTCAAAATACCTATAAATTCACTGAATATATGAGAAGTAGACCGCATCAGAGGAAGGAACAGAAAGTGCCAAGGAGAAAAGCCCAAAAAAAGGTTGGGTGTGAAGAACCGGAATCTCAAGAATCAACCGTATAGCTAAACCCTTATTTCTTACCAGTAGAGAAGAAAAAGCAAATGGAACTGTACAGAAGTGAGAATGTGATACAGCATTCATCAGAAGAACAGAGTTTCTAACAGAATTAGGAAAATAGAACAAAACAAAGTTTAATATGACTGTGGAGAGAGAAAAGATGAGAAAACATCTTTTTCTTGTGCTTCCAAACTGCTTAGTCCTTCTCTACTTCAACACACTTACAAGAGATTTCCACAGTCTACTGCATCTGTAAGTAATTCCAGCTCTCTAACATGTGACATCCTTTTTAGTCATTGTTAGGGGAAATGGGAAAGGCCACTTTCATCACTACCACTGCACTTTTCCATAGTGTTCAGGACAGGAACACGCTAACATTCTTTCAGCACAGTATACATTGTCTGCTGGTAATGACAATGTGCTTGCTATCTTACTTATGAAAATGAGTATTGAGTGGCACATCTTTTCTGTATAACAGTGGCAATCTTATGTCCCTGTAAGACGCAACAGATGCTGTGCCATACACTTAAATTATACAGAGACCAAAGAATGGGCTAAACAAATTCAAATGTGCATTACTGATACAGGGGTCCCCAGTCTTGGTACAGTTTATACCACAATGTCACCTTTAAGACACACCTACCAAAGCCTTTCTGTAGCCACAGAGATAAAAAGTTGATGATGGTGAATTTGTTGAAGTTGCTAAATAGATGATGCCATGGCTACAAACCAGACAGCAGAGTAATAAGCTATGAGTGACGCTGCTCACTGGGCTTTTTTCATTCTGTAAAGTTACATGGGCCACACACAGACTGACTACATTCTGAAAGGGAATTGGTGGCAAAGGGGTTGGCTGCCACTTGGGGATCCAAGTGCAATTTGGATCATTACCTATGTAGCTCTAGGTGTTGTTCTCTAAATTCTGCAGCATGAAGGTCACAAAGTACTTTCAGACTGGGAAACCACACATGAAAGAAAGCCTTGGACCTTGCCCTTGAGAATACAGATGGAGCTGATGATGACAGGGGCATAGGTACTGGTTGGTACCGGTAAAAGCAATAGTGAGAAGAGCAAGGAAGAGAATAGCATATAAACTGTAAAGAGCACAGCTTCACTATTGATTTTGTATCAAACCTTGCACAGTACCATTGCAGAGCAAATACAGCAGAATACTCACTCAATACAGGTAAAATCTTGGCACTTTATGCATATGAGTGCATTAAAAGAGATTTAATCAAAAGAAGCTTGCTTTGTCTTTTGAAGTTTTTTATGCTAAGAACACTGCACTTACAAAACTCTTGGGAATATGTCAGGGTGCTGGCTTCACTTAAGCAAACTGCAGGAGCACATTTCTAAAACACACAAGCCAAGAAGGGCATGGTAGGCTGCCATTCCCTCAGACATTACAACAAAGTTTATTTATGAAGAATCAAAGGAAATGTCAGTGGAGAGCACAGCAATGAAAATGATGACTGAGCCTGACTTCTGAACTCTCTGTTTTTTCTGTCGCTGACCTTTCCACTTCAAGCTTCAAACTCTGCCTATGGTATAGCAACAGGCCTTCATCCTGCAATGTTTTGAGTGCACTCAGCATTTTGAGGTGCTGCTGGGATATGCTAAATAGATTATATGATCAAATCCAGATTTAGGTAACATCTGTGATAGAAAGACTTCCAAACTGTTAGTCATTAGCTGCTAAAAAGGAGGAGTTGTTATTACTATTATCCCCTTGAAGTCAAGCTTGATGGTGTCCTGTTTCTCAAACCTGTTAACTGTCTATTGTAATATGAGAACTCTGCAACTTTAAGCAGGTATTATGGTGCTGACACAACTTGCCTGTGCCTTCAAAACAGTGTGAATACCTTACTTAAAAGGTAACAAAAATTTTCGCTTGGCCAACCTATGTTTAACATTAGAGATCCACAGTATGCATTCACGCATTCAAAGTTGGAACACAAAACAGCAAACACGCTGCTTTAGCTAGTAGTGCCAAGTATGAAATCACAGTGAATTAATAACTTATCTCATACCTGCAGGAACAGATAATTCACATAATGAGTATTTGCCAATAATGGGAAAAAGTACCTGCCACAAACATAACATTTTGAGCACACTGGAATCCTACATACTACAAAACCATTTAAAAGCAGCATTCTATTCGGTGGAAAAATACAAGTATTAGGTGCACACTGTGTAATTAATAAAATACATGAGCATGAGACAGTGCATCAGATGAATTACTTTGTGAACAGTTTTACCATATTGTCTCAGAAAATATTATGTGTGAAAGAAATTAGAAATGGTCATTGGCTACCCTTCTGCACAGACCAGGGCAATGACTTGGCAGTGTACTTCACAAAAGCAATGGGGCTATGAATGATGAGCACTTTAAACACATGTGATCACGTGTTGTGATCACATAATATTCCTCGGGTCAACAAGCAGTTAACACAGAACACCATTTACTTGGGTCCCAGAAGCTTCACTGGGACTACTCACCAAAATGAAAATTCAACAGGGCAAGCAAAAGGTTCAGAGTTCAGTATTTAGCTTTTGCTTGCTTAAGTTAATGCAACTTTAAATATGTAAGGAAAGAACACTTTAGCAAGCAATAGTAGTTAAAAATCACTTATCTACTTAACTCTCACAGTTTGTTTAAGAAAATGAAATCACTGGCTTACAGTTTGTTTTACTATGAAATAAACAAAGTTTACTTACCATATATTCCATGTTGGAAGCAGGTGGGAAGACTTTGCCTCTCACTTGATTATGATAATCAAGAATGGCAATCATGTCATTCTGTGAAATGTAGCGCTTCCGCCTGGCTTTGGGAATTTTTGCAGAGTCCAGATGAGCTGCCAAAGCTGTCTCAATGTCAGTGAAATTATTTTCTGACAGGAGTAGGTCAGTGGAGTTGGGTAACACTAATGCACTTGTTTCACAGAGAATGGAAAATAAGAAAGTACAACTGATCGCAGCGATTACTGGCATTTTGGGGCCAAAGGAGAAAGATAGGCCACAGAGGTACTCTGCTTTAAGTCAGGGCAGTAGAAAACAAATCTGTAGAAGAGAAGATGTCAAAGATGTGATTCTGTACATCTGGGTAGCAAGACAAAGTGAACTGGCAGGCTGTGATCAGAAAAATGATTCTGTCAGCTCAAGCACAAAAACAATCCAGTCGGAACACGTGTTACTAAGCAATTTTTCAATAACCATATTAAGTGATAATGTGTTCTTACTACAAACACACCAAATGAAGTATCATTATACCACAAATTACATGATCAGAGCTAGCAGTACTCCTGAAGCAGTGACAGTGCTATCACACCAGATCAGTCCATAAACCACACTATAAATCTTAAATGGGGAGACTGCAAGAGACCTCACAGCATGTTTTTCACTGAAAATGAAAAATACATCCTAGGCTATGCCTATCCCATATGCATGGATTGTTTTGACACAGTGTGTCACAGATAAACTAGTAGGCAAGAGACAACGTATAAAGCATGAAAGCAAGACATCTTAGAAAGAGCATTCAAATCTTCAGCAAAATGTGATGAGCATTGATAAAACTGCATGCAAAACAAACTTACTGAGCTGAATGGCTTACCTCTGGATAATATAAAGAAAAAAAAAGAATACAGTCTATTGTTCTCCCAGTATATATAGCACTCTCCTATATGATGATATGAACCTTTGTGAAGGAGTGTCTCTTATTACAACCCCCCAAAGAACAAAACTCTGCTGGTTTTGAAGCTTCTGGCCACAGGAGCTGCTAACAGCTTTTATATGTTACAGTCTGCAGGAGCCAGAACAGGCAGTTTCTCTAAAGGTCTCTGCTTAGCCAAAACGAGAAGGGAGGAGCTCTGCAAAGCACACAGGCAAGCGATTGGGTGGCATCCCTGGAGTGTAGGTGGTTTAGAAATTGAGTCACACCCCCACTTTCTATAGTACAAAGGCAACATGCAAGACTCTCTTTTTTTTTTTTCCCTCGGTACTTCCTACCTTTTTTCCTCAGTCTTTTTTTTTTTATTATTATTTTTATTTTTTTCCCCCCTCATTTCACGAGCATCATGCTGGCTTGGCAAACGTTATTTTACGCAGCTCCCCGAACACCCGAGGATCCGCCTGAAGCGCGGCGGGTTTGCAAACCGCTGTTGCCCCAGTCACAGGAAACGGAACCCGTGGAGCGCCGCCCCCCATCCCGTCCCGTCCCACGCCGAGCCGTTCCGCGGGGCAGCGCGGCGGGGTGCCGGCCCCGGCGAGCGGGGGGTGTCCCCCCGAGCCGGGCCGGGCGGCGGGAGGGCCGGGCGAGCGGCAGCGCGGGCGAGCGGGCCCCGCTCCATTCATCGCCCAGCCCCGCACCGCGAGTGCCCGGGGGGCTGCACCGCTCCTCCCTACCGCTGCGCTCCCCCGTCGTCGTCCTCCTCCTCCTCCCTCGCCTGCTCACCCTCAGAGGCACAGACACGCAGGACAAAACTCGAGGCAGGTTGTGGCTAGCCAGCATCAGTCACCTGAATGTCTGCCCGTGAGAAACTACGGGAGCAGCGGGACCGAGGAGCTCTCGCCAGTGCCTGGGAGATACATCTGTTTCTCATTAACTAGCATATAGCTGGAATTATTTAAGCGCAGAGTGGTCCAGCCACTCACACAGCAGAGCTAAGGGCATAACGCTGAGGCCATGACGAACGCTAGCAAAGAAGCGGCAGCAGCCAGCAGTTGTGTACTGGGGACGCGGGATGGGAGCAACACAATGTCAGGCTGATCCCCCACCAGGGCAAGGTGACCTGGGGCAACCTGTAAAATGAGACCCTTAAAAAGAAGATTACAGTATTTTGCAACATCATAAAGGAGCTAGGAGAGAGAAACACAACCGGTTTGGTATTACACCAAAACTTCACGAGTGCTCGAAATTTTCAGTAGCTCTATTAGAGGAGCACTATGGGAATCAAGTATTAAGAAAGCGAAGTCCAGTAGTTAGAGCGCAGGGCTGGAAGCCAGCACTCACGCTCTCCTTTTGGCTCTGCTACTCACTCGCTGTGTGGCCTAACCCAAGCCATTTAATCTCTGTGTGCAATCTCTACAATGGTATAATAGTCTTCTACAGACATGTTGTAAGGCTCAAATAACTAGTGCTTGATAATGTACTTTGTGATGAAAGGTGCTAAGTAAGTATAAAGTATCACCACTAATTATGTTACTATATGTATACCCAGTCTGTCCAAAATTGCTGCTTACAGTGCAGCTACAGGTATTCCTTTACATGATTACACAAGAAACTTTAACACATCGTTTGTGTTTGCAGGACTAGATGTTGGATGATTTGTTTCATCCAATTTTCTTTCTTCTGAAATGAAGTGCATATTTGTTTATGTTAATGTCAAAAACTGTCCACCCATTGTTTGAATACAATGGGTATAATTCTCAGCTCCTTTGAATTGCTGCAGGTGCTTTGATTTGATCTTAGCTGCAATAAATTATCAAAGGGAAGACACCAGCTTAACATCTCAGGAAGTTCAGAGTGTAGATTTTACTAGTTAGTTACAATTTAGATTGCTATAATTACTTCCTCATATCGCCCTGTGGCAGTACTTGGAGGCTGCTATGACATAGGGCTCTACACGGAACAGCTAGGATATACAAGCAAATACTGTTAAATACCCATAATGTTCACAGCTATAAAACTGAGCTGTACTTCCCTAAGAACAGGACATCTTGTGGGATTTCTTTTATTTCCATTGCTTGTGGTTATTGTCTAATTATTTGTTTTCATGTCTAACAGGCAGTCAGTGTAACTACTCATCTAAATGTAGAAAAAAAGGTTATGAGCAATACTAACAAGCACAATAGCAAAAAGTATATTGTGAACATGGAAGGCCTTAGGGCATGAGAGTGTCTTGACCCAAGCCTGTTGTACTGGTAAGTCTTCAAATAAGAAGCAGTGACAAATAGTGAAAGATCAATAGTAACTCTCAAGCTTGACAACTGAGATACCTTAGACAATCACATGCATGTGTGCATTTAGTTTTCTTCTGAAAGAAATGAGTCAGAGACCTGACATGCAGTGAAAATTAGCAAGCAAGACCAACAAAGCCACACTAAAGTCCTCATGAAGGTCCACGCCAAGGAGAGGAATGGATAAAATGAGGAAGAATGAAGAAAAGAAGCATCAAAGATGCCCGCAAGTTTTCAAGAAGAAAAATGAGAAGTGGATGGAACCATCTGCAACATACATAAAAAGAAGTATTTCCCGACTCTTCAGCCCACTCAGAAAAGACAAAGAGAGAACAATCAGACCAGTGACAAAAGACAATTACAGGCCAGAGAGAGACATTAGTGAGACCTTGGAATGAGTCAAAATATCTGTAAACCTAATTAAGAACAGAATGTGCCAGCCGAGGCAGCCACAAACACGGTTACTGAGCAGCCTGGGAAAAAAAAAAAAAAAAAAAAAAAAAGGGCAATAATTCTTGTACTTAATGTCGGCAAATGTTACCAATGAAAAAAAAGTTATACAATCAAGAATGAGAAAGAGTGTAGAAGAAGCTAAGAAAGAAAAATAACTCAGTTTATCTTCTGAAAGACTCTGATTTCTAGGAAATGTACTAGATTTTAAGGTTTCACTAGTAAATATCTACTTTTTCATAGAAACTGTTCAAACATAGGAAAAAAAGTAGAAATGGCAATGCAATATATTAGCGTAAGGTCTAGATTGTGTCTGGGGGATTGGCTGTACAGAGGCATGAGTCAAAGAGAACAGGATATAAATTTATGAAATACACCATCTTTCACTTCATTGCACAACAAGCGTGATGACTCACAGCACTCATGGTTCTTCTGCAATGTATTCCTGGATTAAGAATATAAATTCTGATCTTCCAATAGTCAACAAAATAGCATTAATTTTATAATTTTCACTGACATTTATTTTAGTAAATTAATTATAACACTATAGAAGCTGAATTGTCATATTTTAAGAATAGCATATTTACACCAAATTAATTTTACACTGATTGCGAAGATTAGACAGTTAAGCTTGAAGCTTATTACTTCATGTTACTTCTAACTACCTTAGAAATACTTGCCTGGGATTCCAGATACTTCTGATATTATAACTTCAATGCAAGACAATTCATTAATAAAATTAAAACCCAAAGTGCATATTTTTTTCCTGTTCTGTATCTCCAGGCATTGTAAGGATCAAAAAGTTTCACATATTCAAATCTCTGTGTTGTATTTTTGGTACTTTGTCACACTGATAGCCATCATATGGACACAGTGAAGCACTGAGAAGCTAAGCAGCATACCTGTAGTTACTCAAGAGTTGAGAGCAGTACCTTGGCATGAGCTCTGCCAGCTCCTAGACTACAGACCTACTTCTACCCTGGATCATCATGGGAAAGAGGATAAGTTTCTTAGTGTATCTCAAGGACAAAAAAACCCCACAAACCAAACCAAAACAAAACCCGCAGCCTTTTTAGCATAGAGTGAAGTGAGAATAGGAAAAAAATTCTTTGCTCAAGAATGCTTTGGCAGTATCTACCTCCTTCACAGAGTTACAGAATCATCTAGGTTGGAAAAAGACCTTGAAGATCATCCAGTCCAACCATTATCCTAGCACTGACAGCTCCCAACTACACCCTATCCCTCAGCGCTATGTCAACCCGACTCTTAAACACCTCCAGGGATGGGGACTCCACCACCTCCCTGGGCAGCCCATTCCAACACCTAACAACCCGTTCTGTAAAGAAATTCTTCCTAAAATCAAGTCTAAACCTTCCCTGGAGCAACTTGAGGCCATTCCCTCTTGTCCTATCATTTGTTACTTGGTTAAAGAGACTCATCCCCAGCTCTCTGCAACCTCCTTTCAGGGAGCTGTGGAGGGCGATGAGGTCTCCCCTCAGCCTCCTCTTCTCCAGACTAAACACCCCCAGTTCCCTCAGCCGCTCCTCATGCAACATGTGCTCCAGACCCTTCACCACCTTCTGGCAGTATAGTGACAGAAGTATCATCAATTACAGCAGTGTCATAGATGGAGTCTGAAATCACGAGCTAATCATGCCTCTAGTGGTAGTTTTCAGTTTAAGATTATAACAACTAACTGTGTGTCCAAAGAGTTATCTAAGCTCCTGAAAAAATAATGACAGTTGATGAACAGTGGAGCCTAGAAATTATTTCACTCTACCAATGTCGATTTTCCATTGCCCAGACATAGACTTCTAGTTTTATTTAAGATTCTCAGGCATTTGAGATGTCTGCTTCACAGATATGACACGGGACTTAAGATCTGTGCCTTTTTGAAGTACAGCAGGTGACCAGATAAGGACATTTCAAGTTTCATCAAACACCCACCCTGGCAGGTTGCTTGAATAACTCTTTCAACATCATTGAATGTATTGACCATATCTTCATTGACTACACTGGGGGCTTAATCACTCAGATTATATATAGACAACACTTTTGGTATCTTCATCTTGAACTGAATTCTATCCAGTATATCAACATGTACTAGATCCAAATTCCACCCAGAAATCAAAGCTTTAAACAAAGAAGGTAGAACAAGTACAATATGGACAACCATATTCACAGTATTAAACATTTTTCCTGAATTTCCAAATAAATTTAAAATATAACTTCCATCAAGCACAAGCATTAATGTTCTTAATATACTGTGCAGCCAGTGGCACAGTATTGGGTGGCAACAGTAACAAAATCGGCGTATCGAAGGCTCATGAAACAATTTGCTCAGGTTTGTCTATTGTTACTGGAAATATATCAACATCCTAGAAAAAAATTAGTAGAAAATGAGGAACAATTATTTATAATGGGAGGAAATGCTAATTACATGTAGCAAGAACTCTGATTTGCCAAGAAATTACTGCTGAGTGGGTATGAAAGAGCTGTGCCAGGCATAACATTTCTTAGAAATGAGGTAATTAGCACACTTTGAGGCACTGATAAAATCAGTATTCTTCTCACTAATACATCAGCAGAAACCACTGGCCACAGAAAAGAGAATCAGAAGGGTTAAGAATTTACTAGGCTAAATGTACTTGTCATATTAAGCATACATTTTCCAGACTTTCTTGGTTATTGTGTCACATTTTACTACTCTGGGCATTACTTAGGAATCTTATCATAACCAGCATAATGAAAACAGATGAATGCATCAGTCCTTAACTTCTTTGGATAGATAAATTATAAACCAAAATCTCCCTAGCCATCAGTGTAGTGTCTGCAGTGCTTGTCTTGTGGGCTCATCGTGACCAAACCGAAGCATTTTTCTTTCATAGCTCCTTGATAATGTAGTCCCTTTATATGGTGCTTTAAGCATCTGTATAATTGAAAATGCAACTGAAAAATCTAGTGTATACCAATACTAAAAAAGGCAACATTTCTCATTCCAAGTGCAGAAGTTCACGTTTCATTTCTGCTGGATTGAAGCATCCTTTTTAGAACTTTGAAGAGTAGTGAAGTGAAAAAGAATAATATTTAGGTGGGTGTTCAACATCTGTCAACTGCAAATCAGGTTCTGATTCTAGCATTGTGTCATCTTCAACACTTTTAATATTTCCTTTTTTTAATGGAAAGATATGTAGAAACTTGGCACCAGTTTTGAAGAATGGGCGTGTGTGTTTTGCAGTATTTTTCCTGACCTTTAGAGGATTCTTCTTTCATGTACAACTTCTGTGAGCAGAAGAACCTTCTAAATGATGTATGACCTGAATATGCCCAAATGAACTTTGCTTAAGGAAATGAAATTTCAACCTGAAAAAGTTTCTAAGTATTTACTTTAAGGCAATATGGTTTAATGAACAGTTCACTGTATTGGAAGCAGAAAATGTAACATCAATTTCTGTATCAGTTGCTGACCTTCTTTGTCTCTTGGCAATGTAATTTACTGCTTACAACTTCAGACAAGAGTCTAAATCTCTGTCTTTAAATGCCCTTCTTCTGTCTTTTTTTTTTTTCCCTATATCTCATCTATTTGCACTAAACAGATAACCTTTGATGTCTGAGGCAGAATATAGTATTGTGTGAGTAGTGTGATTTTTAACCATTTTTTTTTCTTGTGATAGAGGTCTTCTTAAATCTCTCACTTTCTCACCTTCACAACATTTTTATTTTCATGTTCCAAACTTGGTCAACTTTATATTGTCAGACATTCTGACACAAGTTTCCCCACAGACCACCATCTAAGGAAATGGAGGAAGAAACAGTTTCTCAAAACATGAAAGATGAAATTATGACTTACTAAATGTCTAATAGCTAATAAGGTAAAATGCAGTAAAAACTCCTCAGAAATGCAGCAAAAAAATTGATCATGCATTTCATCTCTTCATAAGGATTAATAAATCAACCGTAAAATAAGAAAAGGTAAGCAGAAGGGTTTTGTTTTGGTTTTTTTTTAAATATATACTGTTGGGCCAGAGGTATGAGGAGCATTTATTTTTCCAGAAAAATGAAATAGTATAAGGCAGTTATCAGACTGTACTACAGATATTTTAGGAAAACAGAACTCCTAGAGAGAAAGGGCCTTTTGAAAGATATCCATTTTCTGTGAAAACTCAAAGGATGAAACTTTTCAAACATTTACAACAGATTTGAGGCTGTTGAGTTAAACATGTAATTTTGAGGTTTTATGTAATCCCTAATTCAAGACTAAATTGTAATAAGAATCAGAGACTCAGAAGGGACAACAACATTGCTAGGAGAACGTGACTTTAACATAAATGATAACTACTAAAATATGCCAAGCTGAAGCTAACAGACACAGTAGTTTTCAGAGTAGTTTCCAGGCTCTTCTTCTAGATCTTCTGAGACCTTCTACTGTCTTTGGGTCTTCTAGGAAGTCTTATAGGAATGTTGGAGTGACTGATGCCAGGAATGGCACGCTCCTACTAAATCTATCAGTTTCTAAATACTTCTGTCAACTATTTATGGCCAAAAGGAGCATATATCTTTTATCTTCAGCTGCCTCCTGGTTTGGGAGTGTCAAGCACCCATTCAGCTATGCTAGGAAGGAACCCATACAACTGCCAGGCTCTGACTGCTGCTCCTAGAACAGCAATTTGTGCAGCTGTGTGAGTGGAGGGAGACTGGTAACTGAAGACAATGTGGCACTGGCAACCATAGGGCACCGTTTCCAGCTCTATCTGGAGCAGGTGCCTCTGGCACAGCAGAGGCCTTGACCCAGGCAGAGGTCTGGAGGGAGGATTTGGCCATCCACATCTTAGCTTACGGGCTGACATGGTGGGAGACTGTCCTCACTTGTAGGAGCCATGCGCTGACTGAGGAGTCATATCACCGCATTAAGGAGATGTAGGACAAAGAACATCTGGTAAGATGACAGAGGCCCAGCAGAGATGAGAGGGTGAACCCAAACTGCACAGAAGGTGGGGAAGCCCTACTAAGTTTGACTGATTGGAAGTGGAAAAGGTTAAAAAAGATTGGAAAAATTATACAGTCTGGAGAAGTGGGCCAGCAGGAAATCATCAAAGACAAATGCCAAATCCTTCAGCTGGGAAGAAACCCTTGATACAAGCTGGGCCTACTGGGATATTGGCAGGGAGCAGCTCTGTGGAAAAGTACTTGGGGCTTTGATAGACATAACGAATAGAAGCCAGCAGTGTGTCCTCGCAACAAAGGCTGACAGCTTCCTGAGGTGTATTGACAGAAGCAATTATTCACTTTTACTTGGCAGTTTTTAGACAGCATCTGGAATACTGTAATGCATCCAGTTTCCCCAGACACACCCCACCCAATACAAGAAAGACATCAATAAGTTGGAGTGACTTCAGCAGAGGGCCACCAAGATGATGAGGGGCTGGAGCATTTGCCTTGAGAAAAGGCTAAAGTAGTCCTTGTTCGGCCTGGAGGAGAGATGGCTTTGGGGAAGCCCAGATAGCAGTCTGAAAGAAGTTAGGAGGAGGTAACTGAGCAGATGGAGCCAGTATCTTCATAGTGGTGCACAGCAGAAAATCAAGAGAAAATGGATATAAACTGAAACAAGAGGTTCAGTCAGAATATATTAAGAACTTTTTCCCTCATATGGATGGTCCAGCAATAGAACAAGTTGCCCGGGGAGTTTGGACAATCTCCGTTCTTGGGGACTTTTAAGACCTAACTAGGAAAATCCCTAGGCAATCTGGTCTGAGATCAGAACTGTCCCTGCTTTGAGACTCCTTCCAGCCTGAGTTGTTCTATGATTGCCGAACAGAGCCAGATCATTTTCTTGGAAGAAAAGCAAGACAATACTACTGCAGGCTGGACTTGTAAAGTGTAACCCCACAGGAATATCCAACATCAAGTCAAAAGTGACAGCTTCAAACTAAGACAAAAGCAAAGTGAAGCAGGAAACAACTCTTGTTTTCAAGAAACAACAAACCCTGCATATAGTATCAAAGCAAATATAGCCCCAAACTGTGTCCTGCTTTCAGACCGAGGTTTTATTTTGGAAAAGTCTAGACTGCAGCTGGAAAAAAATAAGAATAGAAATGCTCTAAACATAAAGACAGCATTTGCATAACTGGAGAACTGAATGCACCAGCCACCGATGTAATTTCTTCTGCAGCTGACAAGACTTATTGCAGCAATAGTTACCTCCTGAGATTGGAACAACCCTTTGAGGGTAACCACAGTATATGAGGATAACCACAATAACCACCAGATAACCACAATATATGAAATTAAAAAAAAAAAAAAAAAGGGGTGAAAAAAATCCAAAATCCTAGAATACAGTTAAAATTTAGTTATTTGTGAGGAAGATGGTTCCTACTTACTAAATGTAAAGGTGAATCAAAATCTTAGAAAGGCAAGGCTTAGCATTGTTTCAGAAGATCTACCTGAAAGGTTATAATAAAAAGTCAAGAGTATAGGGAGCAAAAAGTGTGGTTAAAGGCAAGTAAAACTTCTGGAAGGTGGCAAGTGAAAACCCGAAACAATTGATGCCATAGAAGAATTTCTACAAAAATGTCAATGTTAAACTTTTGTACAAACTACACAATGAAGAAGCATTTGTTTAAGAACATGATTAAAAAAAAAAAACAAAAAAAAAAAAGCCAACAAAACCTAGACTGTGAATTTGTGTGGAATAATAGTTTCTTCTCCTTCAGGATGTACAGTCTCAAGGCAAGAATGTGACTTTTGTGTTCAGTAACTACAAGACCAATGAGATCCAAATCTTTCCATCTTCATCTTCCAAATCCATGTAGCTGCTGTCACCACAATAATCCATCGACATTTTCAATTTCTGAACTGACTTAAAGTGCAGTCTTCTAGCAGTGGAACAAGCTTAACCTCAGAATGGAAGGGAAAGCAGAGTCCCTGACTCTATCCTTTAAGAAAAACATTCATTGCTATTGAGCTGTTACTGACATTCACCATTGGTGTTTGTTTTGCTAAGAGAAGGTCAAAGATATTGACTTTGTCTGACTTTGACCCTCATCTCAACCCTATGACACTAGAACTCAGGGGAAAGAACCCTCTATCTATAGAAGGCTTCTTCCCATTTTAGGAAGAACTTGCTAACTGTCTTTGTACTTAGGTCAAGTTACTCTGATTTCTAACATGATTTCGTGTTTTAGTTCCCATAACTTTTGAAGAGTCTGCTATGCTATGTTTACAGTGCTATGCTTTAGACTCAGTAAAATTATTTGTTCACAATGTGGTGTAGTTTAGTTTTGTCCATAGGCAAAGTAGACAAATGATATTACAAACCATTCATTTGAACCACTCTAAGTTTAAAACCCCACTCCCATTTAATAGTTGTCAGTGAGAAAATATAGGCTGAAACATGTAGCTCATGGACCAAATGTGGTTCAAAAAATGTTTTCTTAATATATAAAAGACTTACTTTCAACAAAGAGGTGGAAGTACACTGTGTAGAAAGCAAATGTGTAGTGCTGCATTTGAACTAAGAGTCCTTTCATATTAAAGAACTTGCACATTTGTTTCTATGCTTCCTACTAAAATTGATAGAAGAAATGAAGTTCAGTAATGTGATCTGCCTAGAAAACTGCAATTAACTAGTTCCATTTTAGGCAAGGCATGTGGAACTCACTGGCTTTTAGTTCGCAGCATCTTGATGTGAACATTCATTAGGGAAGAAGGATAAATGGCACTTTCTAGTTGTCAGTGAACCACTGACTGGAAGGATTCTGGGGAAACTGTACCTTATAAGGCAGACAGGATGAGTAAAAGGTATTTCCTACATCTGAACAGAAATGTTGACAATGGTTTTATCAAACTTGATCCTGAATTAAAATCTTAGACTTGGCCAAAGGTGTACTTTTTGTTGTTGATTTATTTCAGCTAATCTTGTAGCACTTACTCCTTGAGGCTAAAAGATTTGAAGAGAGACACATTTCAATTATTTATATCACCTGAATTAAAAATATTGTCACTGGAAGGGTAACTCTTTTACTGCTTCATTTTGAGATCACTCCTGTCATCAATAGTTTTCCCCTAAACACATCTGCATTCAATTTAGAAAAAATGGGCAAAGACTAAAGGAGACACCTTCAACTCATGTCAATCTTCTATGTCCTGTTAGATTATTTACACTTTTGTGAATACAGGCAATACAACGGCCTCTTTGACCTCAAGCAAAGATCTCTGACAAAGATCTCTGGTAATACAACTAGACAAAATATTTTAAAAAAGGGTAATGGTGGTGTTGAGTTTGTTTTTACAGCAGGTTTGCCAAGTGATGCAAATGCAAATTGGAATTCCACATTCTGTATTAACAAGAGACAGAGCACAATATTATTCTTTGATGCCCCTCTGAATGTTTTTTTCCAGCTGTATACAACAGTGCTGATCTTTTGGTAAGAAAATTGCATTCGTTTCCAAAGGAAAGTTCAAGTTCTTAAAATATAATAAATTCTGATGCTAAAATCCTTTAATTTAGTAAAACAAAGCCATTGTTTTATCAGACATATTGATATAGTTCTATCTGAGTGACTTCACAAAATTATTTTAAGCACTCACATAAATTACTAAATTCAATGAAAGTGGACATAGAAACAGCTCATATGAAACCAATTAAGTTCCACTGATTACGCTGGGGTTTCATTTGGCCTCTATATTTGCATGGTTACTGTGTGTGTTCTTTTTATTAATTTGCTAATAACTATTTTATACCACATAATGACCCTAATCTAGGAAGATTATAAAGTATTTTACAAGCTATATACAGGAATAGTTTCTCTCAGCACTGAAAAGCTGCCACTCTTACTTCAGTTCTCCTCCTGTTGGCCTTTTTGGCCCCTGAAGTCAGGCACTTCTGACTGTGAAAGCCTAGTGTTTTAACAGCCAGCACTGCATCTATTAAATAACACAATGATGTAAAAAACCATGGAAGGGTACATCTAAGCTACCTAAGCAAGGCTGAAAGTTGTGTTGGTGTATTAAATAACTGAAGTAGTTTAATCCATATATAGCAATAGCTTCCATTTGTATCTGGGGCTACACCTTGAATTTCCTTAATTACAGCAGTCATAACCCTTTAATGAGCTACCCCTATACACTTATTATGTCTTACAGAACTTCTTTTCTCTTCTGTAAGAAAAATTAGAGCATGCATTTCCGGAATACTAAAAAAATAGCTGAGAATTGCTGATGCCAGAAGTTAAAGAATCAGTGATGCTGTGACCTCCTGAGACACACCACTTGCTCGTCTTGTACTCATGGAGAAAGCTAAAGCCATAGGCCCCATTCATGATCTCAAAATGTTCTAACAAAGCTCCAAGGCTAGCTGAAATTGTAACTTATTTTGTACCTATATAATCAAATGTTACTGGCTTATTATCTACTCTCACCCTCAAAAGATGTTTAAGACTGGGAAGAAGCACTGAAGTTAAGACGATATGATCTATTCCAACATATATTAAGAACTTCAATCTGTATTTCAACGGAAGTCTTCGGAAAGGAGAGCCCCTGAGCTTAAAAATGTTTTACAACTTGACTTTACCAGCTCTTCAAAATGTACAAAAGTGATAGATCACAGTCAGTGTCAATACTCTAGAGAGAAGACAGAGGCTTTATGTAAGCAAATTTCATACTCTACATCAACTGAGAGGAACTTTCAGTCATACACAACATATCACAAACTGAACTATATTGCCTTACCCTAGTAGTACAAAACAGTTCTGGCTAACAAGAACGAAGTAAAGTTTTCAGAGGAACAGGGATAATGCATGTTGTTCAGTCTCGGTGTTTTCCAAATATTTTAACCCTTCAGACAAATTATTTCACCTGCGATTTTGTTTGCAGTTTCAGTTAACTGACCAGCAAAGGTGTCTACATCAACTGAGTTGCACTGAAAATTAGTGAGACTAAAACTCCTAAGTCAGATACCAGTACAAATTATAGCAGGTAGATCTGCCAGAAAGTCAGCTATTGGTCAACAGTTACTTGCAGGTGCAAACTCAAGATACAAATAGGAAGATTAGCATCTTATTTTCATTACACACTAACTCAAATACAGACCTGACAATTCACCACCATTATCTTGAACTGATTTTTCATCTTTTTGTGCCAAAGCCAGCTGTTCCCCTGTCAGCACAAAATACTTTCAGCAGAACACAACAGAAAGAAAGCCAAATAACAAAAAAAATCCACCCGGTAGATTAAAACTAGAGCATTTCCTGTCATCAGCAGGGGAAACAGAAGAAAGCTGAATACAAGTATCCAAGTTAGAATACAGCTAAAACATCCAGGAAAATACTTCCACTCTTCTGCAGAGCTCTATGTGATCTCTAATGACTATACTTAGTCAAGTACTCAGTTTCAAATTTTATAGGAAAATCTGATCCTCCAAAATGATACTGGGTCTGTGATTTATTACTGACTTACAAGAACAAATGCAACTAGCTAAATCACCATTTCATGTTCTACTTAATCTTACTTTGAACCTTTTTTTCATGACTGTACACTTTCTCTGGCATTAAAAGAGCATTATACCAGGAGTAATATTGTGACCATGCAGGTTCCTTCAGTTATTTTAAATTCTAGAGTTACAAGTTGCTGAGCAGCCCATTTTAGAGTCAAGGGCCTTATTTCTCAACAAATAGGCACTACACTCATAGATTGTGCAGTGTCAGCTTAAAGGCAGTACATTTAAGGACATCTGAGAATGAGTGAAATCACTGCTGATGGGAATGATTAAACTCTGACTGCTGTGTTTATAATCACTCTACTGTGCCATGAGTGAATTGTGGTGCCATAAATATAGTGACATAGAAAATGAGATATTATGGGTATTTTTCTTACAACCTTTTCCCTTCCAAAGCATAATTTGAAAATGTATTCATGTTCAAAAAAGTGTTTCTATATTATCAGCATGATTCTGTAAAGCATAATAAATAATAAAATAAAATCAAAGGCATAATAAATAATAAAATAAAATAAAAATGCTGCAGCATAGATGCAGAACAGGATGGGCTGGCAACAGTGCAAAAACTTAGGTAGTAAGAATGCAAAAATAAGTTTTTGCATTTTCTTTCTTTGAGGTTTTAGTGTTCTCCATTAAGAAAATAATCTGTACAAGCAAACACAGACTACTCCAATATATGCTCTAACATCTTAGCTTCCAAGACATAAAACAAGGTCCAATTTTCACAGAATAGTCTTCAATCAATTCAAAGATTAAAAATAGAGAGTGAAAAGGTGATACACCAACCCATATAGAGATAGTGTCTTCCCAGTACAGGCCTCAATCTTTATCAGTCAGGATCTGATCCTGCATCCACTTCCACCCTGTGGAGCAGATTATCATCCAGGGTAATTTAGCAGTTCCAAAAGATTTTCCACAAAAAATGCTACTGCTGTCCCCCAGCCATACTGACAAGACATTATCCTGAAATTGGTTACAATCTCAGCGTAACCAGTGGTAGCAGAATTTCGCTCTAAGAACAGAGAAGACTGTCTGGGATGTCGTCTGGGATACACTGAAGTCAAAGGATGCCTGTTGTTAAATATGACCATAGTTTAATTCCATATATTTATGGTAAGTCTAGATATGGTAGAGGGCAAAAAAGATGGAGGCTATTAATTCCCTTGTTCATTCTGAAATTAGCTTAATTTCTCCCTCTCAAAGTTTTTAAAGAAACATATCAGCTCTGACGAAACAGAAGCCACAATCACTGCAAGTCTTAGATCCCTGCAACAAAGGATAAGTTAGTTAAATCTCTCAAAAAGTCACTCTGTATTTGCAAGACTGTTTAATGCAATGCAGTGAGTGCTGGTACGCAGAATGGTGACTTGTTCATAAAGTAAATGCATGCAACTGTCCAGAAATCCTTGCCAGCTTTATGTATCGCCAAGAGAGATGCACTTCAACAGATCATCATTTATATTAACAGCTGGACAAATGAAAGCAGTATGACGCATGAACTGGCTTAAGGAGAAGCCCCAACCTTTTACTAAGATTAACTGGAAATACCCCTTGTCATTTCATCCTAAAATGTCTCTAAATAGGTAATTTAAAATAATAAAAGGGTATTAACAAGATAAAAAAGATATAAATATCATTTATGTTACACCAAATTTTGTGTTGAAAATTATTTCTTTTGTTCTTTCATGTTTTCATCTCTCTTTGAACCAGATGAAACCTGATCCTTTCACCAAGCTCATTGGTTTACCTTACTGAAGTTCAGTGCTGTTGCTCTCATACCGGAGTTAGCATCAGTAAGAAACAGGTCTTTTTGCTCTTGCTAATTGCAACTTTGCCACTTCAAAAGCTGAAAAATACTTGACCAGGTAGTTCAAACACCCGCTGTAATGACCTTAGCACATGTATTTACTAAAATCTGAAAAAACAATTTTCCCAAACTAATACCAGCCCTCAGGCTATATTCAGATGTAAATTACACCAGGATTAAGTAGAGTACATAATTTGAAAATGATGCTACTACGCTAACATTGCCAAGTGGCACCTGGAAGGAGGTTTGATATGTTCAAACTCCATCCACAAGGAGAAACTGAGTGCAAAAGTAGTCTGAAGTGAAGGTTTCCAAAGCTGAATATCCCTGTGACACAAATGACATTTAATTTTCTGCTGAACGATACTTTAAATAACTGCTAAAGTTCCTTCTTTAAATTTACCTACTAAAACCCCGTGAATTATTATGGAAGAAACATTTCCCATCAACATCTGGGTATTTTTAACAAGTCCACATTTTTGGTTGTTCATATACTGTAGTGAGCTCATCACAAAATTGCCACATCCTACCAAATTAATGTTAGCTCCATACAAAGAAACTACTGGATGTCACTGCCATTGTCAAAGTTCAATCTCAGGTGGATTTTGTCACTATTCTACAACTTAAGAGTGTTGTAGCAGGTAGCAGACAATAATAACCAGATCTATGAAAAGCCATCATTGCACGATCATTAACCTGTGGGAAATGCATTGTCAGGCTTAGACTGTATTTATCAAACAGTTCATAAAACTTCTGAGTGAAGCTGAGGCCTCTTTCTAAGGACTTTTTCTGCAGTTTGTGTTTTTGTTTTAAGTATGCTTTCGTCAAAAGTTTACTCTTTACAGGGATTTTCAGTTAAGATGTTCTGATAATGCTTTCTGAAATTGTCAGGAAAATGCAGACTTTGAGAAGCTTTTTGAACAGCTAGGAGGAGGTTCACAAATCCCTAGGATTTATGCTGCTATAGTTCATTTCTTAATACTTCTGTTCAGAGGAAAATCTATTTACGTGGGAACTAAAGATTTAAGTCCTTTAAACTTAAGAAAGAAGCACACTGATATAGAAAATTGATCATATTTGTAATGAATTACATCTGTGTAGCAGAAATGCTGAGTTTATATGGCCTAGCAGGAAATACTCTAGTAAAAATTATACCATCCCCAATTTTTGAGGTATAACTTTGCTGCAGAGGACATTATGAGACTTCATGCTTATTAAATATCAGTGACTTCCAAAGCAAGCATACAACTTTCCTAAGGAAAAATACTGTCTCTAACTGGCATTCTAGATACTCCCTAGATCTAGATGGACTCTTCAATTGATGCTGACTTTCTTCCAGCATCATCACTAGTAATGAAACTTTTAATGTGAAAATAAGTGATCACAGGCATTTTTGTATCACTTCAGTTTTGTTGTAGGAAAGAAAGGGGTAAATCTTAGATTTGCTTTAAATACTGCCCAAACTGCTGCTTGTCATAATGACAGAAAATAGGATCCTCATAATCTCAAATTTGGGTAGGAAAAGATTGAACCAAATGTGCAGCTCTATCTTTCATATTTTGCTGGTTGTGGAGAAAATAAAATGTTGCAAAATGTTATTTTTGTCAATAAACCAAGTAGAAATGCTTCAAAATGCAAACACAGGCATCAGAACTATGAATAAGGCACCATTTTTAAACTCAAAGAAAGATAGTATTTTTATTCGAACTTTATGACTTCATTGCTATTTGTCATCTGCACCATATGCAACGTTTTCATGGGGACTGGTCTGAAAATATGGGAGTGAAACCACCCTGAGAACTAACCTTATCATTCATTGCTGTCTTCTACACACCTCACTAAATTCTGCCAGGAGAAAAGACACATCTCTCTGACCTTAAAAACATAGGGCTCTAAGTATTTTTTTACCATAAGGGAAGGATGAATGAGAAAGAATATCATATATCAACATGGGGTAGTTATATCTGTGTTTAATCTATCTATCATCTATCTATCTATCTATCTATCTATCTATCTATCTATCTATCTATCTATCTATCTAACTATCTATCTATCTATCTCTATCTATATCTGTACTAGGAGCTTAGAAGGAGAGTCATATAACGTAACACAGTCTGGTGAGGCTTTTTGCCCTGGCTTCCCTGGCTAGCCAATGGAGAGCTAGCAGTTTTTCAGAAGAGGAATCTAGTTTATCAGCAGTGATTTGAGAGGGAACCTTTGTAAAATTCACCATCTCCTCGGTCTTCTGAGTCTCCCTGTACATTCAGTGGATTGCTTTTCAAGCTGCACATAATGGGGCTTTCACCAGCAGTTATGTTATCTCCTTCTGTTGATCCCAGGTGAAGGTGAGACTCAGAAGCCCACCAGCCCTTCCTAACCCTATCCCTTGCTTCTCTGTTTCCACAAGACCACTGAGCAAGTGGAGCTTGGACCCCAGTGTGAACTGTGATATATACTCACACTCCTTCTGGTCACAACACCAAATGAAGACAATCTGAGAACAGATTTGAATCCTGCTAAGACCTCTTTGCATTGGCAAATTTATTCCTAGTCTTCTACTTTCTCTTCTACATTTTTTTTAATTATAGATTATTCCAAAAGAACCTCTTTCAAGAACAGTTCTTACTGCACTCTCACTGGACAGCTTATCTTAGCCAGTACTAAAAGATGAGGTCCTTGCACATGCAAATAAAATTTAGCTTCTAACACTCTTTCTTTCGTATTTCATAACTGTACCTAAAGGACCTTACACTTTCTGCTTGAGAACGTGGGCATAAGTATTTTGGAATATCACATTACATTAAAGTATTGCTGTTATTTAATATCTCTTTGGAACCTAACATGTTAAATAACATAAAATTAATTTACCTGAGATGACATAGAGTGCTTGGATTATCAAGTTAGGTCAGACAAAGAATTGTGAGTGATTGTAAGAATTTGGTAGCATTTTTTGTCCTCTGGATAATGTTGTGGAAAGATTATGTCCATACAAAGGACGTAGTTATTTATTAACGTTTTTGCTCTCGCTGTTCATAGACGGGATCACTATTTAAATCCCAAGTGCTAGAAGTATGAAAAACCTCCTATACCATACCCTAGGTTATGAGAAAGCCTATGACACAGAGCTCAAATGGCAAATTCTACCTTCTCTCTCATTCCTGAGAGAACTTTGGAGAACTGTGTCCAGAGAGCACTTGGGTGTTTTGGCCATATGGTGGTAATCTTATTAAATTATAGGCTAAGGAGAGGAAAGCAGGAAGCTAAATGAGCCTAAATGTTTTGCCATTTAAATCAACAACGTTCCTGAAAAATCCCTGCTTTAAAAAGAAAAACAAAAAAAATCTGTTTTGTTGCAAACTGCAGACTAGTGCAGGCTGAAAAGATAATTTCATCCAAGGTTGTCATCTCCTGCCAAAGAAGAAAGGCAACTGAAAATATTTGGAATATATTTCTGGGTCTTCAAAGGTAGAGTTTGGGTTTCAATTTGTATTTACATGAACTAGACTTGTGGATAAAGAAGATGAAGGAATCAGATCTCTAGTCCAGGATTGTCTCAAGAGCTGACTGATTTCCAGTCTAGCTAAGGGATCATGCAACATTTTTTCTCCACTGATAATTTTCCCCTCTCTCTCTTCTAAAAAATTCATTCATTTTTTTAAAAAAGTAGGAAAAACCGAAGTTGTAATATTTTGAGTTTTATTTGGAAGTTTGGTAATAAGATCAACTCTAGGGTATCCCAGGCTTATGTATGTTTGGTTTGGCTCCATACTGGCAGGGGTACAGGCATTTTCGTCATGCTCTACACTAGCCACTCCAGAAACGTTATTAAAATATTTCCTTAGAGTCCAGAGTAGCCATCACTGTATGATGTGTCCCACTGAGGGATTTGGCAGCAGCTAGAGAATTAACCTAGAACCTGCCACAAGACCTGATCTCTAAGTCAACCCCTACAAAAGGTCCTTGCAGAGCTCTAATGTCTGACTTTGTAAAATAAAATGAAGAAATTTTGTCTTTCACTTTGATGCAGGCCATTTCTTTCTTATTCTAGGACCTTATACTACAACCTATCACATCAAACTTTGAGCTCATATATGGACAGAGCACGTATACCCCATGGCAGGGTCTTCCAAAATGAAATAAAAGCTATAAATACTTGCATGGTTACACCTTCATTTATTTATTAATACTCTAATGACTAACTGTAGGATGGGATTTTATAGATAGCCCCTACTGAAACTCTTTCTTTGGGGGAATTTAACTCCTCTCTGCAACTCCTCTGCACTGTGGGCCAGTCTGAATAAGTCTGCCAAATCATGTATCACATTTAGTCCATAGCATATCCCAAATCTGAGCATCACACTTTCTGCCTGGAATAAAGTTTTCTGCATGCTGACTGGCAGCCCCACAGCATTACAGACCAGAACATATTTTCTTCCTCCAATTTAAGAGCAGAACCACAGGAACAGCTGTCCTACCTTCACTCTAAAATTCCATGCACATCCTGCACTCACCTGCACTTCTGTCCTGTGTGAGACAAACTTTTCTCACACTCACAATGTCCCCCATCACTGATTCACCACTCCACAGGATGTCCCCCACGCTGATTTTCCAAAGAACTCAAAGACTGCTTTTGCAGATAAGGTGATTCTTATCTCTCTTTGGAGTGCAGCTGTAGCATTTAGCACAGTATGGGAAAGATTTAAAAGCTGACATAAAATTTGATCTGCAACGTGCTCTGTGCTCAGAGCTCCCAGGAGACCAGTTGGATCAGGTTCTTTGAACAGTAGCTCAGGAGTCCAACTCAAAATGAATTTAATATTTAGCTCTCTTAGACACCTTTGAAACTCCTAGTCTTAAAGCCAGACTAGTTACTAAAAATATATATGGTTTTAAAAAGTTTGAGTAGCTGTTTCTACAAGCTGTAGTCAACAAGCCTGTTACAACTCATTGAACTGCATCTTAAAGCTAACTCTGTAAAGTGTCTTTCATCCTTCGTGATTTTCTCTCTACAAATCTTCTGTGCTCCTTCAAAATGAGAACACACATTGGATATTTTCTCTGTAACATTTGGCTGTCTGTCAGAGTGAGAGCAACATTAGGTGTAAATCATAAGAGCACTTGTTCCAATTTAAATATTATTTTTGTACTGGGTCTTAGACTATTCCCTCATATATCAGCTGTTCCCATGCAGACAAGCACAAGAACATCTGTTTAAAAACAATCTGTTTATTTTATTACATCTCCCAAAGTTGTGCTTTGTGAAAGCATACAACAACACTCAGAAAGGGATAAGCAGCCTTACTTCTTTGAGTTCACATATATGACAGTTTGATGAAACAAAGCCTGCCTAATCAGCTCACACTGCCATTTTGTTCATGTGTTGTTTCAAAGCAAAGCAAATGAAAGAGAATCTAAGGATGAGAACATGCCATTTCTCAATATTACCAGGCCAAGAAAAAACGTGCAGCTAACGAAACACAGTTTAATGAACTACAATTATTTTTATATGATGGAGCAGGTTAGTTGTATTTCTTTTTTTGGATTTTTGTTTTGTTTTGTTTTTTAAAAAGAAACATTTCGATTCTATTTGAATAGCTAAATAAAATTCTACTTAGGATGTATGTTAAAAATATTGGCTTCAGTGCTCTATTTATTGCTGATACGTTCACAGTTAAATAACTGATAAACTGTAGGAGCTCTCAGTGCTGAAATGTTACCGATACAATTCTGTAACTAATTATTCCTGCTTTGTAAAAAAATATTTAACCTATGCATGTGATGATTTCAAAATGCTTTATTTATTAAGTTGTACACTAGTCCTAAGAATTAATCATGTAAATCTCTTTTCACCTTTCAGGAAGGAGAACTAAACTATAGGTAAGTTAGTACCTGCATACCAGACATGTAGTGCCCTCCATGTGTGAGAGTGTTCATGTCTCAGTTACACAGAAAACAACTGGACCTGTTGTTGTTCAGCACTGAGACCTTAACAGTAACAGCTCATGTTGTTTTCTGTGGCCAGGATTTAGATCTCTGATTTCTTGGTCAAAAGAAATATTACATCAAATCGAGTATCACCCGTTGCATGAGTCCATAAAGTGTTTCCAAAAGGCTCAGGCTGAGTCAATAGATCAGGGAATGTTAGACAGTTTTGCTGTTTCTCGTGTCTACTGCGATAAAAATAGGTAACAGAAATATGCTGTCTGTAACAGAGCCTAATTTTATTTTCAGGAAATGCTTTGGAAAAAAATAAATTCCCTTGCAATATGAGAGCAAACATCTTGTTTTCTGTCTATACATATATATCTGCTATTCCAATACATTCTTACTTCCTCACAGTGTGATTGGTATTAGTGTGTCCAGAGCAGTTAGCAGAGCTGAGCT
Organism: Athene noctua; assembly: GCF_965140245.1. NCBI lineage: Eukaryota > Metazoa > Chordata > Aves > Strigiformes > Strigidae > Athene > Athene noctua. Next base: position 35,118,814 of record NC_134038.1, read on the forward strand.
CTCAGCCCATTGTTTCTCGAGCTATGGTACACTTGCCACGAAGGAAACACACATTTCAGAGTCCTAGGCATGTGCTGCTGCAGCAGCAGCAGCATCTTTACTTCTGTGCAAGGTCTCAAATGTGCTACATTGCTTACACTTGGCTGCAGTATGTTCTGGTGACTCTTCCTGCTCTCCAGGGACTGCAGGAAGATGGGCATTGCCAGACTTAGACTTTTTGGCTTATGACTAGCAAGAGGACCAGCCAGAGGGGATGAGTAAGGGAACAAGAGGCAGAGGGTGAGTGGATTGGCCATCACATAGACTCAGGGTCCCCTGGTTTAGAGAGGAGAAAGAAATAGGACCTGTGAATGGGAATAAGGGCATGGATCTTAATTCTTCTCACTTTCAGGTCACTTAAATGCCTTTTTTAATGGTCTTGTCTTAATATATTCCCTGCAGCAGAAAAAAAAAAAAAAACACAAACAAACAAAAAACCAACCAAAAAACAACCCCAACAGTTGAATGCTTAAGGACTCAGAAATACTAAATCACTTTGTTAATATACTAAAAAACTTGAATGCCGTATCAGTCCAAAATAAACTATTTTTATTGAAAATGTATTTTCAGAACACATCTTTTGGTTAAAGTTTATAAAAATACACATCACCCCCCTTTGTGGAAGAAATATTTTTCAAGAAGGAATCCTCCCTAAACAAACAAGGATTATTTGAGATAGTTCCCGCAGCTCAGGGTATATGTTACATGCCAGTTTTTGGGATGGGGAGTTAAATGGGTTCTTTTGGAAGACATCTGCATAGTCAGCCCAGAGGCACAAAACATGACTTGAGAGGTTTTACTGGTACTGCACAGAGTGCTGGTGAGGCCACTAGGTGCTGCAGTTTTAATCCTTGTTTAGTTAAAGCTGGACAGTGTCTATAAATGTCATAGATCTATATATGCACACTTTACCTACCTCATTATCTTTCCTCTTATTTTCTGGTAAAACATTGCAGTGAAATAGCATAGGGACTAAGTACTTTCTGGTCCATCAGTGTATGTTTTCTGATCAGTCATGATTACTCAAGAGTTTTGAATGTTTTGACTGCATCAAAAGAAGTGTCTTGTGAGACCCCACCTGGAGTAGTGCATCCAGCTCTGGGGCTCCCAGCATAAGAAGAACATGGACCTGCTCCTGTGGGTCCAGAGGAGGCCACAATGATGATCAGGGTCTGAAGCACCTCTCTTATGATGACAGGCTGAGACAGTTGGGGTTGGTCAGCCTGGAGAAAAGGTGGCTCTGGGGAGACCTTATAGCAGCCTTTCAAGTACCTAAATGGGGCCTACAAGAAAGCTGGAGAGGGACTTTTTACAAGGGCATGTAGTGATAGGACAAGGGGTAATGGCTTTAAACCGAAAAAGGGTAGATTTAGATTAGATATAAGGAAGAAATTCTTTACTGTGAGGGTAGTGAGATGCCCAGAGAAGTTGCAGATGCCCCCTCCCTGGAAGTGTTCAAGGACAGGCTGGATGGGGCTTTGAGCCACCTGATCTAATGGAAGGTGTCCCTGCCCATGGAAGAAGGGTTGGAACAAGATGATCTTTAAGGTGCCTTCCAGCCCAAACCATTCCATGATTCTATGATTCTATGACTGTTCAGTTGTTGCCTTGGAAGAACAAAGTCATTAGGAAAAAACTGCTTAGCCCTGGAAAGCCAGATGAGTATGGGCTATATTTGATCTATAGATTTTATATTACATCTGCCTTCTTGAACATCTTGGAGGAAGTTCAAAGCCCATATCTGTGCTACTAATGCCAGGACCTACAACAAGTACATTGGCATAAAAAGAGTTAGAAATACTGCTAGAAAACATAAGCTACCACACTTAGGCCTAAGAACCAGAGTTTTGTTCAAAGAGACAGGAAAGAGAATTTGGGACTTTTAGGTGGATGAACTTGGAACAGGTCTATAACAAAACATAATTATTCCCTGTGTTTGAGAAAGGGAGTGAAGAATTTGGAGAAAAGGACTGCAGGGTAAGAAATATAGGTCAGAAAACCAGTAAGTAGGGATACAGTAGACAGGAAAGATGATTAGCTTAGGGGACAAAGGAAAGAGGGGAACAAAGGAAAGGTCAAGTAAGGAAAATGAAATTTCCAAGCATATATGGATAGAGCCTTTTTTGAATGGAAGTATTGGCAACCAAAAGACATTTACAATGGGAGGAGTTGTACTGAGAAATTAATGAAACCTATACATTAAGTTTTATTAAAGAGATAAAATCAATTTTAGAAGATACGGCAAAGGAGAAAGGAATTTCACTGGCTCTAGGATAGGCAGTCCAAAGGAAGAAAATATTAACGCTAACAGTAATTGAAATTATCCAATTTGTAAAGAAATGGCTCTGTGTTGTCTGTGTAGAAAACTTGATCTGATCGCTATTATGGAGGGACAAAAAGAAATAAACATTTTACGTACACATTCAGGCAATTTGGGAAACAAAATGAAGGGAGCAGAATTAGGGAATGGGGTTGGAAAGCAGCTAACAGAAACACAGCAGTCATATATGGAGGATTGCTAAATCATCCAGGAAAGATAAGAATAAAGACAAAAGAGGTGAAGCTTCACTGGGATTTACTGATTGGGGGGGGGGGGGGGGGGGAAGTTTTACTGGTCTCAAGCTCATAGAAAATTAGAAGCCAACACTGAACGTGTCAATGGCTCTATAAACTGTAGCAGTGTGGAAGACTTTGCTTTCACAGATACAGATTGGGAAACAAATGCTATTACTCATGATGAGACTTTAAAAATGTGATAGCTTGCGCATAATCACTGAGACAACTAAGATTCATGTTACAGACCTAGTCTGAAGACATTGTAGAATTATGTAGTAAGAAAATAACCTTGCAAGGAGTGTTCATTGACAGATTCAATTTAAAATAAATTAAGAAACCCACAAACCACCACCTCTATTCCAGCAGCACAAATCTGATTAAAAAAGGGAAGTTCTAGTTAATTAAGTCATCTGGACTGAACTCAGGACTTGTATATAGAGGAAGGATTTAGGCAAATGTTCATAAACTATCTAGCACATGCTTCCATTTGAAAAAAAAAAAAAAAGGAAAATACAAGCTTCAGACCTAGCTGCATGAATAAACAAAAAAGATATTAAGAGTAACTAGAGAGCTGCAAGGAATGGAAAAAAGGACTGATCAGCCAAGAAATCATCTCTTAGAGTTCAAGAAATCTAGGGATAAAATGAGAATAGCCAAAAGTCAAGCTAAGTTAGACCTTTAAAGGATATTAAAATAAATAGGAAAGAAAGGCACTTTGGGAATATAAATAAAAACAGAATAAATAAATAAATAAATAAATAAAAAGAAGAAGGGCCAAGGTTGATATTAAAGTTAATCTAGATATGGCCCCCATACTAAATGAATAGTTTGCCTTAGCTTTCAATAAGAGTAATTATTTCAATATGAAATGAAAGAGGTAAACTGAATAACAGAAATTAAGATACAAAAGATATCAGAATTATACTTAACTTATAACTCAGACATCTTAATACAGTCAAGATAGTTGATTCATTTCAAAATTTTTGGATAATTAATAAATGGGGTAGGAATTTCAAAATAATGAGATTGTAGATGAAGGCATAACATTGGAGGGTAGAAAATGTTGCACCTATATGAAAGGTAGGAAAAAAGATATTATCCGGTCAACTACACATAAGTTGAACCTTAATATTTTTTAAGGAATTAGACAATTAATTTAGAGGAAAGCAAAGTTATAATAAAATAGTGGACTCAAGTCAAAAATTAAAATTAAGCTTATGAAAGTTACGTTTTGACAAACCATCCTGTTATCTATCTTTGCTAATGAAAATTGTGGTTTTAATGAAACAAATATTGTAGCTCAAAGATAAATATGCTTGCATAAAATATATGATATAATGTCCTATGGGAAATAAAGAGCTGAAATGAAGTTGCTGAACAGCTAGAGAAAGTAAGGACTTTGGCTAAAGGGAAGACCAAGGATAGAAAATATTTATTGAAAATATATAGTGAAAATAGCTAAAAGTACTGAAAATACTTATATTAGACAATGCAGAATGTGTATAAATTTTCCCAAAGAGTGCTGTTGGGGCAAGACTGATTCATTCATATTCTTGACAGAAAAAAAGAAGTGTTAGCTAATACAGTGTTGATGCTGATGAAAAGTTGGATGATTTTGAGGATAGGAGAAAATGAAAAGAAAGTAATTTCAGTAGTCCAAAGCAACTGCATTTGAGATGAATAATGGAACATTCAGTAATAAGTTACTGAAAAAATACCAAAGAAGAACTACTTTAAGGCGGCGCCATGAAAAATACGTAGGAAGTAAAGTAGTCAACACACAGGAGGGAAATAAAGTTCCATACAGTCTTCTTTTATGGAACTCTGCAAAAAATCTCTAGTTATCTACATCCACAAAAGATAAAATTAGAAGAAATTTAAAAAGCTGATGGGTCAGAAAACCTATGCTGAAAAGTATAATCGAATCATTTAACCTGCTTACAATTAGCAAAATCGGTAGCAGAAGCTTCACAAAGCAAAGAGCAGAGTTATTGAAGCATGTAATAATTTGGAGTGTATTCCAGGCTGTCATCTGGTTCTTATGCAAGTTTATCACTGAAAATACGTTACTTTTTTCTTTAACGAGTCCTACTCTGGTGTTTGAACGCACTGAAGAAGTGTTTCTTTCTTAAGTATCATCACTTCTTGGTTTAGAGTAGGATTTTCTAAATGAACAAGTAACTGAGCCATCAGACTTTGCTTTTAAATCATGAAGATGTTTCTGGAAATCTGATCAATGCTTTTACAATGTCTAATTTCACTATTATGTTTGACAGTTCACTCCAGGTTTTGAGGATGGCTGTTACACAAAGTCAAAATCTTAGGCAGAAATGGAATTCCTGTGGAGTGCTTTTTTACTGTTAAGTTCCAGCATCAAACTTTGAACAAAGTTATGTATTTAGTAGCAATGGAAACCCAGTGTAGAGAAAACAGACTCCTTCCAAAAGTAGATATGACTAATATGGACTAACTGGAAATCATATCACAGAGGGGATGTTTTTTTAGTCCAGATGAGAAGCTGTTATTTTAAAATAAATTTCTATGCAAAATAAAAGAAAGGTAACTATGAAGCCCATTCATTAATTTTGTAAGATTTTTTTCTTAATAAATACATTTCCATTAAGGCTTTAATTGGTCTTTTTCATGTTTATAGTAATACAAATTCTAACTACTTGCAGAATCCCTACTAGATCCATTCAACATTGCAGGATACTTTTGTGACTCTCCCTCTTTACTCACAAAAGCATCTGGATTAGCTGTTTGCTGCAAACACAATCTACAGACTCCAAAATTCCATAGCCCTTTCTTTTTTTGAAAAAAAGAAAAATTAAATAAGTGGGTATTAAAAACTATTTTCAGGGCACCATACACAAAATCTGCAAACTTCTGACCCGAAAGCGTTGAGCTGTTGAGTGATAATGACTTACACTAAACTAAATGTAGGTCCCCTTCTAGCCAAATAAAGATGGGACAAAAAGCTGTTCAGTAGAGTCTGTAGGTTTTCTGAAGTCTGCTAACAAGAATTTCATAGCCGTTTACACTTATGTCTTAGTAATTCTACCACGTGTGGAAAAAAAAAAAAAAAAAAAAAAAGTTAAAATGAAGTAATAGTCCCTGTAAATGATTGGTAATCATCTAGTAGCAAAAGAAACTTTTTATAAATAACCATGTTGTTAAAGATGTCTACAACCTGTCCTCTAAGTAGCAAGAAGAACAGAAACCATATAATCATAAGCCAGAAATAGTGCAGATGAGACGATGAGAATTCCCATAGCTGCTCCCTTCCAATCTGTCTTTTGTGACATAAGCTCTTTTGTTGATTTTTCTGATAATTATTCCAGTGAGAAGGCAGAAAAAATATGGAAAGCCATCAGGCCAGATCTAAATATTCCTATAATACTTTTAGTTGCCCCTCAAAGGACCAAACTATAAATCTATATTTCAGTGGGTCTTAAACCCAGGACCCAAATTTTGCTACTTCTTAATGACTACTTTATACACAGTTCTGAAAAAGTATGGTGATGCAAGATGAGAATTCTCTTATATTGCTATGCCTTAAACTCATGCTAACAACCATAGAAATTTAAGAGTGTTGTACAGCTGAATGGGTGTTGTCCAGGGAAACTCAATGTAACTGCGGTAGAAATGAACTCTCTGAAACCTCATCTGTATTTCCTTTAGTCTCCCATTCCTGCATCAGACCATCACTGTTTAAATATTTTGCAAACAGCAAGGATAAATGCATTTCTGTAAGATGTTACCAGTAATTACTATAAAACACTATTAATTATAAATGCTATGCTACTTGAATTACTTGTAACCAGAATTGTAGTAACTGTATAGATTACAATGCTGCCTGCTGCTGCATGAGGTTTTCTGTCGTTATCCTCTGCATTGAGAATAGCAGTACCAGTGCGCAGACCAAGTTAGTGGTCCTGATCTGAGTTTAGTTTTTTTCTAATTCCCCCAACCTTTCTGACTGATCTCAAGTTAAAAGAACCCTATTATTGTTTGGCTGGCTGGTTTTCTTAGGAGCTACCTCACCTCTTATATGATACATATTCTCAAATTTGTCCATACTTATTTTATGGATCTTTGGGTTTGGGGGTTTTTCCATCTTACGTCTTACCCTGTGCAGAATTTGCTGGCAGCTTTTGTGGCAGCTAACTAGAGGCAGACAGTCAGACAAAATAACAAATGACTTGGACTTTCACCCCAAGTCTGTAGTACAGGGAATTTGAGATGGGATCTTTTCTAGGATAGGAGATGGAACAAAGCTTTCTGTTTATATTTTTTAATGTCTTCTACACTGAGATTGTAGGAAAAAATAAAATGAGTTGTAATAACTGTTATGTTGCAGTTTTTAGCCACCTTTTACCTGACAATCTCATAGGATAGCTATATCAGCATAAACTACTTAAACTCTTTTTTAAAGAGATATTCAATTGGCAATAACCCCCTTTTTAAAAAAAAAAGAATTACAATGAACAAGCAAAGAAAATGGAGAATTGTGCATCCTTTGATGTACTCAAATACTGGTTTAGAAGATACGTTATAATGAAACACAGTTTACAGGAGAACACAGGTTAACTATAATTTGTGTTTTGTAATGTACAGAAGATGACATTATATAAGGAAAGGGAAGATGACATTATATAAGGAAAGGGTTCATTTTGCAGTAACAGTTTGTGATATCATGAGAGGCAAATTAAGATGCAGGGTGCTCAGTGTCTTTATCTTCCATCCTCTTTTTCTTCCTCCCCAAATGCACACTGAGAATAATTCCTGTCCAGTCTCTCCAGGATGAGCAAAAGAGTTCAACCTTCCACAGTTAAAAATTTTAACATATAAGGTTGATAATAACTGTTTCAACATTTTTGCTGCCATTCCAGTTTGAACATTCATCCACTGACTTTGCAGATAACAAGGTTTTCCACCACACCATGATAAATTGTGTGTATTGATCATCAACTCTCAATGATCCATCATCAATTGAACTTTTAGTGATCAAGCACCCACTGTTATATATAGGCAAGTGTTTTCAAAAAGCAGTAAGACTGTAACCCATCTCTGAAAAATATTTCAATAGGAAATTTTAAGATCTAATATTTCCATGCTAATCTGACTGGAAATCCTATGTAGAAGTTCAGTAGAAAAGTAAACAGTATTAGTGTGCTGATTGTATTAACATTTATTAATACCACTCATCCAAAATTATAAATTTTAGGGAGAGGAGGTGCTTATTTGGTTTTGGTTTTGTGGGTTTTTTTTAAAATGTACGATGAAGTTGATTATATGGCACTTGATTTAATTAAGATAGAAATCACAATAAAGTGACTGGAAGAATGCACCATAAGATGTGATGATGCTCAAATAACTATGACATGGTTCTATTCCTGACTGTTTCAGGGAATCAGGGAATAGCTATATCCCAAAAGTTTTCACGCTTTCATCTTTTATAACCAGAAAGCTAAAATCTTTTTGTTTGTTTATTTGATTTGGGGCTTTTTTTGTTGTTCTTGTTTTGGTTTAGGTTGGGATTGGGTTTTTAGATTGTTAGATCTAGTGTTTATGTGTGCATTTTGTCACTTGGTTTTCAAATACATGCTCTCTTCAGTCCTACATCTTAGTTATAGAAGAGACTGAAGCAGAATTAATCTGCTTCCTATTGAGCTACTTTCTCACCTTGTCTTCCAAATCTGTAAATCTGTAAATGGCATTGGAGTATTGTAGTAAACATAAGTAAATAATCTGTGATTAAAGGATCCTTAAGGTACAAAGCCTCTCATATGCTGTGTCTCCAAATTCTGTACTTATTTTAGCGGTAAGCCCAAACTATACTTAATCACAAGAGTGGGTATAATCACTGTACTCAAAACAATGTATTTAAAAAATTGATTGTTAATTGGATTTGCATAAAATATTAACATACCTTTTCAATTTTCCTATGTGGACATTGCCTTGAAAAAAACCTGAATTATGGATCTCACCTTTATGGACTGAGGCCTTTATTCCAGGTATTCATATACTTTCATGTTATGTTTTCTGATTATGTAATTGAACCTGAATTCTCACAACCAGAAACTTGGGCAAAAATGTGATTAAAACAGTAAGAACTTCTATTTTACCTTTCTGCAAATGTCATTGCATTGATTCAGACTCAGGACTATATTAATCATGCACAGAAATGAAAAAAAAATAGCAAAATGTGTTGGCTTATACAGATTGAAAGCATTAATGAAACCAGTACATCTTTTACTTCTGGTTTGTGGTCATACATTAATAACATTAAGTTTATGAAAATCATAAAACCACAGCCCAGGGACAAGGAAGGTGTACTCATTTTGGCTGGGATAGAGTTAATTTTTTTCATCGTAGCTCGTATGGTAGTATATTTTGAATTTGTGATGAAAATAGTGTTGCTAAGACATGGATGTTTTACTTATTGCTGAGCAGTGCTTACACAGTGTCAAGGTCTTTTCTGCTTCTCACACTGGTCTATCAGCAAGCAGGCTGGGGGTGTGCCAGAAGTTGGGAAGCAGGCTGACCCCAACTGACCAATGGGAGATCCCACACCACAAGATGTCATGCTCAGCCAGAAGCTGGGGTAAAGAAGGACGAATGGATGACATTCAGAGTTAGAGCATCTGTCTTCCCAAGTATGTTGTGTGTGATGGAGCCCTGCTTTTCTGGAAATGGCTAAACATCTGGGAAGCAGTGAATGAATTCCTGGTTTTGCTTTGCTTGTGCATGCAGCCTTTGCTTTGCCTATTGAACTTTCTTTATCTCAACGCACAATTTTTTTGACTTTCCCTTCTGTTTCACTCCTCCATCCCACTGGAGGGGAATGAGTGAGCTGCTGCATGGGGCTAAGCTGCCCCCCAGGATTAAATCACAACAGAAGGGTAGATTGTGGAAAGTGTTTATATTTCAAAAAAAAAGGTTTGTACTCTGTAGCACCTGAGCCCTACAAAGCCCTGAGTCCTAGCATCTTGATTTTCATTAAATATTAATGTTTGTCTATGACTAATTTAGCTTCCCATATCTAACTTCAGGATATATTTTAGTCTGAAATGCCCTAGAATCTACCCTATAGTTGTAATTTAAGTAGAAGGGCTTTATTCTACATGATTATTTGGTCGCCCTTTCAAGATTACATGAATGCACTGGCCATCAGTCTTAGTAACAATACCTGGCTAATTATTAATATCCTACAGCTGATTACATGTACATTAATACATTACAAAAGACCTGGGCACAGGCTTGAGCGCTGACCAGAATTCATATACACAGTTCAGTTGTTCATATGCTCCCAGGCTTCGTTTGGTTTATGACAAGTACATCTTATACAGACAAAGCACAGACATGATTTAGAGGGCAGAACAAACCTGTGACTGTAGTCAGCAGGCAGTGCATATGAGACCACCCTGTTTTGGGGGAAAAGAGGCTGCCCCAATGGATGGAAGTTGTGCCATGCCACTTGTCCTTTGGGCCAGAGAAGGGACTGGCCCAAAGGACAGATGTTATTGTCCGCTATAGAGTAGCCTATTGGGCATTTACTCCACCTGGACTACACAACACATAAAAAATTGCTTTTAGAGGCACATGTGAGACATTCCATTTTAAATGTCTAAAATACCTTTTTTTCCAGATCCTTTTTAGCAACCCCAGAAGATTATAGAAATACAATTTAATATTACAAAAGCAGTTCTCAGAAGGCAAAATAAAATGATTCAGAGTAACTCAGGATTCAGGGCTTTATCCTCTAATTCAGCCTGTGGTATTAAAACTTGTTTTTTACATCTAGAAGAGAAGCGATAACATCAAGAATTTATTATAGTAACTAGGAAGCAACAAGCAAGTTGTAAGAATCATCAAGAGGTCTTACTGGATCTAAATAGTGGAGCTATTAGCGATTAAAAAACCAGATGTGTCTAGATGAAAGGAATCAACTGTTATTACAGGTGAATGAGATGAGGGAGTGGAGCAATCATTAGTAGACTGTGGGGTTTTTTCCAGCCTAGAAACTTCTGGGAAATAAAAGGGCTATCTGTTATAGCTCTACATAAAGCTGGGCAATTTATTATTTTTCAGTTTTCACAGTGCTGAAGTTGCTAACTTGATTGTTTGTCATTTTAGCTGTAATTAATATAAAAGCTTCTATTCAGTACTGAAAATTAAGATTGTTTCATAATCAATACCAGATATTGGCATATGTTTTTATCTGATACAACATACATAAAGTTGAAGGAATGTCATAGAAAAAGAATGGGCTGCGGGAGCAAAACCAGATAATTGTTTTCTCTAAAGGAAAACATAAACATTTTCAAGATACTAATTTTCATCACCACTTAAGGCACAAAATATCAATTTCTTTAGGTTCCTCAAGACAAAATGTGCTTATGACTTTTACTTGTGCTTCTGATAGGAAATTGAATAGATTAATAATCAAGTGGAAAAGTCCTGTAGTAAGAAGTTTGCCTTTAATAAGGCTTTAGACGTAATCTCCCGCAGCAGTCATGTCTAGAAGCTAAGAGACGTATGGGCTGAAAGAGCACATTGTTACATGGACTGAATATTCCCTGGATGGATGATGGCTCAATGTCCAACTGGTCCACAAACACAGTACCCCAAGAGTTGATATAAGGGCCCATATCATTCATCAGCAACTGACATATGAGCACAAGGCATATGAGAAAAGACTCAGATCTTGTTTAGCCTAGTGAAAAGGACGCTACAGGATGATCCAATAACAGCTTACAACTACTTCAAGTGGTGTGACAGAGATGAAGAAACCAAACTTTCCTATAACCGTGGCTTGGGGCATTCAGATTAGACATCAGGTAAAAACATTCGCTGTGGCCAGTGCAGCAACGGAACAGGTTGACCAGGGAGATTATGGACATTGACTTTGGAGATATTTGAGACAAGAATGCTGTGGCAGCTCTGGTCTAATGTTGGTAATAGACCCATTTCAAGCTGAGGGTTGTAATAGATCGTTTTCAGCCAACATTTCTGCAATTCTGTGAGTCTATAATTTCACTGTTCCTCAAGGAAGGCATTTGATGCCAGCCTGATTGTCAGCACTACAATGATCTCAATCCCTCTTCCAGGCTTAGTCTTGTGTACCCAGATTTTATAGATATGCCAAATTTGCATTGATCAAAAGGAAGACTTTGATCAAAACATATCTTGCTCCTTAGTTAAATAGGAGTTTTTAGAGTAGCATTAAACTCAGAAAAATCAATTAAGAAAGTCTGCTTTGATCTGACTAGCCAGAGAACTAGAACTATAGAAAGTTGATCTAAAAAAAAAAAAGAGAACCACAATTTACCTAATGTGACTGACTGATCCCAGATGTAAATGGTAGGACTGGGACAGGGAAAATAGGAGCTTAGGGTTTTATAAAAAGAATTGTGAGACTTTGATTTAGGACTATGTGAGTCCTGTTAGTTTTGAACAATGTATTCCTTTTATGTTTAATTGTAAAAAAAAAAAAAAAAAAAAAAAAATCTTTTTTTCGGCCATGTGTAGAAGGGAGTTCTTAGCTGGAATGGATTTCTTCATAAAATTAACTTGGAGTAGAGGTTGGAATTTTGTTTTCCAAAAGTTATGACGTTCCTATCAGTAATCTTTTACATACCCATATTTAATGGTGCTGCATGAAAGAGAGCAGTTCCACAGTGGATCTCCTATCAGGTATGCCGTGATAAACTTAAGAGCACAATAAAAAATTAAAAAGGCAGGCAACAAAATTTCTATTCCAGTCTCTAATAGTAATGAATTCTACATCAGAGACAAGGTATTTGTTCAGTATTCTGCTCTCAGTGCTGGGTAGTAGGTCTCTGAATCAGTTAGAGGTACACATTCTAAAAACGAAAGAGCTTATATTCAACAATACTTAAAGTATTATGAGTTCTTAAACAGCACATAAAGAGAAAACATTTTCTAATAAAATTTGCTAATAACTTTTGGTTTGGCTACCCTTTGTATGACTTGAAAAGGTACAGGAATGGCAGTGTTAGAAGGAAATTTGCAGAATTCACAAATAGTTTTACCATCCAGATGAAACCACTTACCTTATGTCCTCCCTGTCCATCTTCATGGTTGCAAACTGCAGAAGTTTACAAACTCTCGAAGTAAAAATTTTAATTTCCATCAGATTTAAAATTTAACTCAAAAGTTTCCCATTCAGGATATGTGATGGTATTTCTGGGGTTTTAATTAACCAAGAAACATGCTGGTTGTTAATCTACTATATACTTTGTGTCTTTTGTGCCAAAAGAGCTGGTTGTGTCTTACTTTTGGCTAACATAAATAGAATCAGGTTCAGCTAGGCTTGTAAATCAGTTCTGCAGTCTGGTGCAGCTACATGGTCAAGTACCTTCTGTGACAATGGCAGTATACTAGATGTTTTGATTAACTATAGTTGTTTCAGAGCACGCAGGTCAAATATTCTCAAGAAAAGAATTTAAATGAAAATACACCAATATCATGAGTCTACTGTCAGGGGTGGATCTGTATGTCTAGGCAGATTTAAAAGAAATCCAATTAATCCAAGTATAGAAGCATTTGGATACCCAATGGAAAGAGCAGCATCAGTAAAAAAAAAAAGAATAGATTGTTAAATATTGAAGATGCCATTTTCAAAGCAGATCTGTGTGAAAATCAAAAGGATTATCAGGACCAATTTAAAAAAAAAAAAAATTACTTCATAGAAATATGAAAATACAGACCACAGATGCTTCTGAAAAAAATTAGAAGATTCTGCACTTGTTTAACAATTCAGATAAACTGCAAGAAGAAATAGCTTTCATGTGGCTTTCCTTCCCTCTGCTGTGCATGCTTAGCTTGACATTTTTACTCTAATTAACCAGGGTTAGTCTGTTCCTTGATAGCATAAACCAGTCCTAAATCTGAATAAAACATCATTGACTGGAGCAGTAAGGGTCCTATCCAAAAGGATAGAATCCAGATACAATACCTTTTGGGCACCCAATACACTACATTTATAAAGAATATAGGCACCACAGTTTACTACAACAATCCAGAAAGCCAGTGCTACAGTGGCCATCTATTTACCTATCTCACTTATCGACTTTCACTTAAATCTCAAGTGGTAAGACTACAAGGCTTTTGTGCACACACAGAACTGCCTTAACTTGAGGTACTAGGTACTGGCATCTGTCCATACTTTTGTATGATGTAAAGATGCACTGGTAAAACAGTTGAGGTGGAATTAATCTTATCTGTCTTTAGGTACCTGTATGTGTCTCATGTGTTGATGCCTGCATGGTAGACAGCTACAGCTAGATGAACTGAAACCAGTCCTAACCTCTACCTGAGGTTTCTGGGGAGGAGACTCACTCCATTAGCTATGATGTGAGCACATCTGATATCCAAACTGATATCCACAGTGCCAAAATCTTCCATTCAAGAACACAGCCAATAGTAGGACCTTTGGCTGCAGAATGTGCACTGAAAATGGAGACCCGTTTTCTACAGCTTTGTCAGTCTGACCAAATTAAAATTGAAATTCATATTTGTTACATCCAAAAACCATGCCATTTGATTGGAATGAGGAAGATTAACAGAGTCCTGTTGTAGCTAGATCACTGGGCTCCTGGGAGTGCAAGCATCGCGAGGCGAACAAGATCACAAGGGTAAGGTGCCTGCTGGCTAGGGCATTCAGAAGCAAGATCTGATAAGAAGCTGTTTCCACCTGAATTACTTCTGGCCTTTTATCCAGCAATGTAAATACATGAACAATCCTGACATAAGGGGCTGGAGTGAGTGCAATAAAGTAAATATACACTTACTCAAAGTTAGGCAGTTCATCATCTCAGAGTTCAAGTTCTTTTCCAGTCAGAGATGCTTATTTATCCCATAGCAGGTAGGTTTTTATGATAAGTGAAATGAACTTTGCTATAGGTCAGCTGCTTTCTGTCCCCTTTCTCTTTTTTTCTCTCCCTAGAATATAAAGGGAAATGAGATAATTTTACTAAACTAGACCCAACTTCTAAATTCCCATCATTGGATCTCCTTTTAAGATCAAGGTTCTATTTTGCATTTTGTGACTGTAAAATTTCTAGTAGTAACCAGAATATTCCAGATACCATCCCTTCAGCCTTGTGGGGAAGAGGTGTTTTGTACTGGCTGCTCCAAATCCCACTGGCTCTTTTTTATTACAACGCAGCCTCACACATTTTCTCACTCATCATCCTCTGTCACCTCAGGTATATACTTCAGTATCATTGCTTTCCAGATTTAGCCTTCTTATTGAGTGTCTGTTTTGAATTAATTTTCCCCAGATGTATTTGCAGTTTTCCAAGTTGACTCTCATTTTGTTATTCTCGGCCCATGTTTCTATTTTTTCTAGGACCCTCTATTATTTGCCTGTCTTAACTGCTGCTGGCAAAAGCTGCAATTTAACATCATCTGTGAATTTCATTACCATGCTTGTGTTTCAATTCCAGACCATTTATGTGAATTTTAAAGAAGACAACACCTTAATAGAGCCTTGTGGCACCCCTATAGTCAGCCTATACAGCTCAGTATGTTGTGTTTATTATAATATTTTATTTGTGATCTGTATGCCAATTTTCAGTTGATGTGATAGAGCTCAGATCCAAACCAATTTGAACTCATTTGAAAAGTAAGATTTCATCAGACCTTGTATTGAATGCTATACCAAAACCCAGATGATATCCTCTTTCCTTTCTCAATTGCTTTTGTAACTGTTCCACAAAAAATAATCAACATTTGTACTGCACAGTTTTCACTTCATAAATCCAGACTGCTAATATGTCATGGGTCTATAATCTTCTTGTCTGCTTTAAGCCAGTTCAGCATTAAGGCTTGTATAAAACTATATATAACTTGGGATCTGGCTGCAGGTAAGTGGCAAGATCTCCCTTGAACTCAATGAAGTGCCTGGACTGATTGCAGTGATCTTCATGGGGGAGCAGTGTTTTGTTACGAGAGCTCTCTCTAGTGGTCCTGCTTCCTTCACACATTGTGTGACTCCAGTGCCACAGTCTAGAAAGGCTGACTGTGATATACACATTCCTTCGGTGTATCTTTGGAGGCATAAACCTGTTTAGTTCCAGCATCAAATTATAGTAAAATCATACTGAGAAAAAAAAATAATAATAGTAAAAAAAAGACTAAATGCCTGAAAAAGGGTAACACATGGTAAAGTTATAGAGGAAGCCTTTCAAAAGCAATTAGCGTAGGAGTTTTACCACCTTCAGTGCTGGAACAGACATAAGCCAACATATAATATTTAAACGTATTATGTCGTCAAAGACCAGAACACACATCCAAATCATATTCCTCATATAATATAGAACAACAGGTACTTCCTAGGGTTAATAGATTATTATGGAGGTTGAATTTTAAGAGCCTCTTAAAAAAGCACAGGTTTTAAATGGGTGGTCCATAAATATATTATATTGAAAACAAAGACAGCTTACCAAATCATATTTCAAGTGGGAATATTTATTGTTTTCCTTTATTTCACTCCTGGATTTGTGAGAATAGGGTCAGAGCTCAGACCAGCATGCTCATAAGTTCAAAGACAGAGTTTAAGAATTATACTCCTCACTGGAAACAACCACTGATAAATTGATGTACATATGAGGTTCCGGATGATAGCATGTATAATAAAGTGTATAAATGCTTGACAATAACCTTAGGGTAAGTGCATATTGCATTGCATAGCAACTCCCAGAAAAAAAAAACCCACATACTTTTAAAACAGTTTGGCCTATTTTGGCCTAGATCAAAAATTAGTGTACTTCTATTTGGTCTGTTACTAATTTCTTTATTAGAATTGAAATGAAAGCAACATTATAATACATTTCCCTTTTGCTGAAAATATTAATCTTTTCTTAAAAAAATCTTTTAGGATATTGATTTTAAAATATTATTCCAGTTATATTTACCTTCTTTTTAAAAATAAAATTTGCTGTCATCTGTTTAGTAAATGAAAGTTTATTAGAAGCCTGCTTTAAAATATTCTTTACGGAAAATACTGTGTTTATAACTCAAATATACTAAGTATATACTATACACACTTCCAAGAAGGTGTTCTCTTTAGAAGAAACCATTTTCTTCTGTGAGGGCCTAAAAATTCTCAGAAGTGAACTATGTGTGCACAGCACTTCTAAGAGGACATGTAAGCAATGACCAAATTCCCCTAGAAGTATCTTGATCATGTTTAAATTAAGCCCTTGAAGTGAGGGGAAACTAAACATCAGTTAAAATGCCCCCATGAATGGTTACTGAAATCACAGCATGGAATGTCCCTGAAGCTGTGGACCTCAACAAAATACATGCTGAGGCACTATGGCAGAAATAAGACATAAATAATTAGATAACTGTTTTGAGAAGACCAGTTATTTTCACCCTAATTAAATTCCTTTAAAAGCATTTTTTACAGAGTTCCAGGATTCTTTAGTATCTTCAGGAAACTAAAGTCTGATCCAGCTCCTTTTGGAGTCAAAGAAAACCTTGCATTAACTTCAGTAGAAATGAGACTCCTTAGGAAGCAGATGTGCTTACATTCCACTGTCAAAAATAGGAGCTAAGCATCTGCTCAGAGTTAATCACACGCTTAAACACTGTCCAGGACTAAGGTCATGGTTGCCAGGACCTGATCTTGCAGCACATATAAATCCAACTGATTAATGGTTTGGTCTGCCTGCTGGATAAAACAAATGTAATAGGAAATACAGGGTTTGGGGTTTTATGATTCATTTTTGTGACACTTTAAAAAAAAATCTATCTATTATGCATAGAGTTCAGTTGAGTTAGTGGAAATACTAATACAAGTTATTGTATATTCTCATTTATTTCAGGTTGGAAACCAAAGAAGAATACTAAAGCAATCAAGGTATAACAAAAAACATTGTGGGACAAATTGACATAAAGCAGAATCTGTCAAAGAAATTGAGGTTACTTCTGAAAAGTAAACATGGTGTCCTATAAACATAGTGCAACAGCAATTAAACCGAGCAAAGGGCAAATAAATGTTCTCCAAAGATAGAGAAGACTTAATGAAAGACAATGAAATAAAAATTTAAGACTGAAAGAAAGTTTGGTAATATGCAATCAATGGATCACTTTAGTTACTGGAACTCAGATTATCTGTCCTACTCCAAGTACAATTTTCATAAACGGTAATTTTGATATAAACTGGAAGAAAGTGATGGAAAGAGGAAATTATGGGAAGCAAAGGGGTTGAGGATGTAATGGCAATTGTGGAAGGGGAATGCAGAGGCGCAACTGGAAGCAGGATGGAGAGGCTGTGACAGCTGTAGAACAACTGTGCTGAAGGTATACCAGGTGAGATTACCACTTCTGACACAAAACAAAAAAAATACTGTCAAAATCTACACTAGGGAGGACAGAACCTACACTCATCTCAGAGAATCTGGGAAGGCTCCTTCTCTGTCTAGTTTCTATTAAGTTCATGCACAATCCTGTGAAAGATTATAAAATCACCAAAATGATAAACTGGCAGCTGCTCACAGAGTTTTTCTTTAACCCAACAACAAAGACCCAACAATTCTACAGGTTCAGACAATAGATCACCACTTTTACAGAAAACCCACCAACTTTTGATAGTAATCTAATGGACTTTCAAATAAATTAATCCACAAATCATCTAGTAATTTCAGAAAATGGATAGTATTCATGTGCAGTAAGTACCAAGCAAGACACATTTCAGCATTTGCAACTGGTTTTTTGCAAAACTCTGCACTTAGGTACATATTAGTCCATGAGAATTTGGGGTTTCAGTTTCTTTTAAATGTAGTTTACCCACCTCAAGGATGTAGGACGTATTATGAAACAGGCTATGACATCTTAAAGGTTCAGATTGCTAGTGAAAGGATCTCAAAAATATTATTCTAATCTCATTCTTGTAAATTAGTCTTATGATATCTGGAGCATAGTATATGCCAAAGGTTAAAGCTGTCATGTCTGATGTATCAGTTCTTTGTGTAAGCAATTTCCAGTTGCTTAGTTGGGAAAAGAAAGAGCAAGATCTAATCCCACAGCTTTCACCTAAGTGAAAGAGCCTGTGTTTCACCTAAGCAGCTCTTGCTGGTAAACTGAAAGAGCACACAGAGCTTTGGGGATTGAAACAAGATGCTTTCGAGGACTACAGTAGAAAAATCATATGTTTCTATGAAAATATTCTTTTTGCAGTTGAATATGATGCAAGGAAGGCCTTAAAGTATTGGGACTGAATCCATTGGCATCCCTTTCTACAGGCATCTTTTTGATTCTCTCCCTGAAGTTGTCTGATGCATAGCAAATTTGCTCAGTGAAAAATCATTCCACTATACTTTCTGTCTGGGCAGTTCTACATACATTTTTTTTATTTTTATCTAGCTCTTCCTATTTGGGATAGTTTATTTTGCCCAAGTTTTATTTGAGTTGGTTTCTCTGGGCATTTGGCCCAGTTTTTGTTTAACTTTGCTTTTAAAATCTGTACAACAGCCCAGATGTTCTTTCCAAATAAAAAAAGGGGGGGTAGGGGGGGAGTTTTATACACCCATTTTAAAAAACGACCATGTTGTAAAGCAGCAGAAGGATAATTTGTAAACCTGCTGAATGCATTTGTATGGTTTATAGCAAAATTAAGCTCCATTACTGTTTGGGACTTTGGTTTACAGGGCTAACAAAAATGCTGACTAGGTGGAAGAGGAAACACAAGGACCATTGACATAATTTTTTTATATTGGAACATTAATTTAAAATTATTACTAAGCAGAAGGTTAAAAACCTTTAGTAAAGATGGATCTAGCTGAACTACATCAGAGTGATACTTTTATCTTTCCCTAAAAAAGAGCTGTGCATGCAAATCAACAACAGGCCCAGTGACTTTTACTGGACCTAGAGTAAAAGTTTCAGCTAGATCTACAGCTTTAAGAAGCAGAACAGTACAACTCTGTATAGCAACAAGTAAGCAGCTGTCAAAAGAACTGTTTCAAAAGAGATGTCGGGAAACATGGAATAGCAGAATGGGGACTGTACCCAAAAGGGAGGGACAAAGCAACAGAAGTCAAAGAAACAACTGACCCCATTAAATTATTATCAAAGAGTGGTTACTCATGTATTAATCTAGTGCCACGAGTGACATCATGAGCTGACATTACCAATAGGTTACCACTTTCCCAGTGAACAGTAGAAGAAAAAGTTTGAAAACATCTTTTATCAAAGGCTAGCTATAGCATTTAAGTTTTTTTGAAGACAAATCCTCAGCCCTGAGAAGGAAATCAAGATTTACCTGTAACACAGGGAGAATGCCAGTTACTGTAGAGACAGAAGGAAAGGAATGAGAAAAGCTAAGAAAGCAAGGTGGAATATAAGGCATACAGGGTTGTTACAGTCATTGTGGCATAGAATAGTTCATAGTCTAATTAGTCAGACTCCCTGTGCTCTCACTAACACACACTGGAAACAAGATCGTCACAGAATCTTATCCAGCAATGCAGGATTAAAAAACAAAAACAAAACAAAAAAAAACCCCTTCTCTAAGCAAGTTAAGAGAATCATAAGAAGTATTGAATACTGAAATGCTTTAAATCTTCAAGTGGATACAGTACCTTAGTTTACAGGTGGTTTAGTTATTCAGATGTTTAACTCATGCAATATCAGCTTATAAAAGCTAACTACTTCTCCCTGTGTAAAAATCTGGGATTCCTTCTGATTCTGTTGGAAAGATTCTTGATTACCTGTACAGTTTTGCTCCTTGGTTAATGAACACAGTATAATCACCCTGCCTGTGTTTGCCTGTAAATGACTGATATCAAAACCCCACCACCCTTGGCATTAAACAGCAATCCTTAAATCAACTCTGCATGAAAAAATATTTCTTCCACAAAAGTGTAAAACATTTAATTATTTAATGTGCATCTGTGCAGTAAAATTTAATCTATAATTTAAAATATATCTCTCTCAGAGATTAAAATCTTCTCCTTCCTTGGAGAAAACATTGGATCGCTTCCTTTCCCACAAAAAGACCCAGAAGGCCCTGCCAAAGTCTCCCCCTCTCATGGGAATCACAACATTTTATCGTTGTTTTCCCTCAGAAGAAACCTGGGTCTTCTGAAACAATTTCTATTCTGCCAGTTTCCACACATAGCTTTAAAATAGAAGTCTTTCCTAAGAAATTAGGAAAGAGATTATGATTCAAGAGAAAAAGGACACTGACAGTAATATCACAGACACTTGTGCAAAAATACTGCATGGACAAGCTAGATCAAAGCCTTTGAAAAAGTTTTTCTTAGTAAATAAGATAAGCAACCCACATTGCCTCTCAATCTAGTCAGGAACAACTTCATATTTTCACTTTTCCAAAGCCAATGTTAACAGTAACTGCTGTTAAGATCAGTGACAAAAAAATTCAGTTGAATCTCTGTAGTTGCAGTTAACATCTTCATCTTTGGAGAAGCCTATCACCCTTTTTTTTTTTCTTTCTTAATATCAGCCAATACATACAAAAGCCATTGTTGTAAAAACAATCATACTACTAGACTAGTTCTTGAAAGGCAAACTCCAGATATGAACAAAGGTTTTCTCTGCTAACTTGCTGGTTGAGTTCTGCTGATTTTTTTCCTGGTTTGACTTGTTTTACCAAGAAAAGAACAGTAGCCTGTATGTACCAGTTTGCCATGTGTCACAGCAAATAACACACATTTTCCCACACTGTTTGGCCTCTAATTTAACAACAAGAGGTGACAACTCCTCATTATTCACCACCACTGATAATACAGATACTCTTTTGCTTTTCATTCTCTTTGACTTTAATTCCTAAACCAGAACAAAATTGCTGTCACTCACTAGGTTCTTAAAACTGAGTCAGCTGTACCTGTGGCTCACAAATGGTACTGTAGAAATTGAACAGTCAGATAACCCATTTTCAGTTTTATTACGGCCTATGGGTTCATAACCTCTGTGCTGTCCATCAAGGAGATGGTCTCAAACACAAAGAAACAAGATCTGCCTCTTTCCCTGAACATGTTGTCCCAGAGGCACCTGAAATTCCTTGATAGGAATTTTGGCTGCAAGGCTGGCAGCCTGCCTGGGATGGAAGGGAACACTCTCCTGAGTAGCCAGGGGGTCCATCTGACAGATTTCATGCTTCCTTTAACCTTACAAACTTTAAATCTACTGCATAAAAAGATAGTAACACATGCTTATTGTCTCTCATGGGATTCCAGGTCAGATTTGCAAGTGGATGATACTATATCATTCCCAGGAAAACCAGCCTAATCTTGTACCTGAAAATCTTCTGTGGTGTTTCTGCCTTTCAAGAGTAATAAAGGCTCAATTGTATAAAATTCTGATGACAGTATAAGAGGCAGATTACACTCTGCAACTGAACCTCCTTTTGCTTTGCTTTAGAGCTAAACGTATCTTTTGGGGGATGGGGCAAGAGGTGAGCTTTCATTTTTTCTTCAAGTCTGAGGCCAATAATCATTAGATCACATAGTCTAACAACTTGTATGTCACATTAAATATCACTCTATTACCCTACTGGATTAGACTAAATTTAAGGTCTCAAGAGATTTATGTATCAGGAACAGTAGAAAAAAAAATGGCTTCACAGAATCAAAGAATGACTGAGGTTGGAAAGGAGCTCTGGAGGTCATCTGGTTCAACCCTCCCGCTCAAGAAGGTCCACCTAGAGGCAGTTGCCCAGGATCATGTCCAGATGGGTTTTGAAAATCTTCAGGGAGGGAGACTCCATAATCACTGTGGCTTCACTGGTAAAGACTCCTGAAACACCAAGGAACTGGTTAGAAGAGGTATCTAGAAACTATACCAGTTTCTTCTTTCGCTGGAGGTGCATATCTTTCTGTCATCCTGACTTCAAAAAAAAAAAAAAATTCTCTCCCATACTTCAAATTAAGTAATTTGTTAAACCTTGAGTATAAGACAGTCTGGTATATAATAAAGAGCATTATCTTCATGACAGAACATTTTCCATCTGTCTGTCTGCCTGCAGAGTGAAACAATCTATAGGACTCAAAGAACATGAATTTATCTCTCACTTTCCCAAAACACTGAAGAAAAAGTGATTTTTTTTCATGTGAAATTTTATTTCAGGTCACTGCTCAAACTCAGACCTTCAAGAAGCATTATATTTAAGAGAATGTAGCATTTGCTGAGTATGAAGGAATAAGAATAAACAAGAGGATTCACAAATTATCCAAATCTTGGATTTCAGTGACAGAAAGGACCACTGCAAATATACCGTGCAAGGCACGCAACATTTGCTACTGTAGAACTTCCATAAGAAGTTAGAGCAAGTTGTTTCATTTGATTACAATTTATAATTTTTTTCATATTTTCCAAATTATCTTTGCTCTTAGGAAACTGCATCATATGTCAGTTTGTCTAATTTTATCTTTGGTCATACAATTATCTTTCTATCTTCATCAGCAAGATGGCCAATTTCTTCCTATAAATGATTTCTCCCTAGAATTTTTTTCTTCCATGTTTAAATAGTTTTCCTAAAATGACCTGGTGACCTCTCAAATTTCTTCCTGATATATTGAAAAGACTGAGTTGCTTATATCCTAGGTTTGTTTGCCAAATCCAGGAAGATATTTTGGCTGTTCTCTGAGCTCTTTCAAGTAATTCAGACCCCTTTCATACACTGCAGACATCAGAACTGGACAGGACATTCCTGCACTTTAGGCATAGTATAGCATTCTTTTAATCCTTTTAATGGTTCCCTATTAATTCAGCATAACACGGGTCTTAAAATGTTATAGATCCATGTCAAATTCTTTGGGAAAATCCCAATAGCTTATATCAGTAGCTGCTTTTATCAATTAGACCCTGTCAAAATCTTGCCTAAAATCTTGTAAGGAAAAAAAAAAAAACCAAACAGAATACTTTTTCAAGTCTTATTCTCCAGAAATCTCTGTTGGATGGGATAAACTATATTTTTAATTTCTAATCCTCTCTAGATACAGGTCTGAATGTATTGCCTCATTATTCTGCCCAGCATCTTCACAAGGCTAGTATGTCTGTAATATCTCAAGTAATTTTGGTCATTTTCTGATATTAAATCGTGCTGGTAGTCTTTCAATCTTTTTCAAGGTTCTTAACATTCATTTCAAAACAATAAATTATTCAAAATGCTTCTTGGCTATAGGCTTCTTCAGACCTCTCATCTGAAAATACTTGGGTTTGCTTAATGCCTGGACATCCTCCATTGTTTCACATGCTAAACTTCATTGCCTGTATATCTTCTAGCACTTCTACACTTGCAGCTGTTTATATTTAAATTTTATATAAACACTTTATTATTTTTATTATGTACAATTTGTGTCCTGTAGTGTTTCTTAATTGTGGGTTTTTTCTTTTTTTTTCTCTTGGGCTTTCTCATCCTTCTTCTGCTTTCTGTTTCTAGAGTGGTCAATCATTAGCTTTTCTTGTCAGTCACCTGCATTTTCAACTTGCTATCTATTAAATCTAATTTATCTTTTCTTTCATTCTTTCAAAATTGGTTGTTTTCTTTTTGATCTTTTTGATCAGAGCTGCTCACTGCTGTATGTAATCCTATAAAAATATAGAACAATTTAACCTAAAATATGACTGATGTATATACAACATTGTTTAAAAGTTTTTCCGTCAGAAAAACCCAAGGAATGTCTTAATGAATAGAAAAGTGATGGTTTTCTATACTAACTTCCTGATTGATGTAAAGCACACACTTCTTATCATCTCAGTAACTATTTGGCAGAGGGCTAGTTTTATTCTTGCACCTTTTCATGCACTTGAGGGCAGTGACCATGTATTTTTCTCAAGCTAAGGATATTTTTTGAGAGAGAAAACAGCCTTTTTCCTCAGGAAAATGTTAAGATTTAATTCACTTGGCCTGACACGTTCCTGAGATCTGCACAAACTGAGATCCCATAAATTTAATTTCAGATATAATCTCAAAAAGATATAAAGATGAGGACTGTTAATATGATTAAGATATTGGCCTGGGATTCTGACAGCTGAGAGTGAAATGCTTGGAAATATTTCAAAATTTCCATTGACCTTTTACAAGAGTCCTGATATTTACATGTTGAAGATCTTCATCTGCAAAAGAGAGCTAACACCTTATTTCTTCCATCCTTCATATTGCAGTCAGGTTATGGAAAAGACAGGCTTCTCTTTGGTAACCAGCACAGCAAGGCCAGAGCTCAATTTTAGCTTGAAGCACAAGTAAGATACTATTGTGTTCCTACAGTTCTGCTTTATATAAATGTCAAATTGTAACAGAACACAGTGATTTCTAGCAAATGCAGATTCATATTGTTAAGTACCTATGATTTCTGTTGGCTTGTGTTTGTTTATCTTAATCTGGTCACGGTCACTGTGTAAAGGCAATGTCATATGCTACAACAGGAATGACTACACAGCAGTTTTCTCATACTGGAAGCTCATACTTTAAGATAAAAGTTCTGTGAATTTTGCTTGGTTAAATGCCCAGTTTATCTGCAGGAACATGTCATTCTGTTCCACAGTTACAGAATGTTGCAATCTCCATATCTTAATTCTTTGGAAGACACCTGAGCTCAACAAAATGTCAGAGCATGTTGGCTTTACAATTAGACACTTCAGAATGATGAAATTTGGGAAGGAACATATGATTCTGCAAAGTGCAGAGGGCAAGGAAAAGATGTTGGTCATTTTCACTTTACACTGATTATGTTTAGGATTTTCAGTCTTTAATTCCAGACAAGAATAACAGGACACAACCACCCCCTCCAAAGTGTTTTTTTTTCCCCTTCCATAAGATCATTGTGTTTAAATATGAAGTATAAATACCTGGTTTCCTGAGCTGTAACAAGCATCCTGGTGGTTTCCTCCAAAGCCCAAAGAAGGAAGACTTTTACCATTTCATTATTGTAATCATTAATAGTGTATCTTCTTTATCTAATACTGATTTAAAAAATAAAATCTTTATGGGAACTTAATTTTTTTTGCTGTGACTAAATTGGTTGAAATTAGACAGTGGGTTCAGATGTTACTGAGAGGGAGAGCTGGACCGACATAAACACAGAAAAATCCTTTCCCTTTAAAAATCAGACTAAAAATAAATCAGTAATATTAAAAGTAAGTCTGTGTAATACATTTGGGTATGATGCTGCAAAAACATGTTCAGGCTTGAAGAGTAAGAGTGTATAGAACATAGACTGAAAGTTTTACATTTGACTGCAGTACTATTTTCAATAGAATAATTATTTTACAACTTTCCTTACCCCTCCAATGGCCTTTGGGCTGAAGCACTGAAATAAAATGTAAAAAAAAAAAAAAATTAAATTTGGCCATTTGAGAATTGCAGGGAGTCAAATTGAGGTAGGAACAAGGAAACCATTCAAGATAGAGGTATACAACCTGAGTTTCTGCAGTTTGTCTGCCAACTTCTGTGGATACAGCCCTACAAAAGAGCTTTGGGAAGAGTGGAGTTAACCATCCACACTGTAGACAGGCAAACTGAGATGCAGAATGCATAGCTGGAGAGGGACAAAAAGGCAGGACACTATTTCTCTGAAAGCTGCTTTAAACCTTATGCCAAACAGGTGGGATGCTGTCTATGGATGTGTAAACTAAAGAAATTCAGAGTGCTAAATTTTGCTGGCTGGGCCCTTAACCAGCATAATCTGATGTAATTCTATTCAACTCAGTGGAGAGATACTGACCTACAGCAGCAGACCAGTGACTTTACCTCCAGGAGGTGGAGTATGCTTTGGGGGATCTGGGAGTCTAGGTGTTTCATTAAGTCAAGCTCTGTGACATTAAATTACCAGGTTGAAAGAATCTGTTTTGTTTGATACCATCAATTAAAAACACATGATTTCAGCCTCCATAGCTTGTATATACATCAAGAAATGAAAGTTGTAAAAGCACATATTCCTGTAGCATATAAATATACAGCATATGATGTAGAAGTATTTAATAAACTTTAGTTGGATACAGTAAAACCATATATGAATAATAGCTATCCAGAAGTGATGAGTTTATAAACATTACTCATAAGAAACCTATATATAAGTATTAGTCAGTACACAAAGAACTGTCCTATGCATATAATTTATGTATGTGGGCAAGTAATTGAAATTTCTCAAAAGGAATAGTAAAAAATATGTGCAGTGCAAAGATAGTAAAAGAAAAATAATTATAAACATAAGAAATGGTGAGGAAGTGATTTGAAGAAAAGGGAGTAGAGAAGGGAATAGTACACTTTAAATTATATAAGATAAAGAATGTCATGTGAAATCGCAGGAATAAATTTGTTAAATAGAACCTAGAAAAATTAAGCTGGCTAGTTCAATGACTACAGGTCAATGGCATAGTTAGGAGCCCTGTTACAGAGCCTCTGGTAAATTTTTGAACTTCCACTGCAGTTGCTAGAAGAGGAGGCAGAAAAGCATGATTAAGCATAAAGGACAATGCAACATTACTCCTTTACAGTGATAGAAGTTTTATGTTTGCTTTGATACACTTTAAATTATGCCTGTTCACATGACAAGCTATCCATTCCCTTGATCATACAAGTAGTTGTTCTTTATTTATATTGCAGTTTAAATCCCAAATTACATTTATCACATTAACAGCAACACAACTTTTGGAAATATTTTCCAAGCTTCATTTAAAATGCCTCACTTAGCAAATTCTCAAATCAAATTTGCCTTTTTTCACACCTTCATCATCTATCTAGCTTTTAGTTGTCCAGAGATGTCGAGCTCCGCCTTTGTTTTCAAATTTGTTTCCTACAGCTGAATTTAAAGCATGAATTCCTCAGTAATTCCTAAACATAGAGCATATATACTACAGAATTTCACATCACTTCCATTGCTCAAGTCTTCAAGGACACCCAGCTCTTTCACAAACTTTGTTTGTGCACAGAGAGAGTGCTTCTTTGCTCTGCCTGATTAGCTGTTTCTTCAGTACACACTATTTGTTCCAAGGACATTAATGAAAATAACACACAGCAAGTTTTTAAAGAACTCTTATGGGGGTTTTAGGTCATATAATATATGTTCTTAAAAAATATAAATTATTGAATTCCAGTTCTTTAGAATCTCTGCTGAAAACCTCTTCCAGCAAGATGTTTTCATTTCACCACTACATCTTATTGCATCCCTTTTCATGACACATTGATGTCTCCTCTTCTAATTTTCAGTTTCTCCAGATGTGTCAATAATTTCCTCAGTAATATTTTTTTTTTTTGTTCACTGAAATCAAGGGAGGCTATCTCTACATCCTTTTCTTTGCCTAGAATTTCTGTTTTCTGACCCATTTGTTCAGTCTGGCATAATCTAGATGGGGTAAATACATGTTATATATAACCCCAATCCCTTTTTACTTGCATCATGGCAATTACTCATACCTTTAAAATCTCTTCTCATAGTATTGAATACTATTGAAGACATACTAATATAAATGGACTTACCAGATCACTTTCTTTCTTTATAGTTTAGGAAACTCTTTTGCTATTTTCTCCTTACATTGTCCTAATCCCTTGCTGATATATTTATTAGCCATTTTAGTTATTTGATATATGGTTTCATATGCTTGTTTTGAGAACTCTGGAAACAGATATTCTCCAGGCCTTGAAATTGGATTATTTTAAGCATTTCATTTTCTTTGTATCTCAGCTGAAGCAAATAATTAACTTAGTTTCCTGGAACATATTTCATTTACTTCCAATCTCGGCTCTTACCACAGTGCACAAGCATCAATTTCCTTCTTTATTTCTGTATTGGAAGAAACCTTTTGGTTTGCGTGAATATCTCTTACAAGTGTTAACGCAGCTTGACTTTTGGCAATCCTACTTTATCCTTCCTGACCTTTAAGACAAAGTTTCTTGGCTAACTAGTCTTATTTTTTCCCATTTTTGTAGAGTCTCTGCTTGTTCCTAATATCCTTTTTGAGATTATTATGAAATTAGACCTGGAGATTTTCCCTACAAGACATTTCTACCTGCCTCAGCATAAAGTGATAAGTAAAACTGGTCCAGCTCACTTGCCAGGCTTGTGTGAGAAATGAATAAACATTACATAGAGCAACTATTGAAAAATATGGATTTTTATTATCTGCTATGCCCTTTTCTTTCCATCTGATAGGAAAACAACACTGAAGATCACCTGCCCTCTCCTCATTCTTCAGTCTCAGATAGTCATTATGCATCCAGTCTTGAAATACCATTGTCCCAGTGTAGAAGGTTATCCTTGACAGTAGCTTGTGACAATGTTCCTGAAAGGCCAAGCATCTTCTGAGTCCTAATTCCACTCTGGTGTTAGCATAAATCCAGCTTTAAGTGTAGGTATATCAGCAACTCTTCAGATCAAAGACTGTTGGAGGCCCCAGAAATATAGAGGTGAGGGCCTTTGGTCTTTGCTGACACTAATTACATCTTTTCAGGCAGTGCCTGAAAAGGCAGTGTCTTCCTTCTGCTTGCACACCCTGACAGTATGGCAATGTCTTTTTTGTATTAGGAACCAAAACTGAACACAGCATTCCAGTTATACACAGACAAATAACAAATAGAAGAAAATAATCAGCTGGCTGACTATAATCAACCTGCTATACGTACCCTTGGCTAACAGAGACTAGAAAGCCGGCATAAGGGCATGCTGCATCATACTCAACTTGTCCACCAGAACTCTCAGGTCCTTTCTTGCAGATCTGTCTAACAGTCAGCATCCAGTCTATAGTTCTGCATGAGGTTATTATATCAGGTGCAGGGCACTGCATATGCCTTTGCTGAACTTGATGAGATTTCTGCCTACTTGTTTCTCCAGCCAGCTAAGGTCCCCTCTGAATGGCAGTCCTATACTCCAGCATGCTGACCATCCTCCCAACTGTGTGGCATCCATGAAATCACTGAAAGTGCATTCCAATGCACTGTCCAGATCATTAATGTCAATGTTAAATAGTATAAGCCCCAGCATTGGCACCCAAGGAATGCCACTAGTAATGAATCACCAGTTGGACTTCACAAACCATCTGTTATTGCAACCCTTTGAGCTCAGCAGACCAGCCACCTCGTTAAACAACCCATTGGGCTTGTAACTCTCCAGTTTGCTACAGGGACACTGTAGGAATCCATACTGAAAGCCTTGCTGAAGACAAGGTAAGTGATATCCTCTGTTTAATCTGTAATATTCATGATATGTGATAAAGAAAAATAATAAGAATAAAACCTCAAAACAAACAAAAAGCCCCCTATAACAAAAACTTTAGGTATGCAACATGAAACACCAAAAAGCCAAGGATAAAAAGAACAGATTGATTATTGAACTCAGTGCTTAGGTTTGCCTAGAAGCAATGAATATGAACTAGTAAAATGTGTTCTGTGCAAGTAGGCTCTTCCACCTTTTTACCTCCACACACTTCCTTTAGTACACAAATATATACATATGCAGACAGACAGGGTGCTTTATAAAGGCCAGTTCTAAAACAAAAAAATGATTCAGAGGTAAATTTTAAATTACGTTTGGAAGCAAATTAAATTATCTTAAAACATTGCAGTTCATTCATGAAGGCAGTTTACCTTAATTTAAAGAAAAAAATGAAGCCTTTTTTCAGAACTGACATTGTAACAGTTGTGAATTTTCAATCTGTAATAAATCTGAAATGGAATATTTTATAATAGGTCTATATGAACAATTACTAAATACAGATAAGTGGAGCCTGGAAGTGTAAATGAAAAAGTTGCAAGCAGTTGCACAACAGCTATAATAATTGACATTCTACATACATTCTGTTGTTTTTCTTTCAGAAACTGTGAATGCAGATTTTAAAGAAATCTGGTAACCCTGGTGTAGTTTCAGAAGACTGGAGTCAAAATGAGACTGAAGATGATCTAACAGACCACCAGTGTAAACGACCATTGACACTGATCACCAATACATTACAGAAAGTCTGTTTGAGACTAATCTGAGCCAAGGTTTCACCTGGCAATTCTTCTCGAAGTGATGTAATTTAATATTTGTATCTGCTATTAAATTTTGGCTTTTACTAATTAAAAAAGACTCCATAGTCTTCGTTCTTGCTAAACCATCATTCCTTTTAGAAGCAATAAATATTCATGCTACGCTAACAAGACCATTACATGGACTAGAACTCTGCTAGGCTGAACATTGAAAGAAAAGTGTTGTTTCTCCTGAGGGGTAAAGATTTTGTCCCCTGAGAGCTAGTGATTAAACCTATCATGTCCTGTCATAATATCTCATTCAGGTAAGATTAATCTGCCTCACACTACCAAAAGGCAAGCCAGTAGTTATGCTATTTCATGACAATATTATAATGTATGGATTCAGTCAATATTTTTATCCTTACAGTATGGTATTGAAAAAAAATCTGATGATTTTTTTAAAAATCATAGCAGAAATAATAAATTAAATAAAAGAATGTTTCCCCTCTGCACAGACATCCTGTTTGGGAAAAATGATCAACAAAACTCTGTGCTGTTAAGACCAAAAAAAATGACTTGTGCCCTCTGGCAGAGCTATCCTCCTACAATTTTATGTAACACAAAAAAAACACATATATGTTGGGCCAAATCCTTCCCTACCACAGTAAACCCCTGGAACTGGAAAATATCCACAAAAAACTCAGAGAACTCAGACAAGTGGCATGTTTGCCTGCTCCATGAACAAGCAAGAAATTCATCTAGTTAAGCAAGCTCAGGGGAACCATTTGCTGGGCAAATTTCACTCATATGTAACCTTGACAAATTTGTCCACTCTTGGAATTTGTCCAAGAGCTTTTGTAAAAAGACATTGCAGCCTATGGATCGCTCAAACCCTGCTCACTGCAACTTTTGTTTTGAGTAACTAATATTTACTATTGTGTTTACTGGACTGTCTGTCTGTTCAGACAGACGTTGTTGTCTGTTTGGATGACCTAATATTTACCAGCTCTTAAAGCAGAAAATAAGCCAGCTGCATCATAGCCCTTACTTTTGTTTAGGAGTTAATTTTCACTACAAGATCTGTTTCTACAAAAATCATGTTGTGTAACATTTCTCAAGCATAGATGGGAAAGACATAAGTGCTGCAAAAATTAAGGCTATTTATAGCTACATGGTCCACAGAGGAGTGCACCCACTACTACATTGTGTGTCTGCCACAGTGCACCACACCACCTCCCTTAATTTAACTTGAATCCACGTAAATCTATGTTATTCATCCAGTCTTGCAGGAATTCCTGTGGTGAAACTTAGGAAAAGTTTGAGATTAGCCCTAAACTTAAATGCTGGGAAAACGCCAATTTCTTTTCAGGTAAAATAAAGATTTCCAGACTGTTCTAGGATATTTAAAAAAAAAAACAAAAAAAAAACAAAAACAAAAAAAACCCCACAAACAAACAACAAACAAACAAAAAACCTGACGGGTTAAAATTTAATTATCTTAGAAGGAAGAATATGATGACTGTAAAGACATACAGAATATCTCTAAACAGAACCAGGCTGAGTGAAGGTGTTCTTGCATTGCTCTGGAAGGTATTCTGGGAGGCAATCTTCTACCCCTTACAGGATGCATGTTACAGCAACCAAGTATATAACAGGTGTTCACACAGTTAATGCACTTTGGTCCATTACTTTCCTTCTCCTGACAGTCCTGCCAAACACATACCGTAGTTGATGATGAACCTGCCCCTATTCTCCAGCCTTGCC
Source organism: Athene noctua (assembly GCF_965140245.1). Classification (NCBI taxonomy): domain Eukaryota; kingdom Metazoa; phylum Chordata; class Aves; order Strigiformes; family Strigidae; genus Athene; species Athene noctua. Next base: position 35,151,116 of record NC_134038.1, read on the forward strand.
TGAACCTCTGTGGGTTATCTGTGGAGATGAAATATTCCCAAAATTATTCCCCTGGCCCTTAGGACATTGTCCTTCATCTGTGAGTGTTCCATGAAAATGAGCAGCGTGGTTCCATGTGACTATATCAGGTACAAAGCAATAAATAACAACGTTGAATGGAATCAGGTGCTGGGAGAAACAAGGATTTTATTCTGTGATCACGTTCTTAAAGCCTAGAGCACAGCATGCCAACCTATTCTGCACAGATCAGGAGCTTGTAACTACATTGTCTCTATGAGGCTTTGGGTATTTTTTTTTTTTAAACCTGCTAAGTGGAGTAGAGAGAAAAACAATGAAGCACATGCTTGAAATTAATAAAATCAGGGTGGATTTGAGCAGTTCAGGCATAAGAATTCAACTCTACCAAGAAAACAGAAGTTGGGAAGAAGAAATATGAAAGGTACATAGCCTGGTAGCACAGAATCACATGGCACAAGATAAAATAAAACATGTATCTATGAAAATGATGAACAAAATTCACCCTGTAGAAAAATGTTTAGAGCTAAAAATGGACAATCTAAAGATGGCAGCAAATAAAAGCATTTTTTTTTTAAGTACTAAAAAATAAAACCAAAAGAAAATTCCATGGGACTCTTACCACATGTCCAAACAACTATAAAGAAAAGACATGTGATATCTGACAGTACAGCTCTACCTTTTAAAGTAACTAAAAACTTAAGGATAGAAAACAAAGGAGTCAGTATTTTACAGTGAGGTCTGTTTTGCAATGAATTTGGAGTATGTTGTTTTAGTAGAAATAAATCTGGGATTTTAATGGCATATTAGATTATATGAGGACATGCCTGATGAAAGACGTACAGGTCTTTGGCACTGCTTTGTAAAGACCCTGGTCTAGGTGAATGCTTGGCAGAAGTTTTGAGAGGGGGTTTTTGTTTTGGTTTTTTACTTTGTTCAAATACCAAACAGTCTATCTATAGACTTTTGTCTTTAACCTCTTACTAAAACTCAGAACATCATGTGGCTTGTGTTTAGGCTCAAGAGTAAAAATTAAAAACTGCAATTTTTGAATCATCTCTACAGACTGCAGCAGCTAGTAACCCCCATTTTGTAAATGTCAGCCCTAAATGCCATGGTTATAATGGCCAGAGTGGATTTCCTATAATGCTGTGTATTTTGACATCCCTGTATTATTTCCTGTCTTTCTAATCACTTAATATTTCTTAACATTAACCCTTCTTTCCACTCTTCATAATGTTACTTCTTTTGGATGAAATCTGTAAGAGTGAGCGTGACAGAAATACTGCATCTACTACAGCTGTGCTTTTAAGAAGTTTAGCAGCTGAGGGCAAAACAGCAAGCTGGCATTGGGTGTTCCAGCAAGACCTTGGTCAGCCGGAAACACACAAGCCACTGCAGTCAGGACCACTGTAACCCTTAGGGTAGCCTGTGCCACCATAGACCACTCCACCCCTCTGGATCAGGGACTGCAGAAGTATTGTAATAGTATGAGGACAAAAAGCAAATGACAAGGGACTTGTTTTATTGATGAGGGAACCATTAATAGTTCTCTAAATAACATGAAGATCATTAATGTTTTAGGTAATATCTTATTCTAATGATTGCTCCTTTCAAAGAAAGAAAAGGAGGGAGGAAGGAAAGAATGGAGGAAAGAGGGAAAGAGAAGGAAGGGGTCAATAAGGAAAGAGGGAAGGAGGGAATAATGGATAGAAACACAGAGGAAGGAAGGAAGGAAGGAAGGAAGGAAGGAAGGAAGGAAGGAAGGAAGGAAGGAAGGAAGGAAGGAAGGAAGGAAGGAAGGAAGGAAGGAAGGAAGGAAGGAAGGAAGGAAGGAAGGAAGGAAGGAGAAGGAGAAGGAGAAGGAGAAGGAGAAGGAGAAGGAAGAAAAAAAATCTCTTTCTGAAAGAATTCTGTCCAGAATTGCCATATGAGTTTTACTTGGAGGTTTACTGAAAGAATAAATTATTGTTTCTTGATTAAACAACTGTAGAATCTGGAAACTACAGTAGACATTTGCTTGACACAATATATTGTAAGTTAAAACCAAAACAAATTATAAGCCTCTTGACTCTATATAAATAAATAGGATATTATGAGCTCCAGAATTTAATAATGATTTATGCCAGTCAATCAGCAAATGACAAGGGACTTTACACTAAATAGGAAGACAGATTACCTCTCTACTTTCAGCCAACAGTTACAAAGGAGCAAAGCACAAATTTAGGTTGTGCTAATGTGTGTTGTATGTTTTGGACAGTTTTCATCATATCTCATTGCTGAGAAACACACAAAATATGGTCAAATGAAAGCTCAAATCCTAAAAAATATATCATTGTGTACTAGTCCTCTATTTCAAGCCAGCCTCATTTTCTCAGCTAAAATTTGAACAATTAAATTTGTGAACTTCAGTTCTGTAAGGCAACTAATCTTTGATTTAAAACTTACATAATACTGGCTTCTGCCAGAAGTCTACTAAAAATATAGATTCGCATGTTTCATAGAGGGTACAAGTTAGCATTTGCATATTCTGCTGTTTTAGGGAAATGGCAACAGTCTCATGTGAGCAATGTTGCCATTGCTTTCAAGTTGGTTTCAAATATTTTTCAAGGTGCTCTCAGAATCTCTTAACTTCTAGCTTGGATTTTAGTTTGTGATTACCGTTATTTGGCTGTTGCAGTTCCACCAAAGTTAACATGATTTCCCAAAGTTCTGAAAACAGTAGTAAACTTCCTGTTCCTTTTTGCCTTACCAGGATACTTTATTGACCATTGGCTCAGAAGTACCAGATTCCTGGTGCCGCTTCATTTACACACATAGTGCAGCTAAGCCAGCAAAAATTACTTACTGTTAAATTTGCCTCTGGAGCAAGGGTAAAATTGTGCTGCATCACTAAACTTGGCAGAGGGATTTTCTGAAAGTCAGACACTTTATTGCTTCGTGATAAACCCCTATACATCTTCTATATGATGAACTGGCTTGAACTCTGGTGTTGCTGCAGAACATTGTAGAACATGTAACATAAGGGTATGATGCCTATTCTTGTTTAAATCAGTCCCAGATTTTCTATCCACTGAAAAGCCTATGTGCATAGAGATATGTGATAAACTGTATCGAAAGAATATTTATGCTTCAAACCTCTTACTGAAAGTCCATCCTCTATAATATTAAAAAAGTTGCACGACCACCATATAAAAAATATATGGTTTTAACATCAGAAATTAATATAATTCCCTAGATCTTCACAAATCCCCAATGTAATAAAAAACTATAAACTTATAAATTGATGAGACTAGCTGGTTTTTGCTGTTTAACCTTCCATCAGCTGCTCTTTTTTCAACATGAACTTCAGTCTTGTAACTCTTACATTTTAACTCATCTTCAGGGCAGCAGTGACATTATCGACGTTGTCTGCTGACCAGCTAAGATAGTCTTCCTTTTCACCGCTGTCTTGCCTGATGCATACCAGCAATAGAGATGGATGCGGTAAGATAGGGAGTCTGGGAGAGGGTGGTATTATTTTGACATAGCCTGTCTCCTTATAACTAGTCTTTGTGTATGCTTTCCCAGGAAAATCAGTTTTACAGGTCATGAATAAATGAGGTATAGGAGCAGATGTAAATCCTCTGCTTAAATACTTTATACAGAGGTGATGTTATGCTTACATACATTGAAAGAACATCTCTTAAGTTTTAATGCACATACGTACATAACATACAAAATGCAACATAAAAAAGGCAAAACCTTCCCTTGTACCCCAAGTTATTTAGGTTATCATTTCTGAAGGCTATACAAGTGAAGAGGTTTAACATAGAGGGAAGCTGTAAATGGCAAATAAAAGGTTGTTTCTGAGAAGTCCCAGAATGCATGGAGTTAGTCCTGTATGAAAATGGGAAGGTTTTTTCCCCTGTCAAAGAGATAGTGTTAATTTTGGGGCTGTAGCTGTCATAAGGTATTCTTCTAGAGTGATGTACGCTATCTTCAGAGAATTGCTGTCTGTGCTAAAAGCAAATTGAGTCATCTTGCAAAGACAGCAGATTATTGCACTGGTGTGTATGTCTTCAATACCTGGATTTCAGATAGTTTATGTTACTGAAGTTATCACCATGTAATGAGTTTTCAAATACAATTAAAACAGTAGTAGTGATTCACTATGAGAATCAGACCTTTACAGTCACAAGAGTGACTGGTTAATTCTATCAAATGGAGAAATCTATTAAACCAATGACAATGTCTGAAACTGTTCTTTGCATTTCATCAAATGCTTCCACTAGTATGAATTTCTTAATTATATACCCTTTTCAATTGTTTTGATGTTCCTTTTTCAAAAAGTAATTATTGGGTATAAATGGTTTTAAATTTGGGTTAAAAATGTTTATGTCTTTAACATTTTCTCATATTCTTCTATTAAAAATATCCCAAAACTTATTCACAGTTAAACTTCTTATTTAACACTTGATCTCATACTTCTTGAACTGTACATTCATTATTTCCAATCCAATCTATTGGCTTTCTTTGAAATCAGAAATAAGGTTTTGATTATAGTATTTGAATAGCCAATTATAACATAAAACCAAGCCCAAAAGCCTACATAAGTTTAGAAAAAAACTTTTTTTAAGTTTACTTATAACTTCCTTATAGTTTCTGCTTCAAAACATCACTTCTATTGTTTCATATGACATAGAGCCAAAATAAGTTAAGCATATTGTGGTGAGTGGACTGAAAATGGATTTGACCATTAGAACCAATAAAACCTCACTACTTATACCTTGTTCTTAATTTTGGTATAGTGATACTTTCAGAGTGGCTTTGGTTTATTTGTATTGCTTGTCCTGGAATCTTTGTAGTCTGTACATAAAATACTTGCCAAATTATGTTTCAAATACTATATCACATCTTTATATGGCACATATCTAATGATACCAGTAAATTTTAGAAATTCCAAAAATTCAGACTTTCACTGTTTTTCCAGGGTACCCACTGATGATGGATATAGAATGCATAGGAAATGTTAGATTTATTATTTATAGTTATTTGGATCTATTTATACAAGTTCAAACAGCACTCGGGACTCACAATGGGTTATAACTACATTGCAGATCACCCAAACTGACAATATGAGCTAAGATACAAATTACAGTCAGCTTAATATATATGAAAATATTAGGGAGAAAGCAAGGCATTTGTAAAGAGAACTCATAGATATTATACTTAAGATGTTTTAAGTCAAAAGGGAAGCGCTTCCAGAATAAAAGTATCTTTATATCTTCCATTTAAATAATCAACACGTAACTAAATATCTGCTCTTTTCATCTTCTATGGTAGATTTTTTCATAGGCTATGTGGGATCTGTGAGATAGAAAGGATGTAGACCATAGTATCAAAGAAACATTAAAACTGGAGATTACTTCAGATGCTTCTGCCTGTCAGGAGTAGTTTTTTGTTCTTTTGAAGGCCTCCAATTACGTATTTCACAATCTCTGCAGGAAATGTGTTCCAGGGCTTGGCTAACCTCCATGTTAGTGTTTTCTAATGTCTAGGCTGTTTTTCTGAAATTTAACTTACAAGCTATCCACTGTAACTCTGACAAACACTGGTTTCCCTTCTTTGAAAATGTTGCAAGACTATAATCATGTACCCTTTCAGCTTTTTCTTCCCTAGGTTGCAAGCTTCATTTTTTAATTTGTGCCTCACGTCATACCTTCTTGAGTCCTGTCTTATCTCTTTACCAGACTATCTCAAATTCAACTGAGTCTTTTCTAGGTTGCAGTACCCTAAACCTGATACACAATCCCAGCCAAGGCTTTCCATCACAAAGTTGATCTTGGGGGTCATTTAGGTAACTTTCAGGTTCTGATCTTTTTGTTACCTCAGTATTTTTTTTCATCTGCATGTCATTGTAGACACTTGATTAGCATGTGATCCACTCCATGCCTCAGATTGCTTCCTAAAGGCCTATTTTCCTGCCAGGTTCTCAATGCAGTATGGAATTTGCTCATTATTCCTAAGTAATTGTAGATCACTTTCTTTCGAGAGTTCTGTCAGAACTACAGGATGATAGTAAGTAGGCTATGCTGACTTACATATTCTGTGTTCAAGACAGAATACAAAGAATATTTAGTAAGTAGGATGTGCTCAAGCATTCTCATTCTCTGAATGTCTTTGAATGTCTCTGAATGTCTTTGAATGTCTTTCTTTGAATGTCTCTTGATTTCTTGTTCCTCTGAATGTCTCGGCATATAGTACTTCATCTCTTTGTCATAGTGTTACGTTGGTATTGTCTTTCTTCATAATTTCGTTTGGTCCTCACTTCCTACATACTTTCTTGTTATGCTTCAGATCACCTGTATATTAATGATTCAGGCAGTTTAGTATCGAAACAGTTTGTGTGTCAAAATCAATACATCAGTTTCATCCTAATAGATGCTAGAGTCCAGAACAGAGATGCAAAGAGGATCTCCCTCCTATATCTTTCTTCATAATTTACTTTTTTCAAATAGTATAAAATATATGCATCATCATATGCATTGCAACATCCAATCTGTAAGTGAAGCAGGTATAAAGCTCTAAAGGAAGGTCTGTATATGAAAGAGAACAGCTATCCGAAGTGCTGACAAACATCCCTTTCTATCTGGAGCTTTGGAATCTCTGGGGAAATTCAGAGAACCATTGCCAACCTTAAGTGTAACCAGCATGTCTGACAGTCACATAATGTGCCTTCTATTCTCAGTTTCCTTACAACCTTCAAGAAGAATTTTAATTTAATTAACACTCATATGAAATGTCATGCAAAGTAAATTTATCATGGTAAATATTAAACTGTCCTTGTATTTTCTAGAACACTATGAAAAGTAAGTTTTGATAAATGATCACCTTCTCAGTGAAAGGTGATGCAGACAAACAAAGGCAGTAAAAGCTGGAACACACTAGGTCAGATGGAAAGAGAAGGTAAGTGTGAATGTAATGAAAGTGCCTGCCCAGACCTGATGCCCTGATCATGCTGATTTCATAGATAAATTAGATCATTTGAGAAGGAGTATAGGAAATAATTAAAAGTAGTTTCTCTTAAAAATTGAGGTTCCTCGATAACAGAGTTAATCACATTTTAAGCTCCATTATCCTTCCCTTCTCCCTTTCTTATAGTAATTACTGATCCTGTGACACTTTCTCACTCACACACACACACTTCACAGTTCTTTTAGCATTTTTGAAATACAAACACACAACACTTTATGATACCAGCTGATGATGTGGATCTCAGACCTTATGGTACATGTATTTCATATAGAGTTAAATATTAAGAAGTTCTATATACCCAGATTCATCACTACTGTGACATTATTTATTTCAGCAGAGTTAGATGTAAGTGGGTTAAGTTCAACTGACAATTACTGAAGTCTGAGATGGATAACATCAGTTATTCAAAACTAAGCTCTAAGAAAGGCTTGTTCCTTCTTTGAATCTCTACAGTTCAAGAGAATTTTTATGAAAGTGTTTCAATTTATAAAATCTAAATTAAAATTAGTTATGTGCATGATTCAGATACTAATTTAGAGAAACTGCCAAGGCTTAGGAGAGTTAAGATTCTTTCTAGCCAAAGACATAGTTTTGTTTCTTCTCTTTTCCTGACAGCACCAATATAGCTAACTCATTATCCAAGCAGAAAGCATATTGGGCAAAGCTTTCCAGAGGAATATCCATTTCAAGCCTGTTTTTATTAGAGCTTAATCAAATATGTCCAAGTATTACTCTTTATTTCTGGACTTTATGCTCCTTATTTTTTCAAAAAATGTATTTTTTTTAAAAAAAAGAAGTATTCAACATCAATATTTTCAAGTATGTGTAGACATTTGACCACATTTACGCGACCCCTAAAATTTTTATTTCCTATGAAAGTTTGTATGGGGAATTCATAAATCTTTAATCTGCCCAAAAGCACTCCAGCTACACTAGCTCCAAAGAAAATGTAACGCTATAACCTAATATGGGTTCCAAAGTGCAAGTACAAGGTAGGGTAGTTATCGTAGTTCGGAAGTAATGAACTGAGTGCATCCAGAGTTTAAGAGGCATGCACACAAAAACCTTAGAACAGGACAGTTTGTAACTGATTTCACAGCTTGGATGGAGGCACTGTGAAAAGGTGATCTGATCAGAACTAGGGCCAAAAAAGAGATGTTACTGTGACAGGAAAAGCAACTAAACAACTAAAAAGGATGTTCTGAGACAGCTATGAATCTGTATCATATAACTCAAAGAAAATATCACTAGTGCTACTAAAATTTTTAAAACATACAGATTTTTATTTTTTTTTATCAGAAGACAGACTTCTCTAGAAATGCACAATTCCTGAAAAAGTCACAACTTTCACAAAGATGTGGAAACACGGCGCCCTGAACATCAGACAAAATGTGTGTTTGATTTCATAGACAGAAACAGGGCACTAATTAAAGATGTCATTCTACCTTCTAACCTCATATTCAATTTCAGTTAAAATTATAGCCAGCCTGGATGACCCTCAGAATTCAGTGACATACTTTGCCCTGTGTCTGAGAAGTGCTTTAACCATATTTTCTGTAATAAAATGTTACCAGCATTAATGTAATTGCCACTAAAAGGAAAAACAGAAAGCATGCTAAAAGGTGTGCAGAAATGTTTCACATATCTGAATAGGAGCACAGTCTATGAAGTTCATGTTTTAGAATTTTGTCCTGAGAGAATGTCTGAGGGATCAAAGTATGGATTTTTCTAAATTAAGAGGAAAAAGGAAGACAGAAAGTTACGGAGTAGAAACACAACTTCTTAAAACAGTCAAGTAAACTCATTTTTTTTTAAATCACACTTCAAAGATCTCACTTCCACATAATTTCAAAATCAAAGCAAAAACAATTAAAATACACTTTTCACAGAAAAAAATGCCAAAAACGTGACAAAAAAACCTCACTTGAAAATCCCTTGCACTGGCAAAAACTCTAGGTTTTGTGTGACTACCACATTTCAAAATTTCCTTCTACATTCCTAAGGCTTTCCAAAAAAGTTGTGGGCCAGTACTTGATGCCAGACACTTTCTTCACAGATATATGGTACTACTTAACTATGGGCTCTTGAATTTCAGTGGAAACATGGTCTTCAGACACTTGAAGACCCTAAACTGGGGGGCGGGGGGGGGGGGGGGGGGGGGGGGGGAGGGAAGCACTCAGAACAAGAGAGGTGACCTTATGTCTAGAAATTAATAAATAATGAAGTGATTCTCAAGTTGCAAAAGACCAAATTAGCTATTAGAAAATGTAAAGACAAATATATATATATATATATATATTTATAAGTGAAGATTAAAGTGCTTGATAAACGACTAGAGTTACTGAAGAAAGAACAAAAATAAAGCAGTGAAAATCAAGACTATACTTGGTAACCAAGGTCTGTCTTCGCTGCATCACAAACATCCAAGACCTTTCCCATCTGGTCCACTGTACCCTCCATCATGGCTGGTATGCCCTGGAAACTTCTTAGAAATCTTTGTCTGCTCCTTCTATTAGGTCTTTCCTTTTCTTCCCTGCCTCATCCCAGGAGAATAAAAAGCTTTTTACTTTTACCTGTATAGGTACCTACTGAAGTCAGAATATCCACTTCTGTGTTTAACTACCCCCTGCAGAATCACTCCCAGTGACAGATTGGTAAATCGGTAGGACATCTCACAGTAGCATGGACAATGTCTTTTCTTCCCTTTTTCTTCTCAAGCTTTCTTAATTAGCATTATGGTTTTGTTTGTAAGAGCACATCTTCTTATCTATGTATTACAACCTCCTAAAGCCATAGCAGTAAAACTTCACAATTCTTGTATTTTGAGAATCAGCTGTCTTGGTGGACTCATAACATTCCCTCCAGTTTGAGCTTCATATAAAAAAACTGAACACAGTACCACACACTGTGAACATGGGGATGAGTGCTCGCTTAGATGAGTTACACTGCTAGTCATAAGGGAATCCATTCTAAAGAATATGTGACAACAAATCCTTCCTTAGATCTTTCACTTCCATTTAAATCCATTTAAAATAAGAAATGGGATCTAATTCTAACAGGTTTTTCATGTTGAGGTTGACCCATCTGAAACTTATACTTTCAGGTTCATATGAATTTCAGACCTATATAATTTTTCACTTTATTGAGGAAGGTTTTTTGTGACGTTTCAGTGTTACAAGCCATTAACCATAGCAGTTAGCCCACCTCCAGTTAGCTACCTTCTGTTAGAGTCTGGCAGCTAAATGTTCTAAAGATCTCAGTGTACTCTGCGTATTCCAAACCCCAGAGCTTTCCTGATCTTTCCTTTTCCTGGAAAGGGAGACCCTCTGGTGATGGATAGAGGAACTGAAAATAGTGAGATCTGCTCAAGAGTTTAGATGTTCTCCCTATGGCCAGGTAGTTAATATGAGAGATGAATCAGGCTGACCATCATGCTGGGGTTGTGAAAAGTTTGTTGCTGACAGGCGTTTCTATGGGTGCAGGAATTAGAGAAAAATTAACATGTAAATTAATGATTCAGCCCATTTTTCAATATACATTTTAGTTACATAGGCAGAGCCTTGATTCTTATATTTCCTAGGTTTTTTTTCTTTTTCTCCTGGCTTTTGCAAGTGTAGTATTCTCGTAGCATCTTTTCTTTGTATGTTTTAAAAATATAGCACAAACTATTCTGAACTTGTATTAGTCAGATAAAATTGGCTAAGCATAAGTGGACTGTGATTTTGCGGAAGCTCAGTGGCATAGTATTTACACATGGACATAGGCTAATGAAAACATATACTGCATGAGACAGGAAAAGGCTGAAAATGAGAAGGGGAGAACACTTAACTAAGCTGTGAATTTTTTTACATCTGTTGAACTACTTCCCAGCACATACGAAGTAAATGAACCAGCATACTGCATGGATCAGCAGTGGCTCATCTGCAGCTGTGTATATCTGGCATGTGTCTGCTGGGGCTGCTGTTCCTGGCACAAGTGCTGCTACTATTGCTGTTGCCATTATTGTAGCTATGACTGTTTCCTGCACCTCAGGAAACCTGAGATGTTCCAGAAGTGTCTGCTGTTATATCAGACATATTAGACATGGAGGAGAAAAAAGGACGAGGTGAACGAAAAGCATGGAATTAAGAGTTTGTAAACTTAACAGTGTATATGGTAATATCTCAAATCCACCCTCCCAACATTGTCTGATATATCTTCGGTTTCGTAGGATTTCAGTTCTGATCCCAAAATATACAGTAGGTCATGGTGACATCATGGCACAGTGTCCATGTGTAATCATTCTCTAACTCTGGTATCTGAAAAGCTCTGTAATGTTCTCCTTCTGCTAGTTTTGAACTCTGTCTCCATGAGTTTTATAATTAGTTTATATTCATTCAAATAAGTGTAATTGCTAGCACTTGGATTACAGCTTTACACTAACCAGAGGTGTAGCCATCTCTCCCCTCTTTGTAGGACTGAGTGGTGCAATAATGCCTCTACTCACATAGTACGACACAAGCCTCATCACTGCATAGTTCCTACTATCACATTGCAGCTGCAGCTCCCAAAATATAATTTTATTTCATTCACCTGACTCATTCATGTAGGGTTGTCCAATAGTGAGATAGAAGCACAGGATATTAGTCTTGCCACAAGCTTCCCATGTAACCTAATTAATCTATATAATTTTCTTATTTTCAGACAGACTTCCTTCATTCCATTTGTCTTCTGTTGATCATAGAAGATTACTGGTTTAGCTGGTCTTAGCGATCTGCCAGGAAAAAACCTTGTGAAAATGCAGAATATCAGTTCACATGGTGAAGATGATCCAATATATAGCATTCATACTTTTCTTGGCAAAAATGAACTCAGATGCATCTTTACAGAAACCATAGTTACCTAAAATAAGAACAGCACGAACAAGCAGTAGTCTTCCATAGAGAGAAATCTTGGTTGTTTTTCACATAGGTTCACGGTCATCTGATTTTTGACAGATTGGATAATGTTAATATATTTCAGCACTGTTAGTTGCAGTGTAGTACAATGTTTACTGGAAATTATGTGTAAATATTACTGGATGCAATGTTTACTGGAAAGTATTACGTAAAGTATTACTCCATCCTTGATGGCAGAGGCTTATTCGAGATCCATATTGATACGTATGGTTCTTCATAACTGAAAGATTGAAGGGACAACAGCATCCAAGAACTACAAAAAGTGAGCTCTTTTCATGACCTCTAATAAAGGTGACTACATGTATCCTGACAAGTTCTGTAATGCAATCCTCTGTGCGGTAATGAAAAGGAATTTGGAAAGGGCTAAGTTGTTTATCCCTGAATCATGCTATTCTTTCCCTCTGTAGAAGATCATCATTTTACTTTGCATTGTTTCAACAAAATATTTTAAGAGTAACTAATAAGAAACGTGTTTATACAAACAGATCAGTAACAGTTATGAATGTTAAAGTATAAAATATTTATGTAAACCACAAAAATGGTAATACAATCATGTATATCAGTTCCTCTACATAAAACTTAATCCAAACAGTTGAGCTATTCAGAGTATATTGAGCTTATATTATTACTGTTTCAGGCAGTAATGCAGACAGTTGAAACTTCAGAGGTAGCTATGGCCAAATATAACTCATTTAGTGAAAAGAGAAAGGGAGTCAAAAATTCTTTAGACTACCAGTGAAAATTAGTAATAAACTGCAATGGGAAATCAGCAATGACAACCGATTCTGAATGAAATATTCATGTGCGTCAGGGACTGAAAACTGGCTTTTTATCTCTATAAGGTCATCTGGCATTTTGAAAAATTAAGGGGGAAATAAAAGAGATAGAATTCAACATAGTAAAAAAAGGATGCATAGCACCCTGTAGCAAATGTATGTTCTGTATTGGTGGGATCCAAACCCAAGCAGGCTCCCTCTGTAGCTAATAAAGAAAACATTCCTATAAAGGGTGATTTACAGTGAGATTAACGTAGCTCCTTTCTTGTCACAGACTAGAGAAAGGATAAAAAGTCTCACTTGACCAAAGAAAATCTTTGTGAATACCCTCCAAAACTACTATCTTACACTAGCAAAATTATCTTTACTATTACCCTTTATGCTGTGCCTTTACTTCTGTTTAACACTGAAATTCATTTGTGGTAATTTCTGTTAATCCTTTGAGTATCTTTATAGTCCTCTGTCTACATTCTTGGGTAGAGTGGTCTAGTGTTTCTTTCCCGGTGTTAGCTCTTACTGAAACCTCTAAGGAGTACTGAAGTATTAATAAATAAAACAACAAACGTATCAGCAGTGTTTTCAATTACAGTTACCACTTAAATCTTTGACTGGTTCCTGACAGTGAGATTTAGAAGGGACAGGAACATACAACACTTAGGGGAGTTTCCAAAAAAAGTTATTCCTTTTTATAACTAAACAAGATGTCCCTTAGCTTCAGCTGGTATTCTTAGCAACTAAATAGGACAATGCCTCCCCAAGTGTCTTAGTCTTGATCCCCCTCTTCACAGAATCTCTTAGCTTTCTCCAACATTGTACGTGGATTACCTACAACATCTATATTTCCTTCACAATAGCAATGTAGACCCTATAGAATCACAGAATCATCTAGGTTGGAAAAGACCCTGAAGATCATCTAGTCCAACCATTAACCTAAATTGTTATGCTATAAATGCATGACAGATGGTAGGACAGGATAGAGGAAAGAACATTAGAGTAGGTACTGTATTATAATTCAACTCTTACATTAGCTGCCTGGACAACAGTTGCTTAATGCATGTTCTGACTGCTTTTGTTATTAGTTTTTTTAATTCACTCTGAGAGTGGCTGGAAAGATGTTTGTAATTTACAATGCAAACAAGTGTGTGACACATTGAAATGACATGGTTTATTCACTATGGCCTCTGGCTAAGCTACATCATGGTATGGATCAGTACTTACTCTAATCTACAGTGAATAACTGCTAGAACAAGTCACCCCACCTATTTTCTGTGCTAAAGGCAATATCACAGTCGTAGTATATTACAGATGTCAGCATCAGGAAGGGGTATACCACAGATGGGTATCATTGGAGCTTCTGAATTCCATTGTGAAAATAAATCATGTTCATTGTCTTCACAACATAGAAATAGGCCTGCCGAGGTACTATTGTGATGCACATCCTTGAAGTATGATGCACATTTTGATATCACTGTATGCTATGGGCAGTCAGCCTGCTTGTTAAAAATCAGAAGGGGAGCCAGAAATATTGTACCACACCCTAAAGTCAAGACAACACCACCACAAACATGCCCCAGAAGACCTTTAGTTAGTTTGTTCCCTTTCCTCCCACTTCAAAATTAAACCCATCTTTCCCATCAGGCAGACCTCCAGAATTTGTATACAGAAATAATTTCCGTATATGTTTCTTTAACTTCGTGGCTCAAGTAACTGTCATTGATCAATTCAGTTTTGTCTCAGTGCCCCAGATGTAAAATGGAGATACTACCATCTCTCTGAATCACACAGCAGACATTAAGATGACTAGTTATGGCATACATCAAATTTCAGTGGCAGATGTAACAGAGAATATTTCAGACCAACCACATGTAGTAGAAGGAAGCATCAGATCCAGACATCTCTACCTCAAATCCCTATTCTTCAGACATGTGGCATGTATAAGAGTTTTGTTTAATGAGAAAAATAAAATGTGAAATAAAATGACTAAAAACATTTGAACTGACTTTCTCAGTAGATGTTATATCTCTCATCCTTTGGCTGTGCTAGTTCATATGTCCATATGCATTGGCCATTTCCCAAGGGTTTGCAAGCCATCTGATGTAATGCTCAGCTAAACCCTGGCTTTTAAGCAAACCGAAAGCTGACTTCTTCCAACAGTGAAGAAAGTAATAAAACCATGAGATAAGTCAAACACCCAAAAATATGCTGGAAAGCTAGACAGCAGTGTTGGTTAATGGCTTGCAAATACCAAGGTAATATGTTAATTTACAGGTTAGTCAAACTTACCTCCTCCTGTGTATATGGTATATAAATAGACCTCAGAAGCAGTGTGTACCAGCATATTTTCAGCTTTCCAAAACAAGCTTCTTCAGTGCAGTTTGTTTGAAATCCAGAGTCTGAGGCCCTTTTCCTCTCTTTTTCCACTGTACGAGACAACAGAAATTGGGTTCCAGACCAGAAAAATTTCAAGCAGCAAAAACGATGGCAATGACAGAACCCAGACAATACCCATGTCCAACAAGTTATTTTTCTGGTCCAACAGGAAAAACTAACAGGAAGGTTCTTGGCCAGAAGTATGGTTTGACCTACATTGGATTTTCCCCCTTGCTTTTCTGTCTTCATCTAAAGCTTGGTGGGATATTCGATCAATTCCAAATCAAGACTGAGTTTTTAGATTGTTATCTAAGTTATTTAAGATGTTTTGAGTAGACATCGTGGCTTTGCTTTTGATTTGCACAACCTCTAATAAAATGAGTTTCAATCAGTGTCTGTGCTACTAGGAACTAATATAACTACAAAAAAATGAAACAAATAACAATACCACATGGGTAAATGATACCTGGAACTGTTGACCCATTAAAGAGGTGGACTGAAACCAAATATACTTTTAAGACAGTGAAAGCATTGCTATCAAATGTGATGTCATGGAGATATCATCCATAATGTTAACCAACAATAAAACAGTTACTGCAATTACAGAAAGAAATCCAAACTATTCATGTAGGTCATGTTCCAACAGAATATTCCTCACTTACCAACGATTACATGATACAGTGATGTTTAGGGATATTACTTTGCTGAAAACAAATGTACATGGTACCTTAAGTAACTATAAAATAATACACATAAATCACTAGGACGAAATCACAACTCTGAATATAGATGTAACTTCCATATCTAAAAGTTGTATAAAGATGCATCACAAGCAGATTAGCCAGGTCTGTCAAACCAATTTACAACTCAACAATACTCAGAGATACAGATGTTTTTTATTTCTGAAGCATTAATCTTGTAGACACTAAATTGCTCTTAACAAAATATTTTGTTGTGCCCTGTGGCTTTTGAAAGACTTGTTATCTCCTGTGTAAAAACTGTGGAGTCCATTGGAAAGGCCAACTTCCATATTAAACTAAATCTAGCAATTACTCTTCTCCAGAAATTCCTGAAGTTGTGCAGAATGTGACTATATTTCCATTTCCTGCTCCGTAAGTTAAAAAAAATACTATTAACATTTTGTATTACTGTCCTTATCATTGTATTTACTATCCTGTGGGACCTTTAAGATGTTTTCTATTACATGGCCTTACATCGCATGCCATCAATCACTGATTATCTTCCTATTATCTCTATGTCCTTCCAAATTCATGTTCAAATCTTTTGTTATCAAAAATATACCAACAGCAGCCAAGACTTAATTAACATTTTAGACAAAAGAATCCTAGTTCCAGCTGTCAAATTCTGCAGAGTCTGGAGGGAGAAGCCTTTTAAATACTAGGTCTCATGTGCATGTGTGCAGGTGCTCTGCAGAATGGAACTATGGGAAAAACAGTTGTGAGTTGTTCCTTCCAACAATGTGAGATGAGTTCTGGCAACACCTTTGAGGCAAAGGTATCTGACATTTCTTTTTGTGACAAAACATCTTTTACATTTTCCCAAAGTCCAGGCTTACTGCAAACCTCATGTCCTCACACTTCTGAGATGTAGGGTCACTTCTAAGTGTTTTTAGGTTTCAGCTCAGAAGTAAGCTTACAGCTTGTTATGCGTTAAGATATCATATGTGACACATTGTCTTACTGGAAGCTCACTGTCCGGGCTGTGCTAACTACAGTTTCCCAGATGGAGCTGGGAAATGATGGAGTTTCCAACACACACCAAAGCCATAGCTCCTGCCTTCCATAATGGAGGAAAGGAGGAGACGAGGAATATGAATCAGCCCAGTACCAAATCTTTATCACCATGTCTGCCATCTGCTTCTTGTGTGATAAGGGATGGACTCCACTGCCTGTGAAACTACTTAAAATAGCCTGTTTGCCTTCTGCTTGTCAAACATGCAGACACTCTCCATTTTGCCCTGTAACTAGACATGAACTGAGAGTGTAATATTGTAATGACTGTGTTTACATGACCCATGGACTATTAGATGCTTCAAAGTAGTGTAAGGGGGTGGCAGTGGGATTTATATTCTTTTCTTCTCTTGGGCAGCTAATCACAAAACTTGCCCAGACATTCTTACTTCCTTGCTGAGAAGTAAAGAGCTTAAAACAAGAATCCTCATGGCTTTAACTTGTGAGCAGTTGAAACACTGCCAGCACAGTTCTTCAAAAGTCATTATTTAAAAATAGTCTGTGGGAAAGCCCCAAACAAAATAAATATTTTTTATTTGTAATATCTGTTGTTTGGAATGGAGAGGATAGCAGCTGGTACAGAAAATGCCTCAGAGGATCTGACTTACAGATTACGTCCTAATAACACAGCTTTGAAATCTGTGTTCCTTTGGGTTGGAAAACAAATAGGTGAGGCAACAATATTTACTTAGGACCAGATTCTGTCTTTCTAACTCCCCTTTATTAAGACCTTCACATTTTCACTGGAGCAAAGGTTTTCAGGCTGCATCAGTCGCTTCAGTGCTCTTGCCACAAAATGAGGCACGAGTTTCTCACTGTACCCTTGCTAGGCAGGTTGGCTCACCCAGCTGAGATCACGCTAATAGACTTTATTCTTGCAGTCTTTGAAAAGAATAGTGCTGCTGCCTCAGGACCAGTGCTGCACAGTCTGCCTGTTGGCAGGGTCACAAAGGGGAGGGAAAGTTTTTGTCACATTCTTATTCCCAGCCCTTCCCTGCAGCCCACTTTTTTTTGGCCACTCAGTCCCACAGTTACATTAAAATTATATATCCCATGCTTGTAAGGCACAGCTAAACACATATTTTACAAACAAAAGTTTTCAGTTAGTATTTAGCACCAAGGGGAAAGTGTGAAATTCCTTATATTTTCATCTGGTCTTCCTGTCAGAAATACACCATAAAAGCTTTCAAATTAACGTAGTGAGCTAGGGTAAGAAGCAGCAAAGCACTTAAACAGCTTTTTCTGTGTAGACATCAGCAATGCTAATAAGGCAAATATTTTATACTTTTAGGGAAATAGAAGCAGATATAACAGTTGTCTTACTCCTAAAGGCAATATTCAAAGCAATAGTGAACTCAGAACAAAACTAACTCTACATTGCATAATGGTAAATTAAATATTTTTGCATTGCAGAGGTGAAAAAAACAAAGAGGTATTAAACTCTGGTGACATTCATCAGCCAAATAGTTCCCTAAAAAGCCACTTTGCTCAAGTACTAAGGCTGAGATATTTTACTCTAAAAGACTGGAAGCCTCTAGAGCCAGAAGATGCAAAATGGCAGACAACTAACTATGCCACTCTGTCTTTGATGCACCTGGCATTGGTCTGCTACACATGAGGAGCTGGACTTAGATCTGCAGACTACAGTGACTGAACAATGTTGTTTCTTTTTCCTGGAAAAATCACATGAAAACTAATCTTGAAGCCAGAAATCTCTCTGCTAACACAGTGAACTCCAAAGCAGGACTTGCATACATGCAGTGGATTCTGAGATTATTAAAATGGAAAACAGCAGCTTGGCTTTGGATAATCACTCATTTTTATGGCTCTATCTATATATCCTGACTTTGGTGGATATCCTGTGTTTAGATGTTAATTTTCTCTCCTAAGTTCATGCTAGAATTTCCCTCAAACACTTAAAATAATGTTAGCTTCAGTGGAGTTGTCAGAGGAAATTATTTGATAAAGCATCTCATGTTTCTTTGTTATGCATTGGATTACTGTATTTTGTTTGATGCTCAGTTCTACTTCTGGTACATGAATTTTTTTTTTTAATTGAAAATACATTATTTTCCTCTTCAACCTATTTTTCAGACATTTACACCAATTTTTGCCATCAACAGAAAATGTCATTCAGGGGAGAGATGTAGGGGGAAGACCATAGTTGATAAAGTGGCTCTTTATTGCCCATAACTTTGAAACAAAAGCTCATCTGCATTGTTTGGAATGCTTTTATTTGAATGAGGTACAATATTTTGATAAATTTATATTTGTCTGGCATCATAGTCCATGAATGGAAACCCTTAGCAGTATGTGATATTTTTCTTGGGATTGACGGTAGGAGGTATTTGCTTATGACAACCCAAACTAGACATCCCACTTGTCTATTTGTGCCTTCAGACATGGACTTTACAAGAAAATTTATGTCAAAGACAGTAATCCATTTGACTATGGGCAGGCACATAGTTTTCATATGACGGGAATGGCTATTTTTATTATCAATGTCAGCACACTGCGTCTGTGTTACGGAGGCTATCAAATAAACAACCAACCACAACAAAAAAACAAACAAACAAACAAAAATATTTAACACAATTAACTAGCTCTCCGTAAATTACAGGTTCAAATGTCTGTGAGAGGAGAACAGAACAGCTTTCTAGGGTTTAATGGCAACCCAAAATGCTTTACAAAGCCCTGCTACCTAGGGTTTAAGGGCAATCCAAAACGCTCTATCACTCACCTGACAAGTGAGGGCTCTCGACCTTGAGGACCTGCTCAGGTCCCGACCCAAGGCACCTCGAGTTGTTTCTTGGGCAGCGTCCTGACCCAAGGGGAGAGTCCTCGACCTCACTGTGCTGCTCCAGGGCACGAGCTCCCAGTGACTCCCCCAGGGGACTCCATTTGTACCCAGGCCCAATCTGACCTGGAGTCAATAGCGGCTCCCGCTGGCCAAAGGCCCCAACTACCGCGAGGCCCCGAGAGCAAAGGCAGCCCCGAGCTGCTGCACCTCGGCAGCCAAGAAGCTCTGCTCTCGTTGGGCGGATGCACCTGACACGGTCTGCTAGTCTGGCAGCAAATATCACAGGACTTTGTTTTCACATTGTCATGTAGAAATATTGAGAAAAGCATTAGAAGAGATGTTTATACTTGATCTGAAGGACAAACCTACTGTGATGGCTATTTTGTGAAAGCAGCCATTGACCGAAGAGGTAACTTGCCCAGAAAACATACGAAACAATGGTCCTAGCTAGTAGTACTTGGGACATCCAAACATAGCCTGTTGGGGGAATATTTACACCAATTATATTAAGATACTTTAGACATTTCCTTTCGGCCTGATTCAGAGTATCTGGATTCTGTGATTCTGTGATTTGTGTCCATATCTGATCAATAGAGAGAACAGGGACAATTCAGAGCACCTTGGAAATCTACTTAGGATAGCATTTTGTCGTTGTCCTGGTTCAACTGGGATAGCTTTAAGTTTTCCAGCAGTGAAGAGAGGGCGCTAGCTGGGTTATTCATACCATGCTGACATCAGGTCCATGTGCCAAGCACGGGAAGCTTTCCTTTGTGATTTTTGTCCAGGGAAGCCCGCGCAGCAGGCTGGCTGTGTTCACTGCGGTATTTCTCTGTATATCTTCTGTCTTGTTTACTGTTATTACTGTTTATTGTTGTTGTTATTGCTACTGTTGTTGTTTGGTTTATTATTTGTTGCACTGTTGTGTTAAATTTTTCCTTATCTCAACCCCGGGATTTGTATTTTACTCCCTGCCCTGACCGGTCCAAGGGTGGGGGAGGGACAACAGCGGCGTGGTCTCGGTCCCAGCAGGGCCTAAACCACCACAGACTTCCCTCCCCTTTTTTCCTCACACACACACTTTGGCAACTTTTAACAGACCTATGAAAATTATACCACCATGAAGAAAGAGTCTATGACAAAAAATGCTTTAGCAATTATCCATGTGTCGCGGATGAAAGTATTGACACGGTAATGATTTAGAAAAATAATTTAGATTTATTAATAACTAACAACTATTTGTCAATACAAAATAACTCAGAAAAGCGACTTATTCAGGTTCTAAGATGACAATATTCACTCTAACTTACTTAACGGTACCTTAATTTATACACATATGTACATGCGCATACACAAACCAGACATATACATACAGAAACAAAGGGGTTTGGATTCGGTAAAATGAACCCAAAAGGGACAAACACACAGGAACAAGGGTAAGGGTACGTACCCACACACACGCACACCCACCAATAAACAGGTGAAATAGAAGCTAGCTCAAAGAAAATTTCCCTCTTGAGTTTAGAGCAAATACTCACAATGCCTTGGCATTCCTCAACGGGCCATAATTGAGACTCGAGCAGGGGGACTTCACCCTGGCCTTCCGTCTGGAGCAGACGATACCTGAGAGGCTTCCCAGCTCAGGGGAGATGCTGGTCACAGGCCCGCTGTGATCCAGGAGAGCTCAAAGGGCCTCTCTGGTGGTCGCAGTTTATAGGGTCCAAGATGATTGACTTTTGTGAAATGCTATCTGGTGCCTTCCGGCAGTTGCACAAGAATTTGAATAATATGCAACCCTGTTATTGTTCCATCTGACCACATCCCAGGCACAGGTGTGTCAGGCCATCAGGAGATGATGGGCCATTATAACCTTTTCCGAGCAATCAGAGGGGGGCAGGAGCCAGGCTCCTCAAGGTTATCAGTCCTTATCTCCATAGATTGGTGTATGGCTCGGGGGAATGTGGATGGAATCACACATGGCACCAAGCAGCCCAACAAGGACGGCAGGGAGGGGTAGGAATTGCACCACCACACCATGCTCATCTACTTTATGTGGCCACTCACCTCTTCACTAATCTGTGTGCTCCATGAGACCTTAAAAATATCTGAACTCAGAAATACCATATTGGGTCACACCACTGGTTCATCTTCTCCATTATCTCCATCAACAACTAGGAAAGAGAATAAGAACAGACTGCGAACTGGATGAGTCTGTCCTCATAGACAGGCATTTTCCAAAAATCAGTGGACTGAACACTTACATGTCTGAATACAGACATTGTGTGTTTGCTAAAGGTTTATTGGCCTCTGCCAGATCCAACAGTCAGCAATTTGTCTAATCCTTTCTAGAAGGAATACTTGAGCTCCATAGCAATCTCTTCCACAATTTCTTGTAAACATGTAGCTCAATTTGTATGAGTCCATTTAAATGGTAATTTTACTGATATTCTTTAGTTTTTAATTTGTAAAACATAATGAATTTACTTTCTCCTTGTCATTCAAGATTTATAGACATTGAAATTTTATACTCATCTAGTTTCCCTTTCTTCAAGATGAAGAACTATTTAATCTTAGTTCTGATCATTCCTGTCACCCTTCTTTGTACCTTTTCCAGACTGACTCTTTCTGCAGAAACAGTACTAAATATCCATGACTTGGTTTGATAGTGATATTGGACAAAATCACAGAATCACAGATTCATCTAGGTTGGAAAAGGCCTTGAAGATCATCTAGTCCAACCATTAACCTAACACTGAGAGTTCCCAACTACACCAGATCCCTCAGCGCTATGTCGACCCGACTCTTAAACACCTCCAGGGATGGGGACTCCACCACCTCCCTGGGCAGCCCATTCCAACACCTAACAACCTGTTCTGTAAAAAAATGATTCCTAATATCCAGCCTAAACCTTCCCTGGCGCAACTTGAAGCCATTCCCTCTTGTCCTATCACTTACTACTTTGTTAAACAGGCTCATCCCCAGCTCTCTGCACCCTCCTTTCAGGGAGCTGTAGAGGGCGATGAGGTCTCCCCTCAGCCTCCTCTTCTCCAGACTAAACATCCCCAGTTCCCTCAGCCGCTCCTCGTACGACCTGTGCTCCAGACCCTGCACCAGCTTTGTTGCCCTTCTCTGGACACGCTCGAGTCATTCAATGTCCTTTTTGTAGTGAGGGGCCCAAAGCTGAACACAGGAATCGAGGGGCGGCCTCCCCAGTGCCGAGTACAGGGGTAAGATCCCTTCCCTGTCCCTGCTGGCCACGCTATTGCTGACACAAGCCAGGATGCCATTGGCCTTCTTGGCCCCCTGGGCACACTGCTGGCTCCTGTTCAGCCGGCTGTCAATCAACACCCCCAGGTCCCTCTCTGACTGGCAGCTCTCCAGCCACTCCTCCCCAAGCCTGTAGCGCTGCTGGGGGTTGTTGTGGCCCAAGGGCAGCCCCCGGCATTTGGCCTTATTGAAACTCCTCCAGTTGGCCTCAGCCCATGGCTCCTGCCTGTCCAGGTCTCTCTGCAGAGCCTCCCTACCCTTGAGCAGATCAACACTCCCACCCAACTGGGTGTCATCTGCAAACTGACTGAGGGTGCACTCGATCCCCTCGTCTAGATCATCAATAAAGATGTTAAACAGGAGTGGCCCCAAAACCGAGCCCTGGGGGACACCACTCATGACCGGCCGCCAACTGGATTTAACTCCCTTCACCACAACTCTTTGGGCCCGGCCATCCAGACAGTTTTTTACCCAGCAAAGCGTGTGCCCATCCAAGCCACGAGCAGGCAGTTTCTCCAGGAGAATGCTGTGGGAAACAGTGTCAAAGGCCTTACTGAAGTCAAGGTAGACAACATCCACAGCCTTTCCCTCATCCAATAAGCAGGTCGCCCTGTTGTAGAAGGAGATCAGGTTTGTCAAGCAGGACCTGCCTTTCATAAACCCATGCTGACCGGGCCTAATCATCTTCTTGTCCTGTAGGTGTTGTATGATGTTACTCAGGATGAGCTGCTCCATCAGCTTCCCGGGCTCCAAAGTCAAGCTGACAGGCCTGTAATTTCCCAGATCATCCTTCTGACCCTTCCTATATATGGGCACCACACTGGCCAATTTCCAAACAGTCAGGATCTCCCCAGTCAGCCAGGACTGCTGGTAAATGATGGAAAGCAGCTTGGCGAGCACCCCAGCCAGCTCCTTCAGCACCCTCGGGTGTATCCCATCTGGTCCCATAGACTTGTGTGTGTCTATGTGATGCAGCAGGTCACTGACTGTCTCCTGGATTGCAGGGGGTCGTTCTCCCAGTCTCTGTCTTCTGGCTGAGGAGGCTGGATTCCCTCAATATAGCTAGTCCTGCTATTAAAGACCGAGACAAAGAAGGCATTAAGGACCTCAGCCTTTTCCTCACCATTTGTTACCATGTTTCCTCCTGCATCTAGCAGGGGATGGAGGCTGTCCTTGGTCTTTCTTTTGCTGTTGACATAGAAACATTTTTTTTATATAAATATTCAACAACTCTGCAAAATTCTGCTTTTTTAACTATGAGGATTAATTTAAAATAAAAGAGTAAAAGATTAAAAAACCTTTGCATGTGGTTCAGTCTCAGTTGAACTCTGCCTTGATTTTCAGTTCTTTCACAGTTCCCTAAATCACAACTTTGTTTTAAATAACTCCCCTAAATCACAACTTTGTTTTAAATAACTCCACAAATAAGATAATTTCTGGGTCATTACCATGACAGTTTCTCCACTGAAAAATGTGTTTATCTGGCTGAATTTATTCTCCTTTCCAGCATTTTCCAATATTCCATTGAAAAGGGCAATAAAAACCAGGATGAAATAATTTCAGATGAAATTTAATTCAGAGGTAAAGTTAATACCTCTAGGAAAGCAGTGAGACAAAGAGGTGCATGATCAGTCTATACATCATTGACAGAAAAGGATTTGCCTTATGCGCAGTTACCCGTGGTTTAACCAGGTTGTTCTTAATGTCCCTCTTTTTTTAATCTTTGTTCCCAGAAATACATATGACATAGGGTGCTTTTTAATAATTACTTTGAGAGTGATTTTCAATCTAGATTAAGACCTGGCTGTAGAAGCAACTCATTTGTGGATCATGATTCCCTATGTTTTCAGAGTTTTTCTCCATTAATCTACAGGCGTCAGAAGCACACTGTGCTCTGATTAAAAGCTCCTTTATGTGAATCCCTGCAGGAAGGTATTAATCTCTGGAATTCACTATCTTCTCTGCAACCACAAACAACAAATAACACATGGTAAGAAAAAATGTTTCTCTTAATACTTTTGCATCCAGTGGTGGAAGTAGAGGGCCTTGAAAATAAGATGTTTATTAAATTCTGGTAAGATCTGTCTGCTTGACGTTAATGATACTTTTTTATAGCAAATTCAAATACAATTAAAATAATAACATTTTCATAAGGTTATTCACCATATATCTCCTATTATGAAGAAACATGCCCCTGGCATGTCATGATGAAGCTGTTCCTTCTAATGGCTGCATATCTCCCTCCAAGGCACCAAATCTTGCACACTTTGAAGGCAAAAACCTAGACATAGTGTGCTGTACTCATGAAGTGCTGTCTTTTTTAAAAAACAGTTCTTATATCAGAAATGTTGTATTACTCCAGAGGGTGAAACCCTTAAACCCTTTCTTGTGTGATAATACCATTTACTATAGTATTATTATTAAAAAAAAAAAAAAAAAAAAAAAAACACAAAAACCAACAACCAAAAAAACCCACAACCCACACAAAACAAAAAACAAAAAAGAAAAAACCACACAACTGCAGGAACAAAACTTTATTCATCCTTACAACTCCCTAGTATTTCCTGGCGTTTTGTAAATGGGTAAAACCATCTATTCAGATACTGTTATCCTTACTGGAACTACAAAATAAAGCAGAAGGACATACAGCTGGCAGGTGAGCCAAAGGCCAGAAATTCCTTTCCAGATGCATCTTGCAAACCTTCTGAGTGCCATGGAGAGAGCAGGAACAAACCCAGAGCTCTTGCTGGAAGACTGACTGGAGGCTTCCTGTTATTCAGAACTACTTTTTTCAGAAGCTCTTGTCCAGAGGACCATAAAAAAAAATGCCTCCAAACGGCTTTGCTTTTCTTAACTGCATCATATATTTTGGAGACCCATTAGAGAAGATCTGCAATTGCAAAGTACATTAGATCTTCCAATATCTTGGTAACATGCATCAGCTGTTCACTGAGCCTGGACTAACTTTTCATCTGTATGACACAAAAGACATTCAGAAGTTGACTACATAAAAGGGAAAACAGATCCATATATGAAGAATAGATGAGTCCTTTATTGCATATAATATTTTAAACATGATGTTTTAGAGAAAACACAGTATGAGTGCAATTTGGGTGTCCAGACAATTTTATAGATACTGCATTTTATTAACTGCATTTTATTAACTGACTACAAAAGACTTCTATTTAAGTACAATTACCATATGGTAGCACATAATCCTTGTAGTTACCAAAGCAACAAAGCACACAGTTTTATCTTTCACCTTTGTTTTTGCTTGAGAAGCCATGGTGATTACTAAGTGCACAGTAGCTTATGACTGCTTTTCACCCATGCTTTCCAAAGATTTCTGTAAGGAATCCATCAATGTGGTTTCAAGAAGTAATTCAGTGGTAAAATGTTGCTCCCAGCTGATTGCATCATTTCATCCAACTCTATTCTCTAGAGAATGTCTAGTGTTTGAAGACATGATTCTCATAATGTGTTCCTCAGATACTTGAGACCAAAGCAACAGTATGTGCTTGTTTACATGTCTGAAAACAGTGCTGAATGAAGCTGAGTAGGCATTATGCATACAATCATCTCTCAGGTTTAACCATCTAAAAGATGAGTAGAGGTTTGATCAGATTACTGTCAAACAACTTAGTACTTTAAATTACCAACTTTGGTATTTCTGAAAACTGGTAGTTTTCAGGATCATAGTTTTGATGTCATGGCCCAGAAAACATACGCAAGAATGATGTTACTACCCAGGTAAGGCTTTGTGGTTTGGGTTTTTGGTTTGGTTTTTTTTTTATTTTATTTTTTTCCTAAACTAAGCACCTGAGCTCTGTCACTGCAAAGAGGTACAGCTGGGAAATGCATATTTTAGAACAGAGGCTCCAATCTGCCATCCAAGTTTAGAACACCTTGGTAACACCTTCAGAGTGTTATCAAACTTCATAATAATGAAGCACATCAGTGATGAAGTCTCTGAAGGATTTTTGTGTTGTCGTTTTCTAGGAACAAGCAAACAGAAGCTTATGAATAATGTGAGAATGCTGTAATTCTTGCTTTGCTTAGGTCACCAAATTTTTAGGTAGGTTATTCATTAAAAACAGGCTAGGTGGATTTTTTTCTTCAGTTGCAAACTACCAGCAACACCTTCATTTCTCCTCATTTAATGTGTGTTTTGGAGTAGACATTCTGAGCGGTCTTCAAAAGACGATGCTCACAGAACATAGAGTTTATTGGTAATAATAATAGTGCCTTGAACATACATAGAGAATCTGAAAGCCTAACTCCATCTCAATAAACTGTAATTTTTGTGTTATATAGAAGACAGGATCTGTCACCTCTATACCTGTTACTGATCTTTTTGCTTTGCTGTGATTAGGTGAAATTAAATACTATTATTCTCTTAGTTTTTCTGAGGGTTTTTCTGCTAGTATTTCACATCACAGATGAATATACAGAAAAGAATAGATGACAAACACCTTTGACAGCAACTCAATCAGATAGAAAGCAATGCTACCGCAAACTTCTCAATACGAGATGAATTCAGAAAACCTGCAGTCAATAATGCTGCTTGTCAAGTCTGCTGTGAAGCAGAGGTGTCAACAGTGGTGGAGACAAAAGTATATGTAGGGGTACAAGCGGGCTCTGAATGGTGAAGGATTGCTCTAAGAGCTGCTTCCACAGGGACAATATGGCTGTGGACTAGAAGTTATGACAGAGGTCCTGGCTGTACTCAGCCAATAAGCTTTGTCTCAGACTGCACCAGGAGTTCTTAGCAGTCAGAACAGTTTTCAAGGGGAAAGGGTAACAGAGCATCTTAAGCTTCTGCAGAATTTAGGTTTGTTTAAAATTTTAGGTCACCTGGTTTTGCTTTAAAATTAAAAAAGCAAAATCTGTCTTAGAGTGAAGAGGCAACACTCCTTTCCTGGCACTGACCTCTAGCATGAAAATTGTGAGTGTAATGCTGAAAGGGTGCTGCTTGAAATAATAAGGATGGATGGCTTTCTGGTATGAACCTCTAAATTTGATGCTTCAAGTGGTTTCATAATGTTGCTTAATGGAAGTATTAAATGCAGTTATAAAGCTATCAGATACTTACAGAGAGGGTTTTTTTTGAGAGATCAGAGCCCTGAAGTGAACACAGCTGTGCTGCGTCAGCCACAGATACTGTGTCACAGTTACAGAAAAACAACCAAAAAAAAGCAGACTACAGGAGTATTGCTAAGGCTGCTGTTGACTATGGGTAGACAGGAGGCCTCTGAAGAAAGTGTATGCTCATTATTTGCTTTAAACCAGCGATGTTTAGAATCTAGTCCATCCAAACAGGTTGGCTCTGAAAATTTATTGACTTTTTATGGGGGAAAGAAGTGTAGGTGCTTGAAAAGTGGAAGAACTCTATCAGAGGAAAAAATAAAAAAGTTGCCCTGTTCCTTGTTGATCCATAAATGGGTGTTCTGTAAAGCACAGCCTGACCTCACCTCTTGTCTTCATAAAGTAGATTGATGCACTGACTGGTCTACATCTATTTCTGGGAAGTACAACAAGCATTAGACAAAAGTAAAAGAAATGCGATGGGGCAGGAGAGAGAAACTGTGTAAGACCAGCTGAAAATCAGTGGGAAGTATGACAAATTGAAAACTAGATCCTTTGGCTGGCCACCAAGGGCTCCTTTGGAGTGCTGTTTGAAGGCTCAACACAGTTCTGAGCTATTTTCCACTGATCTACTGCACTTGGTATTCTATGAAATTGATATTTTCTTTCACTTCAGCTTGCAATGGAGACTTGCAGATGAAAATAACTGGTTTCTGCTTGAGTAAAACCTAGAAAAATTGTCACATGGTTTCAGCTGAAATCTGCCTAGTTCCTATGCCAGTGCTTATAGTGAATTTTTCTAATTTACTGTAAACATAATGTCAGGTTATGTTAATAATAATGTTAGTTAGGGTTCTGGGTCTGCAAGTGATGTCTGGACTTACAGATTAAGTGATGTAAATACTTTGTATAACATACTATAACAGTGTTGAATTTACAGGAGTCTGGCACAGCATAATGATGCATTATAGTATTCCATTTTTCACTTTTATTTCCTTCATGAGAAAACTTACTACTCTGAATGTCAGAGTTACTCGAATGTACACAAATTCCTCTACCAGTGAAAAGACACAGCTGTTAGGCTTCCCCATACTTCAGCTTTTTCTTTATGTCTCAATCCTTAACGGCAAATAAAAGTATGGTTCAGATTCCCATTTTGTTTGTGCCTTATTATAAGAATATTTGCAAGAATAATGTGTTTTGCAATTTGAGAATGTGTATGCTTTCCGTAGGAACAAACCTGACCAAGTCATTCAACTTGGCTACTAAACAGCTAGTTTGTAATTAAAACATCTTGGCTGTAGAGTAGCAATCACTGATGTCACCAGGTCAACATCAAATTGCCAGACATTGTAGCTGTCCTGATCAGAAATCAATTGATCAACTAAAATTAACTATTACCATTTTTTCTACAGTAGCAAACCAATAGATTAAAAAAAAAAAAAATCCATGGCCAGATGTGTAAGTCATGGTTTTGGTGTCTGTATGCCTATGTTTCAAATAACTTTGGGGTTTAGATTAACTGCTTATGATCACCTAGAGCAGTGATTATTTTCTAGTAGGCCAATCTGCTGTTTGAGTCCAACATGCTATTGGACAGTGCCTTAAATATTACAGCTAACATTTATGTTTCAATAAATTGTCACAGTCACTGTAATAAGATTACAACAGCGACAGAAATTTATGGTTCAACTATAAATATTTTTTTTTTCTTCTTTTTTTTTTTTTCCTTTGGATTAAAAAATGCAACTTCCAAGCATATCACCTTCCTTCTCCTAAACTGACCTGCCAGTAAGTAGCTTGGCAGTCTACTGAGGCCAAAAAATCTGCATGCATCTTGGTAGTTTGTGAGTCTTGTACCAATGATAACACTTCTGATCAGCAAATGCTTGCAGCTGATATTGAAATAGGTGTCAAACACCTGTATGTTTCCGGGCTCGATTTTCACTGTTGGGTTTTTGGGTTTTTTTTATTTTCTGGTAGTCATTTTGTTTGTTAATTGTATAATTCATATTGTAAGAATCTTTGATTTGAGAAGGACTTTTCAGGCTTCACTAACTGAATCTTATCTTATTTTGACAAAGACTGGAACACATTACTAGGATCTACTATTTACTGTGTGGATTTCTAGGCAGGCATGATGAGGTGAAATAAGCAGATTGATTTACTGAATTGCAAAAGAGGCATTTTTCTTGGCTAAGCAGCTGCTACTAGTCTGGCCAGTCAAATATTCAGAGGGAAAACCTTCACCATCAAGATATTAAGTAGAAACATGGCCACTGATCAGCAATGTGGGGTTTGACACTACAGGACTAGAGAGGCCTTTTAAGATGAACGGTTGCTCTTTAAAAAACACATTTTGGGGTTTTTACTGGGCGGACTTACTTACCTTTTATTCTCCCATACTGCTTTCTTTTATCACTGTTCCGGTGGAATTGTGACTGTGACCTTGAATGAAAGGATACATGGATGGTACTGCTTTGGGTAGGTGAATATTAAATCATATACAAATTATGCAAGTGTCATATTTACTTTTGGAGAAACACTTTATCCTGTATGTATTCCAAAGGCTGTAATTAAGGAGCCAGCATTTAGGTGTTTCTGTGTTTCTGTATAACCCACAACAATAAGCAATATGTAGGTACAACAGCCTATAAATATTGTTCCACGGGAAATTATTTTTCTTCTAAAAGGCTTGACCAATTTTATTCTCTTCTTTGAGCAAGATCTTTTAAAAAATATGATGTCTCAAACTTAGTATTTTTAAGAATGAATAGTCTGATAACCTTTTGGTTTGGTTATGAGTATATTCATTTGATGTCTTCACTGGAACTGAGTTTATAATCCAACAATTCTTTGAATAAATCTACCTTAATTTGCTAGATACACTGTTATGTTCTTAGAGCATCAGAAAAGAAATTGATTTTTTTGCATATTTACACTAGGTTACAACCTTGAAAAGAAGTGACTTGGCACTATCCCTAAATTGCAGTCTTTATTCCTTTCAACAATTAAATTCACAGTGAATTGGAGGTTTTGCTTTCGTGTGTAGATATGTATATACCAATATGCATATTTCCATGTATGCAAATACTAGACTATGTTGTGGTCAAAGGCCATTTCTCTGGATCTCTGTAATAAATGGGATTTTTATGTAATAATCCGCAAATATCAAAAAAGGTTCGGCTAAAAGCCAAAGTCTGAAGCAGTCCAGCCCCAGGAGAATGCTGTGCATTTTTGTGGAATCAGACAAGCTTATACAAGATGGGAGTTATTAGATTTTTTTTTCCTTTAAAAAAAAAAAAAAAAAGTAAAACTAGTAGTTTTAAAAGATTCTGAAATACTTTTAGCTGCAGAAAAGATTGGAAAAAGTTTTATTTGCTGCCAGAATTAATTCACAGAATGCTTGTAATTCACTCAGAATTCTTGGTTAATAAGTATCCTGAATTTGCTGGTGACACTATTCCTTTCTCATGTCTCCTCTTTCCTTCTGCATTGTCATTTTCTCTTCATTGATAGCCTTGATTTTGTTGAGTTTGCTTTGGTTCTGCCGCCTACCCAAGTGGTTTATTCAGTATCCTTCAGTAAAATTTCTTACTGTATAAAGTGATGACAGAAACAAGCTGAAAGGCCATCCAGTTTCCACACTACAACCCCATGTCAGCTCAGATATTTTTCTTTATTGTTACATTTCTTTATTTCTTTATTGTTACACAATAAAACATTACAAAAAGGGCACTTCTTTATTGTTACAGGGTGCTGATGGGATGCCTCAGAATTTGTTCAGTTATGACAGATCATGTCTTATGCCCATTGCACACGTCTGCAGCAGAAAATAATCTTTCCAGGTACCAGTCTGAACTTCATAAGTGTACAGTGTATTTAGCTACAGAGGAAATTTACTTTAAACATGGTGAATGCTAAGAGCAAGATTCAGTTCCTCTGGCTAATGTAACACTTCCTCCTGCCCCACTGTTAAGGTGTGATGGAACAAAATTTCATCCTATAAGGTGCAAAGTGAAGTCATAAAGGCATCTATCATCACGCATCCTAATTTGAAACACAGGCCCACATCTCTTGTCACTGTATTTCCAAACACATGAGGTTAACTACAAATTTGTCTCATCCTCCCAATATCTGAGCTGATTCTTGTCTTATTGATTAAGACAGAAAGGAGAAGGGCAAAAAAAGCCAGCCAGCAAGTGTAAGCATAAAGCTCATTTCTGATTAAACTCTAACATAGCCTATCAGAAGGCATCCAGTCCCAAATTTAAGACTAAAAGCTGTTAAAAAGTTGTAAGTGTAACAAACCTTTAGTATTTCTTTTACTTTCAAGCAGCACTTGGTATATCTGATGTCTTTGATGTCTCACCAGTGATATTGTAAATTGTTGTCTGAATTTTTGTACTCTGATGGGGGCTGCAGTTTATCTTCTCTGGTTTCTGATATGTAGAACTAATACCAAGAAAAGTAGAAGGTATATCCTGTTTGGTGGCTCACTGTCTCATAAACTTGATACATGCATGATGTATCTTATGTCTTATATTAAAAGTGTAGATATTTTAGAACAAAGTTTTAGCATATCAGTTTCCATTTCTTGGTGTTCAAGCACTGAATTTTACTCCCATATGTAAATTAACCCTGGAAACTGGTGGCTGTTGCCATTCCTGAATGACTGAGTTGCTCAAAGTTACTCAAAGGAGAACTTTCAGCTGTGGAAGCCATGGGAAACATCTCAGGGAGGGGAAAGATCAGTAACAGACTGATGAGCTCTGCCTGGAAGTAGGATCATTTGACACCTTCCTTATTCCCAGGCAGCTTTGAAAGACATAGAAATGGGGATTGTGGTCAATAAGAAAAAACGAAAAATAGTCCTGCCTAATAACCATTGAAAAAACATGAACTCTGTCCTCTTCACAAGATTAATGGTTTAAAGTTCATGAGCCTACATACTAAATCATATCTTTCTCTCTCCTTGATGCCAGCCCTTAGAGAAAAACTGACCTTGAATTTCCTGTCATTACTTCAGAAAAGCAGAGAAAAAAAAATATATATATAAGAGGAAGGGTAGGAGGACTTTCCCACTGATTTATCAGATGGGGCTCTCCTCTGTGCCAGGGAAGCTGCTCTTTATCTCTCCCTTTTTCATCTCTTTCCTTGATCACAGTCCTGACGATCTTGCTTCTTGCTTCTCTTTCTCAGTCTCTGGTGTTGATATTTCAGACAAAATTTGAGTTCCCATCAAGAACCCAAGATTACAGGTACCTGTTCTACTGAGTCAGCTTTCCCATACTCTATAAGAAGATGCAAGCTTATGATAAAATATAAGGGTGAGTTAACAGGCAGTCAACTTTATTAGCCATTTAAGTCAGTCTAGTAGAAGGCCACAGACCTCCTAAATGTTATCCCTAACTCAGTATAATTTCTGTCAGGTAGTTGATTCAGCTCAGTCTTTTAAATATTCCTATCTTCCTTAGTTTACAATGGTGGCAGGTCTTCTCAGAGCCCATCATATCTTTTTTTTCCCCCTCTGGATACCATAGAAGATTTAGCAACTAGCTCATCCACAAAAACAGTGCTTACCAGCTTCCTGACCTAATCCTAATGCCACAGGGCCATCCATAATTGATCCTTACATGCAATGAAGGTCCTGCTCCTTGAAAAACTCATTCCAGTTTATTGGACTTAACTGGATGCTCATGGCACAACCAGCTTCCAAAAACACCCTGATAAAACTGGAAGCTCCATTCTTTGACAGTCTTTCTGGCTGGATAAATGTCTCCCTGCCAAGCTCATCATGTCATAAGCACAACAATCCCAACTTTGATCATGGCTACAAATTAAATATATATCCTTTCCCTATTCAGAGATCAGTACAGACCAACAAAGTATTTCTACTCAGATGAAAAAATAGGATAAAATGGCTATATTCACCCATCAACAACTGCAGAATAAGCATGCCACATAATTTTATACAGTTTAGTACTGACTTATCTAAAGAGCTGGCTACATTATTATGGACCTGGTCTACTTTGCAGTGTCCACAGTGCTTGGGAAATCTACAGTAGCCACCTTTGGACAGGATTAATAAAGTGTTATCATGAGTGCAAAGTAAGACATGAAATCTCCCTTTTCCTGTGCCATTCAAAAAGGTCAGAGCCCTCCTAATTACTTTATTCTCTTTCCCCAGCCAAAGCTAGTGCCAACTTCATTGCCTCAACAAACTACCGGCCAGTCATGGTGTTGTTGGCATCCTGTACACAGTTACACAAGTTTATGATCTGTATAAGTGTGGCAGGTGCACCCATCCACTGAAAACAGGGGTTCTTGGCTGCTGAAGTCTGGCAGCTCCCAATTGCCTTTGCTCTCAGGGCTTCATGGTAGCTGGGGCCTTTGTCCAATAGAAGCTACTATTGACCACTGATCAGATTTGGCCTGGGTATAAATGGAGCAGCCATTTTGAGCTTGTCCCCTGGAGCAACACGCTGTGATTGAGGACTCTCCCCTTGGGTTGGGACACTGCCCAAGGAAACTCCTTAAGGTGACTTGGGTCTGGGACATTGCCCTGAGAATGTCCTCAAGGTTGAGAGCCCTCACTTGTTAGGTGAGTGATAGAGTCTTTTGGATTGTCATTAAACCATAGAAACTGGTGGTTTACTCTATGTTTTGGGTTGTCGTTAAACCCTAGGAAGTTGTTCTGTTCTCTAACGGACATTAGAACCTGTAATTGAATAGTTGCAGAGGGCTGGTTAATTGTGTTGACAATAAATTCTTAATTTTTCATGGTTAGTTGTTTATTTGAGAGCCTCTGTAATAATAAGGCACTGGTAATTCATCTAGGACAGTGGTATTCATCCTTTGGTCCTCTTAATAACATTGCACCCTTCTTCACTCTTCAAAGTGAAAAGATGCATACACCACCTTGTTCACCTACTAACTTGTTGAGTGGCCCAAGGTGCTCTCAAAATAGTATATATTAAATCCTGCTTTAAAGATAATTGCTTCCTTCTTCCAGCCATGTA
This sequence comes from Athene noctua, assembly GCF_965140245.1. Taxonomy (NCBI): domain Eukaryota; kingdom Metazoa; phylum Chordata; class Aves; order Strigiformes; family Strigidae; genus Athene; species Athene noctua. The sequence continues at coordinate 35,186,153 of NC_134038.1, forward strand.
TTTTGGGCAGAATACCTGGGTAGCTGAAAATTATGTCTGGTTACTAGTTATCCTTTCGTCGCTCCTTCCAGAAACTATCTCACCCAGTGCCATCTAGTTCAGCAGTAAAAGAACAAGCCAACTAGGTGCTCCAAACTAGCTCATTGATTAATGGAATATTTCAGCACCGTGTATTTGATAACAGGTCAACAAATGTTGGTAGAATATCTAGGTGCTAATCTTTGCTAACAAGCTTATCCCTATAAATCATGGATGGTTGTATGGTAAGATTAGTTTCTTCTGGTCCTAAAGTGTTTTTTCCTAATTTTCCACAAATGTAGTGAGCCAAAGAGAGAAAATGGTACAGTCTCCCTGAGTCTGTAAATCTGGAGGTTAACTAGAACATCAACATTACTCTTGATGCGTAAGAGTAAGATGAGAAGTATGTTGTACAGAAAATACTGTTAAATGGAAGACAGACTAATGTAGTTACTCATATTTTTTCTTTTTACTGACATCTTAGTTAAGTCTTCCTTTACGATATGAAACACAAAGTATTTTTAAAAATATTTATATAGTTACTACCTTGAATATAGAAACAATATACGACACAGTATCTTAAGTCACCCATTTTGGTGTCCCATGTCATCCTAGCATTCCACACATGAAATCTGAAGCATCATAAAACAGACCTTTGTTACAAACTGTTGCAAACTATCTTTCCATAAAGTACCAAAAAAATTTTAAAAATTTGAAATTTTTTTTAAAAGAGAAGAAAAGAAAGAAGAAAAGGAAAAGGCAAAAGGGAAAGGGGAAAAATGTACCTGTTCTGAGCTGAACCAATTCAACAGTGAATGAGACTACTGTTTAGGCAATTTTTGCAGAGATTAAACTACAATGAGATTGAAGCCAAGGCAAAACCATGAAGACAATGAAAGAGAAGCCTATGCAGGAGAAACAGGTTCTGCTAAGTGAGGCAACAGGTGAGGCAACAGGTGACCCAGACTGAGGACAGAACTGAGACTGGCCAAGCAGATTATAACCAAAAAAATGTGTATGAGTGACTTGGATTGCTTGAGGGTGGTGCAGTAGGGTTAAACTGTAGAAAACACCAGGGCAATTGAGCCTGAAACAGACCCCAAAATGCCAGTGTGTCATTTTTTTCTCTTGTCAAATACATATGCAGCCCAGCACTTCCCTGAAAGAATTAATTACTCACAGCCTAGTCTCAGTGGGTGTGAAGGGAACAGACCTGACCTCTGAGGGAAAAATGTCTGGGAACTTTTAGCTTCTGAACTCTAACAGCTATCTGCTGAGATTGTGTAAACTGTGCCTCTGCAAAGACTTGTAAAAAGACCAACGATGGGTGGATTTTTATAGGTAAACTTAAAAACACATTCTTGACACAAAGACCATCATTCTTCCAAATCTCAAATCACTCCTTCAGAGCAAATCATGTAGAACTTTTCTAAGAGAAGATGATCAAAATAATTTTAGAAGCTGAAAACATTTTTTCTTAACACAATTCTTGGAAATTGCTGGCCATTTTTGGCAGAAATTTTCCAAAAAAGATTCCAGCTGAAGCAGAAACACAGCATGGAAAATTTCACCCCAAATGGTCAAACTTTGGCAAAGTCATTATGAAACAGCCTTCAGCTATTTATGAGAAAGTGTCAGACAACCTTAATAATAGGTACTGTTATCATCTGGGCTAGAATATACATAGCTGTGTGCACATATGATGCTATAGCTAACTATTGAAGACATTTCTGGGTTTATAAAAGGATTTGCCCTTCCCACACAGATCTTAAGTAAATGCATGAAGGTCTATAATGCTAGGAAAGTTTTTATTGGCAAATATGTGATATGACTGCATTACCTACATGTGGCAAAGCCACGACTGATTTAAAAACATCATGCCAAGACAGACTCTAAGCCAGAAAATACCATGGTGTGTTTTGTCTCTATCACATACTTTAGAAATGGTTTAGACAGTTCAATTTTTTTTATTTTTTTTTTTTTTTATAGGTACTCGATTTTGTGTCTTTCCGTCTCATAACTTTTTTAAATGAAGGAAAGGTAACTTTGATCCTTAGAAATATGAATATCAAACAAAATCTTTCTTTTTATTTGAATCAAAACATGTCAATTTTAAGATCTGACTTCTGTGACTTACTAGAGCCCAAAGTAAATGCTGCATGTGAACTCTTGATGGGATGCTAAAGTCTATAGCTATGGAGACCCTTCAGCTTCCTATCTGTTTAAAAACACTGACTTCTGTCTGATGTACTGGCAAAGGAAAGTGAAAGGTTATATGTTTGAAGCAAGCAAACAATAAAATTCTGTAACTATGTATTATGTGATCACAGGGGCAAAGTATCCTTGGATAACCTCATCTAGATGGTAGGAGGAAATAAATGGCTATGAATACATTGGTGAGGGAGCTGTGCAGGACACAGCAACAACACACTCTTACTGCTCTTCACTCTTATTACCTATGAGAAGTTGCAGTGAAATTAGGCCCTGTCATATCAAACTGTCAAGACTTTTTAGACTTTTGTGTGAGAAAAAAAAATAATTTCTGAGCATAAGACTTCAACTCACATCTCACAAAAACTAGTTAAGCAATACTGGAGAAGTTCACTAGAACCGAGCATACATGATCACACAGGCTTATTGGTCTCTTGCACAGGCAGATTAATGAATGCACCCAGAAGCAGAGATCTTTTTGATTTTAATGTATCTTCATTAATTAATAAGAGGGGTTTTTTTAAAAATGAAGATAAATAGATTGTTGTTCCAATGCTGTCAGCTAGCTACAGTGAGAGTTTTCCATTTTAGGTACTACATTCAGATTTCAAATGCAATTAGCCTGCCAAATTTTTATCTAAACTTCTTAATTAGAGTAAAACCTTCAGACAATCAGAATGTCCTCTCCATGACTCTGAAATGACTTTCCTTCTCCCCTCTTGCCATATTTTAATCTCCAAGGTAATTCACACTCCAATGTCCTGCTTGGCTTTTATATTTTTTCTCTACACACCCATTGCAGTCTTTTAAACACAGCTGTATACTAAAACACTTGGTCTTCATTGTCTAGTTCAACTTAATTGAAGTTGTTCTTGGAAAAAATAATTTTCTTCCAAGATATTTTCTGTGTCCTAGGATGCTTTAATTTACTTTTTATCTATTTTATTTATTATTGTGATTTGCTTTCTTGAGCATTGCCTTGAGCGCCTTGGAGGGATTGGAAGTTGGTGGCTATGTAAATAAACTTATTATTGTTCCAGATGTTTGTTTCATTTGAAGGCCAAATTCTGCTCACAATTAGACTAGGGAAATCCTGCTGTCTTCAGTGTGATTGCCACAGAAAAAAGGAAAGCAGGCACTGGCCCCAAGTCTCATTTTTTAGTCATTTTTTGTTTATCTCACAGCTTTACCACTTGTTATGTAAGACGGCCCTTTAATTTGTAGACAGTCTCCTAAATTTTCTTTTAGTGGAAGGAATTATTTATCTCCTCTTGAGACCCTATTCTACCTCTGCACAGATGTCCTGTTAATTCTTCCCATTATAGACATTTAGCAATACTCAGGTTCCTAGGTCAGCACCCAAACTCTACATACTGTTCCAACAGAGAGGAAAAAGAGTGCTCCAAATCTAAAGAGCAGGTAGCAAAGATATACAGAGAATGCTAGAGGGGATGAAGTAATGCTAAAAGGCTTACTGTCGCCCATTTTGGAAAATTCTTTAGAAGTTAAATCTTTACCAGTTATTCACTTCTTTCATGCAGTATCTGTATTAAATTATTTCTATTCATTTACTTATTCCGTGGTTTCTGTTTTCATTTAAATTATTTCAAAAGCAGCTTTTTAAAGTACTTTCTCCCCTAAATAAGACCCTTAAACTTTGAGCTCCCAAGTCAGGTGTTGGACCAGTGTCATCCCTGCAGTTCTTCTCACAGGGGTGTGGCAAGTCCTGAGAACACTCACCAAGCAGACAAATGTACAACTCACTACAAAGTCTTAAAAGATACAGAGCCCACAGAATGAGTTATATTCATTTTGATCGCTTTAGTTCAGCAGTCTTGACTTTATACCTCTGTAGTAACTGGAAAGATGTTATTTCTATCTAAATAATAGTACTGGATAGTCACATCCAAAAATATATGCTCTAAAGTGGAAAGTGCCTGTCATACAAGACTCCTGCCAAAAGGCAAATACTCAAAAGAGATGGGAAACAAAATTCCTGATTTCTTGCATACTGTATAAAATTTTGTATTAAATGAAAAATGGCAAGAATTGCCACTGTTCATATTATAGTTTATGAAAAGGTAGTTTGCTGTCATCAACAGTTACATAAAAATTATAAAAACAATTCTAGTACCAGCTTTTAAATCACTATATCAAACTATTTTGATCTTTTTCAGAAGGACTCCACTATACCTATAAACAGCTATTGTTCTGGTTTTTTCCCAGTGTTGTATTAAGTGGGATAGGAACAGTACTCCCAACAGACTTTCGGTGAAAACAGACTTTTGGTTTGCCACAGACTTTGTGGATGCTGAATGTTTTTCATGGTCCAGAAAGTGATTACACAAATTTACGAAGAAAATACCCACAAAGGTGGTTAAAAACAATGACACCGTATCTATCTCAACCAGTCCCTATGACCAAGATTTTCAGAAACTGGAAGGTTAAACCAAGTGAGTATGTTTTTCTAAGTTGGTCTTATGGTCTTCCATCAGCAACAGTCAGAGGTGAGACATGGGGAAAGGCAGAACTTTGGTTTGATTCAGTACGTCATTCTGACAAGCACTCCATCTCGAGAAAAATTCAGATAAAAACTAGGTAAATATAGCTTAAAATCTGAACTTGTAATATGCAAAACTTTTTGTTCAAGTACTTTGCTGGAGTATTTTATGCTCTTTCCCAATTGCCCCTTCTTCCAAACCTTTATTTCACGTTAACTCGTAATTTAATATAGAACACAAAAGAATTCTTACATCTCAAAGAGATTGTCCTTCTTTTGAATGACTGATGTGTTTTCCTACTTAGCTTATAAATCAAACTTCTGAAGCATTTAAAAAGATGGGTTTAAAACTCAGGCAACTGTATTTAAGACAACAGCTATAGCTGTCAGGGAACCAGCAGCAAGTACATATTGCAATGTCACTCAGTAGAATGTTCTTTACAGATGAAATGGATAAGTAAATAAAAGGAAAGTCTAGGAACATGCTGTCTGGCAGAAACCCTTGGCACCTGGATTACATCACTGCTTTGGGGTCACATGTAAAAAGAAGATTTTCAAAACAAAAGACATGAACTGTGCCCTGAGCAAACTCCTGCCAAGTCACACAATGTAACTGAGAACAGGGACTGCCACAGTTATCATGTGTGACTGAAACAACAGTGCATCTTCAACTGTGTACCACTTATCTAAGATCACTAACATTCCTGTAGTACCAGCATTAAATATTGGTATTAAAAAATAAATTTTCAGATAATGTGAATGTAGGGACCAGGAAATCTCCTAGACATGAGGGACAAGAGCCACAGAGGGAAATAATTCAAAGGAAAACTAGGCTAGGAAGGCGGCTCTGCACACCTTCTTCACTGTGCCTCACACAGAAAACCTGTACTGCTCTTGAAGAGGTGGAAGGAGAGAGGATAATCAGCAGCTTATATTTATGAAAATACGTTTTGTAGCTACATCCACCAGAACTACAATTTCCTGACCTCTTTAGCAGAAAAATGTGACAAACAGAAACAAAGAGACGCCAAAAGCAGGTTCACGGAAGGAACGATTAGGAGAAACCCATGCAAGAACATGTGTTTATTTAGTATGTCTCTCCAGGTCAGTTTACTTATGTTCATTAGCACATTTTCTAAATAAACAAGAGAGAGAGAAAAATTAAGCAGGCCTTAGAAAGCAACTTAGCAGCTCCAGCATGACCTACCTCTTGCAGAGCTATTATCCTTTAAACAGCCAATCATTCTGCAAAAGCTTACAGAAGGAAAGTGCACATGTTTCCCATTTGAGGTTAATTACACAAAATTAAAGCCGTTCCACGACCATCAGAACTAATATTTGGTTTCTAGTGGCTTTGTGTCTTGTGGCTGGCTGAATGCATTGCTAAACTATAACAAGGTTGTCTAGTAGAGAACAATTTTGACAGATGAGTGGGTTCGTCTGGTGTCTGATAAAGTTCATACTCCAGTCACGCTTTCCCCATGCATAGGTCATTCAAAGACATCTCTCCATCTCTTCTGGACTCATCTTGTTACTAGTCTAAACATAACTGTTGCTATGAATGTTTTTACCTATTTAATTCAGCACATGTAAATGACAGGATTGCTAACAATGGCTAATTACCCCACACAGAGAAATTAATGGTTGCAAGCCACACTTTTCCAGGTTCAGCCATTTACTGAAAATTAGTTTGTCTGCCTGTCTCATTACATTGGAAATGACATCCACATCCAAGCAAGATACCTGAAGTATTGGGACTAGCAAACATTACAAATACTAAACGTCCTCTCATTTTTGTGCATATATTGCACATTATAGGTAGAAAAGCAAAATGACACCAAATGACTTTGCATGGGAAAGAGACCTGGCATAATATTAGTTAGAAAATCTGCCAAAATATTGTTTTGTTTAAATTGGCCTAATGCTTTTCAGACTCTGATAGTTTGACTGATGTCCCTGCCAAGAAGATTATGAAGTGGTGAGTTGTTTAAGAACACTGTATCTTGATTTGGTTTAGTAGGTTTACCTTTTGAAATGTGGTAAAACTTTCTAATATTAGAACAAGCATATAGCTACAAAAAAGAGAATTCACAATTGTTCCTGGTTCAGTCATCATAGAAGTTTGGACAGCCTTGGATAGGTTCTAATGAGAAAGATAACTCAGTCCAGGTTTATTCTTTTCCTCTCTTTGGTAAGTATTTGGTCAAAAGTAAATCACATACTTTCTACTTATAAACACTGTACCACAGTTTCCCCAGCTTAATGCAAAAAATTCTGCTCTGATAATTTGAAAATTGTTCAAGTCAAGCTTCCATGAATATAAATGTACAATTTTAAAATCATGTCTAATTCCTTTTTGCCTGGAGTTTAAAGACCAACCTGTAGCACTAATTTCTAGACTTCAAAGAAAGAGCAGATTTTTTTCTGTTAATTTATTCTAAGGAGGAAATATTCATCTGTATTATCAAATTGTCTGTAATTCATACTGCAATTACATTAGTGCTAATGCATTTACCTCGGCTAAAAACTCACACTTTATGTGTGTTTCCCAGAACTGAAAATTCTATCCTATTTTTAACTGGAAAACTTAATTTATAAGTAAGGTTTACGCATCAACCAGTCAAGGAGCAATACAATTACACATGACTTGTGTAGCTATTGAAAGACAGTGAATGGGCACTTTTGGATTATACCACATATAATCTGCATTTAGTAATAAAGAGTTACTTTGCAAAGGGATTTATGCAGAAAATTAGAACATTTTGAGTTATACCGCAAGTTTTGTGTTTTCCCAATTGATGTTGAGAAATTTTTTTTCTGTCCTCCGTTACACGCAAAGATTCAATTAAACTATGTCCAATATGTTTTTAGTGTCAGTATCTAATATTTCTCTTATTTATCCAGAAAGAAACTTTAAGGAACTTTTTTGATAAATCTTACTGAGATCTATTACCCTTTGCAATCAAAAGAAATTTTATCTGTGACACCTAGTAGGACTTGAAAAGCATCTTTATTCAAAAGAGAGATGTGGTTAGCCTGCCAACCATATAAAATTACCATACTTGTTCAGATCTCCTCTTCTGAGAGTAAAAAGAATTAATCACCACCTCCATGAGGTCAGTAATGAAATCTAAGTCTTTTTAAATGACAAATATTGGGTGATCCTAGTATCCACTAATGAGAAGCCTACAAGCAGAATGAGGGCTGAATGCAAGCAGCTGACTGGGAACAGATTTTCTCAGATATAATTCCACACTACAGTTAATTATAATTCTGTTAACTGTATTGCAGTTAACATAATAAATTATGTAAAATAATTATTTAAGACCATTTCACAGTTCACTTCCATGGACGAAAGTTCCAGCAATATGAAATCTCATTTACTAGATTTTGCTGGTTAATATCATGGGTTTTAACATTTAGCAAATTTATGGCATAAATTTATTAAGGACCGTCTCTGCAAAAGAGGTGAAAAGACACTTGAATCCCAGGCTGAAGAACTGCATCTATAATGTCCAGTGCTCACTAAAAGAGTTACTGTATGGCTGCCATGCAAGGTAAGGAGTTGCAGAGTGAGCAGAGTTCAGCACAAAACAGTGCAAATGATAACCCAGTCTAGGCAGCAGCATACAGCTCGGAGAACCATCAGAATCAGAGAAGCTACACTAGAAATGAAAGCCTACTATAAAACATAACCCTTCGACTGTAAAGCAGCCTTGGTAAGCACTAAACTGGTCCGAGAAGGCAGGAAACCAAAGACATTTTATAATGGCAGGCAGGGAATAGATGGCCAAAACGAGTTAATAAAGGCTGTTGTGTAAGAGGAACGTCTTTTCATATGAGATCAAAGGTAAGCTTTTCAAAGGCATGTATTTCTCTAGCATGCACTGGTAATGAATAGGGTATGCCATTCAGCTTGCGAATATGTCTCCCAAACATTTGGAACTTAATTCAGCCAGATTTTCCTGAAATATTCCTAATTATATGACAAGTATTATATCGTGAAATGAGATTTTTAAAAATATTGGGCCCTTCCAAAAAGCATGCCTTCAACAGTGTGCTTGGCCCATAAGAAAGAAATACCCACCAGTAAAAAATCTAACAATATACAGGGAAGCGGATATTTTCCAAGCTATCGTGACAATTTAAGTTTTCACTGCAGTTTCCACTAGGCTTTATCTAAAGAGTGAGAAAGGGATTATTATTTTGGCTTTGATTTTAATCTGGTATAGTTAAAATATGACTTGAATAATTTTTTTTTTCTTATTTCTGACATCATAAGCCTCTACTTCAGCAACCTCCATAAGCATATATATATACTTTGAGGTAGATCAGTGTCCCACTGCTCATGACCTTAAAATTAAAGACATGCTTAAATTCTGTTTTGGCTGAGACCCTAAATTAAAGCTAATTCAAGTTAAGTGATTGAAGTTAAACTGAGCTAATAAGAACAGAGACAGACTCTTGTTTAAGCCTCCCAAGCCCTGTTGAACTGAGACTCTGATGTGTCTTGCTATTAGATTCAAAGCTGGCATAGAAAATCTAACTTAATTTTGCTCCTAGCTTCCAGTTCAAAGTCATCATTCTTTTGTCTCTTTTTAAAATACTTCAAAAACCATGCAGATTTCTTTTAATCAGATTAAAATATGGCAGTGCCATGTAAAAGGCGCTTTCTGAGAATTAATCCTGTCATCAAACACTAACATTACAACACTAGTATTGCTCTCAGTGTTATACAGAGAAATGTGAGGGCTGAAGGGCCAAATTCTATTTGTCTCTAATCACATTTAACATGGGGCCTGAAGGAAAGGTAATGTTCTGGGATCCCATGAAACAGTTGGGCAAAAAAACATTTGGGGTTTGTTTTGTCACAGTTTGATATTTTGTACAAATGGAAATTTGGTTCCTGCTGCTGAATTCAGACTGTTCAGGCTTTTCTAACATTGATATTCAAAGCAACTTGTAACTAAAGTTTCTCTCTAAAGAAATATAATACAGGAAGCTATAACTGTATTTAAACAACTAGGTTTTGATGCATGTGAACAACTATGGCAGCCTAACTACATATCTACACACACAAATCCCTGGTTTCAAGATGAATAAATAGTAAACAGTACATGTAAATGAACAAAGTGTTTTGCAGAGACCACCCACCCAAATTTCTCTAAGCATGGCCTCAGAAGACAAGTGAAGGAAAAGGTTTTCAATCTGTCTTTCCCAAGTTAAGGGTTCTGTTTCCCCAGCTGAGGGCACAGCAGCCAAAAAAAGCAGTTCACAGTGTCTTGGTTTATCTGTTTGTCAGGGAATTCCGTGTTTGCCTTACAACAGTTGATAATATTCACAATATTCAAGTATCCTGTTTCAAGTCTGGAAAAAAGTCATAATGAAAAATCACTTAGTCTGAAGGATTAATCCAAGATGTTGACTGCTTTAAACAATACCTCAGAGGTCCTGCAAAACTTTGATATTTTTTCTCAAGTATCTGTCAGTCTACTCAACTCCAACCATTCAATGATCAAAACTTAAACAATTCTATCTCAAACCTGGATGAAAGGTGAAATACAAATTTCTAGCAAGCAAAACTTTTCAAAATGTTTGATTCAGAAATTTCTCTATGATTATCTTGGTATTTGAGGAATCTAACAATTTCGTGATTAAGTTTTTAAACTAAAAGTTTAAAAAAACCTAAAGGTTTTTTTTGACAAATTTAGTCAGTTCAACACTGAACAAATATCTGGTTTATGACACATCTCATAAAAAACATTCCAGGAGCAAAATTCCATCATGTTAGGCATTGAACCAATAAGTGGAGGTAATAACATCTTCCCAATAGGACTTACAGTCAGTATTAAACAGCTAAGTAAAATACACACATAAAAGGAACCTGGGGAGGCTGAGAAAGCAGAATGAAATAATACAAATTTAACAAAAGTTAACAAGTCTTGGCTTGTTGCTTTAGAGCCCTCTCTTACATTACAACCTTTACAGTGCAAATCTTCTAGTTAATGAGCCTTCAGTAGCAGAAAGTAATTTTTTTTAAAGCAAAACCAAGCATCAACAAAAACCCAACTTTTTTACACTGCAGCATCAGCTTATTTTAAAAGTACATCAAATCTTCAGGTTTGAAGGCCACAAAAACCTAAATTTTCGCCCTCAAACATAATTCAAGCCTCTCATACACCTACTCTTTGAGAAAAAAAATCTGTATAAACTATATATATTTATATAATCTATACATAAATCTTAAAATAACATACAAATCACAGTTATCACAAGAATAAGACAAAAAAAACCATCATGAAAATGAGACAAAATACATTCATTGATCTCTTTGGACTGCCAGTAATAGAGTTTTTATCCTTTCCACATCTATCCCCATCTTAAGCTCCTCATGCCATTCATACAAGCAGCATCTGGTCCATCAGCATGTTTTAGTATTTTCCGCTCCTCCATGCCTTTCCTCTGGCTACTGAAGGTACTACTGCATTGTTCCTTAAAAATGCAAGCTGTATGATCAACTGCAACCAATGCAGATGCTATAATAACAGGTTTCTGATTTTTACAATGTATTTCTATAGAATATTTTAATATTATTTTGCACTACAGATATTAGAAAAAGAGGTAAGAGAATCTAGTGGACTTTTTCCCCTCTGCTTGGCAGAAGCTTTTATTACCAAAAAAGTAGAATCACGTGACTGAATAACATATTCCTGATCACATCGACTCCAACTGTAACCACTCCACAAGTTTGGCCAGTCCTGGACACTGTATTCATAAGGGACACTGTAATCATACATGTTTTCCTGGGGCATTTGAATCAAAATAGCATCTGCCAGGCTCATTGGGCTGACCTTCCAAGGCTTCTTTATACATAAGAATTATCCAAAGTGTGCTTCCAAATTTTTAAAACCAGCGTATCAAATGTTCAGTCTCAAAAATGTTTAGCTGTTGGCTTTTTTCCAAACGAATCATGTGAACATTAGAAGAGCAAGTGTCACCAGATGTTCTGTCTTTCTTCCTCTCTTCTTCCCTCTTCTCCCTCTTCACTTCGCTCTCCCTCTACCTTTTCTTTTTCTAACTATGCTGTTAAAAAGAAGAATAGAGAAATTAATTCATACCTTTTCCAGGCAAAGATAAAAATTATATAAAGATAAAATAAAACTGGCTGTTGAAGGAATAAGTAATCAGCCCAGGTTTATTCTAGAATCTGACTAAAAGATAAAAGCTTAACGGTGTAAGTCATAAAATGCTATTATTAAAATACATGCTAATGTTAGTTATCAAAGGTATCAAATAATATTTTAATGGAGCACGTGGTTTTCTACCACGGTTCCTTACATTTTAGGAACAGACTGCTGGACTTACTACAGACACCAACGTAAAGTGCTCCATATGTTGCAGAAACGGTGCAACTACACAAACAGATTACATCAGCAGTTTCCTACCCAAAATAAAAAAATAGGCACACATAGACACATCACAATTGAGTACCCTTGGTTACACACTGTAACTGTATTACATATCCTTTTCTCCTGTCTTATCAACTTAGATTGGAAACTAGTCGTAGCAAGGACTATCTCACAGTCAGCTGTGACATACAAGACCGTGTTTGACACAGTGGAGCCCCAATCTTATTTATTCAGACTAGATTTAGCAAAACCATCCAAGATGAGAAAAACCAAGGTTGCTGTACATAGCTGTTCTAATACGGCAGTTCAGCTTTCTCTGTCTACAATGTGAGGTCTATGCCAAGAGAAAAGGAGCACATACTATATCAGTCTGACAGTATATCAGAATAACATACAATCATAAGCCCACGGAACAAAAACTTTCTGAACAACCTCTGACTGTACCGAATAACCAGATCAAGGAAAGGCAGTTGAAAGGGCAGGACTGATAGAAAAAAAAAGTGAAAAATACAGTGACAAAGCTCTAAATGCTGCCATGGATCTGGAGACTTCTCTGGTTAATGCCAGGAAGTCTGAGTATGTTCCCATCCAGAGTTTGCTCAGAGCTGCAAATCTTTTAAGCACAGCTCCCTGAGGAGTAAGACTTGTAAGATAACTGGTAGAATAACAGTGAGAAAAAGAACAATATATGCTCAAATACTGGGAATGGAATTGCCATTAACATTTACCATCCTTTTATAATATCAAGTTTATACTTTGTTCCCTAACCTTACTAAGAATTTCATTAACAAGTTTGAGACTTGAGTGAAGAATGGTTTTATTTGATCTGTTGACTGTTGTGTAAGTCTAAGATAAACAATGAACTGCTCAGCTTGTCCTATTCCTCTTCTAACTTTTGCGTGCTTGTCTCTATGGTGCCTGGATATTTTGCACTACAAAACAGTAAATTCGAGAAAGGTTACTGAAAACCAACAAAAAATAGAGCTGAGTTGATGCTTAGTTGCAATAATGGAATTTTAAGGCTTGCAGTGAAACCACAGGTTACCACAAGCTGAAAGACTTGAGACACAGAGGAAATGTTTACAGCTGATTCAGTGCCATATCATGTGGAGTGAATGGACTCACTGTGAAACCCCCAACTCAGGCTAGGCTGAAGAAGTCAATCTGATCATATGAACTCTACTTCCATCAGAAAGCCTATAGTCCTGCTGTCAATCACCTGGGATTTGGAGGGGAAAATGAGGGCATGGGGGAAGGGGAAGGAAGCTTTCCTATTTGATTCTTCCTTTCTTGCTCTTTTTCCCTCTTTTTTTCTCATACGCATTGCATCTTTTGCAACTGATGTAAAAACAGCAAAAGGTAGCTGAAATTAAGCACCCCAGTCAATGCTGGCATAACTCTTCCACATCTCTAGCTGACCAGTCAGAACATAGTCTGTGCCTGAGGTCCTCCACTCATGAATGTCTGTGTCAGCACCTCACACAGAAGTTGTATTTTCTGGCTTGTTTCTCTTTTCTGACCTGTTCTTTGAACATTTGTCTTTTTTTGTCCTCCAGAAAATAGGATAAGAGTCAGTAGCAACAGAAAATCTAGGAAGTCCAAACCAGCTCAACTATCTTCTCTTTTTATCCCAGAAGAACTATTACTGTTTCTAATATAATCTAAAAGACAGCCAGAAGGGAATTTCCCTACAAAAATTCCCTACAGCTAAAACGGAGACAGCTAATGTTTAACTGCAAGTTTTACTCAGTATTTAAAGCAATTTAACCATTTTCCTTTTTTCTGGGTGTGTAATCAAAGGATAGATTTGGAATGCTGGTTATTACAGTGGGAGCTTGCCAGTGATAACTTGAAACCCCAGGCCATGCTTCACTGTTTATGCTGTAACTGTGAACATGGGTTATATTAACATCTTATCTTTTGTTGGGCCCCAGACACCCTACCTTCAAAACAGAACCTCATATTGCTAAGTAAAAGTAGAACTAGTTTGTGCTTTCTATAGTTTAATATCACCGTATAAGAAGACATCCCGAACTACTTATAGCTTTGCTAAATTTTAACCATTTGCACATTTGAAGCATTCCCTGCTGTGTATAGCTCAGAGACTCTTGCCGAGGAAAGTGTCGGCTAAGGCACTTCAGTCACTTCCAAGAAAGAGATTTCCAAGAATTTTGATTAAAAAACGTTGAGACAAGGAGTGAGAAAAGATGTGATACCGAGACTGACTGGGCAAGAGCCCATGGAGCACAGATCCTGTGCAAAGAAGGGTAAGCAAGTACATAATTTATCATAATGAACACTCATAAGGAGACTGAATTAAGGTGTCACAGGGAACTTGTAATTCTCAGACTTCATAATTTATAAATGCTTGACTATCAATGTTAATATTATTATTTTAATGTGGTGTTTTGGTATATATTATTTTCTAAGACATTGCTGTTTCACTTCTGTTCATTGTGAAAATGAACCACTTAGGAGGTTGGGAATCTTTATGCAGAGTTCATTTTTTTCTTCTGAAAATGCCATGACCCCATACTGTTTGCTGTACTGAGAACACATGCCTGGTTAACAAGTTACTGAGGAGTGCAATGGCACTTGCTAACAGCCACAGCAAGTCAGCATTTCAGATCTACTCTTTCCAGAATAAGGGATCACTTGTGGATACATCTTTAAATTAAAAAAAAAAAAAGATGAAGCTTTAGTTTTTGCATGCCTAGCAAAAATCTTGTGAAAATTATTTGTAAATTATGTCCTTATTTAAGTAAAGTTTTGTCAGATCTAGGCAATTTGGCATGTCTTTTGTTTATAAAATATAACCTTGAAAAGCTTCCCCTGTTTTTGTAATGACATGGTGAAATAAAAAAAGAATTTCTTTTTCCAGAGTGTTGCTGCTCTCACTTGTTTCATAATCTACTACACTATAGTGAACATAAAGGTCACAATATTTTTCTGACTAAAACAAAGTGAGAACCTAGTTCCCATAAAATTTTGAGCTTCTTCAATTTCCAGTCATAGCAGGAGGCTTAGCACCTCAAAAGAATCAAGCATAAAAAGAAGGTCATGGCATTTTCAGGAAAAAAAATGAATACAATATCTTTATTTCCATTCTCCTAAATGATCCATTTTCATTATGAAAAGAATGGTTTGTTTGTTCCTGTACCAATATGCTTTGTTTTTAAAGTCAGAGAGATGTAGGCTATTCTTTAATAAAGAAAATCAAATCTCCAAGGAATTCAGAATGTAAATTGTTGGTGTAAGGCAGAGGGAAAAAACTAGGGCACTGAACAATAATGCATATGCATTTTCCATTCAACCACATGTCAGATCCACTGACATCTAAGGGTGATAATTTTCACAGCTCTGAGATCTTTTTTTAAAAAAAAATTCTCACTGAGTGGGTATGTTTAATACTCCCACCCATAGGAGTGCATTATTAAATAACTGTCTAGTAACGGGATAGCTTTCTAGCAAAGAGCAGCATTAAAAACAAGTCCACCACTGATAAATACCTGAGTACTTTGACAAATTGATTCTTACTGTACCAAATATTTTGAAGGGGCTGTAGAACTATGAATTTATTTCTGTATATACACCTCGGACTAGGAATCTGAAATAAGTAATATTTGCAAAAATACAGGCCCTATGTAGCTACACTAAGCTTCTTTGTCTGTCAGGAAAGAAATTATGAGGAAGGTCTGATGAAGGTGTTTTCCCTGTTCCTTAGCTCTGTGCGTGTGTTTATTGTCAGAATAAACTAGTGAGCCAACATCAGCAGCTGCAAGTATTACTTGAAATGCCTCTCAGTATTGTGAACAGGAGCCTGATGTACCAGGCATGTTACAGTACAGACCCTATTTTTCTTGACTATGTAAGTATTTATTACTCTTTGTGCTGTCATTGAAGATTTCATCTTCCTCCTTCTCTTGGTGAGGATTGAAGAAATCAGAGAAATGCACCCTTGTCAGTCATCAAAGAAATGGGTCCACCAAACAGGCCACATGGATGGCTTTACCTCACAAGCCAAGAAGAAACAGTTGTAAGGTTCTCAAGAGGGCCAAGTTCAGGACCTCCTCCAGACTTCTCATGACAGCTATGAGTTAAAGCAGTAATGGCCAAATGAGCATAGGGTGATGAAAGACCAGTGAGCCAAATGCAATAAACAGCTGCCAGTAACACAAGAAATTGTGAAATGAGTAAAAAGAGAACCAGAAGGAAGTAAAGCTTCTGTGGTTTCCAGTGGTCGTAGTTCAGAGTGCTACTGAGAGAAGGAAGTGTTTGTTGTTTTCTTACCTTCTTAAAGACCCTGAGGTCTCACAATTACACCATCTCTTTCCACAAAAGCTACCTGAACTGAAATAATTTGCCACTAAAGTGGCTAAAGTAGAAATATCATAAACTTCGTTCTTTTCCCAAAGCACCTTGGTTGTCAGAACACTAGGCTCCTTGCTAGACAGCTAGGAATACTGTACTGCCAGCTTCTCATGGACGTCATATTACTAGAACAACTAATACAAAATATTATCTCACAGTATACATGCACAGGAAATCTAAATATCACCGTGCCTGTAACTCTTTTGCTACACTGAGTGCTTTTTGTTTTTCCATAATTACAGGGGCACAAGTCTTATCTTAAAAACACTTCAACAACAGAGTCTAGGAAATGAGTATGGTATTGCATATGGACCTCTTACAGCTTTCAGTATGCAATCTCAAAGGCAGATACTCTTATTTTCTTGCATCCATTGCAGGCTAAAGGATAAATTATATAGCTCACTCTCAAGTGTCTACAGTCATTTGAGATGCCCAGTCTATCTCACCCAGCATCCAGCTTCAACTGGAAAGGGTATGTGTCTCCTATGGGTCTTACTGTGCCATTTGGATGTCTGAGGTACCACAGGGAATCTCAGATGTTATGTGAGTAAATGAATCAATCCTTAATTGGGTCTTGTGCAGGTTTAGCTCCTGCCGGGATCGGAGAGCACGTTGCCATTGCCCCTCCCCCACCCGCGGCCGGTCGGGCTGGAAGTTAGGCACAGACCCGGGCTAAAGTAACAAGGAATTTAATACAACAGAGTGATAGAACAATCTGAACAACAACAGTAGCAATGATAACAACAATAAACAGCAATAACAGTGAACAAGACAAAAGATATACAGAGAAATACCGCTAAATGGAATGGTCAAGGAGCAAGCCCGCTGCGTGTATCGCAACTCCCAAAACCAGAAGCGAAAGTAAAAAGGCTCCGCCCCTGGACCTGACGTCAGCATGGTATGAATAACCCGGCTGAAGATCCCTTCCCCCTCTCTCTCTGCTGGGGAAAAAACTTGACTCTATCCTAGCTGAACCAGGACAGGTCTTAAAAAGACAAACGTTTAAATGTTTTCTATTAATGAGATTCTTTTTTCTTTCAGCCACTTTCTTCATTTTGGCCTTACTTCTGTATTCCACTCTCCTATTAGTCCTGTCTCTTCTTCAAATGCTTTTCTCTTTCCTTATCTCTTGGTTCTCTCTTCCAACAACTGGCTGTCATGATCCAATGTCGGGGGAGGTTTCACCACAATCCCAAGAATGAGATTAAGACACAAATGAGGTCAAATGCTGTATACCCAAAATAGATTTTATTATTAAATGAAAAAGGCAGAAATAAAGCAAGGATGTGGGATAGGGCTGCAAGAATAGTCACCACCATGGATCCAGTGGCGTCCCATTGGTCCTCGGTCTTCAGTTCTTCAGTGGTGGGGTGCACACGGATCTGGCTTTGATGGCGGATGCACACAGATCTGGCTTTGATAGTAGATGCACAAATCAGGCTTCGATGGTAGATGCATCAAGAGCAAGATTTTCTGCAGCCTTTTTAAGTTCGTTGTACCAGCTGATCAGCATATCTACTTGCCTTCATTTTTTTTTTCTCTGGACCAACAGGTTTTGTTGCATCCACCTTCAAGGGCAGGAGCGTTCGCCTCTTATCAGTTCATTGGCAATGCAGGCATGGGGTCTGGCCTACACAACAGAGCCACAAACGGCTCCAGGATGGGGCCAGCTCAGTCCATGTCTGCCCCTTTGAGGCTTATGTAAAGAGTCCGGACAATGCAACCCCAAAGAAGTGGGGGGGTGCATCCTTCAATACACTCCCGTTTCTCTGGGCAGCATCCCCCAGATCAATTCACAGGCCACAGCAGCTTCTCTTGGAGGTCTGCACAGACACAAGCAAGCTTTGAGACAGTCATAGGACATTTCAGTCTCTCACACTGGCTACCAGTTGAAATTAATGTGAACTACCTACCCCAAACATGTGATCAATGTGTGAGTATCTCTTTAGGTACCACTGAAATGTTGAACTAGTCTCTGAAGACCTGTAGGAGAGTTACATGCTCATACTTCTTCAGAGAGTGCATTGCGTGCAGACATGATCCCAAAGGCTGTACCCACTCTGCCTGGTGGAGTACGGCTCAAGAGCAAGCTGAAGTATAGGTCATACTGGGCACACTGGCCACATCTTACAGATACTGACCCAAGGCCAGACAGCCCTCTGTTGTCCTGATTATCAGTCCTTTCCACATTTGATAATGTTCTGGAAAGGGCCAGCAACTCAAATTTCTTGACTAACACCACTAGAATAATTTTTTCTTTGGAAGATGGTTTTAGGGTTTTGTTACTTTTTTCTTTTAAAAGTAAAAATCTCTTCATTCTTTAATTTTAAAGAATTTAAAGCATTCTTACTAAACCTGTAAAGAATTTCATAATTATATGTATATTTTAAGGAATGATTGATTTTCAGAAATACAGTGCATCAGTTTGGCTAGTTACCTACCAATATTTTATACTGTTTATATCAGTAAGTCATCCAGCAGGCTGTCAGAAAGTAGTAATCTTAAATACACAGCAGAAGTAAATGGGAACTTCAACTGATGAAGGAAAGGATATACTTTCTAAAAATGTTTTGAGTGCAACATCTTAGAGCTTTCTGAATTAGCATGTATTTAGATTTGATTACTGAAGACTGTATTTAAGAGGTGGTTTCAAGGCACTTGGCTACAAAGCTATTCCAGATGTTGTCAGTTTCACAGACAGTGTATTTATTAAGCCTTTTTGTATTTTCCATTTCAGTGTGTGCTAAACTGCTGTTTTGTTTTATCCTCTTATTTTGATATCGAAAGGGCCCAATGGCAACAGAGACAATGGAAATTAAAATGAATAAGAAAACAAACACACATCCAGAAAGGTCTTTAAATCTATTACAGCAATTTCATCCATTCAGTCAACAAGTCATAAAACCTACTAGATCTTTAAAAGATGCGCATAGGTATAATGCCTTTGCAGTTATACCAATTTATAACACCTGACAGTTAATCCTCTGTTTGTGTTCGCAAATGATATCCACTTACATAAATATCCATCATCACAGTCCGGGATATATGTAGATCTCTCAATTAACTTGTTGGGTTCCACATGCAGAAAACATGCAAGCTGTGAATGAGCAGTTGTGGAGGCAGTGTAATATAGGGTAGCCCCACTGAAGTCACAAAAAATTATTCAGAAGATTGAATCCAGTGTATCTCATTGAAATATGTCATGCATTCGCTGCAGGTGCAAGTGGTTGTTTCTACAAAATCATGACTGAATACTCAATGACTGCATTTTGAAATGTACTCAAAAAAAGGCTGAACTAATAAAGATATATTAATTCTAATCACAGCTAGATGCAGAGAGGGAAACATGGTATTTCCCTTCTGTAAAAACAAAAAGTCCAAGATTTCCATGACTCATGGAATCTTCAGTCTTTTTTAGCAGCTAACACCAACCAGTCAATACTTTTTCTCTTTTTTTAAAAAAAGATTATAAGCCTTTTATATATATATATATATATATATATATAGGCTAAATCTTGCAATTTAAAGACTTCATAAATGTTCATGGCACAAACTTCTAAAAGCCAGGAAGCACTGTGTTAATACTGTATTCTCAAACACACAGAATGTGTGGGACTGTGACCTTTACTCTAAAACACAGACCCCTCCTGTGACTAAACTAAGTCTGCTGCTCCTCGTGTGCAAATTTTAGGCAACACATACACCACATTGCATCATTTACACATTTTTAATAATTTTTTCTCTGGTGGTTAGGGTTCAAATGGTAAAAATCCAGTTAAAGACTTTTCATGTATAGGAGAGTTGACTTTCTTGGTTTCATCCTTTCTGAAGAGATAGGGTTAAGTAACTGTAAAATTTACTCTGCTTTTAGTTTCAGAATGATTCAGATTGAACTCTTTGAACCCAAAGTTTTGGCTCAAACCAATACTTAATTTTCATATATTTTGCCCAGCTTTCAGCATGTACTTTACCAATGGAAACAAGTTACATGGGTATTTTAGGCACTTGACTCCCATTGAAAATCTTTATTGCTCTGCACCTCTAAATAACCATTTTTCTACTTACTTCTAAGGATAGAAAAGTAGGTCAATAATCCATAAAAAGTTTGGTGCTGGAACACTGTCTTGAACTTGTTCATTGTTCTAGAAAGATGGAGCATTTACAGAACCCAAAAATAGTAGAATTAATTAAATGACCACTCTTTGTAACATAATTTTGCCTCTTCTGTCCAAGAGGGTTTTTAGAGTAGTCTATTTACAGTTGACAGCAACAGGCCTTCATTTTTTTTCCCATATTCCCAGAAGAAATATCAGGTTTAAGTTTTTATCATGAATAGCAGAAGTTCACAAGTGGATCGAGAGAAAAGACCAGAAAAGAGAAGTTACTGACCACAAATATGGTCTTGCCTAAAGGGGTTAATGAGCCATAGCAGCTGGAGAGAGTGAGAAATAAACGCAAATGTAGAGAAAACTAAGAGAAAGTGATCACACAACAGCCACAAGTAAATGTACCGTGTAAAGAAGCCTAGAGCAAAATAACATGGAGCTGGAATAAACTGCAGGAGTAAGATATAGTTTCAGAGCAAAAGCAATTCTTTTTTGGAGGGCATTTTGAGGTTCCTCTATGTGGTTTAATTCTCCTCCTTATTATCCTGCACTACTCTGGGGCATGAACCTGCTAAGTGTTATGTCAACTTAGCTCTAGGAGTTAGTGGTGTCCAATACTTGGTTTCAAAATGTTCTCCACCTGACAGAGTCACATCCATAGTAGGCAAACATGTTTAAGTGCTTTTGACTCTGCTCTGCTGAACTATCAAACCATGTTCTTGCACATTTGTATCACTTTGCAGAATATGAATTTATGATGATTGTTCAACTCCTCTGCCAGAACTCCCAGCAGTTCTTTGTGTCCTGCAACAGAAAATCCCTGCAGCATTGCCAATACAAAGCTTTAGCTAATGTATACCTAAATATTTTTCAAAGCCCACGTAAATTCTCTATGAAGAGCAGAACTCATTGAATCCCTTGTGCCTTTAATACTTCCCACTGATGCTTTTGTGACATTGGAATCATAGAAAAATAGAACTGAAAGCGAGTTCAAGCAGTCATCCAGTCTATACCACTTATGTCCTCTCTTTCTTCCATGTACAACTCAGGAAATTATAGCAAAACCATCCCCTCAGTATACACATGAAAATAATATGTTCTGTAAACACCACAAGCCCTGCAATGGATAGCCTTTGGAAAAGGGTAGGCAGATAATCTGCCCATACTCTGTAGGATTTGAGACAGCCTCAGGGAAGAGTTAGATATTCACATTTAGCTCCTGGCAAGAACCTACAGGCAAAGGGCCCCAATGCCACAGTGAAAAAATGAGTTTGCCCATGAAAATGCATCATACAGAGGCCTCTTATAGCCACATTACTCTTACAGAAGTGAGATGAACACTCTGCCCAGGAATACTGGGAACTTATATAACCGAAGGGAAAGGTAACCTTAACATCAGTAAATGTGTAGTTCTTAAAAATATCCCATAGAGAAAAAAATTTACAGGAATCTAGAAAAGGTGTCTCATGACCTAATGAAGGGGAAAGGGGGCAAAACATCAGCCCACCAGAAGTGCATGTATACCAATGCACACAGCATGGGTAACAAAGAGGAGGAGCTTGAAGCCACGATGAAACAGGAAAATGACAATGTTTTTGCTATTACAGAAACATGGTGGGATGTCTCCCATGACTGGAGTGTGCCAGCTGATGGCAACAAGCTCTTTAGGAGGAATAGACAAGGAAGGAGAGGTGGTGGGGTAGCTCTGTATGTCAGGGACTGTTATGATTGCTTTGAGTACAAGTGTAGTGAAGACAGGGTGGAGTGTCTTTGTGTTAGAATCAGGGTGAAGGCCAACAGGGCAGATGTTGTAGTAGGAGTCTACTGTAGGCCACTCAACCAGGACAGAGATGTGGATGAAATATTCTGTAGGCATTTAGGAGAAATCTCATGATAGCTTGCCCTTGTTCTTGTGGGAGATTTTAACTTCCCAGACATATGCTGGAAATACAACACAGCAGAGCAGGACCAGTCCCGGGGATTCCTGGAATGTGTGGGAGACAACTTCCTGATGCAGCTGGTGAGAGAACCAGCCAGAGAAGGTTCCCTGCTGGATCTCCTCTTTGTGAACAGGGAACGACTGGTGGATGAGGTGGTGGTTGGAGGACGACGAGGGCACAGCGATCATGAAATAATAGAGTTCTCTATTTTTAGAGAGGCCAGGAAAGAGCTAAGCAGAACTAACATCCTGGACCTCAAAAGGGCTGACTTTGTCTTGTTTAGGAACCTGCTTGAAAGGATCCCTTGGGAGACGATCCTGAAGGGTCTAGAGGTCTGGAAGGCTGGGCACTCTTTAAGAAGGAAGTGTTAATGGCACAGGAGCAGGCTGTCCCCAGGTGCTCTAAGAGAAGCTGGGGACAGAAAGGGTCACCCTGGCTGAACAGGGAGCTTTGGCTGGAACTCAGGGAGAAAATGAGAATTTATGACCTTTGGAAGAAGGGGCTAGGCACTCACAGTGATTACAAAGAGGCTGTGAGGCTATGCAGGGTGGAAATCAGGAGGTTTAAAGCCCAGCTGGAAATTAATCTGTCTTCAGCAATCAAGGGCAACAAGAAATGTTTCTATAAGTATGTCAGTAGCAAAATAAAGACCAGGAAGAATCTCCATCCCCTGCTAGACACAGGAGGAATCATGGTAACAAGTGACGATGAAAAGGCTGAGGTCCTTAATACCTTCTTTGCCTCAGTCTTTAATAGCAAGACTAGTTGTACTGAGGGAATCAAGCCTCCTAAGCCAGAAGACAGAGACTGGGAGAACAACCCCCTGCAATCCAGAAGGAGACAGTTAGTGACCTGCTGCATCACACAGACACACACAAATCTATGGGACCAGATGGGATACACCTGAGGGTGCTGAAGGAGCTGGCTGGGGTGCTCGCCAAGCTGCTTTCCATCATTTACCAGCAGTCTTGCCTGACCCAGGAGGTCCCAACAGGTTGGAAATTGGCCAATGTGGTGCCCATATATAGGAAGGGTCAGAAGGATGATCTGGGAAATTACAGGCCTGTCAGCTTGATGTCGGTGCCCAGGAAGCTGATGGAGCAGCTCATCCTGAGTAACATCATACAACACCTACAGGACAAGAAGATGATTAGGCCCAGTCAGCATGGGTTTATGAAAGGCAGGTCCTGCTTGACAAACCTGATCTCCTTCTACAACAGGGCGACCTGCTTATTGGATGAGGGAAAGGCTGTGGATATTGTCTACCTTGACTTCAGTAAGGCCTTTGACACCGTTTCCCACAGCATTCTCCTGGAGAAACTGCCTGCTCGTGGCTTGGATGGGCACACGCTTTGCTGGGTAAAAAGCTGGCTGGATGGCTGGGCCCAAAGAGTTGTGGTGAACGGAATTAAATCCAGTTGGCGGCCGGTCAAGAGTGATGTCCCCCAGGGCTCGGTTTTGGGGCCACTCCTGTTTAACATCTTTATTGATGATCTAGATGAGGGGATCGAGGGCACCCTCAGTCAGTTTGCAGATGACACCCAGTTGGGTGGGAGTGTTGATCTGCTCGAGGGCAGGGAGGCTCTGCAGAGAGACCTGGACAGGCTGGAGCCATGGGCTGAGGCCAACTGGAGGAGTTTCAATAAGGCCAAATACCGGGGGCTGCCCTTGGGCCACAACAACCCCCAGCAGCGCTACAGGCTTGGGGAGGAGTGGCTGGAGAGCTGCCAGTCAGAGAGGGACCTGGGGGTGTTGATTGACAGCCGGCTGAACAGGAGCCAGCAGTGTGCCCAGGGGGCCAAGAAGGCCAATGGCATCCTGGCTTGTGTCAGCAATAGCGTGGCCAGCAGGGACAGGGAAGGGATCTGACCCCTGTACTCGGCACTGGTGAGGCCGCCCCTTGATTCCTGTGTTCGGTTTTGGGCCCCTCACTACACAAAGGACATTGAATGACTCGAGCGTGTCCAGAGAAGGGCAACGAAGCTGGTGCAGGGTCTGGAGCACAGGTCGTACGGGGAGCGGCTGAGGGAACTGGGGGTGTTTAGTCTGGAGAAGAGGAGGCTGAGGGGAGATGTCATCAACCTCTACAGCTCCCTGAAAGGAGGTTGCAAAGAGCTGGGGATGAGCCTCTTTAACCAAGTAACAAGCGATAGGACAAGATGTAATGGCCTCAAGTTACACCAGGGAAGGTTTAGACTGGATATTAGGAAGCATTTCTTTACAGAACGGGTTCTTGGGCGTTGGAATGGGCTGCCCAGGGAGGTGGTGGAGTCCCCATCCCTGGAGGTGTTTAAGAGTCAGGTTGACATAGCGCTGAGGGATCTGGTGTAGTTGGGAACTGTCAGTGTTAGGTTAATGGTTGGACTAGATGATCTTTAAGGTCTTTTCCAACCTAGACCATTCTGTGACATTTTCCTATTCTACCAATTCTCTCGCTTGGGTTTCTCCCCAAGTGAGAGTGATTTGGCTTGATATTCTGCAGCCAAAGTTTCTGACTGCTGTCTAAATTGCTTATGCTCTTAGCTATGAAAATAATCTTTAAAAACCCTCTTCAAATACATACTTCTTCCTCTTGAAACCGAATCCCTATAAAGTCTTGTAACTGTCTCAGTACTTCTTCCCAGGTCTCCACAGTCAAATTCTTCAATCATATTAGGCATTCATGAAAATAAATATAATAAACCATACTTTTAATCATTCTAAACCATGATGTTTTTAAACTTTTCCTTCATCACTTTTCCATCAGTCTTGCTGCATGCTTACTCTCAGTTCCTTCTGAACTTGGCCTGCATTTGTACTAAAATCACTAAGAGTTACCCTCATAGCCGTGACATCTCACCAAGGCAGTAACAACTGAGGCACAAAATCCTTACTCCTAATACAAAATTATAAAAGATAGATGCTACATTCTGAAATTACTTTTTTTTTTTTTTTTAAATAATGGCACTTTGAGTTTGTTTTTTTGCCTTCTCCTGTATAATTTCTCTGTGAATAGAGAATCACGGCCAAAGTAGCTTCCAAAGTTAACAATGGCACATCTTCCTTTGCAATCTGTGTTTTCTTTATTGGTAACACTTCAACTAACTCTTGCATTTTAAGAACTATTAAAATGGCAAGCAAGTCTCAGGGACACTATTCTCTCTCATTCTCCTAATACATCAGGATGTTTGAAAAGGGAATCCCTTCGCTAGCCTAAGGAATATTGAGTTCTGTGTATTGCCAGTATGAATTGGAAAATAGTCCCTATTATTAACTAATTTAATGAGATAAATGGAACTTTATTACCTAAGTCAAGATAGGCTTAACAACTTGGCTATAAATAGTGAGCATTACAGTGTTGCTGGCATACTTACACTCCATGACTTCACTGTAAATTATTAGAAGGTCATACTAAGTTAAAACCCAACTCTGGTGTCTCCTTTATAGTTATACTTCTGCAAAATTTAACCTTACTTTGGAGCCTATTTAAATGTCTCTGTTTACTCCTCATTAAGAAAGAAACATCCCTACTGTGATGACTTTTGTGTACTGGATATCCTTAACAAGAAGTGTACTTGCTGCATGCAAAGGATAGTTTTATCCTTGAAAAAGGCATAGAAGGTCTGTTGAAGATCGGAAGCACAGTGTGTAAACACCACTTCCTCAGTTCACAGGGACAGAAACTTGCTGCCACCCCAAAAATCCCTAGTGTGAGAGACCAGCACATGTTTTTTCTTGAAGGTATACATGCAGCTGATAGGACACCTCCTGAAGTGTCAGTCTCCTGGGCTTTCAAGCTATTGCTTCTGTTAAGAAACCAAAATACTGTGTCCCTTGTTAGGAAACCTTTAGATGATTAGTATTTTTAAGGAGAAAAAAGATAACAGCTTGTCAACCAAATATGTGGCTTAATTCAGAATTCACTGTATTCTACACCTTTTATGGGACTTTTAGCACTTGAAAACATGGCCCCTTAATTACCAAAATACTTTCTTGGCAAGAATACATAAAAACATTTATAGCCTGCCTTCTGAAGGAAGACAGGAACAAAATTCTTTGTAAATATGAAAGAGAAAGCACAAGGAAAAATATAGTGTAAGGGGGAGGGGGAGAGTCTTTAGAATTTCCAAGCGCTTTATTCATCATATACTACAAGTTTGCATCATATCATCTCCTCTGCTTCAATCCTGGACTTGCATCAGGGTTATTTCAAATGCATTCACGAAACACAGGCATAAATAACAGTGACTAGACTCAGAACTCAGACAAAATTTCATTTGGTGGTTTCCCAAGTTAATCAGACAAAGATATTTCAAAAGACATTAGTACACAGACCCATTGTGGCCATATACAGCAGCAAATAATTACAATACCACATGGATTTCACTTTGATTCTTCCAGTTTTGGGAGTGCATTTGCAACTAGTACTCAAATATCCTTTCACACACACTTAGTAGCCTGTGAAGAAAACAGAGCAAAACTGCAGACAAATATACAAATTTTCACTTTCTGGATTTTGAGACAGGAAAGGTTCTGGAGTTTGGTTCCACGTCATCAACATTTACAAGAGGCTTGGTTTTATGGTGCCTGAGTGATGATTAGTGAAAACAGTCTGTTGGAATTGCAGCTATGATCAGTTTTTAATAACAGGAAGGTTTACAAACATTAGAATAAGGAGGTTGTGAGGTGAGGCAAAGAAATGCATTTCTTCCCCAGTCAGGCTACTGACCCCAAATTACCCTAATAACAATTGCTTTGAACCAGATTGTTCCAGAGGGTTTACATCCTTAGAGTCTCTGACTCTTCTACTTTTCATCTACAATAAATCACAGGGTGGTGTCTTACTAGCTAAAGAAAGAGAAATGCAGTTAATAGTTTCCAAACAGATGGAAAAATTACTGGCATTCATGGGTCACAAAATCCAAGCACAGAAAGCAAAACAATTATTACCATTTTGAACAGTACTATCACATCACTAATAAATGTTGAGACTCTATACAGACTCATTTGGTTATATCAACAGAAACACCTTTGTTAGTAATAAGTGGACTATATACAACTTTCACTTTGATTTATATTTGGAGAATAACTTTTTTTTTTTTCCTTATTTCAAATATATTTTTCAAAAGCTCTACTTCTGCAAGTTCAGAATTCAGATAGTTTGTCCTAGAGACTGGAATAAATGCCCAGACAAACTGTTTTCTACCAACATAAACTCAATCATAGAACTACCACCAGTAACAAAACCTTATGTGTGTCATCAGGATTCTTAGTGGCTCTTGGCTGTACACTAATACACAAGTTTTATCTACAAATTCTTAGTTTCAACTCAATAAAATTGGTATCAGAGCAATGTTAAACACATTAGCAAATAAATGGAAGTCTTATTTTTTAAGTTCACTACACAGTTTTTGCGTAATTAATTCTATAACTCTAAGAATGGGTGTTTTCACAGATTTTTTTCTTCTTTAACCACACATATGCTATGTGCCTTTGCATTTCATAATGTTGATTTCACTCTTTCATAATTGAGTACAGTTCTGTCCCTACCACTATGCCAGAAAGTCAACAACAGCAACAAAAACATACAGAAATCACTCCGTAAAAGAATGTGATTGCAAGCTGTTTCCCTTGGAAATAGATAAAGCTTTGGGATTTTTCCAGTTTTCTGTAAAATTTTAAAAGTTCATCTACTAGGAATGTTAAATGAGATCTTTACAAAAATTTGAATGCCTTCAATACATGAAGAAAGAATACCTGTGATCATAAATACAAGATGTCCATTATGAGAATATCACATTTCCAAGAGTTTATCATCAGAACGAAGTTTTGCTGAAGGTTTTCCAATATTTTAAATGTGAACTCCAGGTGCTTTGCTAATTTTAAACTTATTCCTGGAATTTTTAGCCCTCTGTATACTTTTTATTGAAAGACAATTGATTCCAGTTTTTCTTTTTCTAAAACAAATGTATTTTCTTTCCTGTTCTTTTATGTTAAATTAATTCATGTAACACTTGTAAAAAATCCTATTTCCTGTGTAAATTCGGTAATTCCAATCTGTAGCCCTAAATTTGTAAGGCAAATTAACTCAGGGCAAAGCCTGGGCACAAGCCTGAGCACAAGTACACAATTGTCCATAGCGCATTGCTCTTCGCTATGTCCAGCCCATTAACACAGCTTTAGCTCGTGCCAGAAGGAACAGCAGACTCCCAGCCAGGGCTCAAGTGTGGTTTGTGGAATAGTGTGAACCAAAGACCAGTTCCAGCGGGCAGCAGGGATAAGGCCATGTTGTTCTGTGGAGGAAGAGTGCACGGTTGTCTGATGAGAGCCTTGTCCTGCCTCTTGTGCTCGGTAGCACAGAATAGGTCTTTCCCCATTTTATTTACCAGAATAAAGGCAGACAGTGAATCATCTGAGTTTCTAAATGTAAGCAAGCATATTCCTATCTGCTGCAGAGGGCACTGGGGCCTTACTCAACTTCTGGGAAGTTTATGCAGACTGAAAAGAAATATGTAGTCTCTGATGAGACAAATCTCCCCAGGCAAACCCTAAATGCCACCCGCAAGAAGGCAGTTTAGGAGGCCGCAGCCAACACTAAACATGCCCAAAGCAACACAGAGCTTACATGCTTATATATGCCATCTCCCATGAAATGTGATTTTCACCCCTAGGTCTAGCTACCACTTTGGTCCAACGCAGTTGGTCCATACACTAAATAGCACTGAATCCCAGCAGAAATACACCACAGGGGGGGTACATGACCCCATGCTGCCATGCTTGCCCGGTTCAGACCCCATCAGGGATGGCTCAGTTCACAGGAGCAAGCTCTCACTTTGGAAAGGCTCTAGTGTTTCACGTGATGCCTACTCCCATGTAAATACTCCTGCTTGTAAAAAAATTCCTGAAAAGGGTCAGTTCAGGGGCAAGCTAGAACCTGTGTTTAAAAGGTGTTGTTTATACAACCTGAAAAGCTATGTGAGCTTCCCCTAATATTATTCCTTAATCTTCCTCCAGGCCCTCTGAACCAGAAAAAAAAAATTTACTCTTCTAGAACTGAAAGCATGAGCCTTTACACCAAGCTCCACGCATTACACAATAATTTCCAAAAGCAGAGCGATGCCTCTAGGCTGTTGGGGAAATGTGAGTGCTCATCTGGGACAAAACTAAAGGCTTTGTTTTACAAGGGAGGGGGCAGAGAGTAGGATGGGAACAGAGCTCCCACTGAAAGTCAACGGGAGTTGAGACTTTAAGTAATTCTGAACCCTTTGAAATTTCCAGTTCAGTTCAGTACCCAAAAACACTTAATAAATCACAAGACCAGTGAGGGAAAGGGAAGAAAGGGAAAACCTATTCCACATTAAACTGTAATTTCTACTAATTTCTGTGTAGGAAAATTTACTAAATACTCATTTCTTCTGCGAGAAAAAAAAAAAATCCTTCTATTAAAACAAGAAGAAATCACACCTTTTTTGGCATTTACAGATTAAAAAATTGGTACTTCAGTCTCCACAATGTAGTTACAACCAGTGTCTCTGCTCCTGAAAACAAAGCAAGGAATAGGATTCTCACCGAATGTATTAGGATTAAAAGTACTCACACTAGAACAAAGGCAACATGGGAGAGAACAGCTAATTCATTTGAGAATTATATTTAACATTCATTTCCCAGTAGGGAGATAAAAATAAAAGCTAACCCACTCTTTCAAGCTGGTTTGACCCATTTTATATAATTTTTCAAACGCCAAGTCCTGAGAAGTTACAACCAGTCCTTACACTAGCTTTTGCTGCTGACATGTGCAGTCTTCTCAAGAAAAAGACTATTTTCAACCTCAAAAGACTGATAAAACAACATCTGCTCCAGAAAACTTTATCTAGACTTACAGATTAAGTCCTTGCACTACCAGCCTTGTAAGAAACAAGACTGTCCCCTTAAAACTAGTTGCTCCCTGAACAGCTGTCCCAGGAAACTAAAAAGACATTTAGTAAGAGGGTAAGTTTTGATATTTCTTCTGCTTGTTGGACCATTCACAGGACAGAGTCATGATATGACAGGATATTTGAAGGCAATCTTGATGACAAAATAGATAAAAAACAGTGTCTTCCTTCACTCCTCTAAACTTACCAAGCAGACTGCTGCTGACTTTTCCTTTTCTATCCTACAGAGAGATATTACATGAGACTCAGGTTCTGATCTTCTGATACAAAGCTCTTTCTCTGGCCTTTTATCCAGCAATGATCAAACTTCTTTTCCTCCTCCCTCACCCTTCTTTTTTTCAGAGGCTTTCCTGTCTGACTCTAACAGCTGTTTGTCCTTTACAGGCTCTGTCTTCCCACAGCTCACAGCTGCACTAACAGACCTTTCCAGCTATCTGCCCAGTCTCTGAGTCTTTCTTTTGGCTCTCCAGCAAATCCAGAATCTCCACCTGCATGTCCGGGTTATCCCCAACACTAGGAGTGGGATCTTGTTTAATTTCACTGGCACCAATTTTTAATAGCAATACTTTTTTTTTTTTTTTTTTGCTTAACTTCACTGGAACAAGGGAAAAAGCTAAGACAAATATAAGAGGAAACAAGGATGTTTTACTATCATGATGAATAGGAGTCATAGAATCACAGAAATTAAAACTGGAAAAGACCCACTAGCTATTTGGTCATCTTGTCTGTCTCTGCCAGTGCAGGACTGTTCCCTAGTGTACTTTCAAGGGCAATAAAGAATGTAGAATTAATAATTATTTGACCTTTTAATATGGTTCACCATGACATTCCTCTATTGCTTTCCAGTCTATTTGTTTCTGTGTTCAGCTGTACATATATATATATATATATATACACACCAAACTAGCTCTGTCACTTTGTTTTTCACTTCCATGCAGAAATGTTGCCTCCCTCTGTAATGACACTGATCTGTAACACCTGAGCCTAGATCTTCTAGACTGTGAAATTCTTTTGTCCGATCTGGACTTGATATGTCTACTAAAAAAGAAACACAATCTTCAAATTCTATAATCTGAGCTATTTTAAAGAACAGGAGCAGCAGTGCTAAATTAAAGGAGACCTCCTTGTGCTTCTGTTATTGGGGTTGTCGTCCTCTTAGAACCAGAGTCAAACTGTGACTGGAAGGGACCTCAGAACATCAACTGATCCGAACTGCCATCCAAGGCAGGACATGGCCTAAACAGTTGAGTTCCAAGTATGGAAAGTCAATGAGCTGCTTTGACTACCTGTTCCATCATCCCTCCACCCTCACTGGGCAGAATTTTTTCTTTCTATCTAACTTCAATTTCCTGTCTAGGAACAGCAAAATCAGGGCTGCTCCCCTAGAAAAGGCAAACCAGTGGGAAGAGCAGGACTGTTCAACTGACAGTGTCAGGCAAGGCAAGAGAGTGTCTCTTCCAGGGTCTGTCTGGGATCAACAGAAGACAAGACAGGAGACAAATCTACCTACAATGTAGATTTGGAGTCCATCTTGGAGAACCAGTCAATAAGCTGGGACAGCAGGAGACAGTACTGTACCTACAACATAGCTCAGACAAAGCCTGAGGGTACAGACCTGACCTAAAATGAAGTCCTCAGACAGATTGTGAGGGTGGAGGCCTCAGTAAAGCTGGACAGGGTTGTTAAGGCACATTACTGCACTCACAATGCTGTCATTTCCCTTGCCGCTACTTATGCCCACTGGTTCTCTTCCTTTCACTGCAACCCTCTGACCAGAGTCTACTTTCATCTTTTCTACGAGCAATTGCTCATTAGGTAGGCAAGGGCAATGATTAATATTCTTTTCTCACTGTAGGAGATTAGGTTTGACACAATCTAAGGAACCTGAAGGAGCATGAGTCCATGGGACCTGATGAGATTCATTCATGGGTCCTGAGGGAACGGACAGATTAAGTGATTAAACCACTATCCATCATATTTAAGAAGTTGTGGCAATTCAATGAAGTTCCCACTGACTGGAAAAGGGGAGACATAACCCCCATTTTTAAAAAGGGAAAAAAGGATGGCCCGGGGAACTACAGGCCAGTCAGACTCATCTCTGTGTGCGGCAAGATCAAGGAGCAAATCCTCCTGGAAACCATGATAGGGCACATGGGAAAATAAGGTGATTGGTGACAGCCAACATGGCTTCAATAAGGGCAAATTGTGCCTGACAAATTTGGTGGCCTTCTACAATGGGATTACAGTGTTGCTGGATAAGGGAAGAGCAATTTATGTCATCTACCTGGAGTTGTGTAAAGCTTTTGACACTGTCCTGCACAACATCCTTGTCTCTACATTGGAGAGACATGGATTTGATGGATAGACCACTCGGTGAATAAGGACTTGGCTGGATGGTCACACTCAAAGAGTTGTGGTCAACAGCTGAATGTCCAAATGGAGAGTAGTGACAAGTGGTGTTCCTCAGGAGTCAGTGCTGGGGTCAGTGATGTTTGACATCTCTGTTGGTGACATGGACAGTGGGATTGAGTGCACCCTTGACAAGTCTGCCAATGACACCAAGCTGTAGAGTGTGGCCGATACACTGGAGGGAAGAGAGCAGCCCTGTGGAGGAAGACCTGAAGATAGTAGTGGATGGAAAACTGACTATGAGTCAACAGTGTGCACTCGTAGCCCAGACAGCCAACCATATCCTGGGCAACATGAAGAGAAGTGTGGCCAGCAGGTCGACAGAGGTGCTTGTCCCCCTCTGCTCTGCTCTCATGAGACCCCATCTGGAGTTCTGAGGGGAAGAGGGGGAAGGGAAGGGAAGGGAAGGGAAGGGAAGGGAAGGGAAGGGAAGGGAAGGGAAGGGAAGGGAAGGGAAGGGAAGGGAAGGGAAGGGAAGGGAAGGGAAGGGAAGGGAAGGGAAGGGAAGGGAAGGGAAGGGAAGGGAAGGGAAGGGAAGGGAAGGGAAGGGAAGGGAAGGGAAGGGAAGGGAAGGGACCACAGTGTCCTGGCTCTCCTTTTGCTATGCAGTCCAGTATGCACCTGTCATTCACTGCTGCAAGGGCACATGTCAGGTCCCTATCAACATCGTGGAAACGAAAAATTTATTTGCTCTTTCGTCCTCTGCTACTGCCACTGTCACTGTTGGCACATAGCAGAAAAACTGTGGTGATGCTAGGATATCAAAATGTGTTGCTGTCATGTTGGGGTATAATACATAAAGACCTGAAGCCAATTCTTTCTGTAAATGACAGATAAACTCCATATTACTGTGCAGCTCTGAATCCAAAGTAACTTTACACTGTGTTCTCCCAGATTAACTGAAATGTTAATTAATTTGGATAATACAGAAGTTGAATGGTATTTATTATATTATTATTTTCCCATTCATAATTCATAAACTGTATAATGTTCAATGCAATGAACACAAAGGCAGAAATCACAGAAATAAAACCGATCATGATTTTTCTGGGTGTACTGTAACCAAATGCATTTTTGACACAGACAGAGAAAAAATGTCACTGCAGACAATCACTGTGGGACATTACAATAATATTAATCTACTTCCTCTCAGGAATGTACAAGAGCAACCTCAACCTCATTGTCACAGTAAATGTCTTAATTCATCTCCAAGGAATCTCAGAAAACTACTTGGATACAAAAAAAAAACCCATACAATACAAGAATTCAGAATTAAAAACAAATATAAATGTGAGAAATTTACTTAAATTTAAAAGTCATAGAAGTACAATTTTAAGGGTGAACATTAGAAGGGAGAAGGGCCTACATAAAATTCAGGGAAGTTTCACTCTGGAGACTACCACTATAGTGAAAGTATAAAGTCTGAAAAATAGCTTTTATAAACTTTGAGGCTTTCCCCAAAAGGCAGTGAGAACAGTTTAAGAACTGACACCCCAGTAAGCTGCAACATCATAAACCTTAGGAAGCTTGATACTGTATGTTAGATCTGCAAAATGTTGCCTTTATGATATTTTTTTAAAACAATTTCTGCTAGCAGAAATAGATGTATTTGCTAATAAATAAAAAAAAATTAAAAATAAAAAAAAAAAACCAAAACAAAACAAAACAAAACAAAAACAACCTTTTAGAAATCTAAAGGGTACAATAGACAAATACATCTTGAGACTTTCAGGTGCTTGGCATTTTTACTCAGATCTTGCTGAGAAATTAACTTTAGTGACAGTTTTATCTGAATACAAGCTGAATAGAAATACAGCCTGGACCTCAAAACTGGGCTCTGCTGTTTTACTTTTTGCTTATCCTTTGGAAACTTGATGGGTTTGCACTGATTTTGACAGAATTGGAAATTCTGTTTCATTCTCATGCAGTGGACAACTCTTCTTATCCCTGTTAGGGATGGTGGGCCTCAAAATTGTAACACATAAATCAAAAGTTTGTATTTTAATAGGCAAGGAGGTAAAAACTTTTCATTCATTTGTCTGGTAGCATTTTATTACAGCTACTTGCAATGTTCCTATGAAAGGTGCTTAATATGTATTGTTGCCTTGCCAAGATATTTTTTTTTCACATAGTTCATTAAAAAAAGCCATCCAGCAGAGATTTTTATGATAGACATTTATCTGGTAAAACAAAAGGCTGACCAAATGGTTCATTAATAATGCTGAATCAAAACACCCACTTTGAAAAAAATGAACACTGTCAATGCCAGACCTAAATTCATTAGTGCTTCCAAACCATAGCCTTAAAGTCTTTAAATATGTCAGTTGTTTGGTAATTTTTTCCACATGTTTGCTACCTTCCATGTCAGAAAAAGTTGCCCTATACACATTCTTTCTGTCCTGCTTCTAGTTGCTAAAATGCACCCTGTAGTATAGCTTCTTTTCATAGCTACTGAGAGTTGAGTAGATCCATTTTATACAGTTTTGTAAAAATAGCAAGACATCCCAGACAGGGTCTTCAGATGTTTCTAATCAGCATCACTCCAAAGAGTTCAAGAAACTGTACTAATATAGACCAGCTGGGGATCTGGCCCCCTTTATGTTAGAAGAGAATGAAAACAATTTTTCTTGGTCTTTCTTTGGCTCTTTAGTATGTGAAAAAAAGGATGATATTCACTCTGTGAAATTTACACACACACTCCCTCAAAAACAGATCATGCCAGCCTGTGCACAAATGGAGTAGTCTTAAGGAATTTATATTTTTGTAGGCAAAGCTTGCTTTTTATTCTGTATCTTAGTGAATCCCTTCACAAGTGTAGAAAGCTGATCCCAAAAGGAAAAGCCAAAATTCCTATGAGTTTTGATGGGGAGTTACAAAAACATCAGTGTTGCCACTGACCTTTCCAAATTCATTCTCCAGCCCCATACTAGTAAATACCATAGACTGGAGGAAGGTTCCTCCTGACAACTGGATGTAAAGCCACAGTAGAGTATGTCAGAAGGTTGTGTTTTGAGCAGGCAGCTGCAAGCTTTGTCCTTCCTTGGAGCAGGTCATCAACCATGTGATAGCAGTACAGCGTCCATGGGCCTAAGCCACACAGTGAGGAACAGTGTATTCAGCATTACATTAATGGGAGTCAGCTTTTCTGGACCAGAGCTAGTTCTTGTCCCACCACTTTGGAGTGCAGGCAGAATAAAATGACATTTCTCCACAGCATACAAAGACACATACCCAGTTATCCATGATCCTACAGTGTTTTTATGGAATGGGGATGTAAGGTCCCAGCCCAGTAAAACATTCAAGCCCTAGATACTTTTCAGAATATAAGCAGTCAGTGAGACTATATTCCTGCTTCCAGTGAAGTGTTTAATGAAGCACTTTGCTGGACTAGGGTCTCAAATCATCATGCGCTGGCCATGTTCCAGACTGAATCACGGGCACCACATTCTGCCTATGTAAAATTCTATTGCCATTCCTTATTTCACTTCCTCTGAATCAATAACGGGTTAAGCAGTTGGGGCAGAGCAGTTCTTCTGCACAGCTGACTCCATTCTGGTAATTGTAAAAGAATTTCTACGTATCTCAGCTGGAAAGCTTTGCATGCATATGTTGCTATATTCAACTGGTAACGTAACAGTGAGCATATGTGCAATGAAAGGGAAAGGACAAGTGGGTCTCCCAGATGGTAGAACAATTTTATTTCTTTTTAAGGAACTCAAAGAAGAGCTGCCAAGTTCCAGCCACAGAGCTGAAGTAGCTTTGTTCCTTGCTGGAAAAAAAAAAAAAAATATATTGGACAGCTGAAAGTACAGTGGTTGCTTTCTCTCTCCTTCCTGCCCATCCCTCCCTGTCCACAACTGCTTTATGACTTCAAAAATAAGAGTCTCTCTCTTGATGTAGCTCTTCTCTTCTGGTTCCTCAATACCAAAAAAAGAGAACCTCTACTAATTGCCACAATCCTGATATAATCATTTGTGTTGCTTCTTTAGCAACTATTGCACATAGTGCTGATGACCACTGTGAATGAGAGCTGCTTATTAGCAAGCAACACCTTTACACCACACTACAAGGATGCTGTACGTAGGCAAAGCTGTTGTGTATTGAACATGAACCCCTGATGTTCATGAACCCCTGTGGTTTTTTGTTCATCTCTACCCTGTCTTTAGGGTATTTTTTCTCCATTATTTTTTCTTCTTCAAATTCACTATCCCTACTGCTCCATGACTAACTGAACTGTGTACATTTCAGGTCTTCCAATGAAAATGAACAGGCTGTCAGTAAGAGTCCTTGTCTGCAGCAGTGCTTGCAGCCCACCTCTACCTCCTTTCTTCTGATTTACCAGTGGGAATTTCTGTGTGAGTTGGTTGAGCAGGCTTTGGTGCTTAGGAAAATTCAGAGACTTCAGAGAAAGGAATTAGGAAACAAAGGATGAAGAAGAGAGAAGGTGAGCAATAGATGTTTTTAAAAAGTTGATAGAAGAGATGAGTAGAGGCAGTAGCAAGAAAAAGGAGGGGAGCAGGCTGAAAGGAAACTGCAAAGAACTATCCCGCAGATGCAGTGGTTTTGTGAATGATTCAGCCATGTTGACCATGAGCACAAAAGAGTAGCACAGGGAAGGGAGAGATGTGAAGAGGCCAAAGGGGTCTTCAGGATTGATGCAGTATGTTTGAAAAAGTGAGAAAAGCCTGGTGCAACAACTGTGAAGAGCTGATTTTAAGGAGAATCTTCATTTTGAACAGGAACTTTGACAGCAAGACAAAGATGCTCACCACCTTTTTCTGGTATCAAAACTTAGTAATGGTTTACAAATGGAAAACATTAGGAAGGCTGGCGTAACTCTATTATTGCTGCAACAGGGACAAATTTGGCCAACACAGAACAGAGCTGGCTGTGAGTCTTACAAATCAGCCTTCCTGGTGGTAGCTGAGTACTAGTCCCAGCTGAAATACAGACTAAAGAGGCATATGAACAGGAAAAGAAACAAACCAAAAGTTTAACTAAACAACTTAGTACATTAGGGGGAAAAAAAAAAAAAAAAAAAAAAAAAAAAAAAAAAAAAAAAAAGAAAGATCTTGGTTTGAGTTCAGGGTAAAAGTTCATGCAGTCCTTACTGTAACTGAGCCATTTCACACAAAACATCTGCAACTGTTCTAATGGTCCCCTTATACTTTGTCATTAAAATACTTTCAAGTGAGTAAAAATCTGATTTTTTCTTCAGGTAAATTACACTCTTTTGGACAAAAATCTCTTAAATCTTTTCCCACCCATTTTTATAGCTAAGGGACCAAAGCCCTTGGATGGATGTTCAAGAGCTAGATTGACAAAGTAACTTAAGCACTACTTAAGCACTATAATACATATCCTCGCTGGTGGGGAGGATCATCAACCATAAGCTAAATGTGTAAGCTTGTTACATAATGAGTTAGGCATTTCCAGATAGTAGTGAACAGACAGTGCATGAGGGAGAATATCTCACACAGCCAGCACGAAATGTAAGCATGGTATGTAAATCAGGGAGGGAAAGGAAGTAAACCTATGTCTCTCAGAGCCTAGAAGAGTGTGTTAGCCACTGAGCACTGTATTAGAAAAACAAAACGAAACAAAACAAAACCAAAAAAAAAAAAGGTGATACTCACTGAGTCACTACCACCACCAGTGTCTATTTGACAAAGAAGATTTGGTGTGTTGATGCTGCACCCAGAATTTAGATTTTCTCAGGCTACAGAGACAGAGGAATATCTAATTTGTGGATCCTCAAAACACTTCACTGTGACACAGGCACCCCATTACTGATGACACTCAAAGCTAAGGCCTTGCTGACGGCAGTTCATTAAAGAAAGACAAACATGTAGATGTTGAAGACTGGTGCCTACAGACTTCAGCTGCTTACAGACTGGAATCTGCTCAAGACGAATTTGAGGATCAGGACTTCTTGGACATCTACTGTTGGGGTTAGATGAATTAAACTCCAGATCTTTGGGGGATTTAGCTATGAGAGCTCTATCCAGAGGCATTCAGTCAAGTAGAAGAGTGTAAATACTCTTTCACATCAACACTACCCATTTCTTTCACAACTTTTTTGTTAGCTGTCTGCTTTCTCCACAGTCTTTCTCAGCAGATGCAACTACTCACAAAGTCATACCCCGAGGTAGAAATGCTGTCAGCTTCCACACAGAGCTTAGGCTTGTTGACACTGACTGCACCAGAAGCTGTGCATGGAAACAGTACGTTTTCCAAAGCTGGAAACAGCTATTGCATGCAGACTATTACCCCACAGTGCCATTTCAATGCAAGTAGACTTGTAAGGGAATTTATTTCTTTCCTTGTTGATTCATTTGGCTTGATTGCTCAGAATCAACTGGAAAGTCCCATGCCTAATCCTATTTAATCTGATAATTAGTAATTTAGCCAGATAGCTTTCTATAATGCAAACAATTTTTTGCCTGTATATCCCAGTGTTAGAAACAATCTAGTCTCCTAGGACTGAAGACCTTCAGCTCCTACCAATGTAGGGTGTGAAGAATCAAATCAAACTTCCCCTTTCTTGAAGACACTCTTTTTTTTTGCCATTTCATCTGCAAAGTTTCTGCATAGGTTCAATCAGAAGATTTAAAGGACTTTTTAATAATGTCATATTGAAGGCAAGACAGTGATTCAAATGGAAAAGATTGTTTGATATGATGGCAAATGAAGCAAAGACCCAGTTATGGGAAAGAGACAGAAAAGAGACCCAGACTATGGAAGCATATGCAGACTCAGTGTGTTAGTGTTACCATGAGTACAAGATGATAAGCAGGATAGACCAAATCTAAGGTTAGCTTTAAAAAACAGGGGGTCTGATTTTCTTTTTTAAAATCACATTTAATGCTAAGAAAGCCAGTGAGCTAAACATGTCTAAAACTGATGTGGTGAAGAAAGAATCAGCCCTCAGGAGTGTAATTTAGATCTGAATTTGATGATGGAAATGAAGGTGACACAGGACAGGGTAATACAATTCCTGAAGAAAAGTCTAACTACACCATTCTGGACATCCTGTACTTTAGAGAGCAGGTATTTAAATGGAGAGAGGAAAAAAGAAACTGAAATAGTCAAAAGCACAATTAACTAAAGCTTCAATAAACATTTCAGCTGAGGAATTTGGCACCTAAACACAGTTAGAGGGTTATAATGAGCAAAATGTGGCAATTGTCATTTCCTGCACTGAATGTGGCTTTCAGTTTCATGTTACTTTTCTTTGCACAACTTTGCACAACAGATGAGCAGTTGCCTTCTGCTGGTGGCCATAGCTGCAGTTTCATGACAGCTTATCCCTTCAGCAGGAGATTCACTCCTTTCTCTCCTCTTTCTTCACTTCCCATTCATGCTCCAAGGAAATTCTCACATCCCAAACCCATAGGTACGGCCTCTGTGGGAATTTCTGTGGCAGAAGTAACTTGCTAACTCACCCTATGATCGGCTGTCCTGTGCCAGGACCAATGGAGGAAAGGAAGGCCATGGCACTCAGATGCATTTGCACTATACTACAGACCAGAGGTCCTGCCAGAAGACATGCTCAATTCATCTTCAACATAATGTTGTACCTCATTCTATTTAGCCAGATAAAGCTTATAAAATATTCAGTCTCCCCTTTCTCAGCACGAGTTTCCTTTAGTTGCATCTCAAATGGTCTTCAAATTAAGTGTATATAAATAATCTGGAATAATTTTGATCTTTGTTCTGCACCCCCATGTGACAGAGCCTCAACTGCTGTCACACAGCTATCTTGCTTTTTATACTATCCCATACTCTGCCTCGAGTTATTTTTCTTCAAAGGCTGCACTGCATGTATGACACCCCCAGCATGACATTGCAGAAGTTCCTGTATGAGATCATATGATCTCACAGGCAGCTTTTTACCATGATGAGTGAATTAGACCTGTCCTCTTATCCTGCCATAACTGGTACCACCAGTTTTCCTGTTCAATTAACCCATACCTGTAATTGTCTCTCACCAGAAATGTTTGTTACTTTCTGAGGGCAAGGATCAAGAAAGCTTTGGAGCTCTGCTAAAATGAACATGTGAGCATTCAGGGGTCTCCATTACAATCTGTCACCAGTAGAAACCTGCTGTTGTGATGTGTTTTGAGGGAAACTTTGCTGATACTGTCAGTCATCTTTCAATGAGGACAGATGTGAAATTTCTACTGAAGTTCAGAACACTAAACTGTAGGAGCCACCACCTAAACACAGCCCACTTGCAAGACCCATGACACAATAATCTAATGAATCATAGGATGTTTCAGTGGGACTTATTTAATGAAGTATATGAAATATAGAAAGAGATTGAAGCCATTGTGACATTGTAAGAGAGACCAACAGAAAGGTCAAACAAACATCAAGAGAATTACTAAAAATTTCACCCTGGGGGGGAAAAAAAAAAAAAAAAAACAGAGAGAGAGAAAGTGAGCACTTCCTGGGCAGGATGCTTTCAGGAGAGGGTGTTTGCAATTGCACTGCAAGAATCTGCCATTTATTAACTAAAAGTAGATTCCAGGATCAAGG
The DNA here is from genome assembly GCF_965140245.1 of Athene noctua. Classification (NCBI taxonomy): domain Eukaryota; kingdom Metazoa; phylum Chordata; class Aves; order Strigiformes; family Strigidae; genus Athene; species Athene noctua. Next base: position 35,227,571 of record NC_134038.1, read on the forward strand.
TGGTCATGTACTTATGCCCCTAAAGAGGTTGCATAACAGTGAGACATGATGAAGCCTAACTCTCCTCAGCTCTGAGACTATTGACTCTTCTGTGCATAAATGTATTGCAGAAGTCACCTTTGTGGAGCAAGCTGGAATTAAGTATTCATTTTGTCAGAAGCCCTTCAAAATATCCCCATGTTCAAAGAGGGGCAAGTTAGGAAGTTTTGTGAGTGACCTTTTTTCTTTCCATGAAAATCTTTCAGCAGGAAAGAAAATCTGCCACAAATTTGATTTTCTGCAAGATATTTTGGATTTTGTCACTCTTTTAAAACAATAACAACAAAATTATCTGTGCTCTTCAGCTACCAGAAATTAAGTTTTGGAAAGCAAAGTTCTTTTTCTTAAGAAATTGAAAATGGTGAGACAAACCACACATACTTCTAACCATAACCATTCCATCTGAAAGACAGAAAAAAAAAGAAAAAAAAAAAAAAGAGGAGGTTGGCACCTCTATTCCTATAAGTAAAAATACAGTCCGGAATAGGCTGGCTCTTTTCCACTAGCATGCTTTTCCATTCCCTGTACCTATCTCTGTATTTGATAGACAATGTATTTGACTGATAAACATTACAAACAAGCTGAGTTCTTTTCTCACCTAAGACACAGTGAATCAAGAATTAGTTCATTCAATTTATTACATATTCCAGATTTGAACCAGTGAAAATCTGAGTAGAATTTGGCTGCATATCTCATGTGTGGCTTTATTTATGACTACATTTGTAACATGGTAATGATGAAAAAAGCCAGATGAAGACTTTCTCAACATAAATTGTGCTGCCCTGACAGAGAGGGACAAAATTATCTATTTTTCCTCATAGTTGGCAGTGATAGCACTTTGCGGGAATGACAAAATAAGTTTTTGAGTGAAGAAGGACAGGCTGGGAAAGATTAGCAAAGTGCCAGTCAGGGCAAGGCAGAGAATAATGGTGACATAGATGGGCTGGAGACGTCTGCAAGGAACTAAAGATTGAGGCTCTCTCAGCTCTATTTGCATCTCCAGCCCCACCCTGCTTCCAGCCAGTCTGACACCTCTTGCAAGGGCAAGGAGGCAAGAGGACCTGCTGCCATGAGAATCTACCTCCATAAGCAGCAGGAGGAGAGGTAGGATTCTGGACCAAATATCTGAGTGCAGTCAGTTTTGCTCTGCTATGTGAGAGATGCAGCAGTCCTGTCTACTCAGCCCCTCACAGCAGTCCCAGACTTTACCTCTTTCCCCACAAACATGGAGAGCATAAGTCTACTCAGGAGACAGAAGAATAAATGAAGAGAGGAGGACAGGAGAAGACAAGTGAGGCCTTTTCACAAAAGCACACAATCACAGAGTGGATGAAGTTGGAAGCGACCTCTGGAAGTCATCTGGTCCAATCCCCTGCTCAAACAGGTCCGCTTAAAGCCAGTTTCCCAGTACTGTGTCCAGATGGCTTTTGAATATCTCCAAGGAGAGAGACTCCACAGCCTCCCTGGGCAACTCATATCAGGGCTTGGTCACCCTCACAGGGAAAAAGTGTTTTCTGATGTTTGGAGGCAACGTCCTGTGTTTTAGTGTGTGCCCACTGCCTCTGGTCCTGGTACTGAGCACCAGTGAAAAAAGCCTGGCTCTGTCCTCTTTGACTCTCCCTTCAGGTATTTGTATACATCAATGAGACCCCCCCTGAGCCTTCTCTTCTCCAGGCCAAACAGTCCCAGCTCTCTCAGCCTTTCATCGTAGAAGAGATGCTCCAGTCCGTTAATCATCTCCACGGTCCTTCACTGCACTCTCTCCAGCATGTCCGTATCTCTATCGAACTGAGGAGCCCAGAACTGGGCCCAGCCCCTAAGGTGTGGCCTCACCATTTTTGTGGAGATGGGAAGAACCACATCCCTCAACCTGCTGGCAACGTTCCTCCTAATGCAGCCTGGGATACCATTAGTCTTCTTTGCCTCAAGGGCACACTGCTGGCTCATGTTCAACTTGGTGTCCACCAGGATTCCTAGGCCCTATTCTGCTAAGCTGCTTTCCAGCTGGGTGCTCCCCAGCACGTAGTAGTGCATAGGGTTGTCCCTCCCCAGGTGCAAGACTTTGGACTTTCCCTTGTTGAACTTCATGAAGCTCCTTTCACCCCATTTCTCCATCCTGCTGAGGTCCTTCTGAATTGCAGCATGTCCCTCTGACATACCAGCCACTCCTCACATATTTGTATCATCTGCAAACTTGCTGAAGTGCCCTCTACTCCACTATCTAGATCATTAATAAGATGTTAAACAGGCTTGGACTCAGTATTGACCCCTTGGATATACCGCTAGTTACTGGCCACTGGTGGGGCACACTACTAGTTACTGACTTTTATTTGGAGAGCGTCTCAGTCCCAGCAACATGGAAGAAAAGAAACTAACATGGAGAGAGTATGTACATGCACCGCCTTTCCCAGCTACCCCATGTTCTCAGCACCAGCAGGAGGGAAGGGGGCTGAGGGGCAGGGATAGGCCAGTGAGGGCCATGCAAGCAGAAAAGCCAAAGCTGCTAGAGCTGGTCTCAAAACTCTAGATTAAGCATGATGTACTATTAGGTAATTATTCCTATTGGCTTTGCTGATGTTTTGCCCTCGTGTCACATTTTGCAATGACGTCAGTAAAGTGTATCTAGCACACTAAACCACGATTGCACTCTGCAACATACAACTTAGTTACATAATCTGTGAGTAATAACTATGTTCTCTGCAGCTGTTCTCACACTATTCAAAAATATAACCCCTTGACTGCTGCCGAATGTACTCATATTCTCATGTCAAGCCAAGATGACACATACTAAACACCACAATGACGCATGGAAAGGTCTGGTACAGTGCTTCCTGTCTTTATGACCATAGCAGAGGATTACCAGACAGGGAAAATTGTCTGTTTTGCTCCAAAACACTGACCTCCAGTGGCCAAACCAGATGTCATAAAATACAGCCTCTGCTTTAGGGTGTTTCTCTTTCCAGTACTCCAAGTTGTGTGATGCAAATATTCCCACAGAAGAGTTGAGCACAGGGCAGGTTTCCTCACTGACATCTTACCTTACACCCTGGGCCTGTCCCAAAGCACAGTCCTGGCCAGAGGACATTGCACAAGATGGCATGGGGGATTCTTTTGTTTACAGAGTGAACGCTCATAACCAACAGCTGAACAAAATTGTTCACAAATCTTGCAGAAAAGGCTGCAGCTAAAAGAGAAGATTTTCAAAGACACTAATGGTCTAAATTCACACTAACTTTTTTTTTTTTTTTTCCCCTGGAGGCACTCGTCCATGCGTTTGAACTGCTTTGCCTCTAGAGCCCTTGATGGTTGCCAGACAAATACAACTGGGACAGTCCTGATTATCTGTGATTTGTCCTACTGTTCCAGCAAAAGACTGAGTCCCTTAGAACAACAAGATCCCAGAAGCAACTATGATGCTTTACACTGGGCACATGACAAGTTTAACAAGCAATTGTTACAAGTAGGACAATGAGGTAGGGCTTGAACAAAACCCCACATGTGTCCATGTGTCTTTAAGCAAACCCAGCTTTGGTTCACTCTATGCTTACATGATAATTCCACATCAATAGTATGATGCGGTAGCTCAGTTCATCCGGCACAGGAAAAATCTAATGGACTCCTCCCATCACCTCATAAGCCAGTAAAAGAGCTCACACCGGAGCGTTTCAAAACGCTAATCTAATGATTAAAGTCCCTTTGCATTCCTGTAAGCCTAATGCTTCCAAGGCCTCAAGCTGGGACAACCAACAGTGACCTGATGTGTGTTTCTTATGGGCATGCAGCAAACACAGCGCCAGAGTTCTAGTCTAGAAAACAATTGTGAGACTTAAGAGTTTAAACCCCAACTTTAGGCATCCAAATTTAACTGAAAAACAGTGAACTTTAAGCTTTTATATGATTAGAAACTTTCAAAAATGCAGTCCAGACACATTAAAGATTACGAAAATGTTAGTCTTTTGTGAATTTTAATCGCAAGTAGTGAACTGGAGGAGAAATGGCAAAAATCCCAGAAGGCTATGTTACTGTTTATGTCATTTTAGATACTTTGTATTTAAATGTCATAAGTAGATGGGAAGTTGCGGTTCTCAGTCAAACAAAAAATAAAGGTTTTACGTTACCCTAAATGTAAAGATCTCAGAAGCCTTTGAGTTTGATCATGAGACATGATGGCAGATATACACCCAGAGACATTCCAAGTGGCATTTTCTTTTTCAGAGTGTTCTGGGTGGTAACTCTCTATTTTGGAAATTATGTTCTGTGCTGACCCCTTCACTCCCATTTCAGTGGGAGGATGCTTAGAAACAGTAGTTTTTATTACATGTAGCTGCAAGAGAGTGCTTACAGGCCTAATAACACCTAAGCATTTAGAGTGGTAAGCTCTGAAAAATAGCTTTGAGACACAAAAGTCTCCATTTATTCTGAGGTATGTGTACACAGTGCAGTTGCATACAGTGCAAAGGCGCCTGAGCTCACAAGCCCTCTGTAAAGACAGTCACCTGTGTCAGAAGCAGTACACAATGGCAACTGGTACTCAGCATCCCTGGAGGTACCAACCTTGTTTCCAGCTCGCAGCAGGCTCAGCGACCATGCTGTCCTGAGATGTACTCCACAAGAAAGTCTAGGTGTGCCCAAAGACCAAATGTCCTGCAGTGCTATGCTGGCAACCACAACAGGAGAGGACAGAATATGCAGCAAGAGGGGAAAAAGTGTAGATGAAACACTGTTATCCACACATGCAAAACCCGGGCATGAGAGGGCAAGTATATCCTCAGTGAAAGTGTGTGTGTGTGTACAAGTGTGTAAACGTATACAAAGATCCCCTCTTGACCATTGCTACTTCTTCACCTAAACCCTATGCATGAAGGTGGCAAGGATGCTGCATTCATAGTTGCAAACAGTAGGTACGGCCACAGTATGGCTGCAGTACTGAAGCAGGCTGCCTTGATAATCTTATTCTGGAACAGAGAATAACTGATTACTTCAGACTATGCATGCCAGCCCTGAGCAGCTTTTGAAATGGAACATGTGCAAAGGCACCTGTATCCTAAGCATCCTTGCTCTCTCCTTCTGTATACATACACAGATGAGATGATAGTCACTAAATTTAGTAGTTGCTATAGTAGAAAGTGTATTATTGTTTTAAAATCAGGAAGTAACACATTCTCTCCATTCCTCAGTATTTACTTTTATGGATTCTAATGTACATTCAAAAACCAGGTTTCAGACGTGAGCACTGTCAATGATTACAGGATTTTTTCCCTTTTTCCTAGAATTGTCTTTCATGTAATGCTTTCCAGACTAGCTCAACTTTTCATAAACACCGTAGTGAAACTATAATAGCATTGCTGCAGGTTTGTGGAGAGTAAAGCCATATTAACTCTGGCTGGCTGTTGGCTTGGCAAAATTTGCCAGCTGTATGATGCAAGGTCACTTTTTTTTTCTTTTTTTTTTCTTTTTTTTTCTTTTTTATTTTTTCTCATTTTCTTTTTTTCTTTTTTTCTTTTTTCTTTTTTTTTTTTCCCCAGCACCATCCAAATCTCTTTCTTTTTTCCAGAGTATTATATCATTTGCCAATTTTTTTTTCCAGTGCACTTAGTGTAATATATCCCTGAAACACAGAAACAGCTATATTTTGACATTTGGCAAAAACAAAGCACAGAGAATAATGACTCAAAAACAAAGACAGACAATCAGACTTGTCTCCTGAAAGGTGCACAAAGAATGAATACTTATGACTAGAGGCCAAGCTTTTCAAATCTGGAGACCCAAAATTAAACACTGAATGGAGTGGTCCTGGTCTGCATCACCATATCAGACATTGTGAGAGTAAAATCATATTTATGAGAAAGTTCTAAACAAGAGGCATTCAGTTTTACTGTTTACTCTTTTTTTTTTTTAATAATTCAGTCAAAAGTAAGTGGTCTCACTAGAGGAGAGAAGGGATTGCTATCTGAAATGTTATTCTTCAAGTGTCATATATAATCTCACAAGAAAATGAACTCCTTGGCATTCGTACAGTTTCTTAATGGATTCCAAGTGCCGTCATAGCCAATAGTAAGGGTAGGAAGAATCTCAAATAGGTTGTGGAAAGACAACCAGAGGGACAACACTAAAACATGGACTTCAAATTTAATTAAAGGCTAGGAAGCCGTTTGTTGGTAGTCAAGTTTTTGAATTAATGTGTTCATAAATAGAGCTGGCCAGTGAAATGAATTTCCATTCTGTGATAATTTCCAAATTACCAGAAAATTTTTCATCCTGCTTTGGGAGAAAAAGCCAAACACTGGAAAATTTTCACAGAACTGAAGTCCAGTCGTATTTAGTTTCAGAAACTCTTAAAAACAAGGTGTTTTCAAAATGAAATGTGTTTCCTAAGATCCCTGGCAGTCACCTACTGGATTGAACACAGTTATTGTTAATAGTAACAGTAACAGCTGTGCATTACTGAATACTAGTCTAAAACAGGTTAGTGGTGGGCTTCTGCATAACCACATGTCATTATTGTGTCATTTGTAGTCTGCAATGGCCAGGATTCCTCTGACCCCAAACACAGAGCAGCTCAAACAGTAAGGGTCCAAAGCTGTGGGACTCGGAGGACCTGGGACCTTCAAACTGAGGTCATTCATGCAGTAGAACTGGTTCAGAGACATGTCACTTAGAAACTCAATAGAGTTCCCATCCCCAGACACGGAGATCCCTGCTCTCAGGATGGACATTTTCTTCAGCTACCTGGAAACCCTGAGGCTCCCCAGTCCTTGGTCTATCCTTTAGATGCTTGCCAAGGTGGTAGGAAAGGGACTGACTAGGAAAACTGGCAAGTTTCTAACTGAAGCGTGCCCAGTATTTAAAATTCAGATCCTACCAGTCATCCACCAGGCAGTAGGAAAGGCCTGACCAGCTGCTTCCCCGCACTCTTTGCCACTCTCCGTACTAGAAATGTAGGAAACACTGCACCATGGATGTGTGCAGTTCATTTGCTCTGGCAGCCTGCTCCGGTTGCTTTGGAAAGGATGCTACTTTAGAGCACCCGTTCGTGCAACACTGCTCTGCAGAAATAAAACCTTATGTGACCCAAACACTTTGAAGTCTACAACATGAAACCAGAAACGTCACATATCTTTCCTCACAAAACAAGCAACAGCAAATTATATTCTTACCAAAGAACTTATTCTGTTTTCTTTTTTTTAAACTTTGCCAGTGGGTCAGCTGACCTCTACACATTTAGACTCTTTATCCTCTGTCAAGATGATAGCCTCACTGCTGCCTATAACATCTCAAAAAAAGAGAAAAACTCAATATTCATGAATCACTCCTTTGGTCTCTGTGGGTCAATCAGCCCCAACCTTGCTTTTCTTTTTCTGACTCTGTGAAGAGTACAGACTCACTGCTGAATCTAAAATCTGAGTGACTGGTCATTTCAAACAAGCCCTGATTCTGTGCAAGACAGAGGAGGTAACATGTGTCAGCTCCATTATCATGTATAAGCATAAGATGGAGGTTTTCTGGGCAGACCACACAGCATGGTTATAAGGACAGACTGTGGCATTCCATATTAGAAGCCTTGATTTTCCCCAAAACACGAGCCTGACCACCTCTTTCTGTTGCCTTGGGGTGGGTTGACCCTGGCTGGATGCCAGGCACCCAACAAAGTCTCTCTATCGCTTCCCTGCTCATCTGGACAGGGGAGAGATAACGGTCTCATGAGTTGAGATAAGAACAGGAAGATCACTCAGCAATTACTGTCAAGGGCAAAACAGACAACTTGGGGAAATTAGTTTAATTTATTACCAGTCAAATCAGAGTAGGGAAATGAGAAATAAAACCAAACTTAAAACACCTTCCCCCCCACCCTCTCCTTCTTCCTGGCTTACTTTACTCTCAATTTTCTCTTCTTCCACCCTCCCAGCAGCACAGGGGAACAGGGAATGTGGCTGCAGTCAGTTCATCACACGTTGTCTCTGCTGCTTGTTCCTCCTCAGAGGAAGGACTCCTCACACTCTTCCCCTTCTCCAGTGTGGGGTCCGTCCCACAGGACACAGTCCTCCATGAACTTCTCCAACATGAGTCGTTTCCACAGGCCACAGTTCTTTGCAAACTGCTCCAGCGTGGGTCCCCCATGGGGTGACCAGTCCTGCTCTCCATGGAGCCACAGGTCCTGCCAGGAGCCTGTTCCAGCATGGGCTTCCCACAGGGTCACAGCCTCCTCCAGACATCCACCTGCTCTGCTGTGGGGTCCTCCCCGGGGTGCAGGTGGAGATCTGCTCCACCGTTCACCTCCCTGGGCTGCAGGGGCACAGCTGCCTCACCATGGCCTGCACCACGGGCTGCAGGGGAACCTCTGCTCCGGCGCCTGGAGCACCTCCTGCCCCTCCTTCTTCACTGACCTTGGTGTATGCAGAGTCGCTTCTCTCACCCCTCTCTAGGTGAAGTTGCTGTTGTGCACCAACCTTTTGCCCTTCTTACACATGTTATCACAGAGGTGCTTCCACCGTCCCGGATGGGTTCAGCCTTGGCCAGAGGTGGGTCTGCCTTGGAGCCGGATGGCACTGGCTCTGTTGGACATAGGAGAAATTTCTAGGAGCTTCTCACAGAAGCCACCCCTGTACTCCCCCGCTACCAAAATCTTGACACACAAACTCAATACATGCCTCTATTTCTCCAATAGAGGCACATAGCCTCTATACTGAAGTGCTGATTCCCTGTCTCCTTGAAAAAGTCTGCACCCTCTTTTAGGCAGAGTTTCCACTCCCTCACTGTTTCTTGTACTGCTCTCAGTGAGTTGTGCTTAACTTTTGGCAATGTTTCTTACTGCCTATTCCATCTAGACCACAAACAGTTTAATTTTCCTTCTGGAGACTTCTCCAACAGCACAAAGTTGCAGAAAGATGGTAGGAAGCTCCATCTTCAGCTATCTTTGAGAATTAATTAGGTATACAACCTTGGCCTTGGCCCATCCTGACAAAACTTTGTCACCGAAAGAGCGACACATTCAGTTAGGCATAACTTAAAATCTTAGGACATAAGACTGGAAGGAGCATCAAATCCAGTTTTCTCTTACTTAAGGAAATAATTTACTATAATTCCCTTCCTGCAATTACCATATAATCCAATTTCTTCTCAGCCTTCATTTTGGAAGGTTAAACAAGCCAAGCTATCTTAGAGTTTGTCTGCATCTGAGTACCAGTGCCAAACTGGGCAGCTGCAAGCCAGGTCTGACCCAGGACCCATGTAAAAACCTTCACATAGCACTGTGCCAGAGTTGATATAGCCTGCAGAGAGGCTGGGCATGTCGTCTTGGACAGAGCTTAGTGCTAATGCAGCTCTATAGAACTGATGGTTTGCAATGAGACTACCCCAGACAAAGCCCTGCCAGGAGTTTCAGACCTGCTAAACATGTACCCAGTGATGGGCAGGGGAGGAGCCAGCACGTCCCATTCAGATGGAAGGTGGCTGCTGCCTCCACTGAAAAAACATGCAACCCTATAGCCAGTTACCTTGCATGTGCCAGACCTTCCTTGGGAAAGGTAGTCTAGTAAGAGCTGGTTGCAAGTCAGACTGTTTTTCCTGAAAGACAGTATGTGACCCTCAAGCATGAAGAATCACAATTCTGGGTCATTAACAGGTGCTCTCACAACATGATTATCTTTCTGTGTCAACGATTTCTACTAAAAGTATTAACTAAGATTGGCCCAACATAGATCCTTTATGAATGCCTCTAGTAACTTCCTGTTAGCCTCAGAGTTCCCTTTTACGCAAAACCCATGAAATTTTCTTTTCAGCCAGCTCCTTACTCACCTTGCAATTTTTCTTCTAATTCCCATTTATTTCAGTTTAACTAGTAATTTCCTATGTGGCAGCATATCAAACACTTTACTGAAATCCAGATAGATCTACTGTATTTCTCTAGTCTAAAAATCCATTTTTATTAAAGAAAAATATTGGACTTAACTTCTCCTGTAACCTTATATTGCATTTTATCCTATTTTCCTTTTACTTCCATGTGCTTAATTATTTTTCCTTGAAAATTAGTTCTTGGTCTTTTAATACAGTTCAGGCTGTGCTAATACGTTTGTTAGTACCCAGAACTTTCTTCCCCTCTTTTCTGTTCTCCATTTGCACAATACTACCGATCAGGTCAACTTATTGACTATCCTTGTTAATTGGTTTTCAAATGCTAGCACTTTCACAGTTTAGGCTAGAACTTAAGCTCAACAAGTTTTTCTTCCATCTCAAGTGCCTTAATATCCACTTGTGCCCTTTCAGACTTAGCTAGTCTGCATTTGGACCTATGTTCATCATCACTGCCTTTATTAAAAGCAGAGACTCCTTGTTTCACAAATTGTGGTGAGTCTGGTGACTCCCACAGCAGTCCCTGCTGGCCCCAGGACCATGCAACCACAGAGCCATGTTATAACATCTCCAGTTCAGAGTGATTTTGTTTTGTGAAGTTGTACAGCTCACTGTGTGGGAGCTTACTTGCTGTTTATACATGTGTTACTGGGATTGTTTGTTCAGAAAATTGCACATCTCTGGTGTATAACACATATTGGGTTGGTTGAGAGCATTACATTTCTCACTATTTTAAAACCACAACTTTAAACAACTGAAAGTTGACAGCACTCATACAAGTGAGAGTATATAGGAAAAATTGATCTCCTCTGAAACTGTGTGTAGATCTTGGAATAATACGTAACACTACAACATTAGTTTTGATATTTTTAATATCAGACTGGTAACAGAGCTCTTAAGAAAGCACAGTACCACAACTTTATGGCAGCCATATGACTAAATCACATGTGAACTTGTTGTTCTTGAGAAGGCCAAAGAGCTCTTAAATTCTGAATTTCTTTCAGATTAAGAAACAAAAACCAAAACAAATGGTTTTGTGCTTTGTTCTTTATTGACTAGATAATAGGAGGTTACTTTGAAATTACTTTGTACAGTTATTATTATTGGAAGGCTGTTTTCTACAGACTTCAGAGTCTGCAAAACAGCCTAGCAGTTCTCAACCTTTTATACTGGAAATAGGTTTTCTTGAAAAAGAAACCAAAATGAATGCCAAGATCAAAGAAGCTTAAACATTCAGTAACCTTTTGGCCTATATCTTTCTAAAGCACCTGCAGTGATATAGGAAGACAAAAATAAAAATCAGCTCCTTTGCAGGATTCTCAACATAGGCTGTTAGTGAGGCTTTGTGAGAAAGTGCACACAAACACACACACACACATCTAAGCAGGAGGGGCCAAAGGAGCAGGTTACCCTGACAGTAAAGTGATGTTAGCCAAATGTGACCTAATTTCTCCACAGAACAATCCAGGCAGAATTGCTTCCAAGGGATTTGCTTACACAGAGAAAAATCCTTCTCTTGGTATCTTTTTCACACTAATTTTTTTGGGGGGAGGGCTTTATTTCTTGTTTATTTTTTGAAATTAGCACCCCAAACTTTAACCCCTTCTTCAATAAGTTATAAAGTATCTGCTTACCCATTTTTTCATAGTACATTAGTTTAACTGTAGACGTCTATAGTTAGTCTGTGAGAGTGCCCTAAGGCTCTATTCACATTTAGAGTTCTGTTGTTCTAGGAACCACACAAACACATGTGAGGACATGGACTTTCCCCTAAATCACTTGCAATAAGTAAAAATTCCAGTACAAATAATTCCATATCAGAGTATGCAAAGAAATAGTAAAGAAGGGGATGTAATCTTAGTCACATCTGTGTACATTAGAATGATTTATTGGCCTATTTTTTCATTCTGAAATGTAGAAATAAAATAAATATGCAGGAAATAGTCTAGGAGTATGTATGGCAAGTTAACAGTCTCCTCAAGCTGTCATTTTATTAGCTTGGCAGATGAGGGAAAGTAAAATCCTAGGGAAAAATCTAAACTTGTAAGAGGTCATTTGGATTATTCTAGAAGTGGTAATTTCTCGTTTAGATAAAATACCCACTACACATTAATCGCTATGGGGCACTACACTGCTGCAAGTGCTGCCCTTTGGGTAAGATATTAAAAACATAGAATTATTTTCTCTCCATAAGACCATTTTATAAATAGGGAGAAGCTGGCCAGGATCTGGGAAGGTGTTGTCCACTCCTCAGACTGACCTTCTCTTTCCACTTGACAGTCAGACTCTGTATATTTAAAGAATATTTGGTGAACTTCACTTCCCATTTTAAATGCACTTTGAAATATTGAATAATTCTATGGCAGGTATAGCTATTACCATATCCTGTATGAATTTTTCCAGTACAGGGCAATTACTCTAATGGCCAGATTCAGTACTATGCAGAAATTATGGCAACCTGTCTACAAAATGCAAACTATAGTCATATGCCAAATGTAAACAAAAGATTCAGACATTAAAGGGATGATGCGTGTGCGTGACTTGTTTCTGTAGGCTCTCCTTCATCCTTTCCCTAGAAACCAACAGTGCATCCATACAACAGAGTGGTAATTATTACATGTTGGTTTTATTGTTAAAACTTAAGAGTCCATACTAGTGACTGCTAAGGTGTAAGGACACTGTGTAAATACAAATGTATGTAAGTCATTCTAGTGTATATCCATTGTATAAACAAAGTGGTATATTTCTCCTGAGGGAAAACTCAAATATAATGAGTCTTAAAAACTCTGAAAAATAAAATTGTCTCTGGGGTTTTTTTATGCATGACTGTGCATGATTTGACACCATCCTCAGCTGCTGTTAAATAAGTTTCCAAAATCGGCTGGGAGTTACTTTATTTCTTGAGAACTTATTTAATAGCACTGTTTGTTGAGTGTTATGTATCCAAACCCATTTAATTATGATACTGACCATTTCTTTCAGGACAGAGTAGAAGCAGGGCGACTAGGTGACAAACACAACATCAGCGCGATGCTGGGATATGGACTAGATACCTGGGGGCACTTTCACCAGAACACTTTGCAGAAGCAGCATCTCAGTGGTTGGACATTGACGATGTAACATGGTGATGCCCACAGAGTGAGAGGCTTTCCAAGTGCAGCAGGATAGAAGATGCAACTACAAGAAGACAAATTTTAAAGAAAGACAGCATTTAGGAATACACCATAAAACTGAGAGATTGGGGAAATGAGAAACAGGCAGAACAGTGGCAAACTAGTTTAACACGGAGGAGAATGCCAAGGAAAGACCAAAAAGGGTGTGAAAGAGGAACGGTTCAGTTAGTTTGCCTAAAGAGTTATCTACAACCGTTTGATACTCCCTAAAGTGCCTGGGACATCTTCACAAAATTATAGAAGACACAGAAGACCCAAACCAACAGCTGGGTGCCAGACAGCATACTGTAATAGCACTAGATGATTCTGCTTGGAAAACCAAACTCAGCCCAAAATTTTTAGTAGACAGTAAAATATGATTTTGGAGAGCTGCAAGGATCTTGAAAATTTAACTTATCCTCACTGAGCCTTCTTAATGAATGAAGTTAGAAGTTTATAAAACCAAATATATAAAATATCCTGCTCTAAAAAAATTTATGTTCCCCAGTCTTTTCTGGCACAAATACCTACCTACAATGTATTCTCAAATATTGATCATGGACAGTTTCTCTTCCCAAAGCCTATCCACCAAGGCTTATTAGTGGAATCTCTCTGTGATAACAAGAGCCAACACAACTAGTCCTTGTATTTTCCATGGCATTTTCTCTTTTTCTCAGCCCTGGTTCTTCACTTGCAAGTAGTGATCCAACCTAGTCTTACCTCACTTTACATTTCAGAACTTTGTCCTTCCTTTCCTTTCAGAAAAAAAAAAAAAAAATGCTTATACATATTGTGACTCATCTTGCTGTCTAAATTATTGATTTCTTTTTTATTCTTTGGCAAATTTAGTTTGCCCCTTGCGGCAATTGTCAAAACATTTTTGCACTCATTTTACCATGCATTGTGGAGATGGGGTTTGGACAGCTTAAACCTTCTTTAAACACTGTTGTAAGGTTTTCCTTCTCTATGTTAAGGATTGCCTGTTTGTTATTTGGCTTTTAAAGATCATGGAGAAAGTTTAAGATGCTAATCCTTACTCAAACAGCCCTTCATCATTCAGCACCTGCTTGCAACTCCAGTCTTCAACTCATTTCTCAGGCCCAGCCAAGCTATTCAGTTCAAAGTCCAGGACATGTAGGTAAATATCACCTTTGTAGCTTTTCAGCTCTGTAATATGTCAGGAGGAACTGATTATGATCCCAAGTATTGAGCCGAGGTTTAGGACTGATCCAAACCATGTCTCTGCTACGTCAAAATCCAACCCAAATAATCAGCAACCAAACAAGTGTAACCACGGACATATTTCCTTCCTTTTCCATGCTACTTGACACAAGGAGATCTGTAACTTAAAGCTTAGTAGCACTCAGAGATTCTTTCTGTATGGAGAAAATTAACAGAGAGTACAATGGATCACAGTGAAGGCCCACTGATATCTGTATCCATTGGTAATGGGCCAGATCTCCTACTGTGTTAAGGTAAAAAAAGTCCACACTGTAAATATTAGACAGACAGGTCATTGATCAATTTGTTTTCCTGTGATTTTCCCAGGCTTGATGTCTTCTCCAGTCTTCCTGACTACACCCATTATCTATGCCAGCAATTGTCCTACCACACAGGATGAATTTTATGTGATATAAGCCTTTGGTGAATCAGATATTTTTCTGTAAACATTCAGTTTTTCAATCTAGAATTTAGGGGAAGTATTTGCTATAAAGCAGAAAGATATTGAAATCATTATGAGCTCCACATTTCACAATAGCAGAGTGTTTGCTTGTAAATATCTTGTTTTTACAGAATGAAACTGAGCCTCTTTTGTTTGCCTATCCTCGTTTGAAATGAGATCTCCCTTTGACACCATGTCTCAAAAAAATGCACTTTAAATGTTTCATGCAGCTTGCTTCGTTTTGGAATACTGGCACTCACCTCTGGTTTATGTTGGGAACTTTTGCCTTTTTTTGGCATCCATATAACAGCATATTGCATCCAACTGCAGATGGACTAGCTCCAATACATTTCAAGAGCTGCTGTCTTATTTTCAGGTATTTCTGAAATCCGTTAAAGTCCCTTTAGCTCCCTTCTAACACAGGAAGCATTTTAATACTGAGACAGGTATTTTTCTTTCTTAAGAATTTTAAACAATGAAAGGCAAGGGAGGAAGAAACTGGCAAGCAACAGACTTCCTAAAAATGAATCTGAGATTCAACTGAACTTTACCTATATTTCAGAGGGATGGTTTCAAACCTTGCATTTTGTCCTTCTTTCCAAATCTATGTTTTGGAAAATCTTCCATATTATTTATGTGGCTGTATCTAATGTTTTGACCAGACACAACTGAAATTTGATGTAATTCTGTAATTAGGTGACTGTTCATTAGGGCTTATTAGAACACTGACAATTTTGGTCAAGACCAAGGGTAGCGTTTCAGAGTCTCAGGAGGTTTCATTTTTCACATAAAACAGGTCTATGGATATCTGGCCTATAGATCAGGAACGGATAGATAAGAAGGAAAGCTTGAAGCTACTGCTGCTTAAATATCGATTGATAGCACTCTCACAGCATTTATTAAAGAGGAGAAAGTGCTTAGCTGTCCATTTGCTAATGCCATTCAACCATCTGCTAATAAGCATTCCCCCAAGCAGGGCTGTCATGCAGGTACCTTGGCTGAACTGCCTTGTCTTGAATATTGTGGGCTGCAGTGAAGTACTCTGAGGGGATATCCTATCACACGCATTAGTAATTTTTCTTAAATTGAAAACTTAGTTCAATCCTTGTTGGTCATGGTCAATCTAGGCTGACAGGGGTGGTTTGTTTGAAGTTATTTAATATGCTAAGCAAGCAGGATCAGCTTTATGGATAAGATCGGGCAGTTTCACGGACTTAGGAAGAATTCTCACCACCTTGCTGACCTTTTGCTCAGAAGCTATGGTTACATTTCAAATATCTCACTCCAAATTATTTCCAGTTTTCTGAATTTATTTATTCAAGCATTGCATTCCAGAAATTCTAGTTCCTTGGCATTTAAGCCATGGGATAACTGGTTTAAAGTGTCTTAATTTGCTTTGGAAAAAAAGTTCCTATAGATCGTATACACCTTTATCCACAAAATGTCACATTAAAATCAGAGCGAGTGGAAAGCAGCAAAAATATTTTCTCAGGTTTAAAGCCCACAGACTTGACAAAGCTCTTTCATTTCCCAGTTCTATGGCAATTCCTCTGTCTTACTTGTGATCATGAAAGGATTTATATGATGGTGTTTTCTGTGGTAAGAAGTGACAGTTACTGGATCACAAGAAGCCTTGCTAGCCTCCATTACTATGACTCCCTACTACCACATTTTTTAGCCCAGAAAGAGTGGGACACTTACAACAGCTGTGAAAAGCCTTGGGTTTTCTGCTCAGTTCTGCTAAGTCTATTGCTAAAAAGACTCTATTCTCTTTCAGCTTTTGACTTGTTCCGTCCTGCACCATTGTACATGAATAATACGTGCATCATGAGGGTGTGTTTCAAAGGAAATGCACTACTTGGCAATCAAGGAGGAAGCACATACTGTGCTTAATGATTAGTTGGCATTTAACCACACATAAATCTATTATGGGATTAAAAATCTATCACAGTTCCAGCCACAGGAAAAGAAATACACAGCTGCAGAGACTACTTGGTGTGTGTACACACAGCCCCATCCGCCCTTGCTGTGATTACAGATACATGATCACTATCCTGAGGCGTTCTCTGAGACAATGATGTACAAATGTTTAATTCTGGATTATATTTGCTAACAGAGGTTAAGGAAATCCCAGAAGCAAAAGTTTAAGATAAGTAATAATAAACAGCTTGGTCAATAAGTAGACTGAGGCATTAAAACTATCTTTCCTTGCATCTCATACACACAGAAAATGTGGCTGATGTCTGTTATTCTGAGAGACTGAACCACCCCCAGCTGACTGTCTCTTTTACCCCCAGTTAAACTTCTTCTTTAGCCTTTATTCCATTTATAAGTTTTCACTTTGGATAATTTGTTTTTAAATCTGAGATCTAAGTCACTGTGGAAAGAGTCAGTTTATACTTTGTTTTTAGAGTTGTTGGATTTTGGGGGATGTTTTATGATTTGAGGGCTTTTCTGCTATTCCAAAATAATTTCCTGAAGTAAATCTGACCAGCTTGTATGCATCTGTGGGATTATTTCTTCATTCATACACATATAGTTGTATATGTTTGCCATTGTCTGTATCTGTGCTTAAAGGTAAATGTTGCATATATCACACAGAATCACAGAATGATCTGGCTTGGAAAAGACCTTGAAGATCATCCAGTCCAACCATTAACCTCACGCTGACAGTTCCCAACTACACCAGATCCCTCAGCGCTATGTCGACCTGACTCTTAAACACCTCCAGAGATGGGGACTCCACCACCTCCCTGGGCAGCCCCTTCCAACACCCAACAACCCATTATGATACAACCAAATGATATCTGTTATAGATGATCTGAAGGAATCACAGAATCATTGAGGTTGGAACGGTTGTTGGTCATCTTTGCTGCAGGGGCACATTGCTGGCAATAAGAGATTAAAATATCCCTTGTGCCACTACTTCCCTTTACTGCTTAAGAAAAGGATAACTTTCAATCTCCTTTCTCTAGTTGTCCTTGCTAGCTAAGCACTAGAGACATCAACTTTAGCATCTGACATATCATCTCGAGATATTCTGTATACACGTTATCATGGGATAACATAGTTATCATGGAAATTACCATTACCGCCATCACTATTCTGAGGGGAAAAAAATAAAACAACACAAATTATTACCCAATTGTCATTACTATTTATGATGTTGTCTTGATGAAAATCAAACTACATACAGTGTTTTACAAGAAGTTGTTCCCAACTCTTCCATTGTATTTAGACTATACAGCAGGCAAACCTCAAGATTCAAAAGGTCATAAAGAGAAGAAGCAACAGAAAACATGGTTTTACACACTTGTTTAGGAAATTTGGGAGAGGTGCATTCCCATATTCTAGCCCGTCTCAATATAACATTTATAAGCAATGTTAGGAACACTCACACGAAGCAAAACTATTCCAAAGAACCAAAATGCGAACGTCTCCTTTAAATTCTAAGTAATTAGACAAAAAAGTGTATCGTACACAACCATGGAAAGTTTGCCTTCAATAAATATCACTACACAAACTGCATTCCACTATTTAAAAATGGAAACTGCTTAAGAGTAATAGAGATGAAGACATACAACTGAAATATTGATGTTGAGTCTAAAATAAAATATTTTTCCAGATAAAAGTCTTAGACAAATTTGAATTCAGTGGGCCCTACAATGTGTTTGGGTACAGCTAATGTGTTTTATATTGCTAATTTATACTGGACACACAAATTGTGCCTGATGAATTTGGTGGCCTTCTATGGTGGGGTTACAGCATTAGTGGATAAGGGAAAAGCAGCTGACATCATCCACTCGGACATGTGCAAAGCTTTTGACACTATCCCACATGACATCCTCGTCTCTAAACTGGATGGACCACTCAGTGGATAAGGAATTGGCTGGATAGTCACACTCAAAGAGTTGCGGTCAATGGCTCAATGTACAGGTGGAAACCAGTGATGAGTGGCGTTCCTCAAGGTTTAGTGTCATGACCGGTGCTGTTTAACATCTTTGTGATGGCATGGGCAGTGAGATTGAGTGCACCCCAGACAAGTTTGCCAATGACACCAAGCTGTGTGGTGTGCTTGACATGCTGGAGGGAAGGGATGCCATCCAGAGGGACCTGGACAGGCTTGAGAGGTGGGCCCGTTCAAAACTCATGAAGTTCAACAAGGCCAAGTGCAAGGTCCTCCACATGGATTGAGACAATCCCATGCACAAATACAGGCTGGATGATGAGTGGATTGAGAGCAGCCCTGTGGAGAAGGGCTTGGGGTAGTAGTGAATGGAAAACTGACTATGAGCCATCAATGTGTGCTTGCAGCCCAGAAAGCCAACTATATCCTGGGCTGCATCAAGAGAAGTGTAGCCAGCAGGTTGAGGGAGGTTATTCTCCCCTCCACTCTGCTCTCATGAGACCCCACCTGGAGTTCTGCGTCCAACTCTGAGGCCCCCAACATCAGAAGGACATGGACATGCTTGAGCAGGTCCAGAGGAGGCCACAAAAATGAGCAAGGGGCTTGAGCACCTTCCTTATGAGGACAGGCTGAGAGAGTTAGGGCTGTTCAGCGTGGAGAAGAGAAGGCTCTGGGGAGACTTTATAGCAGCTAGGTTGGATGAGGCTCTGAGCAACCCCATCCAGTGGAAAGTGTCCCTGCCCATGGCAGAGAGTTTGGAACTAGATGATCTTTAAGGTCCCTTCCAAACCAAAACATTCTGTGGTTCTATCTATGTTGTTTGTAACACTCAGCAAAGTGAATGGACTCTTAAGTAATCAGAAGCAATGGCATGCTCATCTTACCCTAAAACAAAGATCTGAAATAGGTCAGAGGAGTTACATACAAAAAGTGCCCACTTCTCTCCATTATGTGAAAAGGAAATGGGAAATCTTACAGGTAATAGGAAGGAGAACAATCTTTAGGAGAACAAGTTTGAAACATTACAAGACAGGATAGCATCTTGTGTGACAGATGATCCCATTAAATTCTTGAAATACAACCATTTTCTTACAGCCATGTCCAATGAAGCTATTACAATTTCAACTATAATTGTAATTCTTTTTAGCAACATCTGATAAAGACAGATGTCTTTCCTTTCAGAAGAACTTGAGCCAGAAATATTTAATGGTCAAGAAAGAATGCAATAGGCATCAAATGGAAGCACTATTCAATTGTTTTCTTAAAGATCCCCATAATGAACTTTACCATGTTCCAGTTTTTACTTTACAGATACATAAAATCTGAAACAGCAGTTCAGGACAAACAACATGACAATTCTTGCTAGCCTATGGTCAGCAAGACATGAGAAAAAGATTTCATGACTATAATTTTACTGGATATAATTCAAAATGTCAGCTTGAAAAGTTACTGCAAGTTAGACTTGCCTTAATTAGCAACTTGTACGCTTCCACTCACCTAACAGTGACACAGAAAAATGTTGAGAAAGACACAAGCAAAAAATACCACATATAAAGAAAACGACTGGTCAGTCCATGGATGGATTTGCAATCTGATCATTTCCAAATACTGCACGCTGCATTCTGCACCCTACAGGATAAGACTGCTATTCTGCCAACAGCAAAGTATTTACCTCTCATTCCAAGCAAGGCTTCTCTGAAACATCCGACTTCAGCCTCAACCATACTTCCAAGCTTCCATACTTCCCTCCCAGAGCAGGCTGTACCCCTTCCAGCTCTGGCAGCAGGGTTCAAGATTTCTGCCAGCCTTCGTTTCAAGGCGTGTTACTTTTTTTCCTCTCTAGTAGGAACTGTTTCAGATTAGTTTTATTTTACTTTTTTTAACACCTGAGCTGTTCTGTGGCTTCCCTGTTCAGTTGGCAAGATAGAAAAGCAGAAGTCTACTTCCAACCAGCAGCTGAAATCTACAAGTAAAGATACCTGTTGTGACTCTGCAATAAAGATTGTAGATTGTCTGCCTGGTGAGCTACAAGTCTCTCTGATGCAGAGGGAGCAAGCACACTTATACCTCAGCAATGAGACCGGACAAAATGATTATGCAGACAAAGAGGTTTTTGTCCTTCTCACAGCCCTTCTGATGGAGTAGAATTAGCATGGGAGGATGTTACCCTGTCTCATGATCAATTCATTACATTGTTTGGTCCACAGTAATATATAGCAGAAAAAGTTTTGTATGGATATTTTATTGTTAAAACTCAGGATTATTCAAAATGCCTTATTTCCTTAATAATAACATGACTTGCAGCATGTCTTATACTTAATATTATAGCATAAGATTGCATTGCAAATACAATGGAGTTACACTGCATTTGGCTTAACATTCATAATAACTCATGTTGCAGACAATTATCTCTCAAGAGACCATTGTTTATTTAACTGAAGTTTTGCAGGTGGGATCCAAACATATGGTCAGCACTCTGAAAGCTGTTGTTGAAATGCGGGACTTGACAGACTGAATGAGGAGCCCCATACCAGCATGCTGACAGGAATATCTACAGGTTCAAGCTGGCAAGAAAATAATAAATTACAAACTGAAGCGCCAAAAGCATCATGCTCACATTTTTTTTTTTCTTTTTTGTTTTCCTTCAGCATGCAGGTTTCACTGTTGTTCCCCAAGAATGCTAGAATGCTAACAGAAAGAATTTGCTGGTTCAGATTCCTGGATAACAATTCACTTTGGTGAAAACTATTTACCTTGGCAAGAGATTTTCAGTTTTCCAACTATCACTAACACGTGCAGCCAAAGTCTGAACCAACAGATACTTTATGTTTAATGTTCCCAAAGAAAATAAACAAATAAGTACAAATGAGTTTTGCTCCAAACATCAGTTCACAATACAGGGTCCCATTTGAGTCAACAGATACACGCATAAAGTGTTTAGTCCCATAACATACAGCAAAATTCTTTTTTCATCCATCACATGGTGGCATATTTGGCTGGAAAGGTTGCAGATTATCTCTTTAACATCAAACTGGAAAAACTGGACAGTTTCCAAGAGGCAATAAGCAAATAAAAAGCAAGCTTCTGCACTCTTCATAGAAGTCTGTCCTTGTCTATCAACAAAGCCAGATGATTTGTGACATTGATTGAATGCAGATTATGGTACACAAAGAGAAATCAAGAGACATCTTAATGGCTAACTGAAGACCAGATGGTCTCAGGTTAATGCAGTTTGAAATATCTTGCTTGATGTCCTCAGACTTTCTACAATGTGGCTCCTTACAGAGAATGGCTTTGCAGTTATCCCATAGCCATCAGTATCAAACAAGGGCCTTTTAGAATTCTGCAGTTTTGTGGAATCAACAAAGAAGTACAAGAAGAGTACAAAGAGAAGAAACCATGAAAGTAGAGCAAAGCAATCCCAATAATTTATTTTAAATACTTCTTCTAATCACAGAATCATAGAATCATTTAGTTGGAAAAGACCCTTAAGATCATGGAGTCCAACCATTAACCTAACACTGCCAAGTCCACCATTTAACCACACCCCTAAGCACCACATCTACAAGTCTATTAAATAACTCCAGGGATTGTGATGCAACCACTTCCCTGGGGAGCCTGTTCCAATGCTTGATAACCCTTGCAGTGAAAAAAACTTTCCTAATATCCAATTTAAACCTCTCCTCATGTAACTTGAGGATCTTCCTCTTGTTTTTTCACTTGTTACTTGGGGAAAAGAAGCCAACACCTACCCCACTACAACCTCCTTTCTGGTAGTTGTAGAGAGCAATAAGGTCTCCCCTGAGTCTCCTTTTCTCCAGGCTGAACAACCCTACTGCCCACAGATACTCCTCATAAGACTTGTGTTCTAGATCTTTCAGCAGCTTCATTGATTTTCTTTGACCCACTCCAGGACCTCAATGTCTTTCTTGTAGTGAGGGTCATAAAACTGAACACAAAAGATGTATGCTTCTCTTCAGTATTATAACTATCAGATAGGTCCAAGTTGAAACTGTTCTAGTATAGCTTCAGCTACTAATACTACAGATTGAGATTAAAATGTTTCATTGTTTTACCTGAAAATAACAGATGGTTGTCAAGCAAAATTTTTAAAATGTTCTTTTTATTTTATTTTTTTTAAATAAATTTTACGTAAAATAACTGAAATCTGAGGACGCAAAGTCTATTTACTGAGATTCAAACTCTTCTGGACATCTCTCGTTACTTTAAATATTAGTTGCACTAGACCATTGAAGCACTAGAGGGAGCTCCAAGACAGACTCAAAGCCAGCTCTACTCGAAAAGCGGAGGTTTAGATTGGGCGTAACTGTGGGCATAAATCGGTGTATCTGCGAGGGCTGTATTTGCCTTCATTGCCGTCTCGCATGATTAGCAAGAATAATTATCATTACTCTTGTGAAGTTGATAATACTCTACTTTTCAATAGTCATCAGATTTTGTGGTGATGATACAACTGTCATGTGCTGACTCTCTGATACTTTAGCAGAAGTTGAAAGCTGTGTGGAATCAGGAGAGGGCTTCCTGGTTGGGAGATCACATGATTAAATGAATAAAGATTATTTTGTTCATACACTTTCTTAATTTGTGTGGGTTTTTTACTTCAAAAGATTTGACGCTGCAATGTTATTGGTTTAAGGTTTTGGATACAATACTTTATTGTACACAAAAGAGTCTGTTGGACTTATTTCATTTTAGAAAATGAACAATAATTTTTGTACTGGGCTGTTTCAGTAACATATCACCTGAAGAAAGTAAGCAGGTCAACATAAAGACTTGGCCTGTTTGCTCTGGAAATTATGAGGTGCAATGCATGAGTGGAAACTCCCATCTTTGGAATTCAGTCTCTTTGGAGGTCCTCCCAGGAGTTTTCAGGATACAGAATCAGGATTATTTCTCTTTTTTTGTTGTGCTTTATGAGGTTCTTTTTACAGAGAGTTTGTCTCATCTGTACTGCAAATAAAAATGTAATAGCAGTCAGAGCCCATGGGGAGATGCTCTACAGCAAAGTGAAAGAAATAACTCACCTGCAAATGTAATATCTGCACAAGCTTAACCTTAGAGACTACTGGATCAAATTATATGATTTTGCAAGAAAGTGTCAGCTAGCAAATTTTTAAGGCAAAGAGAATTTTCATGAGTAGCCTTGAAAGCCTTGGGATAAGACTGATTTAGCTCACAGAAGGAACTACTTTCCTCCAGTTTATCTCTGTCAGTGGTCAGTACTATACACTTCAGTGTAAAGACGCCTAATGGTATTCATGACATAAACCTCCTCTAGAGATTTTTTTTTCCTCAAGTTAGCAATTGCTTCTCTAAACCATGAGGATTTCTGGCATTTAACCTATGAAGTTTTAGCTCAGCAGTGAACACAGAAGCTGGCATTAACAGATCCTGTATTCTTTTCAGAGATTATATGTCAATAGAATTTTATTAACAAGATCTGAGGTGGGGGGTTTCTCATTATTTCCAATTTTCAACCAATCATCTTTCAATTCTGTTAGAAACTTACTGGAGAAAAAGCACCTGAAAGTCGACAAGGAGAATATAGAAGAACTCACAGCTCACTATTCTGCCTTCTAACGGCTCTCCCCCCTAAATTTTACAGTTCCAAATTTATTCTTGCAGGCTTCAGAGACAAAGATCTGAACAAGATTTTAATAATGCCTATCTCTCTCTTATTTTTCTCCAGGTTTTTAGACCCTTCCTCAGAGAAGAAACTTGCCTTTTAAATTTTCCTCTGATCTTTTCACTGTGTTCAGCCTAAGTTCCTCCTCATCCAAGCTTCAGTGTTAAAGTTTGTTGCTCTGTAACAGCCACTCATTGAATGAAAACACTGCCAGTTTTATGAAAAACATTCAATCAAGCCCCTACCACAAAATCAACTGCCTCCTCCAAATTCAAAGTTTCCATTTGAAATTGTATCTTTAAAATAAAATTATATTCACAACTAGACAGACCTCCCAGCTAAATGAGCTGGTTTCCCCCTCTTATAATCTCTCCCAGGTGCTGTTACTGTTTTTCCTACTCTCTGCCCCTCTACAGGCATACCACAAAATTCTCCTACACTGCTTCATTTATTTGTCATTCACTGTAGGATGCGTAGCATGAGCCTATCAGCCCAGCCTTCATCCAGGTCTCACTAGAGATGATTGCTGATCTACAGGGCTGTTCAGGAATACCTCATGCTATGAAAACATAATGTGCATTCCAGTACCCTCTTCTCCATTAAAGTCACATTAAACTCATAAAAGCACCTATTTCACTAGACACTAGAATCCTAGCACAATAAAAACATTTCTAATTTCTCTATTCTCAGAGCTTCAATGAAGTTTAAAAACATCCCTGTGTCCCTTCAGACACAACAAACACTCAAAAATAAATCTATTACTCTGCGTTTATTTGTGGATTTTATTCCACGTTGAGTTTGTACTCCCAAATGACTGTTGCTGTTACTGCATGATATTTCAATATTACTAGTCCTTGCAAGGACTAAGAATAAAAAATAAAATATTTTTCATCACAAAAGTGTTCTCACTAGTAAGACCCAGGACTTCATTACCTTCAAAAATTAAAAATAATAATAAAAAAAACCTTTTCAAGATGAGTTATAATTCTTTGGAACAGATTCTGATTTGTTGATTTTCCAGCCATACAGCAAAAATACAACAATCAAGGAATAATACACTCCAGACAGTGCATGTTGGTATGATTACTGTACGCCTCAGGTGGTATTATAAAATTTAGTCAGTGAACTTGAACCACCCAAGAAGAAGAAGAATTACTCCATCAGCATTGCCTGGGAGGTCAGCATGCTATTGTGAAGAAATTAAAGCAGACCTGTGTATGCAGTCAGTTCTAGGCAGCTTAGGAAACATTACTTTTGTTGTTGTTTGGAGTTTTTTTGGTGAAGGGCAGTCATAAAACACATCTGCATAAAACAAGATAGTGAGATACAGTGGTTTTAAATTATCTATTTAAAGAAAGAAAGAAAGGAAAAATCAGGAAGACCTTGAATGTCCAGGATGGAATTTCTAATGTGAGAGATCCACTCTAATGTACTCCAACTGTGAGCTAATCACGGTTTCCCATTGAACAAGTCTGAGTCTGACTCAGGTCAGAAAAGGGGTTTAGGATATCACTCACAGGACTGCACCTGAGCAGTCTTGAGCAGAAAAAAAGGTCTTCTCCATTTTTTCAATAATAAGTTCTAAAGATCTGTTTAATACCACACCTAAACTTTATTTTTCTTTGAAATTGTACTATTTTTCCAAGAAACAGTTTTCTTGTTTTCCAGACAGCCCTATGCAGCACTATAGTATCCACAGAAAAACAAACAAAAAATAACCCCACAAATCTCGAAAGCTCTATACACATTCAATACATTATTTTATAAGCAGAGTATCAATATTGTATGCAGATCCAGCTACAGGCTATATGATTAAACTTCTATCTCACTATGCTGATGACTACCTAAACTTCTGAAGAAAAAAGAGCTTGAGAATAAAGGTTTGCTAGAAAGTCTCTGTGTTTCCTTATGGTATAGGCCACAAAAAGGCAATCAAAATGTTTGACTTTCATATTGGATAGCTATGGCATCTATCTTTGAACATATGTATCAAAGCTTAGAAACTGTTCTGGAAGGGTTAACACTTGAGACATCTAGATTTCCATTCTGAGGTGTTTTGCCCACCAATTTCCTTACTGTGAATAGAGTCGCTGATGTTTATCACATTGCATACACACAATGGGTGTGATATAAATATGTATTTATGATTAAATTTTCTTAGCTGAATTTAGCTACAGAGGTTCCCAAATAAACCAAGTTCAATCATATTCTTCTGAAAGGTGCTAAGTTTATGAGATTCATTCACAGCCACACTGTCATCCAAGTCTCGATTGTCCTTATAGATTGCTATCACCATTGCCAAGCAGGATGTTGAAGCCATCTGTTTCTCCAAGGTCCTAAAAAAACAGAATTAGGCCTCAGATTGGAACCCAGGCAGCAACTTAAAAGTCAGGGAGTATTCACTGAGCACCAATACGGTGAGTTTTTCCACATTTATCTAAGGCCTCTCGAGCATGTAAACCTGCAGGTTTTACTAAGGTCATAGGCATAATGCCAGTCAAAAGTAACTTCACCATGACAGGTTTGCCCATATATATTTTCAATGGGAACTGGCCCTTATGATTATCAAATATAGGAGTATCACCAACCAATAACCCCACAGGGCAAAATGCTTGTATCTTTGGGTTCCCATAATTTCCCCAGAGCTTATTAAAATTAAAATCTGCTTGTGATAGCCATATGTCCCAGTTAGGTCATGAGACATTGGCATATCTCTTGATCAAACCATTAATTCATTTGACTGTGCCATTAGCCTGAAGATAATATGGTGTATGACACACTCACTTGATACCTTCTCCTCATACCCAGTCTTGCACCACTGTGGCTGTGAAATGTGATCCACTATCACTTTGAATACTTTCAGAGATGGGCAAGATACTGTCCTGGTTTCGGCCAGGATAGAGTTAATTTACCTTGGGCTGAGAGGGAACACAGCTGAAGGGCCGAGTCCTGATCGATCATTGGAACGTTCCATGTCATGCGACAACAAGCTAGGCATATAGGTTCTTTCACACCCATCCTTTGTTTTCGGTATCTGGATCGGCTGGGCAGAGTTCTCTGGTGCTGTTGGATTGCTGCTGGGGACGGGCTCTGTACCTGTTGCTGGTTGGTGAGCCACTACTGCATTTTACCCGTTTTGGACTATTATTGCTACTGCTGTTTTTGTTAGTATTACTCTTTTTTTTTTATTCAACCTACAAATTTATTTTTGTCCCTCCCCTATTTCACTGGGAGGGTGGGGGGGAAGTAGAAATCTGGCCACATGGCATTTGCTACTAGCTGAGTTCAAACCACAACAGATACTAAACCATCTTCACAAGACTTGGATTGTTTGGTCTCCAGCTAAAAGATTTAGCCAATGGTTAACCTTCATAAATCTTCTCCTAACAAGATATATCTCCTTCCATAAGATGGCTTCAAACCACCAATATAATCAACTTGTCAGGTGCTCCAGAGCACCTTACCTTGTTTAATATGCTTGGCTGAGACTGATTTAGATGGTTAACCTTAAGCCTCATTCAACATCGTGGACAAGCCATAAGAACTACTTCACACATCTTCATTGACACGGGCCATCCCTGGGACCAACTCTTATAATAAAGATCCATTTTCCCTGAGTGGCCTCACTTAATATGTAGCCACTCGGCCAAGCTATCCTGATCTTCTTTATCACTGTCAACTACCCTAATTTGGGTCAAATGATCTACCTGCTGATTCCATCTCGCAGCAGGGGTCCCACCTCTTGTATGGATCTTTACCCACCCCACCTTTAGGGATCATGATCTACTTATTTCTAAAAATCATTGCCCGTCCTCAGCTCTCCAAACTTTTGTGTGGCCCACCTGCCACTGATTGGATTCCCATTGGCATATCCACTCTGTAGCCTCCTATAAGCTGTGTAGGAGTCACACAAATAAATCACAGTGGCACCATTCTCTGCTGTTAGCAAAAGAGCACGCAACACTCCCACCTGCACACTACCTTCTCCCTCCTCTATAATCGTTTTACCAGTATCAATTTCCAAAGCTACCGCTTTATATTGCCATTTAAATTCCACTTGCCAGGCAGGTGCATCAGTGAATGATACTCTTTGTGTATTTGAATCTACAGTCAATTTGGGTGCCTCCAGTGCCAACGCCTTCCACCAAAGATCATTCCTTCCTGAATTATACGATCAGCCTGACATGTTCTGGGACAGTTCAAACTCTCTAAGAGGAGGCTGCTCAGGGTGGAGTTTCTGACTAACTTGCCAAACCTTCCAGTTTCTTTCCATGCCACCAGGCAGGTCAGTCCATCCCATCTCACACCCATAAACAACCAGATCATGTAACACTTCTGCCCACATTAACAAGTGCACAGGAGGGGCGGGGGAGTTTTGCTGGTTGCATTCAGTAGCTCTTTGCACCCTTTCTCTAAGGGACTGGACGTGTATCTTTAAGGCATCTGGCAGTTCTCTAATAAGAGGTCTAAGGTGGCTGGGATCCACTGGAGCAGCAGTTGCTATTCCATGCCGCCCCCTCTCATACGTTGCCTGAATGCAAGCCATCTTTTGTACTCCCTCTGCCAATTCCAGCAATCCACCTTAATGGTAACAGGTTCTGCCTTCTCCTTAGGGTCCACTCCCCCAGCCCAGTAAGTCACTCAAGATGTTATCAACTGGTTATCCACCAGTCCGTCATTTAAAAACAGTCTGGGACCACAGAACCCTCCTGCCTCAACATCACTCAACAGAATTCGATCTCTTTCCTATTAAAGAAACCCTCCACAGTTTCCGTTTCATCAGGCTTATGTGAAAACTTAACCTGAAGTTCCATAATCTTGGGTCCTGTCCAGGGGGTTGTACAGATGGTGTTTTAGGGGTTCCCACCTTGTGGACCCATACGACTTTCTATTTTAATGAGAAGTTGCACACTTCTTTCCTCCAATTCCTCTATTTTCTCAGAACTGCTTTCATCAGATTCTGCCCAGATGTCCCCATCTCACTCCCCAAAATCTATACTCATAATTAACTTTCAAATCTAAACAATACTAGGAGGTTTTTCTTGCTTGTGCCAATATAGTTTCTTTTTTTTACAGTAACCACCTTTTCTCTCCTTCTTGTAACAATTCTGTCTTCAACCAATCAATTTCCAGTCGCTTCTCTAAATTATTTTTCTTCACTATTACAGAGTAATCCTTCATCTGAATCAAATAGGCACCTAAGATAGCACACATTTTTCCTTCACTTCCATAATTCCTAAAGCTCCTGTGTCTCTGTTCCAACTTTCTCACAGCTGTTATCAGATCAAACCACTTCTTCACCCATTGTACATCTGGGGAAGAAGGGACATAACTATGCTTCTGTAATAACTCCTCCATCAACATCCTGCCAACTATGTCAATTAATATGTTATGGAGGGTCTCAAATAAAAAAACAACTAAAAATTTAAAAATTATTATCAAAACAATTAACTGGCCCTCCACAACCATTCAACAGCAGATTTGAATGCCCATGAGAAGAGAACAAAACACCACTTCCTAGGGTTTAAAAACAACCCAAAACGCTCTATCACTCACCTTAAAAATGAGGACTCTCAACCTCGAGGACCTTCTCATGGCAGCATACCGAACCATAGGAACCTCAAGGAGTTCCCTTGGGTAGCATCCCGACCCAAGGGGAGAGTCCTTGACTGTAGCGTGTTGCTCCAGGGGGAGAGTAGATCAAAATGAATCCCCTAGGGGACTCCATTTATACCCAGCCAAATATGATCTGTGGTAAATAACGGCTCCCATTGGCCAAAGCCTCCAAATGATGTAAAGTCTTGAGAACAAGGGCATGGAAAAAGGAAATCAATAGCTGCTACACTTCATCAACCAAGAAACACTATTTTCATCAGGCAGGTGGATCTGCCACACTGAAGCAAGTACACTAATGCAAGATGGCTAACTGTCGTCTTAACCATATTAGGTCAAAGATTTGTTTTATCTACCATAATCACTAAAGTAGACATTGCTATGAGATCTGATAAAACATCTGTGCACTGATTGCATGGTTTTACTTGAGTGTTTTGTGCCATAACAGATAGAATAAATAGATCTTTTTAAAAACTAAGAAAATCAGTTCTTTTCAGAAAACCTTGGATAGAAAATAGATATAATAACAAATTACCATAGTCTAAAAGTCAAATATAACACTTTACACTTCTAGACAAGATTTCAGAGACCAATTTTTGGCCCCCCTTGTCAGAGGATAGAGTGGGATTCAGTTGGCCCTTAGTGCCATTAAGGGTGCCTTAGAGTTGGCCACTTGTTCAACATGTCCCTGGGGACTATGGGGTCTAGAGAAGATCCATTCCTTTCTGAAGCTGAAGGAGCATGAAACAAATTACCTGATAGGATCTCAAATGGCCATAAACATTCATGGTTTTGGCATTAGGCCATAATTACCTTCAGAGCCTTTACTCTCAGTTCTCTGCTTTGACTCTTAGTGCTTATTTCATCCATAAAACCACAAATTATGTGTGTCTAGGTTTCCTGTTAAAGACAGGACCTTACTGTCACAGCCACCACAGGGAAGATTAGAAAAGAAAGGAATGCTGCAGAACAGAAAGAAGGAGAGATACAACGGAGCTTAGAAAACCCCTGTTGACCCTCAGGGTCATCTGCTTCTTCTAGATTGCTTTGAGCACTTCCAACCACTCTCACCTGAGTTTAGTTCTCAACAGTTGTGGGGAGCAGATCAGAATAGACTTCATGCGCAAGTATGGGAACAAATACAAAAGGAAAGAAGTAATTTGTCTCAAAATAATTATTGATAGCATTGTGTACAAACTATGTTGCACCACAAGTAGCACAACAAATATAATAGCAAAAAATACCACACTTCTTATTTATCAGAACCTACAAATTTAATAAAATGATAGAAAAATTGCAGTGCCCCCTGTAAATCTATGTATTCGTTGTGGGTTAATGAAAGTTTAATAATGGATTTGCTGAATTAAACTCAACTATCAAGTTCCAAAGACTATACTGGCCTGGCCAGGATTGTCAGCATTACTTGTTCTTCTATTTTTTTTGACACAAAATGCAGTTTCCTTCACTTCTATCTGGAATTATTTTTCACATGAGGAGCTACAAATAGAACAAAGCAAAATAAATTGATTAGATGTTGGCATAAAAATAAATCTTAGTCATCTTAATATTTAATTATATTTGCAGATTAACAAGCGAGGCTAAACAAGAATCATTACCTTGCAGTGATCAGGGGCAGGTCATCATTAGGCAACTAGTTGCACTGCTTGCATCAATGATTCTGGTTTTCATACTCCTGCAGTACAAATATCAGTAACATCAGTACATTACTGAGATTTGCTCTCAAGCCTTCAGGTATTTATTTTTTTTTCAAAATACATACATAAATTAAATGCAATAATTTTCTAGAGTTTTTAATTTATTTCAGTACAAGTGTTATTTCCATAACTATAAATAAAGTCTTCAGAGTGCAGTGCAAAAATACCTGAG
The DNA here is from genome assembly GCF_965140245.1 of Athene noctua. Taxonomy (NCBI): domain Eukaryota; kingdom Metazoa; phylum Chordata; class Aves; order Strigiformes; family Strigidae; genus Athene; species Athene noctua. Next base: position 35,259,328 of record NC_134038.1, read on the forward strand.
CTTGTTCTGGAGCCAGCTATGAATATGGTCACATCTGGCCCATTCAACATCCCAGCTAGTGCCGCTGGGCACAGTTCATGATTAACACATCCCTCATGCTTCCAGATGCTGCCTTGTGTCTAAGCACAACACTATGCTGTACTAAATGGAAATACCGTTATGTTTACACTGCCTTTGCAGATCTCAACACAGCATTGCCTTACTCTGGCTAAGTACTCACAAACTGAATGATAAAATATTCAGAATCATGGAATCATTTAGTCTGGAAAACACCCTTAAGATCATTGAGTCCAACCATTAACCTAGCATTGCCAAGTCCACCATTAAACCATGTCCCTAAGCACCACATCCACACATTTTTTTAAATATCTCCAGGGATTGTAATGCAAACACTTCCCTGGGTAGCCTGTTCCAATGTTTGATAACCCCTTCAACGAAAAATTTTTTCCTAATATCCAAGCTAAACCTCCCCTCGTGTAACTTGAGGCTCTTCCTCTTGTTTTTTCACTTGTTACTTGGGAAAAAGAGACCAACACCCACCTCACTACAACCTCCTTTCTGGTAGTTGTAGAGAGCGATAAAGTCTCCCCTGAGCCTCCTTTTCTCCTGACTAAACAACCCTGTTACCCACAGATGGTCCTCATAAGACTTGTGCTCTAGAGCCTTCACCATCTTTGTTCTTCTTTGACATGCTCCAGCACCTCAATGTCTTTCTTGTAGTGAGGGACCCAAAACTGAGCACAGTATCTGAAGTGCTGCCTCAGCAGTGCCAAGCACAGGGAGGCAATCATGTCCCTAGCCCTGCTGGCCACACTATTTCTGATATAAGCCTCAGTATGCTATTGGCCTTCTTGGCAACCTGGCCACACTGCCAGCTCATATGTAGCCAGCTGTTGATCAACATGCCCAGGTTCTCTTCCACTGGGCAGCTCTCCAGCCTCTCTTCCCCAGACCTGTAATGTTGCATGGGGTTGTTGTAACCCCTTTGTGACCCAAGTGCAGGGCCTGGCACTTAGTCTTCTTACAATTGTCCTCTGCCCATCAATCCATCCTGTCCAGATCCCTCTGTAGGGCCTTCCTACCCTCTCAAGCAGATTAACACTCCTGCCTAACTTGGTGTTGCCTGCAAACTTACTGAGGCTGCACTCGATCCCCTCATCCAGATCATTAATAAAGGTATTAAACAGAACTGGGCCCAGTAATGAGCCCTGGATAACACCACTTGTGATAGGCAGACAATGAGAATTAACTCCATTCCCCACAACTATTTGGGCCCAGCCAGCTAGCCAGTTTTTCACCCAGTATGCTTGTCCAAGCCATGACCTGTCAGTTTCTCCAGGAGAATGCTGTGGGAAACAGCGTCAAAGGCTTTATTAAAATCCAGGTAGACAATACCCAGTCTTTCCCTCATCTGCTAAGCAGGTTATAGAAGAAGATCAGGTTAGTCAGGAAAGACCTGCCTTTCATAAAGTCATGTTGGCTGGACCTGATCACCTGGCTGTCCTGTACGTGCCGTGTGATGGCGCTCAAGGTGGTCTGTTCCATAACCTTCCCTGCATGCTCCATAACCTTGAACTACATGCTCAGGGCCACAGCCAAGGATGCAGTGATGGCTAGAGGAAGAGCACAGGATTCTCATGCTTTCATGTAACACTGGATAGGAAAAGAGATGTTGGATTTGCATTTCCTGTCCTTCATCAAAGGACAGATTCTAGCTTCTCCAGCTCTATACAGTCGCTTTACTCATTTTTCAGGTAACACAACTGTGCTTTATATTCATTGCATCCACATTCACACTCCTTTTAATGTAGTATCTCAGGATCAAAAATCACAAAGGTGTATCAGAGAAGAGAACAATTCAAAACTACACACCTAAATGCAGCCACATAGCAAGAGACATAGAATCAGTCTGACAGCCCCCTTGTCCTTAAGAATAAGGCATTTAGATGTCATCTGCCACGTCAAAGATATTAGATTTTATTCACCTGAGCTGCATACAGTACATCAAAATAGCAGGCTGAGTATTTCAAGTGTTTATTTCATTCAGTAGTGCAGCACAAATTTAGGCCCAATAGTCAACAAAGACTGCGTCTTTTAGGTAGTTAGTTCTTTCCTGAATGTTGTGTTCCCTCACAAGATTTCTAACAAAGAGATGATTTAACAAACAGCAATACTCAAAGGAATGAAATTCAAAGCTGTCACAAATAAGCCAATCACCATCAAAAAATATCAGATAACAAGTTAACGTTATGCACAAATAAATGAGGAATCCACTTCCATTGTCCACAAGCATGTTCATCAGAAAATGCACAACAGGCATGTTATGGGCAAGTTCAAATGAGTGTTTACATCTGTCCTGTAAACCACGTCTTTTAGTACCATCCAAAAGCATGAACCAAAAAAAGACTGATGTAATTGCAGTTACGCTACACCCAAATTGTATTATATTTCCTCCTAGGAGACCTTTATCTGTTACTGATGATCTGTTGAGAAAATTTGCCATTGCCAGCATGATACTTTTATCAAAGTGAAGGACACACAGGGACATGCAGTACTGCACAGCCGTCCATTAAATGATAAGTAAATAACAGAACTTTCAAGGATTTTCTGAGAAGGATGAACAAATGGGAATTCTGATGCAAACACTATGTGAATTGACAAATGGACTATTCAGAAATGTCCTCAGCTCACCCTCATATTAGATACTATGGTTTGACAAGTAAGAAAGACTGCTAGCGAAATGGACTATTCTTATTCCATCTGAGTCTCACTTTCTTTGTCATAAGATTCAAACACCAAGTTCAGTTACCACCAATCAATGAAATACAGTGCTTCAGCTGAGCTGCAGGAACGAGCCAGGAACAACTTTCGAACTCTATCTTGTAACAGCTAAAATGTGTTCACTTGAACATCTTTCATCACAATCTGACAGCATTTTTTACTTTGCATTTGCAATGGACTAGGAGCACTCCACAAAATGGTTATCACCATTCTGCTGATGCAAGCAAATATAACTCCATTCATCTTGAGTGATGGATGCTCTGGGACATGAACCATCACTCAACTCTTTGCAAAAACCCCAGCAAACTATGACTGCTGAACTTGAAGGAAATAGGAAAGGAGAATTAAAAAGAGCAGACAAAACTAGAGGAAAGATCAATATGTATGTAAAGCAAGAGTATGACAAGCAAAAAAATAAAACCTGTACACAGAAGATACATTTAGCTCTTGTACAGTAACATCCCAAAGAGATTGCCACTTCCACATCTTAGATTAAGTATGCTAAACTAGTGGCAATATTTTTGAACTTTGAGTACAGAAAGGTGTTTCCTCTTAGGAGAATACAGAGTTAGACAGAGATTAGAGAGAGTGTGGAGAGCCAAATCTGCTAGTGCTCACTCCCACTCCCATGAGTGACCTGCTGTGCAATCTTTGCTCACACTTGGGGAAAATTCAGAAATAATACAAATTGCATGTCTGTAACTGGTATGAGTCAGCCTATTTGTACATGGATAAATCCCAAAATATCCTATCAGTTTTATGGTACAAATAGGAATTTTTGATGATTTAATGGGGATTTTGGTTATTTAACTGGGGGAGGGTACAAAAGAGGGCCAAAATCTAGCCCAAATGAAGCCATTAGGAAAATACTTCAATCCCAAATCTTGTGAAAGAGGAATAGATTCTATAAAGAAAGAGTAGAAGGGACAGTATGCTCAAAAAAAAAAAAAAAAAAACAAAAAAACAATAAAACAACACCAAACTAAGACAAATCAATAAAGAATATTTATTATTAAATTAATCTTTGCTTATAATCTGACCTCTTAGATACTTGGGTGTTATGGGCTGCACAATTTCTTTCATTATGTATAAATCACTTGTCATTTTGACCCAGTGCTTGCAATTCAGCAAAATCTGCCTTATTTTTAAGACAGAAACACTGCTAAACACAAATGTTCAATTTCCTTTTGAAATAAATACTGAAAAGCTAGCATAAAGACACAATTTTTTGAAAATTATGAAAATATTTATCAGAACATAAATCTTAATATAGATGGTTTCAACTCTGCTTTCAATCATTCAACAATTTCCAGCAGCAAAAATTACCACACTGCATCTCAAGTTCAGTATTTTGTCTCCCTAGCTGCAGCAGAAGTGCCACTCTGAGCATATCAAAAGCCAGAAAAGCCTAAACTGTCTGAAATGAGTAACAGAACACAGAACAGTTGCTATTTTACTGTTTATTGGGTGGGTTTTTTCCTTTCAGAGTTGAGGAGGTATTCAGAAAGTATCCTGGGCATCACATGGGAGCATTATGGGAGTAACAAGAGCACACCGAGGCAGAAGGGATGCTGTTCCCACAGCTATGCTCCCTCCATCCGTAGAGTGTTTTCTTTCATCTTTACTCCCCAACACCACCCTGCATCTCCTCCAGCCTCCTTGGAGAGCATATGCCAGGTGAAAGTCCATAGGGTGGGAAGCCATGTAGGTACAAACTATGTGGAGGGGGACAGGCCCAGAGCACCAGCAGGTTCAGCTGAGTGAAGTAAAGCCAGGTATGAGGAACCAGGAAAGAGGCTGCATTTGTGCACACAGGTGGGCTTGTCTCTCTCCAGGGAAGCTGGCAAAATGAAGGAAATGAACCTGGGCAAGCCTCAGTGGCTACAAAGTTAATGATATTTGAGGAGATGAAAGCATGAAAGCTTCAAAGTGGTAATCACAGGTTTATTTTTGCCTTCCCTTTTAACTGGTCTGTTTCTGTCTATGTTTCTGTTGCCCACCCTCCCTTCTGCTGAAGCATAAAATAGGGGACATATATTTGCTGACACTTAGTGTGGCCTCTCAGCTTCCAAACCAAATCACACGGCAGAGGAAGCTCAGATCTGTTTGTTCCCTTTGACACTGATGCCTTTTAACCTACTGTGCTAGAGGTTTTTTTTAAAAAAAAGGTGTAGAAGAGCATATTGAGCATGGAAGAATACTGTGCTTTAAATTCACACCTCACCACATGGAAAAAATATGACCTTTGAAGGAAATGGAGTTGTTTGCAAATAGTTGGAATTTAAATGCATAATTAAGAAGTGCTAGTATTTACAACTAACCAGAGCACATGAGGTAAACCAGTCTGCAATACTTTTCATGTCTTATATCACATTAGCCTAAGCATTCTTTTGATTTTTAGCTCTGCCTCCAACTCAAGGTCATGACTGTTTACATCCAAACAAGTTTGATGTCTTTGTTTTCATTAAGATTTTTACTAAATTGTTAAATTTACATGCAGGATGTGTGACATTTAAGTGAAAATTTTCAACAAAGTCTACTTCAGACATTGATGCCATATCAATTAAGATGTCATCATGTCCAAAAGGCCCTTTAGAACATCTGGCTACTAAAAACACTGGCTACAGAGATATTCCTGCAACTTGATAGTGTTAACTAGAACAGTTCTGCAGAATATTCTTTGCCAAATTCCTACCATAATAGGTATTATAAATATGGCATTTATGTTTCCTGGAATTGTCTACAAAAATATATCACAATTTGTCCAGAGTTTCTGCACTACAAACACCAGAACACTGAATTTGCTTAGCTGCCAAGAATGGAGACTGAGATGGACAACAGCAAAATAGGGAATAAAAAGAAAAATACTTTTCCCAGAGGTAAAGGGTTTTTTGCATTAGATACATGATTTAAATGGAACAAAAGATGAGCCCTTTAGACAGGATTATAGTGGGGTGGGTGTACAAAATGCAGAAGTACACACTGGTCCTTCTAGGGAGAGATTTTAGGAAATTTGTATATCCAGCACATTGTCCTCTAGTTACTATGCATGTAGGTACAAACTTCAAGTGTGTCAATAATGAACTAAGAAATTAACTGAGAAAATCCCTCATCTGTGGTTTCTTTTTCACCATTGTTTTCTTACACATTGCAAGTTTATAACATTGCAAGTCTTTTGCTATAATGAATTTCATTAAAATGCAGGTTTTAAATCATTTAGTTGTACTATCATCATCTTGCAATTATTCTGTTTAATCCTTACTATGTTAACTAACCACAGCTGTTCCCCTTGGCTCATCAGTGATTCCTTCTCAACTTGTGTTCGTCTTTGGAGGAGCTGAACCCTTCCTGGAAGGCAGTGCAGAATTTTCATTTATCATGTTTCTCTCCAAGAAACTGTAGCTGTTGATAAGTATCAGAGAACTTGACTGCTTTCGAACACCACATGTTCCTACTCTCTTCTCTGAAAATATGTTTTTCAAAACCAAAACTTTGTTTCATCAAGGATAACTTCAATTCAAAAACATTATCTAAGCTGACAAAGATTGCACTGCAAAGATAAGTATTCTATACCTTCTCATAGCATCTTTCAGGTCAGGATCTCAGACCTTAGAACATTTAAGCTTACTTAAATTTTCGCTTTCTGTGAGGGAAACATCTTAAAGCTGGAGAAGTGAAGACAGAAAACATTTACTGTCCATGGGATACCTGCAGCTTGAAAGGGAACTCAGTGACATTGTAACAATTCTGGAAAAAAAAAAAAAAAAAAAAATCTTTTTAAATGTGTATTGCTGAACTTGCAGTATTGAGCGAGGCTATTTTGTTCGCAGCATGATCCTTTCTTTTGATTACACACACTGGTTTCAGCTCAGAAACAGTCAATGTCCATCTTAAGAAAAGGAATTCTTAAAAGAAATGCATCACTTGCACTTTCACTTGTTTGCCTCATCCTTTGGTTGATCGGAGGTAGAAAAGGGATTCTTTGGACTGGAAACAAAGAAACAGAAGAAGACAGTGAAAGAACTATTTGCAGTCACCCCCATCAATAGCAAGCTATCTTTTTCCCATGTCACCTTAGACTCTTGATATGCTTCAAAATTTACATACCCCCACAAAAAAAAAAAAAAAAAGGTGCAGAAAGTACAGGTGATGTCATTCTTTAATTTAACAGCATGAGTTGAGCATTAATGAGCCTTACTCTCACCTGCAGTTAAGTCTATCATTAACTATCTCCAAGGAAATAGAAGTACTCAAATTTATTGCCAATTGTCAGTGTTACTTGTTATCAGGTTGACTGAAGGGAAACAAGTGCTGATGAACTCATCCCAGAATGGCAAAAGAACAAGAATTATATCTTTCCCTTTAAATAAGATGTAAGTTAATGAGAAAAATAAAAGATCCACATCACCCTTTTGAGAAAGGGACAAGAGTATGAAGTATAATCTAGTGTTATTCTTACATGTCATGGCAGAAATAATTACTAAAGCACTGTGATTATATTTTTTTGATGCCAGAATACAGTGGGAACACAAGCCTTAGTGACTCACAATAGGGTATATATTCTTAAATTTCTACTGAAAAACCAACTGTCATTCAATTATTAAGCACTGGCGGAAAACAGGATAAAGGCAACACATGCTCATAAAACAGTATCATGTCACACTAGCATGTTTTCCATAGGATGGAGGATATTGCACTTAATAAAGTATATTTAGGCTTTTGTTAGTTATAATGTTAATATTCAGGCATGAAGAAACACAATTCAGTGAAATTATTTTAGGTTACATTGACTCATTTAGGCTGTCATGGGAAAAACACATGGGTTGTTTGTAAGGGCTAAATATATCACCCACAAAACAAACAAGGAACCATTTCCTTATAATCAGCACAGAACTTGATTGCTGCATCTGTAGGTGGCATTAGAGAGTTTAGGAACTTAGACTAAAACTAGTGTAAAGGGATGTCAGATCTTTACTGCAAACGGAAGTGGCAGCTGCTGTCTGACTACCTGATTAACCAGCCTGTTTAATGATTCTATGGCTTGAAAAGAGCTGTGGGAAAATCCTGTCTCTAATGAAAGTTTAAGATAAGGTGATGCCTTGACACTAGAGTAAAAGAATATGAGCAAAGACAACTGGTGATACCAGTTCCATTTTATTAGCAGAAATATGGGCTAATTTCACAGAGTTTTGTAAAGTTATACTTGCATACCCAAGAGCCACTGGCAGCCTACCTGAGTCAGAGGGCACGTCGTAAGAAGGAAAACAGTCTGTTATTTTTATCAGGTGCTGGCACCATAAACCATGGGCTTCACCTGATACCAAAGACTAGGTTAAATTTAACTTTAGTAATAGAAACAAACAGTAAATATTGAGAATTCTCTCTCCTTTGCCAATGTTAATGATGGATTTGGTTTTTATCTACAGGTGATGATATCATGATGGGGGTTCATTAAAGAACTCAAATTTAATTTAAATTTTTAAAATAAATGTATAAATAAACAAATACATTTCATTTGTTGAAGAACTCCAATCCAAATGCTTCTTAAAGATCAGTTCTCAAAACAGTTCTCAAAGCCTCTGTCTCTTGGGGATCTCTTTGTGTGCCAGGTCTCAGGTCTTTACTGATCCTGGAAAAGAAATTTGCAGGTCTGTGATGAGTAGCTCAAAATTACAGTATTTTATGTATTAATTAAGTTTAATCAGCAGGTCTCACTTGATACAAAAGCTGCAGCTCTGTCTTTTGTCTGTGTACCTGCATAGTGCCTGGAGGCCCTCAGAAGGACAGAAACTCTTGTTTAAAGTTATTTTCAGTATTTGAAGTGACTGTCAATAGATGTTGAAATATTTTTTCACTGCTTTTTTCCATGCAAGTGTGAAGGGCATTCAGAACCAGCAAGTGGGACATTCTAAACAAATTTTTATACATACTGTACAAGTTATGAAACTCCTTGACACAGGATTGTGACTGCTAAAAGTGTACACAGGTTTAGGAAGACACTGACAAATACATTGAAAAGAAATACACAGGGGGTCCTAAACACACAGAAACCATTTCTACCTCAGGAAGTCCCTGTGCTACAAACCACTGTCAGCTGAGACTTTTCTCAGAAGAATTGTCATTGTATGATTCCTCTAACCTTATCTTCTTTCCTAAGCATTTGCTTCAGGCCATTGTTCAAGACAAGAGTGATCTAATACAGTCTTTCTTCTATGATGCTCATTGCCTTGTTTTCACATGCAAAGTATAAAATGGACTTTAAAAAAAAACAAATACTGGAACAGATGCTTATGTCATGCCTTGGTTCTTCCCCCTCTCCAAGACTTACCAAGTCTGTAGATCAAGTGAGATACCTTCTAAGCCCAGCATCTTTTCAGTTTCTGGGCTTTTCTTTTCTTAGGAGCTAAATGAGAGGTCAAGCCCTGGTTCTGCCCTCGTTGTGTAACTGTCTTTAAGTGTTTACCAAGATATGGCTTATCTCTGGCTATTCTTCTCTTCTTGTTTGCTTTTCTTACAGCCCAGTGTTTAACTAAATAAATAGTCCAACAGACATCCCAACGGTCATGTCAACATAATGTATTCATTAACTATTTTAGCAGTTCCTCATCCATCACTGTGGATATTAGAGCTTGACCTGGACGTGGAAGCCGTTGTCTTTAAGGACAAGCATCTGTTTGGTTTAATGTTCATTCAACTGAGTTAACTTGAAGTGATGATAAGCACAGCTGGGATTATTAAAATGTGGACAAATATAATCTAAAACACACTTCAAATACATTGTTTCAGGTCTTCATTTTTAACAAGAAATGCAATTAACTCCTGAAACAGGCTAACAAAGGAAGTAAGGGACTGTCTGTTTCCTGGACATTTTATGCCAAGGTAGACAGGTACGGTGACAGGTATAGTTTACTCAAACATGTTATTCAGTGAGACCCAAGTGTGACTTGGAGGAAAGTGATGAATGGGGTAAGAAAGTTGATACTTTCTGTTATGCTACAAGTGATATCAAAATGATACTTTCTGGTGTATGAAAGTCTCCCTGATTTCAAAGCCATGTTCCAGTGGAGCATTCATCTAGTGATTCCATATTAAACATGATGACTTGGATCGTTCATAAAACCTGTTAAAAATGCCATCAGATTACATAAATTGGTAAAAAACAACTGTGAAATAAGAGAGGAGATATGATTTCTTCCTCTAGATTTCCATTTTGCTTTTACTTATCTTCTTCACAGTTCTTTTTAATCTCCTGTTAAATAACTGCTCTGATAATAGATTCATCATTTACATCGTGTCTGGTGTACCTTTTATACATGACTCCAAAGATATTTCTTTTTCAGCTGCCATAATGATGTTTTAAAATATTTTCCAATGATTTGACATTTACTTGCCCTGCAGTTTCTGATTCAAACACTTCAGTGTTTATGCATTTTCAAGCAGCAGCTGTAACCATACTTGATCTCAGAAACAACACATCTTATTATAGATGTATTTTTTTACAACAAAATCCCTCTTCACTACCTGTCAAGTCTAATAAAATAACTGCAGTGCTGGAGATAATTCCTCATGTAATGATGGCGGGTTTCCAGCTGTTTATATTTTCCTTGCATTGCAGAGTTTTCTGTAATTGCTGTTGTCAAATACAGTTTTGAAACACTTACAATGAAAAGCCACATTTTAGTATTTTTACTGTAAGTGATTTTGCAGCTGCAACACTCTTCAATACTTGCTCTTAAACTTTTGCATGAGGAGGCAGATCATCCTTCCTCAGCAAGGGGACTCCTCCAGCAATAGCAGAACTAGAACTAACACTGCACTGAACTGAGAGGGCCCAGGGACACAGCTCCGTATTGCAGGGGCTGGTGTCATCCAGGCACCCAGGACTCACAGAAAGAGGCAACTCATGTGCCAAGTAGCAGAAGGATTTGAAGAGTAAGACTAAAAAAATCACAGGGGATAAAAAAACTTTTATCTCCAGATTCTATGGGGAGGTGTTGTGTCTTTTCTTAACCTCTTTGACTTACCTTTTCCTTCCCATGCGCGTTTCGTATCCATGAGGTGCATGGAAGATCATACAACTTGGTAATTCTCTGATTGGTAGAAGAATTAATCTCAAGGGATTGCCTATATACCAGTTTGCAGAATTAATAGTTCAGCTGCAGGAAAACCGAAGGACTGTGTTTTGACATTTAGAATAGGAGGAAACTTGTTCCTGAACAAAGAATAAAATTTTTTCTATTCCTGCTGTAAACTGCTGAGGTCAAGTCAAAGACTTCAGTCCTTGTTACTGTCATGGCAGAACCTTTTATAAACTCTGAATTAACTTTCAAATACATGTAACTATTTTTGGTTAGATTTTCTTCACTGGATTTTTTTTAGTGCAAAAATTAAACAACTACCTACACACCTCTCTTTCCTTCTTCATAGTAGAGTATTGCATACAGACTGCAAATATTCTCAGGTAACTTTTAAGTTACAATTTACATACCCCACTTCAAAATTTATAACCCTCTCAAGAAGAAGCAATAGATCACAATAACTGCTTTATATCCACCAGAATTTCAGAAGTCAAATCTTTGCTGTGTATTGTACATAAATAAACAAAAAGTGCTGTAGGCTTCCCTCATGCTCCACCTCTACAATAGATCAGATTTACCACATAGCTACTATAGGTCTCTGAACCTACAGGACTGAGACAGAATCCATTTGACATGTTTCACTTTCAGACTTTTTCTACTTTTTAGCTGTCAGACAGCAAAACTAGTATGATTCAGAGTTCAATGATAAAGAAGTTTTAATATGCTACTTATCCCTTTCAACAGCATTTCCATTCTCAAAGTATTAGAGATCTTCCAGGGATAACTATAAGTAACCGTTGCATTTGGGTTAAATGTTAGGATAGTTGCAGAGAAGCCATTCCTCTGTAACTACTCTCTAAGAAGTCAATGGTGCAATGGCAGGAAAGTTTTGGCACGCTACTTAATCATCTTGCAATACAATCTGCGCTCCCAGGATGCTTTCAAACTTATTTTGGGAGGCCCAAACAAAACAATTCTTTCAAGTAAAGGAAGATTTGGGCATTGCCATGAACGTTTTCGCAGCTAGTGAAAACCAGCAGCAACCTACCTCTGCATGAAATGCAGAGAAAATGGCACTATACGCAGTAATAAATAGTGCATAATGGAAATAAAGACATGAATTGGGTTTTAATAGTAGGTTATAGGATTTAATTATATATCACTAAAATGAAATATTAGTTTTCTTTTTGAAGAGAAGGATTACATGTATGGCTACAGTTCTAGAAACCAAAAAGGAAATAAAATTAAGACACTTATCAAATCACAGTATCCAAAGGAATCCCAACACAAAGACTATTTTCTTACATTCTACTGTTAAATATATGATAATTTTTTCTAAAACAGTGAAAATACAAATATTCCACAATCTCCATAGGTGAAAATATTTAATTAGAATAGGCTTTGAAGTGCAATCTAATTCAGTGGCAGGTATTCCAAATCATTCATATATCGAAAAAGATATTTATACCTACTCTGTAATGTTGTACAGACTGTATTTTATTAAACCTTAAACATTGTATTTAATACCTTATATAAAAAATAACTCATAACATTGTGTTTATTTTCTTATATATGATACATACCTGTTATTATAATTTGTCATAAACCACATTTATATTTTATTAAATTAATTATTATCAGTATACTTAAACTCATATTATTTATGAAATGTAATGGCAAAATTATGAAGGAGAAAACATACAATAGAATAAATTGCCACAACACATTCGGAAGGAAATAATCTGAAAACATTTATCTATCAAGTGCAGTGTATAGTGCGGGTAGACAAAGGAATCCAGATCTGATGGAGGGGGAAGTACATACCTGGGACCAGATATGTACAGCTGGGGTAAACTAGCAGAGCTACATTGAAGGAATGGACCCACCACAGACTGCATTGCCTCACAGGTTGTACAAGGTGGGCATCAAACTAAATTGGGCCTACTTAGTCTCAGGCAAATTAAATTAATTACCACAAAGATTCATGAAGGATAAACAACAGAAGAGTAAAGGTGAAGAAAGAAATGGAAGCTGGGGAGGAGGAGGAAGAGAAAAAGTGACCTAGGGAGAATGAAGAAGGGTGAGTAGCAAACAACTCAAAAAAATAAAGGGAAAATGTGTGGTGGAAAGCACAATGACAGATACAGGAGACCAACACAGAGAGGGTCACTCTCTGTGAGACGGGGAATGCCATCCATCATCCACTGAACTCAGCTGAATCTGGAGCCTATTAAGCATCTAGCAGGAATATTTAGCATTTTCAAGAATAATATCAGTGTCAAAGAAATGGAAAGCGTAACTAGAGATAAACCTGGAGAGGCTGGGTCAAACAGATTAAATAATAAAGAAGCAAATAAAGTATAGTGGGAAAGAAGAGAGAAAGAGACAACGTGTTGAAGAGAGAGAAACAAAATTATAGCTCGAAAAATTATAACCAGAAAACACCAAGAGGGCTGCAGAGAATGTGCATATATACATAAATATATACTATTTTGTGGTGAAAAGTGAAAAAAATGGGAATGTAGGGAGACAAGCTACACAAAATAGGAGAGAAAACCAGTGTGAACCAAAGTGCTGGTGAGTAAAAAAAAGGAACTATATAAAGGTGGGTGGGGACCTGGAGAAAAGCCTGGTTGTCAGAGCAGCAATAGAAGAAATTGAGAATGGAAATGTAAAGAGTTAGCACAATAAAGAAGTAAAATTAGAGACAGAAGCATGGTATAGATCAGTGAAATCATTCATCTACGTCAGAGATTAAGCTGTGCTGTGTAGATCTGTCACTCTGAAAGTATTTTTGGGGGAAAATAATTTTTCCTCTATACAGACAAGAGGGAACTGCTTGGCACCACAACAGAAGTGGGGCAGCACTGTCTAATTTGCTATTCATCCATACACTTAACAGTGATAACCATTTTCTGACTACCAGCTCCTTGCCAGCCACCTCTCTTCTTGTGTGTCTGACCTGTATTTTTTAACCCACTGCAGTAACTTCACTGCAAAGCTCATAGGCATGTGCATCAATATATTGTGGTTTGCTTTGTTTGCTTGAAAGGCAGCATTTCTGATCCACTGGCCTAAACAGTGCTCTCTGTCCAAGCAAGCAACTCAACCTTTTGTGCCACGGCTAGTTCCCCTGACAGCACACACAACGCCAGGCCAGTGGAGACTGGGACAGAGTGATCCTCAACTGGTGTGCTGGCTGCAGGGGACATGCACACCAGAGTCATCGGGCACAGCACCTGCACGGCTGTGGAAACAGAAATCCTCTCTCCAGAGAGAAATGCAGCTATGGCCGTCTCCTGTAGAGCTCTGTTGTGCTGATGGCAGTTCCTCAGGGGTGCCCCTGCCCCGGCCTGGGTAGTCCACAGCCACAGACCCTCAGCAGCACCCAACCCTGTTTCCTAAATGCATTTGCTGAGGGGCCCATGGGCTCCTCCAACTGTCCAAAGTTCTGTCGCACACAGGGGTCCTCATGCTGGTGCCATGGCCGTTGGGAACCATCTGTGGACAGCACAGGGTGGTCCATGGCCTCTTCCTGCTCCCATCATCCTCGCAGCCTCTTGCTACCCAGACCCTGATGCTCATGGACAGCAAAGCCCCTGTCAAATGGCTGAATTGAAGAGCAAAAGAAAAATCACAGTTTTCTTAATGGAGGGCTTAAGCAAAAGGACACGAGTTGGGGTGGACTTGTGAGCCTGTGCTCCTGGTTCTACTGTGGTCACCCAGCTCCTCCTGTGTTTGTGGAGGGACTCTCCACAGCCTGTGCTCCAAGTACCCTGAGCAGCTCAGGCTTACTCAGTGGTCCCAGCTGATGACCCACAGCCTCAGGAGAGGTTGCTATGAGGACTTGTTAATGTTTTTTGATAATCTGGAAACCTAGAAAGTAATTACATATTATTAATTCTTAAACTAGGACAGAAACTATTTTGTCATGGCTGATGTACAATACTCCAAAGCTGCCAGTGTCATATGATGTCAACTTCTTGGCAAGAGGGAAGTGTTTTCAAGTAGACTCTGAAATGACAATTTTTATTTTAATAATTCATCACAGTTTTCTTCATGGTCAAGAATGCCTTTTTGAATGATCACATTGTTGGTGTAATTAAAAGTCAAAAACTCAACTATGTCAAATAAGTGGGATGAATATATGTGCTTTTCTAACAAAAAACAGTATTGAACAAGGAGTATTCTTTTGTGACTGGATTTTTGCATACAGCAATGTTGTTTATAGAGTGCAGATGACTTGTGATTCGACCTTAATTTAAGTTTCTGGCTGGACTGTACTCTGTATCAACGGGAATTATAATTTTAATACCAGTCCTGTATTTAATTCCGAAACTGTTGGAGTTGTGTATTTGTTTACATACTTTGCTCCAAGATAAAATCTCAATGAGAGTAAATAAACAGTGTCATGAAATCACTATTTATTTATCAGTACTAACAGAATTCATTTGGACTGAACTGATTTTCCAAAAGGGTTTTTAAGAGTTTTGTGGGTTGGTTTTATTTTGGTTTGTGTTGGGGTTTTTTTGCAAGCATTTTAACTTTATTACCATGTTGCTGAAAATACTGGCTTTGCACTGAATACTGCTCTCACTTGTTGTCTCCTTCAGTGTAATACACTTTTAGCTAGGAAAAACGCTGTGAAAGTAAGGGTTCCAAGTACTGATATTTGCTTATAAACTTAACTTTTGGGGAAATTTTATGGGGTAAGGTAAGGCATCCTGTGGAAATTTTCTTTTCTCCTTCTGTAAAATACTCCAGTATTTTAGTTCTACTCTAGTATTTAGTTCTACTCTACTATTTTGTTCTGCTATTTTTTTAATAGCACATTATTGCACATTAGATACATTATGGGTATATATCCCAGGAAGAAAGAAAACCTGCTTAAATTGTAATGACATTACTGGTACAAGGACACTTGGGTATGACTGAGCTATGGAAGTTGGAAATAAGCTTAGGTTAGAAAATTTAACCATCGAAGAACGGAGGTTCTGCTCTAGCTTTGCAATAAATGATGGGGACAAAAAACCCCAAACTTATTTTAAGACACAAACTGATAGAAAAGTTTTACAAATAGAAGAGGTATCTTGAAGGAGGAAAAGGCACAGTTTTACATATGAATGAAATGGGGTTTTTCCATGGTAGTAGTTTACAATTTAAAGCAGCACAACATGTGGTGAAAAGGGCCAAGACTGTTCTGAGTTTGAACTAGGAGGCTCTGTCTTCAAGCCCTTGATCTCTGCACTGAAATGAGGACTTGGGGATGACCTTGAAATGGACATTTTAAAAGCACTGGTTCAAAGACTTGTGTAAAGGAGAGGGAAACAGAGAAGTTTCAGGGCAGACAAGAAATGTAAGTTAAAAAACTGGAAAAGCAACAAAAAGTACTTGATAAAATGGTGCTTTGTTAATGATAAACCTGCTGTTAATTGTGTTCAATTTGCACTATGTCTCAGGTGAGGAACGGAAACAGACTTGTTGAAATTCCTGTTGTAATGATAAACAGGGGAAACAGTGCTCTGAAACTCAGAGTCTCATTATAGATCTCTAAATCCAGAAGACCAGAAAGACTGGGCTTTTTGCAAATCAACTGTGGCACAAATCTGAGAGAAGGCTTCTCAGATGCATCTCAAAGCAGAACAAATTTAGGCAAGTTTTTAGGATGTATTTTTTACTCCAGAGAGTGAAGTAAAGCAACAATAAGGATGCTCTCCTACACATGGTTACAGCTAATCATTAAATGGTGAACATGAGTTAGCAATTTCAGTAAGGCTAAACAATAAAAATGAAGGTTCGTGTTTCTTAGAAAAAGAGGAAAGGAAAACACAAAGATGGGAATTTAAGGAAGCACATTTTAGTACCTTCATAGTGTATATTTTCCCTGGAAATTAACATAGGAAAAAGAGGAGATCAAAAGACCTGACAATTTCTTAGTCTGTGCTAAGGATATCAACTATTGCAATGAGGAAGAAGAAAGAAAATGTATCAAGATCTCTCTAGGCAGATTAGAAGTTCTCTAGTATCCTCAAAATACAAGAAAGCATCTGAATAAAGCCAAATTACTACCAGTATTAATTAATATCTTAAGGATATAGGCCCAATTCAGACTAAAATGTCTCTTGCTTGCATTATGTCAAAGGTTATCAGAAGATAGTGTTAGCTGAAATATGAATCAGAGACTATTCATTCAACATTCTCTATTGCACCTCTTCTGTTATAGATCTGGAGAAGAGTTTTTCAGAAATCATATGTCCTCATCCTTCCTACATACACCATATCAGACAGACTCCAGAGACTAAAGGAAAAATAATTTATCACGTATAAAAACTCCCTGTTTTAAACACGGCCATCAAGGTTCATATTCAAACAGAGGTACTACCATCTGGAAAAGTATCTGGTGTTTTCTTAAAGCTACTTGAGCAGACAGTGTGGAGTCATTGCCACTTGAGAAAATTATGCAAATGTCTTACCCAAACACTGCTGACCATAAACCATGTACTTGTACTGAGCTCCTTTCGATGAAGCACAGTGGCTACACTTCATCAGCAAAAACTGAAGTGTAGGCATGTAAACCCCATAAACATTTGGCACAGCTGGGCTAGAAAGGAAAATTCCACCATTTGCACTCATCTGAAATCTAGCTGTCTCCCATGTAGCACAGAGAAGATTAATACAGCTGAAAAAATAATACATGTAGGTACTTACTGGCCTTTTCTCCAGTTTGGAATGAGGCAATTCATGTTCCCAAACAGCTAAATAGCGGTTGTTTTTTTTTTTCTTTAATCTCTCCTGTGTTCAATATTTCTTTGCACAGAAATGAAAAGTCTTAACATACAAGCTACAGAAATAAGCACTTCTGTTGAGCTTTCCACCTGATGATGTCCTGGAATAGTGGCAGCCAGATTGCAAAACTATTACCAAGTATTTTAAAATACTTCAGAAGTCTCACTGAACAAACCTCATCAGGCCACTGCCATGAGTAAACTCAGTGAATTTACAATTGGTACCCAGCGAATTATGTCAAAGGCTCCATCTAATTTTTAGATTATTTAAATATGAGTCTCAAAAGATAAAACACAGAAAATGTTAGTGCAACTATAAAAGAAATAAAAGTTTCCACAAACTTTCGTAAAGTGAAACTTCTGCTTTTGGGTAAATTGCCAATCCACAGATCAATCACCATCACACCATTCTCTCTCAGATATTCCCACTACATGCAATCAGTTTAAGGAATTATACATGTGAAAAGGACCTCTTTCTCAACCTTACCTGCCTACGTTTCTCCCATATAAACCTCATTATATGTGATAACATGCATATCAACTGTGGGCCTGATTTCAGAGGCCCTAACTGCCCACGGTCTGAATTAGATGGGAGCTGTAAGTTCCCGGTACCTTTGAGAATTAAACTGATATATTCTCACTGGCAGTCATGAAAAGAAAATTGTGTTACAGATGAAGTATTCACAGTATTAAATGGAACTCTGTCATTTAAGGTCTGGAGAGCTGGCATTCTCCTTTGCAGACTACTGCAAGAAACTTTCAGTTATATTAATAAGTGATGGAATTGGAGCACAGAGTGTTGAAGAAAGGTGAAGTTAGAAATATGTACGTATTTTCCTCATGGAAAGCTAGGAAATACCAAAAGTATCTGTCATATCAATTATAGCTAATGCCAAGCAGCTACTATTACCAAGAACACTGCTTCAGAGCATATAAAGCTTGATAAATTTCTTGCTTTCTTAAGCTCAGCAAGCAATTCCTTTAAATTAAACCATTTTGGCAGCCAGTGTCAGTATGTGCAATGCCAAATATCCTCACACTAAGCACTGTAAATACAATTTGTGGCAGCACTGATATAATAGGCAACACTAAAATAGATGATTATTTCATTAAAAAATAGAAGTCTGCCTAAGGTTTTGCCCCTTATTCTTTTCTTAAGGGACACCAACCCCCTCCCATTTTCCCTATTCTCATAGTCAAAGCTGGAACTCCACCAGTTCTGGTAACACTGTAGAAAGCATTCTGGGTATGGTTTTCCTATTTGTGACACTAGTTATTAACATAACACTATTGTAATATTACACTATTACTGTGTTAGTGTATCTATCATCTCATTTACTTTTGTTAAGCACCTCTGGGCTGCCAAATACCCAGCACTATAGAAGTACAACATATAATTGTGACACAGTAACATTAGACAATGTCAGTCTCCTGCTCCAAAATCCAATTCTGTGGTTGAATGTCAACAAGATGCAACATTACACAAAGTGCCCACAGCCAGCAGGAGCCTGGGGAACTGCAGGTTACAGGGCAAACAGCCCAGATTAGAACCCGTCCTGTACAAACAAATGCAAGATGAAAGACTGCAGTGTAGCAGCACAAAACTACTTTTGAGGCAAGGTCCTGTGGTGAGATTAATTATAATACATGCAAAACCATAAAATTTGTTAATACCTAATAAATCATTAATGGCGGTAAGCAAAGAAATTACTTATTGCTATCGAATTAGTGTTTTAAACTGTGGGTGAAATACAAGGTATTTCATTAAACAGAATCATTATCAAATGAGTCAATGAACCTTGTAATAATAATGCTTGTTTCCTTGCACCTTGAATCCTCAACAGAGGTGTTCAGATAAGCTCTCACACACAGTAAGCAAAGTTTCTACCATTCATCAACAGACTACATCCTGTGATTGCATCTCCCTCACAACAGTATTGTACACACCACAGTGTAGCACTCTTATCAGGTGTGGATTTACTCTTCATTTAAAAAGCAAAGCAAAACAAAATACAAACAAAGCATAAACCTTTGGGTTATCAGCCTGCTAATATAACCATTGGAGGTCTTCTTTCTGATTCTCCATTACCATCTTCCCCATCCCTTTTCTCTCCCACAACAATGTGATGCTGAAGCATGTCAGTGTGAAATGTTAAGCTAAAGCCTGCATTTCAGAACTAATTCTTGCTAAGACTTTTGCCACTCTTTTACTGCCTGTCTTCCAGATAAAGCTCTTTTGGTGTTTCTTTTATGCAATATAATCTTTTAAGAACCAAAGACCTTTTAGAGTTTGGAAGACCAAGGAAAGGTGTTGCGTTTAAGGTGAGGATAAATTTGGTGAGAGATGAATCCCCTTACATTCCAGCCGATCCTCAGAGATTAGAGGAGCGAGGGGTGGCTGGATTTATCTCTTAACAGGCACGCCCACTGGGGCTGTGACTGTAGGCCTGACACCAGATGCACAGTCCGTATGCTGTAGGTCTGGTTGCATTCAAGACAAGCAGTCAGGTTCATGAATAGTATGGGGTTTTTTTAATGCAACATTTATAGATTCTTTAAGATTGCCTGCAATAAATGCACAAACTGCAGGTTGGTTAGATAACACTACACACAAAAAGCGAAACGACTGCAATCACACACTTAATTCCGGGTAATCACTTGGCATAGCTGAGTGAATCTTACCAAAAGGTGTCCCTTCGGGGGGTGGGGAGAGAGCACAAACCCGTCGATCTGTCCCTCCGATTTGGTGTCAGATTATTGTCCTCCCCAGTTAGGTACAAACTTGGAGTAGTATTTATCACAGCATATATGTGCAAGTGGGTGGGACTGTGGTCAAGCCATTATCTCTTGGATAACGACACAGCACATTCCCTGGTGCGAGGGGTGGTCTGGTTTTTGTGGGAGAAGAGGAAGGGTGAGAGACAAGGTGGCAGACTACTGAAAAGCAGTCCTTGAGAGGAGATAAGTGAAAGAATGAGACTGTGTGGCCTCCATCTCGCTTCTCATTCCTCCTTCCACTTCTCATTCCTCCAGAGCAAACACAAATCACTGGATCTCCATCCTGTCCTGTGTTTCTTCTGGGCACCATGTGTCAAAGAAATGTGTGTTTTGCAGATTTTTCATTGTTTTGCTTTTCCCACACTTTCAACACCTAACGAAAGGTTTCCAGTCTTTCTTCAAGATGGTTAGACTGAGGAGAAGAGAGATCTCCAGTCTTTAAATAATAGTACCTCCACCTTTACTTAAAGATGCATGAAGGAAACTTCACGGTTGATCTGATCAGCATCTTGTCCCTGTTGCCCTTGCTCTGCAGAGGCTGTCTTTGGGCTGCCTTGAGAATTTCAAACATAAACTTACAACACTGGCTCTAAAAACACGAGCGTCCTTTTTTCTTTCTGTGTCTTTAAAAGTTAGATATGAATATACTTTTCTTCATAATGGCATCTTCAAGCCATTCTCTACACAAATATAAGCACAACATACAAACTTTTTCCTGATTCCAAGTCTCCATATGTAGGCCTTCACCTGAGCTTCCCTGGACTGATAACTGATACAGCCAGTAACAATACAGTCTGTGTAAACACTCAGGTATCCTCTCATTCCAAATTAGATAGAGATGTTAGGGCTTGTTGGGCATCTAACCATGCAACCAGCTTGAGGCTGGGTTCGAAGCTTGCTTTGTTTCTCTTCCCATGTCATACAAGGCTGGTGGATTGCAATGAACTTCTTTCAGTTGCTGCTGAACTTCCACCTTCAAGTGCTGCTACAGACGACGCACAGCCTCAGCTGATGGTGCTCATGTTGCTGTTCTGCCACCCATTTGGGAATATTTGCATCTTTCCCTTTGCACAAAACAATCCTGCGAATTTCTTATAACATGCAAGAATGGGCAGAACTCTTACCCAGTACAATATTCCTAGGAAAATTATTAACTAAGCACAGTTACTTTTTTTTTTTTTTTTTTTTTTAATACATATATACACATAAAAGAGAAATCTGTTATCTTTCCATTTGTTGGACCTTCCTTGTACTGTGGTCACAATTTGCTGTTAACTACAGAAAAATGAAGTCAGCTATAGCTTTTTGGTTCTCTTTCAAATCCAAAGAATAAAAAATTTATGATGCTGTTCTGGAATCAGTCCTAAACATACATTCTTGGACTTGTTTTAAAAGAATTCTTTATTCTAGAAATAACTCCATATTCCAAAATTTTTGATTCAGTATGTGCTGCCCATATTAAAAGCTTAAACAGCTTTCAAAAGCTTAAGCTCTGCATATATCCTTTGTTTCAGAAAGGTATTGTGCAGCTTTCATTGTCTCTGTAACAAATAGGTTGATTAAAACAAAACATTTCAAGGCAAAGTCTTAAAATATGATTCATGGCATAATGACTTTAAAATCAAATTCAGATCCAATGTAAGTAGATGCACCACTAATTTTTTTGTAACAATGACTCATAGCAGATCTGAATCTGGCTCTTTGTTAGAATGTTAGAAACTGAAATCTTGCTATCTCCGTTACTGCAACATCAGCCAATTTTTTTTTCCTCTGTAACTTTTAGTGGCTTCTACCTCTGAGTTTTAGAGCTGTCTAAAATTCAGCACAATGGAAGGGTATACAACTTCTTAAGGCATCAGATTTGGACAAACTGCATCTGGCCTCATCTGGTACAGACTTCCTCTGAGATATTTGTCTCTGGACCTATTTCTATTAAAAGATCTGGAAATTTAAGCAATAGGTCCTTCTACTTCTACTGGCCCTGGCTCTGGAGTACAATCCAGACCTCTAGTTTGGTGTCTAGGCTTGTGACAAGGTGGCGGGGGGGCATTACACAGTTTAAAGCATATGTTTTCACAGTAGCTTTCTGAACAGTGGTCCAATTTAAACATCTGTATTAGGAAGCTGGCTTCACCATGCATTCAACAAAGACGGATATTCCTTCATAACGTTTCCCTCCACTGATTTCAGTTAAATAGTTGAGGCGAGATAGAACAAATACATCCTGTGAAATGGCAATCCAAAAGCCTCTCTCCATCCTCAGAAGAGCCACCCAGAGCAGGACCAGTAGAATCTGTGATGGAGCTTCTCTGGACACTTTCTTCTCTCGTTCATTTGGGCTCCAGCCCCTGAAATTCTCTCTCCTTCACCAAATCTGTATTATACATCTAAATATATTCTTCCCAAGGGATCAGCATTTGCTAACTGCTGGCTTTTAAACAGAGCTGGCAGAGGACGCGCTGTGGCAGGCCCTGCTCTCCATAAAGTTGCTGGTTGACTGGCAGTCTCAGCCTTCCACGTGCTCAAACTACCTTTTGTCAAAGGAAATGCCTCTTGATTCCTCCAGACTGCTATGTTTTGAACTGATAAAGAGGGAGCCTCACCCTGCAGCCTACTGCATAGGGCACATATCTAAGAGGGGGAAGTTTTCCTCTCTGAGTTTTACCAACTTCAAAACCAACTGGGGGAGAAAGGCTTCACTTTCTGTAAGGTGAATGCCTCAGGCAGCAGGTGGCAGCACCAGCGATCTCCTCACGCCTGGTCTGGCCCCATCAATGCTCTGTTTTCTGATGCATAAGGAAACACAGGCACCACCTTGAGGTTAGGTAACCTTTCTGAAACAATCCTTAAATGAGAAATTTTCAGGATGGCAATTGTTTCTCAACAGCTAAAGCTTTTAGTCGTCTAAATACAGTAGCATTCAGCTTCTGATCTGGATGATCAGCTAACAAGAAGCACCAAATACATTAATGTACATTCTCAAGTCCCTACATTCATGATGTTACTGAAGTTATCAAATACTACTATAATGCTATCAAAGTAAATAAGGACAGACAGCAGCTGCTGATGTTTCATGTAGAAACACTGCAGGGGAACACATCCCCACGCAAAAATATGCCAGTGCCACAAACAGTCTGACTTGTTCCCTCTTCATGTGCTCCCCAGTTCTGGATGAAAAGCAATTTCCTTTAGAGAAGCTGTTTCTCTTTGATTTTTTAGCCATAGCCAGGCATATGAAGAACCTCTTCTTCGCTCCCTTCCAGGATGCTGGCAGGGACTATACCTGCCTTCACAGTGGGATTTAAACAATATCTTCAGTCCTACAAAGGTTCTCGAAAATTGCACATAGTAAAGCACTGAATTTGAACAATAAAGGATGATTGTCATTGTGTTCATTTGAAAAAAATCTACCAAATTTTCACAATTTTAGCTTTAAAGCTGGATTTTATAAATATAAATAATATAGTAATATACATAATTGTCAATTGGCCATTTTTAGCAGAAGAAGTATGGAAGGGATAAATAGGGGTATTATATAGAATATATAAAATGAAGATTAGGATATATTAATAAAGTAGAATAATACTCATAAATGCTACTAGGTATTAGGTTAAACAATACACTTTTATATAATTATCTATCAGTATTTTAAACTGTAATTACAAAAAAAGCTGCTGTAAATCTAAGATGGAAATAGCTAGGACTTCAACTCTGCAAATTCCAACAGATTCCTCCCACAACACTAAGCTTATCCACAGCTTAACTATTTTACAGTGCAACATTTTTAACTTCACATTCAATAAAGCACCATGATTGTAACCTAAAAAGAAAAATAGAAATAAAAATGCTACTGAAGTACTGTGTGAGTGAGTTAGTAGTATTGAGCTTCTGGAATTTCCTGAGGTTTGAGTGCCTGACTTTTTGTTTTGGTTCTGCACCAAAGTAAAAATTTCTTTTTAAAGAGAGGAAGGAAAAAAACCCATATTTTGTTTGGGATTTTTCTACAATCTTTTGACTTCCTTAGCACATCTTATAAATTTCCTAAGCACAGCCTTACACCTCTTTGTCTAACATCAGCTAAACAGAGAGATAAACTTAGTAAGGAGGCCTCCATAAAAAATAACGTCATATGCCTTACTGCAGAGCACAGCGTGCTCCAGTTAGCTAGATCCACTACTTTTCACCTACAGTCTCCTGCTATCTCTAATCCTCATAAATTAGGGCATGTCAAACTTAAGAGCTCCTTTTTCTCATAAAATTACCTTTATTAAAAAAACACCAATAAAAATGTGATATAGAAATAGCAGATGTATGGCTATGTGAATCATACTTACCTTCCCATTCACTCTTGCTCCTCTTGTGTTTAGACATAAGCTTTTCACAGCAAGGTCTCTGTGTATACTTCTGATTAATGCTAAACATCAGTGCCACCTCAGAGTTGGTCCACAGACCATAGGTGTCAGGATCTCCTGAAACTAAAGCCCTACCAGTGTCCTAGCAGCTCTGCTGACTTTAGGAATCCTGTGAGGAAACGCATGCAAGCCTCAAGCAGTGTTTTCTCTTCCTCTGCTTAAAAGGAAGTTTAATATAGACTGTTATAGTACAAGACCAAAAAAAAAAAAAAAAAAAAGCTTACAGCCAGATAACACTGGTCAGGGCACACTGTTTGGTCTCATTAATAACATCATTAGTGTGGACACAGCTTACGTGCTTGTCATGCATCCTACAGAAAGGAGTCCCAGCTTCTGCAGCTCAACAACGTAAAAAAAGAAACAGTCGCACTCAGGAGGGAAGCTTTTTTTGGTATGGATTAATCAAAACCACAAAAACTGCTCGCTCTCCTTTAAATGGGTTTTTAACATCATTAAATGGCTTCTGTCAAGCCTCATGCATATACAGCTCAGACAGACAACCAAAGAAAACTATCACTGCAACTGCTGTTTCCAGATACATGCAAGATAATCTGCTGAACATCTTCTAAACTGAAATACCAGAGGCTTCTCTCCTTGAACAGCATCAGACTCTTTACAGCAATACTGTGTGATCCTCAAATATGCTTTGTTTTACTGACACAGAAGACATAAACCAGTCTAGAAAGTGGTCTCAGAATCAATCTTTATTGTGCAGGCCTCACATACAAAGGTATCATATGAAATATACCTGATGCGTGATATGAGAGCAAACGGTAAATGAAAACCAGAAGATTGCTTGTGTTTCCAATCTAAATAGTGTCCAGAGGTACCAGAGCAAAGAAAATAAGCCAGGCTGAAAAGAAACTTTACAAGCACCACACAAAGACTATCCTGCACAAAGAGCCATATACAGCATATGTGCTTCTAAATCTCATCCTATTTTGAGGAATTTAATAATGAATAAGCCTTTTGCTGCCACCTGTACAGAAATCAATGTTGCACAGAGTGCTTCAGGGTAGTGAAAATAATTGGCTATCAAACAGTTGAATTAATAGACATGAATTAAACTAGGGATCCAAACTTTTCCGCAGTAAAAGTTTTATTCCCATTCATTCCTGCAGATGGTAAATTTAAAATGAATGTTACTGAACAGCAATTAACGTGAAATATTATTTCAACTTTGCCCACTTATTTATCCAGTGTAGAAACTACACATAAGCACAAATGACAGGTATCAGAGAACCAACCTGTAGTAGACCAAAGCAGTTGTTCCAAGAGCTCCTGAGAGACTGCTGGTCTGATGAGGATGCTCACTTCCATACTATGCTGAGATCACAAACATTTTGTTTGTGAAAACTAGTTTGTAAAAACTTTTCCTGCACATCTCAGAAGCATGCTGAAGTGCAGCCCTGGAGGACCACTGACATCTGGTGGTCACTTCAGTCCTTCCCAACAGTACAGGCAGCTCCTGGCATAGACGAGCACAGGCTGAAGCAAGGTCGGGGGGAAAGTAAAACTGCTCCATCAATAATTAGCCTGTATCAGAGCCCACTGGGCTACTACTGTGAACTAAACGGACACATCTCTGGGAATGTAAGTGGTCTTACCTGGAATGAACATTAAAAAAAAAAAGAGGAAGGAAAAAGTAAAATATAAACTAATTCTAAAGAAAGCTAAATCATATATTGAATTCTACCATGACTTGATCAGATTGTATTTTACAGATGGCCTGACAGAAATACAGAAATACATGCCAGAGAAGCATTAAGTTGCAGGCTTTACTCTGTGTTTATTAGCTTAGTGGAATTTGTTGGTTACAAGTAAATGCAGATGAACTGCAAACTCAGTTAAAGTTGCCAGCACATTAATAGTATTGTTGGATTAAACGTACTCTAAAGATAATAAAGTATTTCTAAATAGAGCACATTTAATTCAACTAGTTCTTGAGAACCGGGTCATGAAATAGAATTAAGTAAAACTGTATTTTTGACAAATAAAAAAAAGCATTGTTTCTTATTTCTGAAAAGGAGCAATGAGATTTAGGTCTTCTTTTGCTAGACAACTAACACATATTAAATTATAAGCAGTATTCAACAGTTGCATCCACTTTGATATCTCCTAGATGGTGAGACTGTCCAGACAGAAACTGCCTCAGTTCTCTCCAGCAAACTTGAAGGCAGATCTCCTTGGTGCTCAAAAGCAATTGCACAGAAAGACCACAGCCACCAGCACTGGATCTAAAATGTACTTAGGCCTGTTAGCACAGGTTGATAGGCAAACATTTAAAGCTATGTTTTGCTTGGCGTATTTATCTATAACTTGTAAACAAAACTCTGAGGCTTTCAGACATTCATCAAGAATACAAAAACCTTACTAAACTGTCATGAGAATTTTCAGCCCTTCCCAATTGCTTTCTTGCTGCAAAGTGATTCAAAGTCTGCTTTCAGGTAACTGCTTATTTCTCATCGAAACAGGAGCTCAGTTCAAATCTAATAAAACTCTCAGCATCTGCTGAGTAGTGGGAAGTAATCACAGTGTTTTCCTACACCTTTCCTACATGCTACAAAAGTGCAGCTCTGCAAAAAATCTGCAGTACAAATCACACGTCTTCAAACTGGCCTACATTTTTCACTTACCACCAATAAGTAAAGA
Organism: Athene noctua; assembly: GCF_965140245.1. NCBI lineage: Eukaryota > Metazoa > Chordata > Aves > Strigiformes > Strigidae > Athene > Athene noctua. The sequence continues at coordinate 35,286,814 of NC_134038.1, forward strand.
GATTGCTAAATTACAGTTTCACCTTCAATCTAGGCTACGTAACCAGGTTGAAATATAGTGAATTATTTTAAATCACTTTTACAAAATGCATTGTTGTGCATACATTTGCTAGTTGGCTGCTGTGGGCAAACATTTCAGAGGCACATGCAATTGCTAACATAGCCAAGTAGTGTGCAAATGATAGCCAGTGCTCAGAGTGGAAACAAGAAAGGTTACATGGGACACTAATACGAAGACAACTGTATCAAGCCACCTCAATGAAAGCAGGAAATGTACACTGAGATAGTTTGGTTTGACTCAGCCTGGGCTTACAGCTGAGCTGGATACCTGGCTGGGCCAAAGGCTACCCAAAAGGCTTTCAGAAGACAAGTGTCAGTTTTTTCACCCCCCTTTGTATTTTGGCAGAAGTCCAGCACCTGTTGACTGCTGATGCCTCTGGAGAATCTCACTCGTGCGGCCCACAAATCACTGATGTTCATACATGTTTCAGGTCTCTTCCTGTACTGCTGCATGAACATACAGTGACAATAGTGGCTCCACAAGACTACTTTTTAACACATTCCTAAAGATCCAACTGCAAATCAGTAGACATTAATCAGCACAGAGACACTCCTGTACACAACAGGCACAGAGCCTATGTTCCACTTCAATCCCACTCTGAGAATTTAAAGTGCTATTTTCAGTATTTCAACAATGCTGGTTTCTGCACAGTAATGCATTTCACCCACAGTGAAAAGCTGTCACATTGCTGAGTATCTATTAAATAAAAGCATTTTAATTAGGTCAGCTACTGGGTAAAGGAGACAATAACCACTTTAACAAAGCACTGTCACATCCTTTATAGGTCCTCAACTGAAAAAAAAAGGTCTCTTCTTTCCTCTATTGTTCCCCCAACATATATTTTCCACAGATATTTCAGCATTGCCAATCCAATTATACAACAGCAGGAGACGATTACTGTGTCACTATGTTCTAATTCACAGATATAACCTTTCTTCTACGTTTATATTTTACTGGGGATATCTTCCTGGGGGGTAGAGATGCCCTCCACTCACCACCAGGGACAGGCAGGTCTAAAAATAATTTTGCCTGGTTCTAATTGATAACATCATGTTGGCAAACCTCTTCCGAAGACACGTGAAAACAAGATAACCCATTCCCGCCAGCATGCTGACCAGCAGGGTGGTGCCGAGAACCCTGGGAGCCCTTTTCTTGGCCACACGGAATGCTGTTGGCAGAACAGCAGAGATTAATATATTGTTGACGTGTCCTAAAACTTTGTAAAATGCTTTTCTCTTCAGAACACGCTCATAATAGGCTTCCAAGTTGGGCCGCTTTCCGTTTCCCCAGTTTCTTCTTGCTAATCCCAGAAACTTCAAGCGATGTAATGTGACAGCAAGTGATACATCTGCCAGACTGAAGAAATCACCACAGAGCCAAGGCTGATTTTCATCTTCTAAGCAGAGATAAAACATAAAGAATTAGGAGCTAATGGAATACAAGCACACATAGAAGCCTCCATGGGCTAAGATTTAGTTTAGGGCTATTTCACAATGCGGTCTAACGAACACCACCAACACCTCAGGTAAGATATGACTTTAATCAATGAACATTTTACTAATCCCTGTCCATTCTTCACACAATATGGTAAAGTCTCAGGCTCAGCAGCCTGGCCTACATTTGTTAAGGAAAGAAGAGCCACATTTCCAATTCATAAATTAAAATCCACAGTAAACATTTTCCTCAACTACATTTCTCAAATCTGGATTAAATTACACAGGAGTGAAAAGGAGGAAAGCAGTTTAGCTTTTACAGAAATGCTACCACTTGCCTGAAGAATTTATCACCTTGCCTGTGTCAATCAGCTCTATGGCATTCACTCAAGAACTGCTAATTTGCTGAAGACTTTCAAGTCAAAAAGAAATAGATCAGATGACTAACCTGTAGCGAACACACCAGCTCAGCAAGAAGACAGTTTGTCTACCTGTCCTTCCTTTCTACCTCCTAGACCTCAAACCATGGGGTTTTTACACTCAGAAGTTTGAGAAGTGATGGATATTCACACTGCCAACCATTAATCAGGAGCACAGATGGAGACCCCAGGCTCCCTCTCCAGCCAAAGGAAAGAGATGAATCTTCCTGGGATGGCTCAAAGCATACACTGTCAGGCAGCATCACACCTCTACATTCAGAACCATCACCACCTGGAAGGGCTGACCAGTATTGACTACACCGAGTTTCAGAAAACCCAGGATATGTAATCTGGTAGTCAGCACAGCTGCCAGCGTGAGTACTCTACTCTAGCCTAGATCTCAAACAGGACTGTTCCCTCCTTATTTGTAACCTTCTGCAGTTCCTCCCACACAAGAGGCACACAAAAACATTGGCATGAACATTCAGCAGCACCTCTGTGGAAACAGAGAAATTCTGCAACATCCCTTTCAACTCATCTGCCACCAGAAGGAAGCAACAGTTTGGCACACCACTGGTCCCAGTCCATGTCGACTGGTTATGCAGGTCTGGAAGAACAGCCCCTACAAGAACGAGGGTACCCTATGTTGCTGAAACGATACCTAGGGATTCATCCAGTGCATTAATTAAGATGATGGAAGGGAAGACCAAAGAAGCTAATGTGTATGAAAGAAAGATGACTGCAGTGGCAGCAGCAATAAGTGAATGCGGGATTTAAGCAGTAATAGAGAAGCAGAAGCTGGTTGACCAGGACCCAGAGAAGCACTGTTCACAAATCTCAAAAGCATGAATATGTCAGACAAAATTCCAAGAGGCAGGTAATAGCCATATGTTTTACTAAATACTGTGATCCTGGCAGTTTTCATAAGCTCATCAACACTGTATCAATTTAGCAGAGAAAGCAAAGGGGCTGCTGGAAATGATAACAGACTTAAGTCTTCTGAACAAAATCCTACCATCCTTTGCAAGTTAAAACATTTGCTGTGACTCTCACTGTTGAGTCAGTAGAAAATTTAGCCTAGATTTTCAATCACTGGTTCAAATCTACTGTCTTCATAATAGCCGATAATTATTACAACAGCTATTTATAGAGTCAAATGCAAAGAATTACTGATTTGAGCAGATGCAGTTGATTTTGACTGATGCTTCATGCAGCTCCCAGTGAAGTCAGGGGACGGATTCCTATTAGCAACACTAGGAGCTGGACCTGACTCTGAATATGCACAACACTAATCCCATTTAAACAAAATTCGACCTTTGGGTGGACAGCAGGTGAACACCACTGCTTTCCAGGAGGGTGGAGGAAAGGGGTTGATTAGTGATCAAGAGCATTTATCCAGATTGCTAATTCTGCATATATCACAAATATCAGCACAGTATTTACACAAGATTGTAATAAACCCGTGTTAAACATTAAGGTAATGATCATTATAGTGAACTGAGGCCTACAACTACAACATCAAGAATAACAATGTGTAGTTAAGGTTTTTCTTATTTTGTTGATAAAATACTGCAAAATTATGCAGCGAATTATAATCGCTATGCTGAAAATGTGATCAAGCGCTCTCGTAAGACAGTGAGAACTGACAGCAGCAGTAAACTAAACCAGTATTTAAAACAACCCTGATCCCTTCTGCAATGTCAGATCAGTATATGCCAGAATTATCAAATAGGATACACTAAAACCAGCTCTGTAATGGTGCTGTCAACAAGTTTACTCATTCTCCCAAAACATAAGCATCAACAGCATTTAGCAAGAGTAATTCCTTACCTGGCGTTTCCTCATTTCGCCGCTGCAATTCAGTCTCAACCTGATCCAAAACTTTTTCCAGTTCATCCAGTATTTTCTTTAGGTATTTTATATTATCATGATCCAGCAGTTTAGACTAAATATAGATACAGGTTAGTGTTTTAATCATTGTACAGAGTTTATACTTTTATCAAAGAAACTTTTACTGAGATACCACAGTGCTTGTTTATAAAATGCAATTATTTTCTCCACATAGCTGAATACCGTTTGGACACTGGTGACAATTCAAGTAACAGAAGAAAAACATTAGAGATGCTAGATATTGAGGTTTGCCTCACCCTGCAGGGTGCTCAACAGCCCAACACTAGCACTGATGTGTACTTTACCTTTGAAGTCAGTGGGACTAATCCAACACTTCAGCACACACTTGAAGTGTGTAGCTGATCTGGGGGACTGCTTCATGCCTTGTAGGGTTAAACCACTGCATGACATTACTGGTAATGACAGGTGAAACAAATGTTTACATCGTGACAGAAAAAATCTGACACTAACAAGCTCATAATAAAGCGGGGGAATACAAAGAGGTTGCTTACTTTAAGGCGCTTCTGTTTTGCTATATAGGCATCTTGAAGGTCTGGATTTTCTTCCGCAAGTTTCTTCAACTCTGATTCTGTGTTACTTATTTGACCTGATGCAAAAAATCCCAAAGGAATTACATTAGATACCCAAACATACCCATTATGCAATCAACACACCAAAGAAATGGCAAGCGGTACTTCAATGAAGCATCATCACGAAGTTAGGATTCAAAATCATGTTCTGCAAAACTTGACTTCTGCATCAATTGACCCCACCACACCTTCTGCTGATCAGTTTGCAATGAACTCTACAAAGTGGTGATCTGACAGGCAAGAAATAGGAATTCTTGTTAATATTTCTCTCTTCTTCAGATAAAACTATTTTGCTGCCCCAAACTGTGCTAAATCCATGAAATTCTACTACAAATACCTTTTTTTACTTCAGTTCCTGGGTTCTGAACACACTTCCCATACTGTGAAAGTGCTGATAGGCCCATACTGAGATTCTCTACAGGTCATGTGCATAATTCCACAACAAAAGCCTAAATACCACTGAATATGGCACCAAGGTGTTTTGAGTTAGCTAAAATGTGACACCAAAATCTGTGATCCCTTTTGGAAATATTCATTACAGAGTATACAGATGTTCTAGAAAAACATTCATTACATGATTTATGGAATTACATGAAAAAATTAATTTTACTGATTTCTACTACATGTGTATAGCCTTTTCTCTCCTTAAAAAGGGATTTTGCTTGAAAATACCATATTTACAGACCTAGAATATCAAAAGATAGTGAACAATGTTATCTTCCAAAAATAAGTATTTCTAGTAATAAACTGAAAACAAAATAATAATTATAGGGCATGAATCACCTCTCACTTGCACTTGATAATTAAGATTAGTTCCAATTGAGTCTTACATATTAAACTAATAAAAATTCTTGCTAAAGAATAATGAACTCACTGTTTTATATAATCTTTGTTTCAACCTGACATGACTAGGAAAGTCATCTTTCAACATAGTATATGAAGAAATTGAATGATGTAATCCCACAACTAAAATCTTATATATGCAATTAATTACTTAATTTGATTTGGTATACATAAACATGATATATAACTGGCTGGTGGCTTATTATATCTAGCACTCTGAAAAAGATCAGCTTTTCAATGCTGAAAACTAAACCATACAGGAGAAGTTTGAACAAGCAAAGGAATTTTTTAGGAACGTCCATAAGCTATTCAAAAAAATGCCTCAAATCAAGAAAGCAGGCTATGCTTTAAGTATAAAAAGAAAATATTCCAGTTTATACAAGCAGTAATTTTAGCTCTACCAATATGAACATGTGTGTAAACTGACAACAATCTATATCAATTAGAAGCTAGAGGGGGATAATACATATGGTCAGCAGAATGCAAGACAACACTGTAAAGTGAACTGTAACAAAAGCACTATTACCATGCAAAAAGAGAAAAACTATCAGTAATGCCTATGAGTAAAGTACAATTGTTCAGTAACAGTTAGCATCCACATTTGGGGAAAACAAAACCAAAAAATACTGCTATAACAAAGTACACTGATATTTTAAAAAAGAAGTACAATGATATAGACAATTTCTTACTTCAGTAAAAAAGATAATGCTAATTATACTTGCTGAAATTACTCATTCTAAATCTCTAGATACTTTTTATAACAAATTTATTTTAAATAAACATTGATCATTGGACCAGCAACACTGATTTCTAAATACTTTGCAATGCTCAAGTTTCCAGCAGACAGGAAGAAAGGATAACTCATGCAACTCTAAGAAAAACTAACTGCCTGACTTCACTTTTGACAATGTAATGGTGTGGCTAATAAGAGAACCTACTTGCCAAAAATTTTAAGGAGGATGATAACAGAGTTTCTTGGAAATACAACTCAAAATAACACAGTATCATCTTTTATGATGTTATGAATTTGGTAATAGTATAGTCACAGTATTTGACTTTCTTCTATGGAGCATTCCAAAGTATCATACTAAAAAATCAACATGATATAAAGCACTGACATTGACAAAAAGAAAAAAAAAAAAAAAAAAAAAAGAGATCTCAGAACATAACTGTAAACAGAGAATCATCATCCAGCTGTGTTCTTGGGATTTGATCCTTGCCCTAGAACTATTTAGTTCTTTCATAATACTTAGAAGGAAAAATAAAAGCATTAATTAAAGTTTGCCATGATACAAAGACTAGAAGAGACATAAATCAAGAAAAAAGGTGGCACAGATACACAATAGTCTGGACTGGTTGATAAACTGGGCCTAAGCAACCAGTTGATGTTTCAACAGAGACCAATGTAAAATATAAACTGAAGATACAGGCCATGTTTCTTGGCTGTAAGGGCTGTAAATTTGCAAGCAATTCTGGATAGACAGACTGTGGTCATGACCAGCTGAACAGGGATTGCCAGTGCTGTTCTGTGGCTGAAAGTAACACTGGAGTCCTTGAACATGCATGCAGTGAAAAACACAAGAATAAAGAATTAAATATTCATCTCCCTACGATACCAAAGTGAACTGAATCTGCTGTCCAGGTCTGGCATACCAGGGAGAAAAAAAAAAAAAAGCAAAAAAAAAAAAGCTATGAACTGAAAGATTGTTTCCTAAGGATTTTTCTGAGTATCACTGAATGTTGTTTAAACTTATTTCTGCAAACTACTGGATTTGAAACAGGAGTTCATTTCAGGAGGTTCTTTGTTATAAAGGGTATCGGGCACCATAATCTACAGTTATTTCCTCTGCCCTTAACATTTTTTTTCATAGGAAATTGGCACGTATATAAAAGTCCATCAGGTAAAATACCAATCCCAAGAAGTCAAAGGACATTTTACCATTCATTCTATCAGACCACCAGTTCATCCTTTATCCTGATTCTATACTGTTGCATCATTTGCACCCAGGATTTGGCTTTAAATTGTGCATTAACAATTACCATTGGTCTGATGAACCCAAGGTACTCACTTCTTTACACTGTTTTTTTTTCTTCCTAACCCCAGTACCAAGCTGACACCAGTCCGCAGACAAAAAGGGCCTGATGATTCTCTTTATATTAACGGACTCTGTTTCATTGAGGCTCATCTGCATTTGTTGCACTTTGAGAGGAAAGCAATTGCTTTTATTTAATAGGTAAACTTATTACAACTTTACAATCACAAAAAAAATAGGGTTTCCTTCAGTGTAGTGGTTTGGTGTGAGCAGTAATAGAGCTGTTCCCTAGAAATTGCTTTATAAGCATGAACAGCAAATCAGAAGATAAAATACTCACAGCTGTCACAGCTGCCATTTTCTGTTATGCACAAAAAGCACATTTTCAATCATTAGGAAAATTAATTCCACAGTCACCTCAAAAATTACGTTTCCTCTTTCCTGTTTTCAAATCATAACAGACTACACAATCAATAAAAAGTATATGCACAAGTTATCAAGGACTGCATCTAAAATTGGATATCTGCGCTCAATATATTCTGCTTAAGGTGCACTGAAGACACGAGGTGAACGTAATGCATCATCCTATCAACTGACAGGTATTCAGAGCTATACCAGTACATACTACGAATTCTGCTGGTAGCATAGGCTGGAATCATGGAGTCCACTGTTAACTCAGGGTGCAGGATGCAGCCGTGCGTGTAGGCATCCATAGGCAAGGAGTCTAAAAGCTCTCTATAGTGTTGTACCCTTGGATAATACATGCTCCCTTCTTCTGGCATTAATCTTGGTACTTCCTCTGCAATAAAAGTTAAAGTTAAGAAAAGTAGAACCACATAATTGACAAAAAGCAGTATTTCCAAAGTTACTTTGGTTATGTCCAACCAGCACAGATAACACAGCCACAGTTAAGAAAGCTCCATTGGTTCTCCACCATAGCTCAACAGTGTTATCACAGCTCAGAGAAACATATATACACATACTTCATTTTAAAACATTTGAATAATTCCAATTATTATGCAGCAACCCAGATAAACATGTATTTAAGAGGCCTTCGAATCCAAAAACTGGATTCAGCATCTATTTTGTACTTGGGCAACAATGGCAGATAACTCTTCAGCCCCCTCACAGCAGGGCACAACTGATGTTCCAGTAAATTGCTACGGCTGAAACATTACTACAGCTGCAATGCATTGGAATCCTACTCAAAGCATGATCAGAAGTATTCTGGCACACCACTGAGTTCTATTCTGCCCTCAATCCACCTGGGCCCTAACTCCTCATTTGGTGAAAACGCCAGCATTAAATACATACTATGTTCACTCAACAATTAAGTTTTCTTCATTCCTTAGAAGTCACTGCGCTAAACCCCTAAAACACAAAATGCTGCCTCTTCACACCTAAAAAAGTACAACTCTGCAGTTCCATCAAAAATTGAGGCCGTCTGTTTTTCAGCAATACAAATTCAAAAGCCTGCACATGATCACTTCTGAGTTTCTTCCTCCTACTTTTTAAATTCTTCACTCCATTTTGGCTCCAAAACCAATTTACTCATTTTACTTCACTTTTCCACCCAAGATTATTCTGGAATTAAGCATCTCTTTTTCCTGCAGGGTAGCAGCACCTGCCCTACCCACGCAGCAGCAGTGGAACTCTCCATCCGATGTCTCGGCAGCCTCACCTCAGGGTTAGCTCAGGGCGGTGCTCCCATTACTGACTTCTCTGCCTTTCCTGAGGGGGTAAGGAGGCAGAGGTAGGTTTTTACTTACAGCTGCCTGTAAAGATGCTGGAAGGCCTTAAATCCATTTTAAAGGAAAGTGATTTTACTCCATACCACCAACTATTAGGGGAGCCCATTTACTTGTGAGACTTTAAACATTTTCGGGTCCTGAACAAACCAATGTGTGGTGTGACAGGGAGCTGACCCCACCACTGCTGTGGGTGCGGGGGCAAGGATTTCACACCAAAACGCCTGTGGGATTACCGTCTACAAACGTTGCTTCAAGGTAGTCGATAATCTGCGTTGCCTCACAAATGATGTTTTCCCCGTGGATCAGGACTGGCACTTCTCCAGAGGAATTTAAGCGCATGAACCACGGTTCGTTGTGCTCGCTCAGCGGCAGGTTTACATCGTGCTCTTCGCACTTCAGGGCTTTTTCGGCTATCGCCAGGCGCACCTGCAACGGCACCGCCGGGTCACCCCAGAGGACGCACTCTCCGGGCACCGCTCGCCACTCTGCCGCCCCGCCCGGCCCCGCCGCGGGTGCAGGCCGCCGCCGCCCTGGCCCCCGCCCGCGGCGGGCAGGCAGGGGCTGCCGGCCCGCCGGGAGGAGGCACTCCGGGGCCTGCCGGCCGCCGCGCCGCGCCCCCGCCGCCCCCCTCACCTTCTGCGAGGAGAAGGACTGCGTCCAGTGGTACAGCACCAGCGGCGCCATGCCCGGCGGCACGGACCGGCGCGGCGGGGAGCGGCGCCGAGCGGAACAGGCGGCCTGCGCGGGCGCGCAGCGGCGGCTGCGCCCGCCCCGCCGCGGCCTGCTCCTGGCAGTGAAAAGAAGGGGGTGTCCGGGGGAGCGGCGGACGCCCCCTTCTTCCTGCTCCCGCAGTGCCCAGAGGACGGCCCTTCCTACCGGGAAACCGCCTGCAAGGCCATCTACAGCATCCCCTAGGGAGGCGCAGAAGATGGATGCGCAGGTAAAAAGGTCACATGGCAGGATTCCCTCTGGTTTTTCTGTGTTTTTTTCCTTTTGAACAAGCACTTCCACTATGAATTTCAGGGACATTGGCATCACGCTCTTGGAAAAAAAAAAAAAGATAAATAAATATTACCAGAAGACAACCTGAATTGGACCCTATGGGTATAAATATTGTTGCAAAATGCACTTCAGTTATAGAAAGAAAAAATAAAGCTTTAGAATAATACACACTTCTTTTGCCCCCACATGTGTTCTTTTAATCTCAAGAGGCAACATTTCTCAATTAGTTTTCTCTAGACAAAATAAGAAAATTGAACAGTGTTGCAGGGTTTTTTCTTCCCTGTGGGAAGTAAGGTCCTGAAAAGCATTTGATAATAAACACTAGCTTCCATCATCAGAGAATGCTTCCTCTGCATCTCACCCTGGAGATAGTTTAGAAGATGCAATTGCTGATAGTACATCATTAGACACTATCTGCTGCATCGGGGAGATAAGCAAACTAAAAAACCATGGTGAGATTACAGAGTCCAGAATACTGTTCTCTTCACCCTGCCTGATCAATGTGCAATAAAGGCAACTACTTGAGGTGAACCTGATAACCCACTCCCACATGCAATTTCTGTGTAGCAGATGAATCCCAGCATTAGTATCCTGATGACCTGAACCTAGTATGTTGAGAGCTACATCCCAATCACAAGTACATTTGCTTTTAAGGGAAATTTTGACTAATGTTAAGCAAGGGAATGGATTTAAGTCACTGAAAAAGATAAGACAATGGACAAATGTTACAAATCAAACAGGAACAAACAAGGAGCCAGCTTTCAGCCCCGCACTGTTCGTGTGTGGACACAAGGGCAGACCTGTGCCTTCCCCAGAGACTACTCCCAGCTAAAGTCACAAACAGAAGTAATTCTCTTCAGAAGGGCAGGCACGATGAGAGGCTTCTCACAAATCCCAGCTGATAGCAGTCAGCATGTTACTGACGGTAAATCCTATGTTTTGGGGAATTTAATTGTAATTCTTCAAGAAGCTGGAGAATGTGCTTAGAACAGAGAATAAGAATGCAGTCAGGGGAATGAGATAAATACATTACAACTGGACTAATTTCTCTCCAAGATATGTATCTAAGGTAAGAGTGCTGGACTACCCTCTCGTGCACTAGGGCTTTAACCTACGCATGGCTGATACATGGGAATTCTCAGAGGCCTCTACCTGGGTTGCTGTGCAGTTCCTCACAGCTAGATATTACAACCTCTAAAGGCAAAGAACTGAGCGTTGGATACCTCATACATTATTTTCTTAAATTTACATGTACTAGACACTCTTTCAGATTTGGGGGATTTTTTTCTTAATTTTGCGCTTGAATCAAAATGTTGTCATTTGGTCAGTTACCTGACAGACCACAGCTCCATTTCCATTCTCTTGTTCAACTAATTAATTTAATATCAAACATGGACTTTTGAGCTTGAGTTACATTTGTTACTTGTTTTAGATGCCTAAGAAAAGCAATGAAATCTTCTAACACAATAAGAAAAAAAGGATCAGTGAGAACCATATTTCCTACTTCAGACCTGTTCAATAACAGATCAGCTGCAATCATACTCGGGTGTTTCTTCATCCTTTAATCTAGTCATCAGTATTGCTATGAAACACCACCAGCATGGCCATGTTTACCGGCCTGGCTGTCCTAACAGCAGCTTCGCTGAAACGGGAGCTCCCCCCAGCCCGACGGGCAGCTGTTCTCCCGGCTGACCACATGAGGCCCCCCTTTTCCAGAAATACGATGCAAAGTACCTTCTCCCTCCAGAGATGCTGGAAAAAAAAAGAGGCTGGTGCCTTTCTCTTCAGGACGAGCATTTATCCAGCCACCTCTGTTTGCTCCCAAGCCCCTCTACCTTCTCATACATGAAGAAAAGCAAGCAAAAGGGCCAGAAAAAGCAAACTGCGTCCTGGAAAACCTTGGTCCAAATGTATTTACATGAAGCTTTACAAAACTGAAATTAGTCTCCGTAAAGGTACTTTATAATGTCTAGATGTCATGAATACAAAAACTGTGCAAGGCACAAAGCCACACAACTGCAAATCTGATCAGCATGGTGACACGTTGCCATTGCAAGCAGACTCCTAGCACTGTCTGATAAACCACTTTTCTTAGCATACTGATATTCTTGCTCTGTTTATCTACAAGGCCTCTCGGACCTTTTTTAGCATCCTGTACATGTTTACAAACATATATATACACACACCCCTCTACAAGCCAGTGGTTTTTTTAATGTGCGTATTTTTACATCATGGAAAGAAAATAACATTTACAGGTATTACTAATAGATAAGCAGCACCAAATCAACTTAATAAACTGATGTATAAATTCAGTCAAAGATCTGGAAATCACTATTCTGACTGTTTTTTTTCCTTCACCAACTCCATGATGTTGTCAGGAAACATTTATGTGTCATATAACTTATTGCTGCAAGTAAAAAATGACAATTTCTTTCTTAGCAGATCAGTTCTTTGTGCATATTGAAAACCAAGTTTGGGGAAATTAATCTTTTGCTTTTTTCTATGCAGCCAGAGTCGTCATAGCTGAAAATTAGCTGAATTGTTTGTATGCATCATTAACAGATGCACTGGTTCAGTTCCAAGTGCAGAACTAGCCTGAGAGTGGTGCAGGAGTTATTACTGATTGAGAAAGCAAGACAGGTTCTATTCTGGACATTCTGACATCAGTAGCTATTGGCTAAATTCCAGTTGCAGACAGTGCACTACTTGCAATGAATGACATGAGTCAAAAAACCCCACAGCATTGAATTCAGATACACAGGTGAGATTTAATATCAACACAGGAACTGTCTTTAATACAACTGATGAATTAGATATGCAATGCTTCAGAAACAGCAAGAGCAAAGTTACATCTTGACAGTCACAGCTGAGACTATCTATGCCCTAATTTATCTGTGTATAAAACCATGGAGGGATGCCAACCTAAGTAATTCTAGATAGCTGATGCATATTCTCAAGAAATATAACTACTGAGTTACCATTTTACATCCAACAAAATCCACCTATTAATAGAACTTATTTAGTCACTTTCAAAGTTACTTATATCATACTAGGTGTTCTTCAGGGATTTCACCACAAAACTGCCAAAATTTTCCCTAAATACCACAGTCCAACCTGTTCTATGCAGGAGTTTCATATGTCAATACTTCATAAATATTGCTTAATAATTTTTCTACATAAAATTATTCTTAGTAGTTTTGTAGTGTCTATTTCAAAATAGTAGTGATTGCATACATTTCTAGTTCTTGAGATACAACAAAAATTGTTATAATTGTTCTAATGCTATAAAAACTTCAATAGTTTTGATGATTTAAATAAATATTCCTGAAATATCAGGCTTTGTAATCAAGCATAGAAATGCATTTAATATATTTACATAAGGTGCACAAAGGACAATTTCTTAGCTATAAACCTTAAAATCTAGGTATTATCATTACAGCTTTATTTAGTCTATCACTCCCTAAGCTTTTATACAAACAACACCTTAAAATTACAAAATCTAATGTATCAGCCAAATTTAAAAGATCTAAACCATGTTTTAATGTACTTGCCCATGTTTGTTGTCTCTGTGCATATGTATAATATGCTGTCTAAGGAACCTGATCATTGCTGAGCTATTAGGAACAATTCTGTATCATCACTTAACATGCTTATCTTCCCTCACATTAACTTAGATGTGTAACTCACAGGAGTAAAAATTCTATTAAAAAGTTCTCCTGGGCTCTACACCTCTGTGCACAATATCCAGGTGATGATTTCTGTACTGGTTTTAATCTAACAGTGATGACATTTTGTTGAGCAAAGACTGCCATCATGTTACCTGTTTGCACGGCACTGTCTAGCACATTCGGGTTTGGCTGAAGATTAAAATTCACATATTACCACAGCACTAACAATGAATGTAAAACATAGTATCTTCCAGCTATTGTCTGTGGCCAAAAAACAAGTGTGCAACTTTGAGCTAGCAAAATAAATTATTTAGATGCTGAAACAGTCCACCAGAATTAGTGGGTGATTTGTACTGACTTCAGTGGGTCATGTATCAGGTCTTAGGCCTGTTCAAATTATACTACAATCATACTGCAATATATAAAAATCCAGCAACTAGGATGACAACCAAGCATAGAAAGTCTTAAGGAAATCTAAGGGGTTAAATACTATTTTGTAAAATGTCCTTTGAATTCTCTTCAAAAGAATGCTTTGAAATATTTTATTTGACTGGAAAATAATTTAAAAAATATCTTTCCTGAAAAAATTATAGAAATCAGATTCTTTCCATCCCTGAAATGAGCCCAAAGTTTAACCATTTAAAAAAAATTCTGAAAATCTTATGTTACGCTTTTTATTGAAAATGTCGTGAAAACTTTTATAAGTTAATTTGTAAATGAGTTTAAGCTAAACATTTGGTCTTTTTCAGCCAACTGCTCACAAAAATAGTTTTTAAATACTTTAAAGGGTTATCTGGTACTTCCAAATATTTTCACTGACAAGTAAAAAAATAGCTGCCACTGAGGAAGAGCCATTACTTTTAACAACATTATTCATTAAGACAACACAAAAACATAGTTCTCATTTAACTTAGGAAATTTTTATTTCTTCAGCCTCAATTCTTGCTGTCTGTTTATTACCATTGTGCAAGCCTGGACTAAAAACCAAACAGTATCAGCCAAAATATTTCAATTAACCTCCTTGAAATCTCACTTCATGACATAGTCAGACATCCATGTTAGATGGAACTACAAAAAAGTGCTTTCAAAAGCTTAGGTCACTCGCTGTTCCAGAGCACCCTGCGCCAGCACCGCAACAGGGGTGAAGACTGTTCTGCCCTGTGCCATCCGTGGGCTCCACGCCACCAAAGGAAAGTCATCAGGGCTGGCTGGGTGAGCTGGCTCATGACTACTTGTGGAGAGGTGAGGGACATAAGCATGCACACAGTATTTTCTCTTCCTGAGTAACATTCTTATTTTCCAATCTAAATCAGGTAAATTATGCACGAGTATTGCGGTGTTTTCTCATATTATAGTATGGCAGAAACACAAAGGAAACTGTAGTGGTCAATTATGATATATCAACTTCTTATATTTACTGAATTTTGAAAGCTGAAGAAATTTTCGTTAAGTTCCATTCATATTATCAAACTAGAATTTTTATTCCTACTATTTCCCAGTGGAGGGCCCTCCATGTGCATGACTTCCAGTACCACCTCTCATTTCTGCACTTGACAAAGTGCGTCTCAGCCTTCCCATTACACAACTTCCACTCTCCCCAGTCAGACATCAGGATACTATTTTGTTAGGCCTTTAGACAGACTTAAATTTCTTCTCCTGTTTTCTCTGATGAAACTGCTACTCCACATTTGATTGATAACTGCTCTTTTTCAGCCCCTTGGCAAGTGTTAATGAAAAAGCACAAAAGAATTGGACTGTTAGTTGATACCAATTAGTAAACTCCAAACTTGAGTCCTGAACCAAAATGATTCCACTTTCATTTATATTATTCTTTCAGTCTGTAGATGAGTCTTATTTCTTAAACATAGTGTAAGACTTCAGTAACCTTAAACGTAGTTTAAGAGTTTAGTAACCAGTATTTGTGTTTCAGGTGTACTCAAGAGCAAGAAATGGCCAACTCGCTTTGTAGACAAAGGTATTTGGTGATTCCCAGGTATTTCCAGAGAAGTTAACTCCAACAAAAGTAATATTAATTTAAGTAACTGAGATTCTTTGACTTCATTGTTACAAACTATCTATGCCACTTAAAACCTTAAATTTTCAACAGCAGAATGTAAACCAGATGGACAAATTCATTATCAAATAGCACACAAACACAATATTCACCTAACTCCTCTTGTAAGCAAGACCCTCATTTGTGAAAGTATAAATAGGACAAGATACAGTTTTGGGCAGCAATAGATCTGGGCACTGAATCGCTGTCTATGTTCTTTTGGCACTAAGTGAAACATGCTGGCATAATTTTTTTCTCAACTGCATAACGTCACTCACGAATAGAGAACAAATACCAGAGCTACTGCTCTGAAAACACACTTCCCTCGTCACGTTTAGCTCAATGAGATTTTCTTAAGAAAAATAGATGTAGTATATTACTGCCAGCTGAAGGCAGGAATACTTGCTTTTTAGCATTTACTGGGTTATCTGACCCAAAAAATAAAAAGGCTATACAGAGAAAGGGATGAATTTAAATCCTGTGTGTGTAACTGATACAAATGAAAGTATGAAGTTGTCACCGTGCCCTGTGCAAGTGCAGGGGAGAATCGAGTACAGCAGGCGATGGTATGTGTCTGAAATAACAAACCCTTTCCACTAACACCCCAGCTAATGCACCGGGTGTGGAGGCAAAGCCAGAAGAGAGAAGCTGCAGAAGCTGAAGCGAGCTTTTCAAATTTTACAGAGATACATAAACTGGCAGGGGGGTGGAGGAAGACACAATGCCTTGTCTTAAATCCTCTAATGTCCTATCAAGTCCAGTAGCCAGAACACAAATGTAGAATTTGACTTGTGTGTTACAGTCCTCAGAGCAAAATACAAACATTAAAATGATACAAAAGCTATTATTAATAGAAGAGTCAGCATGAACAGAACTCTGGGACAAGGAATTGTGAATATCATTTTGGCCCAGAGAGGATAATCGATCTTTTCAAGATGAAGACATTAACAGGGTTTTTTCTTGACTGCATAATTAGAATTTTCCCTCTAACATGCTAGATAGGACACTGCCTATCTAGCAGGGCTATCTTACTTCCTTCAGGGCTATCTTAGTTTATTTCAATATATTGCACAAAGTGAGAAATAACTGGAAAAAACTTTAACCTCAGCCTCTAACTTCACTTTATAATACATTCTAATTCCTGTTTTGACACTGTGTATGATTTAAGACAGTTGAACAAAGCTATTTTTCAGTCCACCTTTCCTCCTCTACAAAAGCTTCACACTTTAGTGGTTCTGAGTCACTGGAAAACATCAGTTAACATGAAAAAGGGAGTCTAACAAGAACACAGTTCATATCTTGGAGCAGTGTTTTAATACTGTGATTAAATTTGTATTCCCCCTAAATTGTGCTTTGTTTGAACTCCCTGGCTTGTGATCCTGTTTCCTCCAATTTTCTTGATGTCAGCTTCTTCACTGCTGGCAGAAGATCCCTCCAAACTGCAGCTGCATTTGTAAATGTTTCATCAAAGGCCCTGTATGTCTGGTAACCAGCAGACCTGGTGGGTGCTACGAATGTGCTCTGGGTCTATCTTGGGGAAGAACAGCATGACCATATTTACTGCCGATGCTATTCTGGGGGCTGTATGACGTGCTTCTCCCCTCTGGCTGAGCAATGCTTGCCCATTTGTCTTTCAACACTCACTCCAAGCATGACAGGATGAAATAAAATAAAATTTACTAGTAGCAAGCTTACTTGCATATTGAAGATTTCCATTTTAACAACTTCATCAGTACACACACATATGCTTATTTCAATAATCATGTTAAACATTTTGTAGTCTAGGTAGATTAGACACTTGGGTTACATTTTTTTAAAAAATTGAACCGTAAGAAGATAAAGTATTACTATATAAAACAACTCAAATTTGTATGGAGGCACAAGCCTATTTGTCACCATAAATTAAATCTTAACTCAGGTTGGTGGTAACACAGTAGCTCCAGCTCTGCACACCACTTCCAAATGCGAACAGCAGCTGTATTTCCCCAAAACTGCGAAAACAGAGGGGGAAAACACTGCATTTCTTGAAGCAATCATGCACACTGGATCACCTCTTCCAAAATCAGACAAGTAGTGTAGGTATACAAGCCAAAACTCAGTAGACAGCAGAATGAGCCAAGCACTCCCAGTGACTGATTAAACTCAACCTAGCACAAGATCCACACTACACTTTGTAACAGAGAGGAGGGAAAAAAAACCCAACAAAATTTCATATTAAAATGACACGCACACTTTTCACACTTCAAATGTTACCATTTTACCAATATTAATATATTTAAACTAAAAAAAAAACCAAACCTAGAAACATGCCACTGACACCATATGGCACAGAAACGATAATTTTTTTTCTTCTCTTAAAACCTATACAAATAAATTTTTAGCACTAAAACTGGAGAATCATGAAGTTGCATAGGGCCCAATTTATTCACTTCTGGATACTGAAATTTTGCATAGGAAAAATCCTGATATCATGAATTTTCAAAAATGGCTGACATTTCTTAAATATTTCATTGGTCTCAATTTTCCAAATATACTGAGCAACTGGCTGTTAAAAAACAAACCTTATTAAAAGTTTGATTAGACAAAAACTACAGTCTCAAACTTGCACAAAACCAAACACATATCCCTTTATACATGAAAAAAAAAACTGCAACCCCCTACTTCTAATTTTACCATGCCATATGACAGAACTGCAGTCCTCCAGCTCTATCACATTTTTTGTTTTAATGACAGAACTTCACCATGAGCAAAAATACCACTTATTTAACAATGGGTGAATTAATTAAATTTTGCAATGTTGTCATATGAAACAAGTGAATTTCAAAATTAATTTTAGTTCTCAAGCCAACTGAAATAAACTTTGTACCTAACATACTGAAATATCATGCAGGTTAATGACATTGTCAAATTTTAAAATTAATAAAATTAATAAACTAATACATGAACTAAGATGATCTCTACCACAGATTTCATGGCACATCTGGTTTTAGGCATACCTGGAAGTGAAAGATTTACATGCCTAGCTGAATATAGTTGACGAGTTGCATCAGCAGGCCCTGAGGGAACTGGCAGATGAAGTGGCAAAGCCACTATCCATCACATTGAGAACTTGTGGCAATCAGGCAAAGTTCCTGCTGACTAGAAAAGGGGAAGCAAAACTCCCATTTTTGAAAAGGGAAAAAAGGAAGACCCAGGAAACTACAGGCCAGTCAGTCTCACCTCTGTGCCCAGCAAGATCATGGAGCAAATCCTCCTGGAAGCCATGATAGTGCACATGGAAAATAAGGAGGTGACTGGTGACAGCCAACATGGCTTCACTAAGGGCAAATCGTGCCTGACAAATTTGGTGGCCTTCTACAATGGGGTTACAGTGTTTGTGAATAAAGGAGGAGCAACTGATATCATCTACCTGGAGTTGTGCAAAGCTTTTGACACTGTCCCACATGACATCCTTGTCTCTACATTGAAGAGACATGGATTTGATGCACGGACCACTTGGTGAATAAGGACTTGGCTGGATGTTCACATTCAAATAGCTGCAGTCAACAGCTTGACACCCAAGTGCCAAGAAGGCAGTGACGAGTGGTGATGTTTAACATCTTTGTTGGTGACACAGACAGTGGGATTGAGTGCAGCCTTGGCAAGTTTGCCAATGACACCAATCTGTGTGATGTGGTCAGTACACTAGAGAGAAGGGATTCCATACAGAGGGACCTTGACAGGCTTGAGAGGTCAGACCATGCAAACCTCATGAAATTCAACAAGGCCAAGTGCAAGGTCCTGCACATAGGTCAAGGCAAACCCATGCACAAAGACAGGCTGGGGAATGAGTGGATTGAGAGCAGCCCTGAGGTGGAGTTGGGGGGGTATTAGTGGATGGAAAACTGACTATGAGACAGCAATGTGCGCTCAGAGCCCAGAAAGCCAATTGTTCTATGATTCTTCTATAAATCAAATACATTTATTATGCATTCAGACATGATGCGTAATAGAAGACAATATAATTGTTTTTCAAACACACTGTATTATTGGAAAGATACACATTTCATGGTTAGAGCAGACATCGTCAGAGAAGGGGTATTTTTATATTATGCATGAAACAGCTTAAATTTCATGTTACATGTTGAATATGCAGTATACTTTGGTTATAAAAACTCAAAAAATGTCTATTTTTTCATAAAGAACCTATTGCAACAAGATTATAAACTTTTACATAAAAGGATTTAACAACTGCAGTTACAGAAGGATGATGCTTAAACATTAGGAAATCTGATTTAGACTACACCTAGCATGAGGTGCTTTCTACTGGAAAATAAAAAGGCTCAGAACCTTCCCAAATCATACAGTTTGGCTTTAGAAAAAAAAATAATGCAAATACTAATTTGTCCAATGTCCGTCTCATACTTGCCAGAAGCACAGATATATATAAAATGTATTTGCATGCAGAGCTGCAAACGCGAATTCATGTGACTTCACCAAAAGGGAGCATAAAAACTGTACTGCGCCTCAGAATACAGAGCACCATCCAAAATTCTGCTTTGGTAGTTATGTCTTCTAAACAGCAGAATCTAATCTTTAAGCTGAAATTTCAGTAGACAAATAGAAAACTATTATGCAATATTGTATTAAGTGTCTTTGCTAAGAAAGCCAGTTTTCAGGATGAAAAATAGGTTCATATTGTAATCCACATGGTGAACAGGTTTCTTCATCATACAAAACAATCATGATACTATGTTACCGCATTCAAAAAAGCCAAGAGAATAGAGGCAAGTCAAGAATAAATGAAATCTCATATCAGCTGAGGGATTTAATTCATTGGTTAAGCTGATTAAGATGCACTAACCCTTGCTATATTTTTTTTCATGTAAAATTAAACATCAGGATATGTTTAGATGTTTAAGTTTCATGTTAGCTGCAGTGAGAACAATTTTTTCTCCCAGGGCAAATATTCCTCAATAAACAGAAGAAACCTAGCAATAAGATGCATTTATCAGCTAAGGCATAATAAGCATCTGTTTGTCTTTTACTGTTTTATCAAAATCAGTTAGAGTAAGCCGTATTATCCTCACCAAAGTTTAAGCAGATTGAGTGAATGTCTTTCTATTAAAGGCCTCTGCAGTGCAGCCTGCTTAGCCCCTTGGTAGCATCCTCTAAAGCTCAGTTCCTTTATTGAGGACTTTGTTAATAAAAAACAAATCTCAAAAGAGACTACATGCTGCATAAAAATATCCACATTAGATTCATCATCAAAGAGCAAAAAGCTCAGCTTTTGCACCTCTGGTAGTATTTGCCTTGTTTTCTCCATCATCATCTGAAAAAAAAAAAACAAAACAAAAACTACCAAGTTTGTACCTAGAACTCATATTTAGAATGACAATGACTTTCCATCCATTTCACAAATGGATTCACTCAGAACAGATTTTTACATTAAGTTAATCAACTATCCAAGGTATAAGCAGCACCAACACTAGTTCATTGGTGAAATGCAACAACTGTTTTGTTCTCCTCCAGCACCCAGAGTGAGTGCTAGTAGCTGTGGCCATCAACATGTCTTTTAAAATTAGAAATATCTAATCGCTACTTTAACATTAACTTATCCCTCTTTAAAGAAAGAAAGAAAGAAAAAAAAAAGGCACTTCAATTTTTATAAGAAGAAAAACCAAAGAAATTCACAAAAAAGACCCTATGTTAAGAAAGAATTAGGTATGAATGCAGACAGACCTCATCCCTATGTCTGATAAAATCTGCCAGATAAAATCAAGGCAGATCATACAGAACTGTAAGGCCCTGGGAGCAGCTGGAGAGGTGCAACCCCTACAGAAGTTGGGATGGGTGCCTTCTCGAGGTGCACTCACTGTTGCAGACTTGGCCTGGTATAAGAACTCTGGTCTCCACCAGAGTCGTGCTGCAGGAGATGGAAACTGCAGAGCAGGAACCGCCTGTCTGATGAAGAAATTCTCTTTTACCAAAACCTCTGTGGAGGTCTGTAATCACTGGTGATGAAATTGCTAACTAATGAAGGAGGATTTTCAATGAATAGGTGGCCTAAAGCATGGCAAAAGGCCTAGATCTCTGGGAAGATGTACGTGGCTCTCAATAGAGGTATTCAGAAAAATGGCAGCTCAGTGAGCAGTGAGTAAGGCTACTGAACTTTTTTCCCCTATAGTATTAAAGCAACATGTAGGAAAATTATTTAACTCCTTCTCTAATTTACATGAAAATTACCAGAGGAATTAAGATCTCGAAGGTATGACATTTCTACAAATTAGAACAAAGTCAGGCAACAAAATGCATATCCAGGCAGGAGGGAGAGATGCTTTGCACATCACTAAAAAACCATGAAACAATCCCAATTCTTACCTGATGTGAGAGCTAATACAAACTCTCCAAACAGTAAGAAAAGCTCCATCAGGCCTTGGACCTCCTCATGCACCTGGAAAATCTGCACAACAGTACGTGCAGGACTTGAGAGCTTTGGGTACTGCTGCTAGTTCTTCAAAGCACAGAACATGGTGAAGATGGGGGACTTCAACAAGAGAGGGACCTGCTGGGAAGGTACTACAGGGCAATTACAGCACCATGTTACAAGGAAAAGTTTTTTTACTCAGCAGTAAATCTAGAATACTTTTCGTTTTAACCAACAGGGGATAAACTGACTGAAAATGAAAGACCGCAGGCAACTTGGTTGAAAGATTATGGGAAAATACTATTTGTAATTCCTATGAAAAAGACAATGGAATTAAAACAAATGAGGTAAACTGTAAAGCTGCCAACTTTTCTGGATGCTTTTCAATTGCATTGTTTGTATAGATGCTCTGCAAACAGAGCAAATGATTCAGCTTCAAGAGCAAAATAAAAATAAAGCATTTTGCTGGATTATTTTTAAACTAGATTGGATCCCTGATCCAAATCACAGCTCACTGAAGAAACAGTTGTGCTGGCAGCATGGACGGCTGGGGGCACAAGAATATCTCAAGCCAGTGTTGGCCAAGACTGCCTTGTAAAAACCACAAACTTAGTTTTGCACTCTGTTAGGTTTTATTTTATTATAAACTCCAAAAAGAGAAATCTGTTTCCTTAAAGAAATAATGTGAAGAACATAAACACAAACTACCTCAATGTGATTGGAAAATAAGATGAGTATCACAAGACAAACTTGACTAAATCTAGAGCTCTTCAATGATCCTGAAACACTAGAAGGAAGTATACGCAAGTAGAAAGTAGGTCAAATTACTAAAGGAAGAATATTAGGGAAGAGTGCAAGTATGTAGGGGCAAAATCAGAAAGGCCAAATCACAGACTGAGACCTGGTTAGGAAGAAACAGAAAGGGAAATGAGACAGCCCCATAGGAGGAGGAGGAGAGTGAAGGGAGGGGCTGTACCACTGCTCAGTCGGGAGGGAAAACTGTCAGATGCACCACTGAAATAAACCAGTACCTTATACACTTTTCAGCCTTCACTGAAAGAGATATTATGTATCCTGACTTCAGCAAAGCTGCTGATGTTAGGTAAAGGTGATCTAGGCAAAATTGTGGTAAGAGAGTACACACTGTTTACAGTTACTGATTATTAATCATTAAGTCCTAACCCTGAAGGATGTATCAAATCTTAAATCTGTACCAAATCCTTTAACATTCAATATGTTCATTAACAACTTTGATCTTGGAAGAGTTTTGTTATTGCATGTGCAAACTGTTAGAAACTAGGAAAGGAACTGCAATACAAGATTAAAATTCAAAATTAATTTAACCCAGAGAAGTAATCTCAAGGGGAAGAGAAAGTGTGCAAGGGAATACCTGCTGAGTGAAACTCAACTTCACTAATATGAAGTGGGAAGCAACTAGCTACACAATACTCTGTGGGAAAGGATTAAGACAACAGCAAATCACACATCGAAGAGGAGTTTTTACACATCATCTTGTTGGTTGGTTTGTTTGTTGGTTGGGTTTGGGTTTTTTTGGGGGGGGGGAGGGGCAGGGGGGAGGGGAAGGAATCGTCACACCATTTATTCCTGGCACCAGTATAAAAGAATAGAATCATCTTGGAGTCACACGGAATTATGCTACTTTAATATTGCACAATATTAGCCAAATAATGTGTTTTGTTTTCAGAATCAGACTTTAACAAATACCTAACATAACTGGAGAAAGTCCAGACAACAGCAACAGTGACAATCACAAACTCTAGGAGGAAATAATGAAAAGATATAGCCTGCTTAGGCTAAAGAAAAGGGCTAAAGTAAGACATGATGAGCCATCTTCACTTACGAATTTGCTGCAAAGAGAAAAGAAATAAACCACTTCCATCTTCCCAGAGGAAGTAGGACTTGAACTGCAGCAGTTTCAGGATTAAGATCACCATTTAGGAAAAACTTGCTAGGGATAAATCTGATTTTGTACATCTTCTCCACCTATATGATGTGGGTGGTAGTTTAGGATAATCATTATGATGTTACACTTCTCCTGAAATCAAGAAATATAAAAGTGAGCACATTTGGAGTTAATATTTTTTAAGTGGATTAAGGTATAGTGATTCACTCATTTTTTCTCTGCAGACATATAAAAAAAAACCAAACAACAACAAAAACCACCCAACAAACCCACAACAAAAACGCTACATGTTGACAAGACCCAGAAACAATATTTCCTATTTTTCCATAATTCATAGGTACTTATAACCATAAAACTATTCCATACCATCATTATAAGATAACCCAATATCTTCATACATTTAAAAAAAAAATATATAATTCCAACACACCGTATCTTACTTGTATGGACAGTTCTGTTGCTGTTAAATCACTTCAGAAATAAAGAAGATCACCATAAATGCTTTTTTTTTTTAAAAAAAAAAAAAAACAACTTCATTTTTATTTAAAATCTAATTCAGTTGCAGAGAACAACGCTGAAAATAGACGTCCTGGTACAGAACATACTCATCTTGTTTTCAAGTTAGAAAAGAATCTGTATTTTTGTTTTTATAAGCTTTATCAGCATTTTTGCAAAGAAAATAATAACAACTGTATTCACTGAGTAAGCATAACATCTCTGGAATTAAATATGCTGTTTTACCGGCTAGGTCCCATCTTCAAGTGCAAGGTAGAACTGACACCAATGCAGCTAGGAAAGTAGTTTGATAACACAATGCTTCTCATATACTATAGCAAATTTTTTTTCAAACAATCCTGTACAATTACTGTTCCATCATTCACAGTAACTTACGTGAATTTACAGTATAGTAAGAAAAAGTGGTATGTTACTGTTCTAGAAGTCAGACAACATAATTTATGTTAAAGTGATACAGACTGATGTTTATAAATGTTCATTTAGACTCAAGGCATAAAAATTAGCATAAAAGTTATGGCTGTTCATATGGAGCCAGGAAAGACCTACTTGCCTTTGAAATTTCTACGCTGTGGCTTTCGTATTACTTTTACTCCTCTGTTTCTGCCTCCCACACAGCAACCCTGTGTGCGAACTCATCCAATACAATGTGTGCAGCTCATGGAGCTCATCAGTTAAGCATCCTGCCTCTGTTCTGCAAAGCACTTGAGAACATTCTTCGGAGCTCTGCTTTATTTGAGCACAGATATCTTGCAGATGTTTAATTTAAAGCTCATGTGTAGTCCCGCTGAAATAAATGGGATTAGTAAAGTACTTAAAGTAATTCCCTGCTGAATCAGGCTTTTAAGGGTAAGAATAAATGTGCCTAATTTTTATTCATGCATCAGATATCTATAGCCTAATAGTTTAAACTCAGCAGTTTTGTATCTAGTTAATATTAAATCTCTGGAGTTTAATATCTTCACCTGCTGCATCTACCATCCCTGCACTAAGCACCTTTTAAAATATAACACCGCAGCACAGTTTTTGCATACATACAGTGTCATTAGGCACTCATGTTTTGCATACATACAGCATCATCAGACCTAGTGCTGTGATGACTTATACAGCAACAGAACTACTCAAGGTAAACTTTCTCTATTTGGCCAATACACATCAAAAACCACACCTTTTTGTAAATGATAAACAAACTGCACCTGGACCTTATACTTTCTGAATATTACACTTCAGAAGAGACCTCTTGTAAGGCAGATTTTAAAAACAGTGGAAGTAATTACATTTATTTTGGTCAAAACAAGTAAACTATTCATCTACCTATAACTGCTTACTTCCTGCATCTGTGGAACTTTAGAACTTTTAACTTGATACTGGGCAGAAGTATCCAAGGAAAAAAAATCTGTGGATCTAAGGCACTTAACACATACATGCTACACATTGTGTATGATCATTACCTACACCCTGATCAGAAGGAAACACAAAGTGGCATGAACCGAAGTTGAGGCTCGTCAATGCAACATCTGGCAGAAGAAAAAAAAAAAAAGAAATCTACAACCTGATCAGCAATGAGACACTTGTGACTTCTTACATCATCAAGACCTGGCTGAGTGATGCTAAGAGTTCTCTGCAAAGCACTTATACCCTCACATCTATCAAAATTTATCCCCTGATGAAAACATAATAAAAGAAGGCTGGCAGTGATGAATTCATCTTGTCATCAAGCGTCAACTTCATTTAAATTGATTACTTCATTTAAATGAATACACCTGGAAATATAAACCACATGCAAAATTGCCATTCATTTTAACATCATTTGCAGGTCACTAAAAAAAAAGCCACTGACGTAGTAACAGAAGAGAATTTATATGATTTCTTCCTAAAATTTTCATCTGGCCCATCCAATCTTGTTGGTTCACTGGGGCTAATATTAAAATGTGTAAAATTTAAATCAGAGGGACAAAACAAAGGACTAACAGGCAGATAGTTATTTCATTAATGCAATGGTACAACATCTTCTAGTGTACAGATGTAAGAACTTTAGGTGGCCCCAATTAGTTACAGGTTTGGGATACAATAATGGACACCAGATCAACAGCATTAGGGATAAAGTCCCTAAAGTGATATCTCCAAGTAACAGTACAGTAACAGATATACGTCAGTAGCGCAATTATGCAGGTCATTTCTACGGCAAATCCAGTTACTCAGTAGTACAATTACTTGGGTGGAAATGACAGCAAATCCAGTAATTCACCAATACTGAGCCAAGCATAATACTCAGGGCAGGCAAGGACTTGCACAACCAGGGTTATCATCCAGGCCGTCAGGCAGCAGAATCCCACAGTCCCTCATCAGACCCACCTCTTCCATTGCTGAGTCACGGAAGCACTGTCTGGACTTGCTAATCAGTCACCCCACCCCACCTCTGCTCCCCTTCGTGCCAGCCCTGTCCCTGGTGTGCACAGGGCACAGAAGTGTCACGTAAGGCAATACTGGTCTTACACCTCTGTTGTGCACAGAGCACCTGGAAACACCATGTAAGGCAATACTAGCCCCACAACAGATAAAACCAATGCTCAGCATCTCCAGTTCAACCACAACAACTCATGTACTGCATAAAAACCTGCTCATAGAATAACGTGCAATTATAAGCAGGGGCCTCAATTACTAGTTGAATTGTACACCAATATCAGCTATAGGCATGCTGACTTCCAACTGGCAGTTCCCCACACCCATATAAACCATTTCACTCTTCTGAAATTCTGTTAAAACACAACAGGACTTTATCTTGTGTCAGACGAAATAGAAAAGAGACACTGACGAGAGTGAAAATAGCAAACTACTCAAAGCACATGTGCCATCATCACTATTGTTTCCCATCTTTTTCTTAAGAAATTCAAGACGTGTAGGGCATAAAACCTGATTGGCTCAAGAAATGCTCAGAAGATACTGAACCGCATCTTCAGCAGTCCCACCTACTGGACCCTTTTCCGACTTCTCCTCCATTCTTGGCAATGGCTTTCCACAAAAGCTCACATGGCAGTGAAGGTCTCAAGTCCTTAACTTCCGTGCACTATACAGCCTTGTCCGAAGAACCATGAAAGACTGCATAATGTCTGTGCTATACAAACAACATTCTTGTCTGGTTTTCTACACTCCAAAACTATGGAACAAAATTCCCAGAGCACCAAGGGTCATCAAAAACTTCCCCGTCTTCTCATGGACAAGGCACAAGCCTTTGATCTTGTCTTTTTCTCTTTGGATGCAATGCATGTGTCCAAACACATGCAGAGTATTCTACCTACACGTGCTCAGGCAGAACTAGAAAATCCCAAAGCCCCTTACTGGAACAGAAACAAGGCTTTATAGTGCACATTTCCTCTGATAAGAGAGGAGACAACAGGGCCATGTATCAGTTATGGCACTCAACTCTCTTCTGGAAAGAACAGATACTTTGGCACTGAACTGTGTGAACATGGCATAAAAATGTACATAGAACAATCGCCTGTGAAGCACAAAACATGAAAATTTATCCAAGTTAAATGGGTATGTTTAGTATAGGCGATATTTTACTTTCATTTAGGTTTAAGTCAAAACTGCTTATAACTAGGTTGAATTTGGCATAAATTTCTGAAGCTTAACTGTTTCAACTTCTCACGGTTTGTGTTCAAATCTTTAATTTGCAATTAAGTTTCTGCTTCTACTCACCGCTATCAATATAGCCACTGCTATTTCCCCACTTTTCCAAATCAGCTGTGTCCAGATAGTACCACTCCTCACAACTGGTAAGTATGATTTATGCTCTGTACAAAATCCCCATTGAAGAGGAACATTTTCTTTGAGAATTTCTTCCAGTCCTGGTCCACAACTGCGTGAGAACAAAAAGCTAAGATGCCCTATGACTACAGCTTTCAATCCCTTCTCCGCTATTCTCTCTGCTATTCCTATGCCTCCGTGTTTCTCCTGTCATTTGCCCTTATATTTTTATCTGATTATCAAGTATCCGGCAAAGGAGTACTTGGCAGGATTTAGAGCCATTCAGTCACCCCACGGCCATGGGGCCGAAGGCACGGTGAGAGGCTCCTTACCGAGCTCCCAGCACCGCTGTCCTTGACGGGCCCTGACACCACTCACCTTCCTGGCGCCCCCCCGTTTCCCCACCCGCGGGACTGCTGCTTCGCCCCTCCGGGGAGGTGGGCTCCGACCACGGTTTGGAAAAGGGACAAAACACAACTCGGGCGTGCCCTGCAGCAGCAACTCGAGATTAAAACTGGTCTTAAAGCTCAGAGAAAGCGAAAACAGAAACTAAAACATCGGCAGGAGCCACTTGGAAGCGCTCTCTTTCCGCCTACTTGTTGCACGTGCTGGCAGGTGCAGCCGCCGCCGCCCGTCCGGGAACACGGGGCAGGGGCAGCGCTGAGCCACGGCCCGGCCGGAGCACGGAGCCGCCCGCCCGCCCGCCGCGGCCGGGCCCCGCCGCCACCCGGGTCCCACACACGCCGCGGGCACCCCGGCGCGGTTTGCGCGCGCCCCGGCCTTACCCCGCCCCGAGACACGCGCGTCCCCGAGCGCTGGGGGACACACGGAGACTCCCCCCGGGGGACGCCCGCCGCGCCCGGGGACCGAGCCCGCCGACGAGCGACGGCGGGCGCAGCCCCCAGCCGGCCCACGGGGCGCGCCCCGGCCCCCCGCGGCGGCGGCGGCCCCGGCCGGGGGCGGTGCCGGTGCCGGGCGGGGGGCGGAGGGGCGGGCAGGGAGGAGCGGGGGGCGGGCGCCGCTTGCCGCCGCGGGGCTGCGGCTGGGCTGGGCGCGGGCGGGCGGCCGGCGGAGTGCTCGCAGTCGCGGGGAGCGCCGGGGCGGGCGGGAAGGGAAGGCAGGGCAGGGCAGGGCAGGAAGGCGGGCGGGAGGCAGGCAGGCGGCGGCGCCGCGCTCGCCCCGCTGCCCTGGATGACGGGCGGCCGGTTCGACTTCGACGATGGCGGCACCTACTGCGGCGGCTGGGAGGACGGGAAAGCCCACGGGCACGGCATCTGCACCGGGCCCAAGGGGCAGGGCGAGTACGCCGGCTCCTGGTCCCACGGCTTCGAGGTGGCGGGCGGCTACACCTGGCCCAGCGGCAACACCTACCAGGGCTACTGGGCGCAGGGCAAGCGCCACGGGCTGGGCGTGGAGACGAAGGGCAGGTGGATGTACCGCGGCGAGTGGTCCCACGGCTTCAAGGGGCGCTACGGGGTGCGGCAGAGCCTCAGCACGCCGGCCCGCTACGAGGGCACCTGGAGCAACGGGCTGCAGGACGGATACGGCGTCGAGACCTACGGGGACGGAGGTGGGCGCCGGCAGGGGGCGCCCCGCGCGCGGCGGCGCCGGGGGGCGGGCGGGGGGGGCGCGCCTGCGTGGGCGCGCGCGCCGCGGGCAGGGCCCCTCCCCCCCAGCCCAGCCGCCGCCCTCACACCGGCCCCGGGCCCGGCGGCCCCGCAGCGCGGCGGGGGCTCCCCGCCCCCCGCTGCCCGCGCCCCCGCGCCGCTCTCGGGCGAGGACGCGTTCCCCGGCGGTCGGCCTCGCCGCCCCGCAGGCCCCGCTGGCGGCCGGGGAGCGCCACAGGTGCCCGGCGCCCGCCCCGCCCCGGGCAGGGCCAGCGGGAACGTCCGCCGCGGGCCGCGCTCGTCGCTTTCTCCCGGACAGCTGGTAGAAATCCCCATTACGACCGCCTGCAGACAGCTTGCCTTTCTCTGCTCAGGCGGCTGCCGGGCTCCCCGCCCGCGATAACGATAGCCGGGGCCGGCCGCGCTTGTCTCGGAGAGAGAGAGAGAGAGCTGGCGAGCTCGCCGCCTCCCTCCCTTGGCACTGTTTTCCTGGCGAAAGGCAAGAACTTCATAAGCGAGCCCTTGTGCCGTGTTACTTTGCTAGCAGGGCAGCTTTATACACTCGGTACGCTCGGCTTGTAAACAGGACGCTGAAGGTAATGAAGTGAGGCGCAACTTCCATAAAATCAATGAAACTTAGGTCCACCCTCACGTCGTAACTCATATTTTATTAAAATACGGTATAGTTAAACACGCTGCTCTAAGTACAGGCTGTGTTGTGAAATTACACAGGCCTGCCTCTCGCACCTTTCACCGCAGAAAAGCAAATGTTCCTAGGGCTGAGCTCCGGTAGGCGGGCAGGGGATTGGGCAGTCTGCCCTCCTCTTCAATCAGGAGCAGTCGAGGAGTCAAGGTTCGGTAAGGTCACTTAGGGCTGGAGCTTATGTGGTCAGTTATGGTTACTGTATCTCTGTCATTTTATGCTCTGCGTGACAAATAAGCCCGATGCTTCTTTAATTCGTTCTTGTCTGCTGTAATGTCACTGGCATCAGTGGAAGTGATGGTTGTGCCACCTGCAGCTTCTGCAGAGTTGCTCTTGGTTTGCTCCATTGTAACGCGAAAAACTGGTCTCAGTTTTAGGAATAGAGAGTTGCTGGGGTTTTTTTGCAGAAATGCTACTCGCTTTAGCTATGAGCAACATGCTTAGGTAACATGCAAGAAATAGAATATACCAAAATCAGAGGTAGTGTTCACATGATGCGACTAAAGGACTAACCCATATATCAGATATCTTGACTGATGCTGTTGCTGGTTTCTTCAAGGAATCTTAGTAAGAGATTTGTGGTCAAACTTTAAGAATCATGTCAGAGAATAGGTATTTTTGTATTAAGCAGAAGTCACCTTTACAGTTGGGGTCCTTTTATTATTTTCCCCATCTGAAATACAAAATGTAATGAGTTGGGGAAGATTAATTTCCTTCAGAAAATTAAATGTACCATGGTTTTTGTACCTTGAACTCTTTTAATCCCCTTGTTTATACATATTTGTAGCTGTCTTAAAATTGGTTCCTGGTGTGGAAAGTTCTGATGCTCAAAGTCAGCCAAAGTATGTGTTTGGGTGTTTAAAAAACAAAAAACCAAAATGTGAAAGAGATCAGAATTTTAGTTTCACGACACAATAGACTTCAATTTTTATTATATTTGTTTTGGGTAGAAAATTAGAAGCTGAAGAACAGCTGAATTTGTGGTGGCCTTTTTTTTATTTCTTTCTTTTTAGAAGATAAATTGCCATTCCAATACATTTTCTACAAGTGATTTTTCTCAGACTAAAGTTCCTTTTATCTTTTTTTTTTCTTTAGGTTTCTTGTGGAATTTTAAAAATCTCAATATAATATTGATACTTGGAGGTAAATTCTCTAAATTTTGAGACTTAGACACCAGAGGAAATCCTTTGTCCAAAACAGTATATGAAGTGTGCAGTTCACACTCCCAAGATTTTTAGCCCTAGTAACCGAGATCTGTTACCATGGCCCCAGTCTTCTACGTGTTGCAGTTCATATGAACAGAGGGTGTGAGGTCCCATTGATTTTCGTGAAAGTACTCCTGAATGAAGCAAAGCAGTACGTCATAGATGTTTGCAGATGTGTTTTTGTTTGCATGCTCTGGGAACAATACCCGTATTTGTACACCAGAAGAATGTCTGAAATGTTTTTACAAGGAAACCAGATTTACATATGTGTCTTTAACATACTGTGAAATATTTGAAGGAAAGCTCTTCCTTTATTATGACCTGAGAATACCAGCATAGGGAAATAACTGTTAAGACTATGCCAACTGCCAGTTTGTTTTCAAACTCGCTAAACACCAGGCCTCTTTGCTGCTATTTTTTTTCTTCTTTTTTTTTTCTTTCCCCAATATGTTGTTTTAAAATGTATTGGTGGTATTAGGAGATGTAGTTGAGAGAGGGAAAAGGAACATAAGCCTTGACAGTGTTCCTCAGGGTTTCTGCGCACAACACTTTGCACGACATGAGTAATATATGTCATGCTGTGTTTAAATGCTTGAAATTGTCACTCAAGTCAAATCTCTGAGGAAAACATCGTGAATTATAAACCATGATCCTCCATTCACTGCATGTGCTTATGCTGGGCCTTCAAGTGGCCTGTCAGGTTGTTCCCTACAACAGTCTAGACTCTGGTGCTTCCTTTAAACTCCCTAGATTTTGTTGAATCTGTGTGAATCTGCAAGCCTACCGGAGCATTTTTTATGGAGGTACTAAGGCCAGATTTGAAACTTCAGTATGTGTAAATTAGTTAGCACCTTACAGTCCTGCCAACAATAGCAATAACAGGCATCGTGCTGTAAGGTTGTGCATTATCATTCCACAGAGGTCAGTGGCAAATGCATCCTAAGCAAAGGTCATCTCTAGTACATATGGTTGTTGATTTCTAAGTAGTCTTCTTTCTAGGTGTGTGCTTATCTCACACTTGAGTCTGAAAAGCACGCAAACATTGTGATGTAACAACTAATTTGTTAAGCCACAGAAGATGTAAGTAAAGGATAAGAGCAAGTGGAGTAGTGAAACAGGTCCTTGGCCTCTCCGTTTTTTCACACAGCATAGTTTAGTATTTTAGCCGCAAGTAGACAATGACATTTACAGCTCTAAGATATACTGAGGTGTTTTTGGGAGGGATGGCACAATGTAACTCTAAGGAGACAGGTTATGAAAGTGTACATTACAGCAAGTTGCCAACAAAAACAAAAGGGAAAAATATACTTTCCAATAGCTCTCAGGCTCTAAATATGGACGCCTTTTCAAGGGAACCAATTAAACACCAGGCGGATGGTCAGTAGAAGTTGTGGCTGAATGCTTCTTCAGTTACAAAAGATACCAAGCCTAGCTTTTGGTAAATTAATGCTGAACAATGTTATTGTTTTATGGCCAAATACAGTTTTAAATTAACTTGGTAGTTACAGTCTTAATTAAAATTTTAACAGTTGACCCTTGCAGGAACTGCTTTGAACAGTTAGCTATAGTATAAGGTGAAGCAGGATAAGGTGTGCTTATTGATACATCATTCATATTTATATCTATATATATAGGTAAATACTGCATACTTTTGTATCTTCATATATGGGAAAAGCTTTTTTATCATGTCTTATGTCATATGCTGTAGTATTTAATTATACTGAAATATTAACATACCTTATCTTGTTCATTTAAAGTTTTCTAAAATTTCTTTTGTTGAAGAAGATGATCCAGTTAAGACTGATATCAGCAGTCAAATTACTGTACAAGTCTCTTGTATCTGCATTCTGGACACTGCCCTCCATATGCCATTAAAATATTTTTCCTTTAAAATGTAAGTTGAAAAATCAAAGAAAATGAGTCTGCTTTCTAGCACTTAGATCAGAAGCCCTTCCCTTAATGGATTTGTAATGATAGAAGAGATAGTTGTTACCTGCAAGACTGCACAAAATTCCAACTGAATATCTTTTGATACTTTCTAAGGACCAATTTAGTATGAGTCTTCCATTTTCTCATTGACTATTTTCTCTTTAGAAGAAGCTGGCATTGGTTTTATTTGCCCAGTAGAAAGAACAATCAGACAAGTGAGTAGGCAGCACATCAATTGTCCTTGTTTTAGTGCCCGTATGGGCAACAGCGACCACTTCCAGTGCTTTCTAGAGAGCAGAGAAAAGCACAAGTCCTAATGAGTTAAGTATTTTTGAGCTTTCCATGTTTATTAATTAAACCAAAATATTGGTAGGAGAAAAGGCTGACCTTGTGTACTTTTATAATATTCCATACTGAAAAAAGTTGATTCTGCTTTGAGTCTGACACTCAAATAGCATAATTATGAGTTGCTGCTGTAATGTAATATTGTGGTATAATCAAAATTAGAATTAGATTTATTATTTTTAAATGAGATTAACTGGTGCAAAATGTTAGACAGATTGTTGTATGTAGCAGTAAGTATATGTAGCCAGATTCTTAGCTCTAGCATATCGTTACGATACTAGGGGGATCCCAGATATAATTATGGACAAAATGTAGTTATTTATGCTCATAAAATATTAATATATTTCTGGGAAACGTCTGTTTAATAAAGAAAAAAATTACAATGTGTTTGTATTTTTGCAGTATTTACGGAATACGTCATACCAGTGCTTTGTGCTCATGTTTCTATTTGTTCTTCTCCATATGCTGAGTTTTTTAAAATAATCATGTTTCTAGATTCAGCACCCTTACAACCAGTGCAGCAGTAGGTATCCAGGATACAGAGAATGAGAAAGAAACTAAGAAAGTTGTTTGTTTGTGTCAGCAGCCATCTGTTAAAAGAAAAACCTTCCACTTGGTAGAATTTTCTACCAATGCAAATAGTTATGTTGTGGAACCTATCTAGTATTTTATAATAAAGAAAGCACACTTGGCAAATTTAATTGCATGTAAACATTGAAATATAACTCAGCAGAAGAGGTAATACAGTAAAGCAGTAATTGATAGATAATTGACACGTATGTGACCAAAATAGTATGCTTACACAGAGGAGATCAAATCTCAGAGCAAATGAATCTGTAAGCTACATCTGAAACTGCAGGTGTTTCACAAATATTTTCACAGAAATTTAGTCAATCACCGAATTTGACATTTGATATTTAGTTCTCTGAAGAATAGTTTTTAATAGGCGCTCCAATTAAAGCAGATCAAAATCGAAGAAAGGTATTTTAAAGATTGCTTATTCATTCCTCTGTAAGAATATTCAGACTCAAAATATCTTTTTTAAAAAAAAAAAAAGAAGCAGCGCTAGGTGGGCGAGAGAGTTAATTTTGAGGAGCTTAAAGCAGTTCAATGGGAATTAGGGTGAAATGAACTTAAAAAGCAAATTATCTTATATTTGCCAGTTGTGGGGTTCCTGGTACCTTCCTTTGGAATATCTGGTACAAATGGCTCTCAGAGACCAGACACTGGAGTACGTATCTGGTCAAAAAGCAAATGCCTTTTGAGAATACATGAAAAAAATCTGCAGTAATAATCTGATAATACTGATTTGTGGCTTAGATACAGTTTTGCATAGATGTCCATGACTTCTCATATCAAATACCATGTTGCTCTTCCTTAGATTGCAGTTTAAAAAAAAAAAAACAAAACCAGTTATGATTGCAACAATGAAATGTGTTTATGATAGAATGGTGTGCAATATTCTGTTTATTACTGCCTTGTCTTACATACTGTAAAACAAATGAAAAGCAAAAAAAGTACTAAAGGATTCATGTTTTTGATGTTTCTGTCACAATGTAATGCAGAATGCAGTGCCATTTTCACAGTACTGGGGATACCAAAGAGTATTGATATCAAGAGTTCATAAAGACTAAAATAATCCCAGGTTTCATTCTTCCATTCAAGTGCATGCAAAAACTTCAAAATATTTAATTTTACACCAGAGGCTTATAACAGTGGATCGGAGGCCCATCTGAAGATCAGACAATTTAGTGGACTGTCAAATATGTCATGACAAGGAGTGATCTGTAGTCACCTTAAACCCAGGATAATGGGACGTTTACTGCTCCTACTTGCTCTTTCTGTGAGCAGCTGGAGGCAAGAGCCATGAGTGTCCGGCTCCCTCTCTCCCCTCCATCCCCGTCTCCCTCCTCAGCTTACTACATATAATGGGACTCTGCTTCTGCTGACCTCTCCACCTTAAAAAAAAATGTTGACAAAGACCTGCTTTAGAAATTTATCTTGACATTTTTTCTCTGGGTAGATCCATTCAAAAAATACTTGCAATTATAGCTACAGTGTTTTAGTTGCCAAAATAAATTACTTCGGCTGGGAAAGTGTAGGATTTGTTAAACAGAAAAATAATTTATAAGAAAAACAAGTAAAGAAGTAGTTATCTGCTGTGTCGTGGACTGTGATTTTTTTTTTTTTTTCTTCATTTTTGTTTACCAGACAGAGCTGACCACATAATATTGCTTGTAGCGTACTGGATGAAGAGTGCTAGGTCTTATACAGCTTCCTAAATTTAATTTCTCCTTATTACTTTAAAAGGTACATACCAGGGGCAATGGACAGGAGGGATGCGACATGGATATGGTGTACGTCAGAGTGTACCCTATGGCATGGCAACTGTGATCCGTTCACCCCTCCGAACGTCTCTAGCTTCTCTTCGAAGTGAGCAGAGCAACGGCACTGTTCTGCATGACGTCACTTCAGACAGTCCAGCTGGAACAAGAGGAGGTTTTGTGCTCAATTTTCACAGTGATCCAGAAGCTATGGGCATTAAGAAAAAAGGAGGCTTGTTCAGAAGAGGATCCCTTCTTGGTAGTATAAAACTTAGAAAATCTGAATCTAGGTCATCGATATCTAGCAAACGGAGCTCTGTCAGGAGTGATGCAGCTATGAGCAGAATTAGTTCTAGTGATGCCAACTCTACAATTAGTTTTGGAGACGGTGACTGTGATTATTGCCCTATGGAAGACCATGTTGATGCCACCACTACAGAAACATATATGGGTGAATGGAAGAATGACAAGCGCAGTGGGTTTGGTATTAGTGAGCGTTCAAATGGTATGAAATATGAAGGAGAATGGCTAAACAACAGGAGGCATGGATATGGATGTACCATGTTTCCAGATGGCACCAAAGAAGAGGGAAAATATAAAAATAACGTTTTGGTCCGTGGAATAAGAAAGCAACTTATACCAATACGAAACACAAAAACTAGAGAAAAGGTGGATAGAGCAATAGAGGGTGCACAGCGAGCAGCTGCCATGGCAAGAACCAAAGTGGAAATTGCAACTTCAAGGTATGTTATTACAAAATATATTTGTTCATCACTGAGTTTTCAGAAAAAAAATTGTGTTACACTGTGTGTGAGCTCTTATTGTTGATTAAAGACTCAAAAAGTGCAGGGGTGTAAATGTTGTCTTTAGTGAGTACTTACCTTTCAGTTTCACATGTGTAACTCCACTGACCATAGTGGCATTACACATAGGAAACCTAGAACTTCTGCTCATTTGTGTAAAGATGTTAATATTGTGTTCCATAATACACTGTGAAAGTAAACTTCCATTCTCATACATTTCTGTTTTCACTCAAGAGCTGCTACATTATGCCTTTAAAACTGTTTGAAATATAAAACCAACAAGGAAACATAGAGAATAGTTTGGGGGATGCGAGGTGAGGGTTGAATATCTTCCCATAAGCATGCTTTAGTTACGCTTAATGTGTTGATTTTTTGGGCAGCATCTGAGACTCACTGAAGTTGCCAGTGTGACACTGAGCATCTTAAGATTCATCTGTCTATCTGAGAGACTGTGATATGAACAGCATAAGAATAATGGTCGAGGCTCTTGTGCTTAGAGGCTGTCGATTCAGTTGCCAGAACAGTATCTGCCAAGACAGTTCTGTAGGAGGACTCCTTCGTTTTTGGAGCATACTTCTGCAGTGTGAATTCATCTGGATCTTATGAATACCACTTCAAATCATGGTGGTTGTCTTCTCCCCCCCCCCTCAAGTTTTCAAGATGGGAGAGAAATATATGGGTATTAATACCAGGGAAAAAATGTCAATTTCACTTTGAATTTCTGACCAACAACAAAGCAGAATTGTTTGAAATGGAATTGTTAAAAATTAAATCAGTATAGACAATTTTAATAGGTTTTACTATTAAGTCTGAGAGCTCTTTAAAAGCTCTTTAATTTTTAATGCCTTCCAGTAAGTGTCTGTGGCAGTTTCTCTGTTGTTGGTTTTAGTTTGTTTCCTCAGGCAGGCTTTTCTTAAAGTATGCTGTGGACCAAAAAAGAGCCCAGAAATGTGCATGAAAGAAAATCTTCATGCTATTTTAGAAAGAGGATGTCACATTACACTTAGAGCTGAACAACTGATTCCTGATTTAGTGTGGTCACTAGTGTGTGCTCAGTGACTATCCTTTTTCTGACAGTCAAAGAATACAGAAAAGACTAAAAACTGCGTAAGTGAGAAAGCTCAAACACGTGGATGGCCCATACCAAAAAACAGTTGAGACACAAACATAAAGAATTTAGCATACTGTTAAAGAATGTTTCTGAGCACTTGTCACCTAAGTAACTAGACATTAGCATATACTCAATTACTTCTATAAATATATGTAAGGCATTATATGACAGCATACCATATTAGCAAAGCAGATCAGTAATAGCTAGCTTTAAGAAATTACTGGATCCCATTCGTGTTCTGTCAGAACATAATACCCCCTAGTTGAGAAAAAATTGAGGTGATGGGATGTGTGGATAGGAGTCGCCATTTTGAGTCCATATAAAGCTATTAAAAAGCTGTAGTCTGAGACCATTAGGTTACAAGGTGCAGTTTACACACTTCTTCTTTAACAAGGAATAACTCTCTGAAGTGTTTTGTTTGCTGTTCCTTCCTTTCAATTTTAGGTGAAGGACAGAGTTCAAATTGCTTCTTTTGAAACAGTCCATGAAAACAATGTTTATTCCTTGAAAAAATGTTTTTGAAAGTGCAACAACAGAAGGCATCGGTTGTGTCTGTGGGCCATTCCTTTGTTTTTTCAGCTGAGAATTTGAAACAGTCCCATGACTACCAGTATGGATAGCAACATTGCAAATTCAGGTTTCCTTTCTTTTAGTAGCCTGGGCACTAACTGGACTGGCACTGAGTCAAAGGCAATGAGACCTGTCACCTCGTCAGGCAACATCAGGTGTAAAGATTATATTGACTTCACTTGTGAGTGCGTGTTGGACTCACCTAGTAAGGATGACATGATCCTTCCCATCTCTCAAGTTTTCAGAACTGCCTTTAGTATCAACGAGTAGGAGCAAGGCCATGGCATTATGTGAACTAAGGGACTGTCATACTGACAGTCAGTGGTGCTGACTGTGTAAGAACCAGATCATCTAGAAGAGCTTTGAGGAAGAAACTTCCACTTCAAACAGCTGCTAAATTCTAGGCTGACCAGATTAGTATGGTTCCAGGATGAAAGAACTTGCTCCTGTCCCACTGAAACTTGAGGACCAGTACTGGTTTGTGACCGCTTTTTTGCCAAACTGATATATTAATAATATATTAATCCTTCAGACAGTGGCATTCCTGCAGTCTTAGGTGAATGTGAGGATGGTGGTCTTGTCCATTTCCTAACAATCACTACTACACAAAAAAGTCCAGGAGGAGTGCCTTTTGCCATTTCTCGAATGTGCATTACAAAGGTGGTTCTGCCCATGTGGCATAACCTCACCACACAGTGGCCTGTAAAACTGTGTTTCAGACCTGACAGATGTCAACAATAGTGTGGGCTTACTGTAGATTTCCATTCCATTAGTGGAAGAACTCGCTAGATAGACCTTTTCTCAACCCAAAAAGCATCAAATATCCAGGTTTCCATTCCAAAGAGCTACAAACCCTGACTTTCAGCTAGATACCTTCCTTTTCAACACAACTTTGAGTTGTATGCTGTTCTTCTTGTATTGTTTATTCCCAAAATGTTTGCTCAGCCAAATGAAACCAGACCATACTCCTTTTCATAGCTCCCTGCTGGTCATGACAGGTTTGGCTGGTGGTTTGACCTGTGACAGATGTCCACACAGTCATCAACAAGACCAACCACTGTTTTGCTTTATATTCCTGATGTCTTTTTATGTCTAAAAGCCCTCCTTAATAATCTGTGTAGTCTTCTTTAACTAAAATGGCAGTTTGATGTACAAAGAAAAATCTCAGAGCTGGGGTAAATAGTGTTTCTCTGAACCTGAATTTACATTGTCTCACCTGACTCAGCCTTTGGGTTTTTGAGGTGTTTGTATTGAGGTGTTTTAGACAGCATTTCTCAAAAGATGTCAGATCACAGAACCATGTGATGTATATGAAAGTTGCTGTATCAGGGAAATAGTTACTGGCCTCTGCTACACAGATATATATCCAAAACAGATTATAAATTAACAGTGAATAAAAATGCTTTTAAAATGATAGTACAGCCAAAGAGTCTCGATTGTGTAGTTTTACTAGCTGTATTTAAGACAAAATATTAAGGCATAAATATAAAAATCCCAGAATTTGAGGAATTTCAGAAAAATGTTCAATAATTTTTCCCTTTTAAAATGTTAAAAGGTTGGTGGTGTTTTTTTAATCATTGTTTTAGGCAGTAATTAGGTCAAATTAGTCTTTAACCCATTTGTGCTAAAAGCAGACAGGTTTACTCTATATGCCCTTTTTAGGTCTTGGTGTCTAAAAGGAAAAGATGCCTTCTAGAAATTTTTAATAAATTCTTTTCTATGTTACTTCAAGCACATATGCAGTGCAGCAAATGCTGGAAGATGTACATTTCGAAGAGCCTTTTGGAAGATGTTTAAAAGCCCCAAATGTCTATTTAACCAAGAGTCAAATAGAAACTTATTTTGAGGATATCAAATACTTCTCACTGTAGGGATTTTGAACCTTTATTCGTCGCTGTCATGTCTTACTCAAAGGAGGTATCCCTCTGCAGTTCAATACGAACTGGAATTAGAGCACTTCTTTCCTAGTATGAAAATCACTTAAGCTCTTATTTAGAGTACCTGTTTAGTCTATTATATTAACTTTGCCTCAATCAATATTTACTATGGTATAAACTGTAACATTTTTTGAATGAATATTCAGAGTTTGAACATAAACTTAGCTTCTAATACTCAGTATCACTGGGTTTTTTTAAATGTATCAGTCCTGTAAGTAAATGTAGCACTGGAAGCAGAAGGAATGATATTTGTTTAGGTACAACCCTGGGTATACCAGATTTTTTGTAGAAAAGTCAATATTATGGGTTCAGAATTGAGCTCTTGGAGCTAGGCATTTTTTGGTTTTCTCCTTTCAGATTTTTTTCTAGCTAATGCTCAACTAGAAATTCTCTTTAAGTCTTGACTTTCTGAGGAAAAAATCTGTGTAAAGACACAGAGGGACAAGATAAAAGTACAGTAAGAAATACTATCAGAAGATAGTGTGTGGAGGAAAAGGGGAAAAGTAATCAAAAGAAAAAATATTTTCATGTTGATATTTTTCTTATACTCCATTGATCTTTCAGGTCATAAAACAAGCAAGTTAAAGAATTGTATTGTCTTATTTTATTCTCTTTTCCACAGAAGCTAAATACTTTTAATTACTCCAAAGTTATGAGTGAGTTTTAAGTAAGGTATACTGTCATAATATGCTGTGAGAATTTTTGACCACCTTAAAAACAGATTTGTAGTGAGTTTTCATTACAGGAACACCTGAGGTTTGGTGAAGGATAATGGTTCCTTTGTGTTAGGCACTGCACAAACAAATTACCCTGTTACCTTATTACCTTGCAGCCTGGGAAAATGGCAGTACCCAACAAACAGAAAGAAACTGGCAAAAGACTGAAAGGACCTAAGATCAAGATAACAGTAAAATTAATATCTTGCAACTAATAACGTAAAGCAGTTCCTTCTCGTTAATTAGCTCTGTGTGCTAAGATAGCGGTGACTCGCAAGCTTCTAGGCAGGAAAACCTTCTAAGGGGAGCGCTGAAAACGGATTAACTAGTGTCTTTTCTGCAGCCATTTCCTTTTCAGAGTAGCTTTTTTGGACAGCTCAATTTTATATTAAACATTTGTGTCCAGCTTCAGCCTTTTTTTTTTTTTTTTTTTTTTTTTTTAGTAGAAACTATTGAAACTCTGGTTGTGATGCTGTGTCATGAGCAGCCTGCTTTGTTCTGTGCAGTTGCGAAGGAGCCTCCAGTTTGTGAAGGGGCCGCAGGAGGAAGGTGCAGGAGGATTGACTTGGTAGCGGTGACCCAGTACAACAA
This sequence comes from Athene noctua, assembly GCF_965140245.1. Taxonomy (NCBI): domain Eukaryota; kingdom Metazoa; phylum Chordata; class Aves; order Strigiformes; family Strigidae; genus Athene; species Athene noctua. The sequence continues at coordinate 35,328,990 of NC_134038.1, forward strand.
TTTTGATTTCATTTGGGAGTCCGCTGCCACACCCTGAACTTTCTTGGGTCCCTGCTCTCCCTTGCTGTCATAGTGGCCTCCTGGAACCAGTAGCTGGCTTGTGAAATGTTCAACACTGAGGATGGTTTAGAGTGGTCTGATTTACCCTGAGGACAGGTCTGGTGCTGCCCCAGTCTGGGCCTGGGTGCTTAGCGTGGGCTTCAAGTAACTGGGCAGCACCTGCTTCTGAGCAGTGCAGCTCTGGTGTCTGCCCTAGGGCACGAGTGTTCACAGTACAGCGTTTAGATAAGAAAACAGTGCTTATATTTTTTCATAACCTTAATTCAGAGTAAGTGAATAATAAGATAAGAAAACAGTGCTTATATTTTTTCATAACCTTAATTCAGAGTAAGTTTTGCTGTGCTGCATTTCGTGGGTTTATGTAGAGTGTGTGGCACAGTCTGGAAGGAGTAATGAACAGTTTAGTAGCCAGTTGCTTTGTTGCGTTCATTGCCGTGTGTGACCAGTGCTCTCAACTTGACCTGAATAAATGTGATTTCTAGGGAGAGCTGGAATTATATCCGTGTGGTAGTATAGTTTGTGTCCACACTAGATGGCAATTGCCAATCATTCCAAACGGCACTAAATTCTGTGCACCACACACAGCTTTTCATGATGGATTTAGCTGACTCTACCAATCTCACTTTACTCTAGAAACTAAACTGGACACTTGCAAGACTAGTGCTTCACATGTCTTTGAGATGCTTTACTTATTATAGCTGAAATATGAACATTGTATTTAGGAACAGGATCCAACAAATACCAAAGGTATTTATATAAGACTGCTTGCTTTAATACGAAGAGCTGCCTTAGGTTGAAAACAAAAACAGTTTTAATCATTTTACTACATAGTCTATTTGAAGATAACAAATAAAATGCTGTGGTAAAACTTAAAATAAGTCTTCAGCTACTACAGATAGTGATTTTAATGTTAATTTTGCATTCTTTAGAGGAAACCATATGTTCCTTGAATGCTGTGGGAGTTATACCACCAACTTCAGTGGGGCACATTTTCACTCAGATTTCACAAACAACTTGTTGGTAAAAGAATATAGTCTTGGACTCTTCCTCTGTTATTTGCTGGGGAATGAATAGTACATCTGTTTGAAATATACAAATAGTATAAACATTGCTACACAGATTTGATTTCTTAATATTTAATGCAGTAAGATTACGTGGCTGAAAATAGGCAAAATTACTCCTGTACTATCCCTCATATGGAAATTAAGAAAGCCTCAACTATTTAACTTTTTCATCAGATTACCTATATCCAAATACACCTACCTACAGCCGTAAGTCTGAACAGGGATTATTTTTTTATTTTTTTTTTTTAAAAGGTGGGTTTGGAGTATAGCAAATCTTACTTTGCATTTGTATTGGACATAGTATTGGTATCCCAGAGTTGCTTTTCTAACTTGTTGGAGATAGCTAATACAAGATTGAAAATATTCTCTGCTTTCAAAACATAAATGAACCAACGCTGTACCACTGTTTTTTAAATAACTATCTAAGAAAGCCTTTTTTTAATAGGCAGACCTTTTTGAAATGTTCAGATAAGGATTTTTTGCCCAGTTTTTAGGAGCTGAATCGTTACAGTGGCATCCCAGCAGGTGTATGTGCAAATGCTAATGATTTTTTTGGATGATACTAAGATACACTAGCAAAAGACTAATTTTTTTTTTTTTTTTGTAGCCAAAGAAGATGAGCTGTTATGCAGATTCTTGCCTTAGTTTTTACACAACATCTCCTTTTTGATCTGTATTACAACAGTTGTTCAAAAGCTAAGCCACAAACAGCATCTGTCTCTGCTGACTTTCAAGAGAGTTTCTGTGATGGAAATAAATCTCCATTTCAAAAACAATCTGGATTGTTTGTACTGCTTAGACACATATGAACCCTAGTGTAAAACTATTGGACTTATGTTACTGACTGTTATAAAAATATTCTCAAACCCCCCCAAAAATTTATATTTCTGCTGTATTTAGTACAACTACATACATATGACTAGTAGCACTACTCAGGGCCTGAATAATTTACTTGGTGTTTTGCTCAGAGATTTAACCAATTAATACAGAATCTTCCCAGTTTCTTTAAATAAATAAGGAAATGTGCTGTCATCTAACTGTAACATTGATGATGAGTATTCTACATTTAGGATGTAGGATGTTTTTTCCAGTGAACATCTACAGCAGAAAAATAGTCATTTAAATGATTTAGTTAATTCCTCCTATGTTGATCTACTTGTGTATTTTCTGAATAATAATTGATCAGTTTTCTGAAAATTGGTGTAGTTCAATGAGTGATGCTGTTCGTTTGAATACTGATTGATCAGTGATACGTAGAATTTCGGTTCATTTTTCTGGCGACTAATACATTTTTTTGTTTTATACATCTAATAGACGTTGGTACATATTTTCATACACTGACTTGCTTGCTTTTGCCTACCTCACCATGATTTTCCTCTTGTATTACTTTATTCTTCCACAAATCTCTGCTCTCATTGTCTAGGGAGGCAGCGGAGGCAGCAGCACAGTCTCTTTGTGGCTAGTATCCAGTTTCTTCTTACTGGCTTGTCTCCCCTCAAGCCCATGTGAATGTTTAACATCTGAAACAATGTATTTATTCTTGTTGTCCTCTTTAGATGTTTTCTCAGTTCTGCTATATAGGTGTAGTCTCCCAAGAGCTTATTTCTGAGGTCACCTGAAAGCCACTTTATTTGTGAAGTTAGGGTTGCACATCACTCTTACACTTGAATTGAACTTCATTTTCCATTTAAGAGTAATCAGTGAGTTTTATGCAGCCCTTCTTCCCAGTTGTCCCTCAAACTTCTTAACACTGACATTCACAAGTTCTGCCACTTAGCTGTTCACACCTTTTCTCCATCCTTTGTGTCTTGGGTTCTCAGCCCTGAGCCTAGCCGCGCACCTTCTCAGTTGGGAAAAAAAAAAAATTAATCTATCCCATTATATTCTGTTTCTGAACTAATTTTTTATTCACTTTAAACATTTCTTCTCTTTTTTTATCTTATTTTCCTCCACTTAGTTTCCAAAGAGTTTCTGGTGAGGAATGCTCCACTTTGGTCCTACTACGTTAAAACCAGGGGTTGGTGGGAAAAGATGGTATTACTGTTTTTGACTCGAAAGCCAGAAATTTCCTTATTAGAATCTGGCTAATATGAAATCAGTTAAATGCGAGTTCTCAGCTCTTTTGTTCTAGGAGTTTAAGAAGACAGACATATATTTCTCTTTTCCCTTACCACTCTGAATCTGGTAGGCTGCTACTAAGTCCTATTTAGTTACCTTGCTGCTGTAATGCAGCACCTCCAGTTTGTGCTTGCCTGAGTTTAGTGGCATATATAAGATGTAGGAGAGGTCATTTTACTGCAGTTTTTACTTTGATTTCTGGTTTGGGGGTGAGTAATTTCAAAGATCTTTCTCTGAATTTTCAGACCACTTCATAAATAAATGTGTTGAATTATGTCAATATTACAGCTACTCAGAAGGACTTAAAATCCAAATGTGGAAACAAGCAGTACTCAAAGATTTCCATTGTAGAGGTGGTCTTTTGGCCAATGTGGACATACATCATGGTTAAAAACTTGATTTCCATAGGGAAAAGAACTAACAGCAAGAATTCTTAGTTATGACTAAGCTGAAGTGACTTCATAGCAACTGGCTCTGTGTGTATATTCAGCCCAAGTTCACTTTTTAAGCTACATCACTTAAAGGAATTTATGATGTCAGTTGTATAAGCATTTTAGGAATACTTTGAAGACAACATATTGCCAAGCAGTAAGATACAAAATGTATTTCAGGAATAATAAGGGAACTCAGAGTTAAGAGTGTGAGTCAGCAGATGCCAGTTTTCGGAATGCTTTGTGCAGATGCAGTGGTAAACCACCTGAAGCATTTAGGTGTTTTTTTCTTATATTTGCTGCCTGGAGTCCCGCTTTTACCTTAACATATCTTGACCAAGGGCTTAATTTTGGTTTTGCTAAAAATGTAGTAATTATGTGCATTCTGGATCATTTGTAAATGTATTACCACTCATAGCATTGTTTTGTGCTTCAGAGAACAGTATGTTTCTGGAAATTACAGATAAGCAACAAAGATAGGAATGGCATCTATCAGTTCTATAAATATCAACAGAATAGATCAGCTGGTGACCTTTTCTGATATTCAAAAATGTTTGATTTGTATGGATTTGTTGAAGAAATAGTTTCTGGTGAAGGGGATTTGCCTTCCTGATGGTGGCTAGATTCCTTGTGCAAAATTAATTCATGTTGGCAGATGTAATGTTGCCAGGCATTCAGAGTTTCTTAATAGTGCAGTATACAAGTAGGAATATTGATTGGGTTATATTCTCAATTGATAATGAATTATCAGAAAAAAATAATACTGAATGTTTTTACAATTCCAAGCGATGCTTGTTAGGGTATGCCATATCAGTAAAGAGTCTGGGGTTTTTCTAATGTGGAGTTTATGCCCATTTCAGAAATAGGTTTTGTTTAAAGACTGAAATGGGACAAATAATAATTACTGTATATTTTTGTATATTTTATATGCTCAAAATTTACATCACCTGCAAAAAACTGTAGTCGTATTACTTGTTCATAAATGAACTTTATAAAAATTATAATTTTATGGACTACTACTTGTTATGAAGAAAAGACAGAGCATTTTCACATCAAAGTCTGTATCTGTGATATGCCAAGATGCAATGCATTTCTGTTAGAGAAACTGCTTATTTAAGCTCTGGAATGAACCTTTATTAGCAGAAGGATTAGAAAAGTGGATAGCATTTAGCTTTTAGCTTTGCTGGGTCTGTGGACAATAAATGGAGAGAGCAATTAGTTACAATTATGGTTCTGAATAAGTTCACCAGGGAGTTTGTGCTAAATAAGATTTGATATATTCATCAAATTTTAGTTGATCAGAATATGCTCTAAATGGCTTTTAACAGTTCACTTATCAGTTTCAACTTCAAGATACAATGGATACTTGATTTAAATTATCTGCTCCTTGCACTTATGATGATCAAAAAGCTGTAGAAGTGGTCTTGAGGTCTGTATAATAGTTAAATTGTGAGTGAACTGCTGACAGATGTACTCCCTGCATAGCATGATGAACTTTGGCTGTGGACCTTAGTGGTGAGTGGACAGTATGAAATAGCTGATATCTCTTTCAAGAAGCTTGGAATACAGTACAAATAGGTAGGCTGTCAGAGATCTCTGACACTTTGTTGTACACCTAGATTTTTGCTGTTTTCCAGCAAGGATAAAGCGAGACTGAAATCCTTTCAATATAGGACATTTTGGACCAGTTTGAAAAATACTTCTGGTGTGGTTTGCCCCTCCTATTCCCATGCTTTCAGTTTAAATATGTTTTGTTCCTTCCAAGGTTAATATGAAGTAGAACATACGGGGAAATTAATAGAAAGATTCTGTTAATATCCCCAATAGAAAGCACTGTAAACCGACTTTTTCTTAGTTTTAATAGTCATATTTTTCTGTGACAGATTTTAAATAGGGTATCGAGAATTTATTACTCAATATAATAAGCATTTAATTAATGCAGCAACAGTGTAGTAAAAAGGAGCTGAAAGAAAAAATAGAAATCTTGAATATTAAAGCTATTATAAAATCATATTAGTATCTCTTTATGGTTGCTCTACTGTCCATTTTCCAAAAAGTACTGAATTTTTTTCAAAACAGTAGAAGTTGCTTCAGGATTCCCATGTAGTATAAACTTCATATGCCACTGAAAAATTGCATACACACTTAATTTTCTATTTGTGTGATTATCTTGAGGTGTCATGAGCTTGTTTTGCATTATGAGATTGCTATTTGAAGCCTTTTTTGTGAAAGTTTTCCTTCTTTGTTTTAGCTTTTCAGTTCAGTTCTTTATGTACGTGTCCTTCCATATCACTGATAAGCCTTGCTCAGGAATGAATAGTTAAGAATAATTTCAGATACTTTCTTTCTTATTTTCTAGAAAATGTAAATTCCTTGTCAGTATCCCCATGTTTGACCCTGTTATTGCTATCAGCGTAATGCATTTTCTTCTCTTCGAAAGAAATGCATTAGATGGATTAGCAAAGCACTAAAAATATCTTTGCTTAACCACCAAATTATATAACCATCTGATTTCTGTTGGCTGCTGGTCACATGCTGTGTTGCATTTTAGAAATCTGCATTTTACAGCACATCAGTTGAAAAAAGTTTTTGGTTTACATCAGATCTTCTTTCAGAGTTTCAGATATATCTTATTTTTTATAATTTTTTCATTCAGAAGGTTAAACCTTTTTTACTGAAAGCTTCTGATAATTATTGTCACTGCAAAACTTGAAAATGCTGCTGCTTTTATACAATATATTCTTTTTTTTCCTTACTCTGAGGCAGTATGTCTGATGTTTTCTTTGGGTTTACTGTTTGTTTTGGGAGGGAGGTATTTTTTAATGAATACTAATTTTGACCTGATCCACTGCTGAGGGCCATGGTGCTTTGAAATAAGATAAGTAATTTTTCTGAAAAGCTCTTTATGTATGCAAGAGCAGATTTGGTCACAATGACCAGTTGTAGAGCTAAGCATCATCTTTTTTCTGCACTTTCTGTATCATTTGAAATAAAGGATTTTCTAGTTAATATATTCCAGAGACCTCTGTAAGGAGAGAGCAAGAGGAAAATTATTAATCTTCCCTTAGATTAATTAAATCTTTGTAATTTCAAGATTTTTCTCTATCTTAAAGTTCTAGAGTGCTTTATCTCTCAGTACTATTCCAGTACTTGACTGTATAAACAGAACTAGTAGTAAGTTGATGCTATATCTCAAATTCTCTTTGCATTGGTGAATGAAGAAGAAAGAGGCTCAATTTAAGCATGTAGATGAAGACTGAAGTGCTCATCAAAAATGTTTGTGATGAGATAACTCTGACTGATGGCTTTTTTTTTATTTCTGTATGGCAAAAAGATCACGTTGTATTCCAATGGAACTCTTGCCTGTGGTCAGGTTCCCCACGATACGGCTGCAAGATTTTGTTTTTTGTGAATCTGACAAGACAAGTCTGCTTGTATCCTAAGGTCAACCAAGTGTCACCTTAGTCTGCAGTTAAATCCTTTCCTGCTGTTTGTTTTTCTATTGTGTAGCTGTAATGAAAAAACAATGCATGAAAAAAGGAAATGATGCCATCTGAGCAATCACTTTGCATGTAAGGGAAAAGACTCTACATATAATCAGCTGGTTAAAGGGCATGAGAACATCCTGAAAGGTAATTGGGCACCTTTTGTAGAAATAATTCGATATATCCCATTAACTTGTTCACTGTTGCTCAGAAACAATGCCTATAGACAGAGGCACAATACTAGGCGTTTTTCCCTTTATTCAGTGCCAAAAAATGCAGTTATCATAGTATACTGCATCATCTTTAAAGCTACTATTGTTTATGTACTACTTCTGGAGGAGTATGTACACAAGGAGTTTAAACTTTCCTCGGCAAGCTTTTTTGTGCTTTCACCCATGATGTTCTTTACAAGTGAGTGGGAGAAGCCTATGCTTTTTTCAGACCCTTCTCAGAGTTCATCTCTGCAGTCATGTGTCTTATAGAGTATGAGTAGAGAGCTGAAGTTGCTACTATTTGTTTCTGATTGAACAACCTACTATTGCTCTTCTATTTTCTCTCACTCCATTCTGTCTGGAATATTTGTCTCCACATGTTTCATCTTATCTCTGGGGCCTGTTCATTATATATGTTTTAAATGACTGAAATAGCGAAACCTAGTCTACTTGTCATTATGCAAGTATTAGCAAATATATGTGTTAATAACAACAGGAGCAATGAGAAGATTATTTCCTGTGGGGTTTTTTTTTAGAACTCTGTTGTTTTGTTTAAATCCAAGAATGTCATCTTCAAAAGCACTGTGCTGGTAAGAATAAACTAGTTTTTTTCACTTGCTCTTTTCCCTGTGACTTACCAGGAAAGAAATCACAAACTTCTAGTCTTCAAGTCTCTAGTTTCTTCTCAAAAGGAAATAATTGATCTCTGCCTGTGGATGTTGGGGTGTATGCAATTGTTGTTAGCCACTAGACAGAATAGTATTGAGGCATTATGGCTTTCTCTTCTGCCTTTCTACTGCTGAAATATGGATTAATTTTTGTGCCAAAGAAAATAGTCACATATTTTTATAATAAAAAAAAAAAAAATTAGATAAGACCATTACGTTGAACTTAGTAAATGAAGCAGTGAGTTCAATCCCAAGAATTTTAAAATGGAAGACCTACATTCTTCAATAGCAAGAACAAGGAAAGATTGGCGTCATTCAGATTTTGGCATTTTAAAGTGGAAGCAGGGTAGTTTCAATGAGGGGGATCCTTGTCATACATAGAAGTGCATTAATATTGTTAATATGAGAAAATTCTTTTCCTATTAAATTGATCTAAAAATTACAATCAGAATAGAGACCATTTTGTGGAACTTTAATATGAAAAGACTCAAATGCTTCCATATTCTTATTTGAAATAACCTGCCCTTTCATGACCCTGAAGGACACCTTAAAATGTACTTTCTTAATCCTAGATGTCAATTATGCAAAAAATTATAATGAGACTGTGGTAGTAATGTAAGGTGCTTGTTTTGCTGCTTTTTATTGTACCTTTAATTCTGAAGGAATGAGCTAACTTTACATACTCTGATCAGCAGCTCATCATTGCTGTTACTTGGCTAATTCTGAGGTGAAGGGAAGCTGGAGAGGAGCATACAGCTTGCTGCTCAGCAGATGAAGGGGAAAAAAGTTGGTCAAGAGTTTTTAAAAAAAATCATCTAACTATTAAAATACTTCCTGTGTTGTTACTCTCTTTAGGAGCAGACAAAGTTTTAATCAAAGAACAGATAAATGGCTTATAGTCCATTTACCCTGTAGCTTTGGAGGATAAAAGTGTGAGCTGAACGTGGGAGGTTTTTAATTTATTCTTCACATAATCCATTGGTGAATTATTCAATGTTGGCCATACTGACAGCAACAGCAAAACTCCCACTGGTTCCAGTGACAGCAGGATACCAGTGATGGAACAGTGTTCTTTGTGAGTTGCATGTTTTGTGGGAGTCACAGGGAAGTTAAAAGGCCAAAGCCAAGACACTAGAAGTTCCCAGCTGGACCATTAAGGGATAATCAAGTACAAAGACAGTCCAGTTACCACTGAAGGAAACCTTCAGGTTCTCAGTATGCTGTATTAGGTGTCCACTCTTCATAATTCCCAGAAAAACTAACATCCTCATCTATTTTACAAATTGCGAAGGAACTAATAGAACTTTCTGGGATTTAGTTCTTTCCGTTAGCAAACAATGAAGCTTCTGTAATGAATCCATGTTACTTTCTGTCTGCTGTTGCTCAGGCTGAAAGCTATGCCATTCTACACAGTGTCCCAAAACCCTCCGAGATTTGGATATTGTCCTCTCAATATGAGCAAGAGTGACAGACAGAATTTATTCTAGAAAGATAGGTCAGCTCTGTTGCTGAGGATATCCATATTTCTAGAAGTTGGGGGGGGGTGTTGCTTTGAAAAGTTTAACTGAAGATGCAGTTTTGTCTTTCATTGCTTTAGTAGAGAATCTGGTGTGTTTTATTGCTTTAGTAGAGAACCTGGTTTCTGGATTTACATATATGTAAGAAAAATTATTAACAGATTACATGGGTTTGCAATGGAAATAGCTGATTATACAGGTTGCTGCTTCTTACTTCATCTTGCAGTGGAGCTGCATTTGTATTGCAGAGGTCCTCGGTGTATTAGTTAACCAGATAAAAGAATCTTCTCAAGCATGATTTTTTTCCTCAGCTTTGCTTGTTTGGCGCATGTTTCTGGAAGGTCATCTAGATCGTGGTGCCAGACTACCCTGGCTAGGTGCATGTGCCACTTACCTAGTGGCAGGGAATGCTAGGAGTCTTACTGCATGTGCGATACGACAGAGGCTTCCAAGGAAAAGAGGGTGCTGGAGCCATTCAGACAGCTGGCTCCAGGCTGTGTTTTTTCCCAAAGGATCTTTAGGAGCCGGCATGGAATGTGCTGTGAAATTCTGGTAGTGACAGCCAGACAGCCTTGTGATAGAGGCAGCAGCTCTGGGAAAGACAGCGATCAGGAGAGGGCTGCTATTACTTCCAGAATAATTCAGTCAGCAGTCTGCCTCTGTGCTGCTCTTCCCCAGGTATTTATTTGTCCAGCCAAGAGCCAGCCCAGGGTTTGGTGAATTGGCCTAGTGAGCTGCGTATTCTCTGAGGCCACAGGCTGGACATTTGTCCAATGGATCTGGTGCACAGCAGAACTTGATTATGTGAGTTTACTTTTCAAGCATGCCTTCAGTGTGACCCTTAAGCAAATTAGTTATGGTGAGGCACCATGCTAGAGATATGTGACCTGGCAATGAGTACTCTGTTAGGTTTCTCTGAGAACAGTGATAGACAGTGAGCATAGAAGCTCAGGTTCTGTCCAAGGCTGTGACCATGCCGCACTTTCACTGTATTGAGGAAAACCATCCTTAATTCTCCCAGCTTCTAGCAGCCGAGGTAGCTATCTCAGGCCCAGGACTCTGCTGATACAACTGCACCACTTCCAGCTCTGGAGTAGACTTGTTCAGTGTTTCATTGTATGTTGTATATATTCTTCAGTCAAGCTTGTGAGCAGAATCTCCATGTGTACAAAGACAAGTAATGCCTAATCTAGCTGGTCTGGTCTAAGGATAAAACCTGATGAATACTGGTATACATCTGCATCAGTGAAGTCTATACAGCCTCTACTAAAAAAGTAGGATATGAACGGGGTGCTTAAGCTAACGTGATTAACGGCATTGTGCAATACAGAGTGAGCTTTAGTAGAATATATTATCATAGTTCCAAAGGAAACTAAGTATGTGACATTCAGTGGACCTCCTGTATTCAAGAGCTGACCTTTTGGCAGAAGCTGTGAAATAATATACAGCAGAATCTTGTTAATTCATGCTAATGACTTGAGACCCATCACTGATTACTTGATTTTACAACTTAGCAAGTAAGTGAAACATGATGACAAAACTTCAGAGAAGCACACTGTAACAGTATGTTCTCTGATAATTTGCCCCGATAGTAGCAGTTTAGCTGTAAATATATTTGCAATATATGAGTTAATGGACAGTAGTATCATTAATGAAAGCAACGATGATTTCGTGAAATGACACTGCAGTACAGCAGCCTATTATTAAATATCTTCAAAGAAACAGGCTGAATCTACTAGTTATGAGAGTGTGAGACCAGTGAAGTGGTCCTAAAGGTAACAGATGTTTTTTTAGCATTAGTAAGAATGTTCTTTTTCATAGAATAAATGTAGCTAAATGTTCTTGGGAGAAAGTTATCCTGACTAGCACAGTTGTAGTATGCAGGTATATATGTAGGCAAAAGGTGTATGAAAAGTTTTATCTTTAGGTCGAATTACTTCTAGAGAGCCAAACTGCTAACTTATGCTCATTCTTGAAACAGTGATTCCCAAACTACAGGCTCATTGAACATCTTCTCATATGTTCCAGTAAATTCCTTAGTCTTCAAAATAGAGAGTAAATATCTCCATTATGAAAAAGTCTACAATTTTTTTATGACCAGGTTTTTTTGGTCTACATTGTGTTTCTACATTAAGTACTATTAAGAATGCGATTTCATTACTGGTGGTGTGTTCTTAAATGAGCAAATAAGACTTTTTTTCAGTATGCCTTAGGAAATGATACTGAGCCATTTAATATTTGTTATGCTTTTAGTAAAAGAAGGAGCTGAAGCCTTTGTGTATTGGAAACATCATACGCACTTCTTACTGTGCATTGGTGTGTCAGCAGAGAAGTCTGACTAAATAAGGCAATGCATGAGTAGAGCTTATCAGCATTTGACAGGAATATAGTCTGCTAACAGCTGATACAGTAGCCCATCTTTTCTGTGCTATCATCAGCTCTCTATGCTGCACAGAGATGTATGTTTATCGTCTGCTCAATTGCTGATTATGCTCAAAACTTAGTCCTTCACCTTTTCAGTTAGTTTATGCCAGAAGTTATACAAGTGAGCTGAAACCCTCAGAAAGCCAAATGTATTTATATTTGTATTTATGTAAAAATGTATGTGGAGTCATCAGCTTCCAAAGCTTAGAGAAGTGTACTGTTGCTTCTGTTTCTTCTCTCACCAAATCATCTAGAGTGATTAAATATTGTTTGATAATATTAAAAAAAAAAAAAACAAAACCCCACAGGATATCTCATGCATATGGGTGCCCTTACAGTACTGTTGTGCACTAAAAAATGCTTGTAAAAAGTGTCCATAACATTATGAAAGCAAGTCCTGAGTGATTTTGCCTTCCTCACTCTGAGGGTCAGATACTGCTCAAATGAGTGGCAAAGCTCCCAGTGACCTTTCTGGGAATAGTGTTATACCTTGCATGTAGGTGCTTTTAAAAAAACCCAGAGTAAAATACTGTTATCATTGTTTCAGTATCGGTTTTCCTGTTAAACCGAGTTTCATTGTCAGATTTTGTACCCATGTTGTGCAAGAGTTTGGGATTTGAAGATTTTATTCATAAAGTTATTAGGTCAATAAGATCTGATGGCAGCTGGCCTGCTACAGAATGTCCCGAAACAGTCAAACTGGTGACCTGCAAAGATTTTTTGATACTGGGAATGAATGTAAATGTCTGAGCATGTATGGCCTTTTTTAAGGGATTTCTGGAAAATTTCAGACATTAAATTCTTATCATTCCTTCTTATGAGGACAAATCAGTGATTGTGGAATCCTTCCTTTTCTTCTGAGTTCAAGTCATTAAACTGCAAGGCCAAGGATGTTGAATTATTGGCAAAAGTTTCTGTTACCCAAAGTGGTAAATACCTTTTACACTGAGTGGGTATTTAATAGCAAAAAATGCCCTTCACTTCTCTGTAGCATGCTTGTCATTTCTTGTTCCTCTTGACTGTCTTTCTCCACTATCATCTCAAGTCAGGGAGGGAGGAAGGCAGGGATGGACAGATAGATGGATGGATAATGTACCTTTTTACTTTTTTAATTTGTTGCCCTGACTTCATTCTTTTCATATGAATCCTTTTACATCTGTCTTGAGCTCAGATGTGTACCCTAAATTGATTTTTTACATATGCAGCTAGAAGTAGTCTTGATAAATTTACAGTTATTCTGTAAATGCAAAGTAGCCATCATCAACTTCTCCACATAATTTGGTGTCCTTCTGCCTTTTCACCATACATTGTATATACTTTCTGCCACCCAGTACTCTACTTTGGCAAGTCAGTGTCTTGCTTATTTAGTCTTCCATATTCCATCATTACTGTCTTCCTGATCTCACAACAGCATTTGTCAGTGTTCACCCTCGCCCCTTGTCCTCTTCTGTACTGGAAGGTAGCTGAGGAATGGAGAGTGCTTGGCATCCTTCTGAGAATATTCAGAAAGTTCAAAGATTGTTATATGGGAACCTCATATTTTGTAAAAGTTGTTCGTTATACTATATGCAAAATTTTACAGAGAAAGACTAAAACTTCTATTAGGGATGAATCTTCTGATTTGGATCAGTCATAGTCCTAGGGAAGCAGAACAGATAAATCTGAAAAAAAAAACCACACAGTGAGGCTTTTTCTTTTGATTTGTTTTCTTTTTTTTTTCCTCCCTAAGCTTAGAAAGAAGAGTCAGGTTTCTTTCCTTCAAAAATTACTTTCCTGTCAATACAAAGAACAAACTTCAATCTGTCGTGGAAAGAATGCTCACCTGTGTACAATCTAACTGGGTATTTGGTGGAGGTTTTAGTTTCTCACTCACCACTTAATGTCACAAAAGAATAAAATACACCAATTCCTGATTGGGAGTGATCCATATTGGCCCTTCAAACACTATTTGCTTTTTCCAAAGCTGGTTGTTTTCAAAGTGACTTTTCATCATACCCGATGCAGTGCTTAAAAAAACAAACCCTGCAATTTTACTTAAGAGATCCACTTCTTCAATTCAGTAGCCTGTCTTAAATGTCCTAATGTGAATTCACAATTCAGTAGCATTGTTGTATGCAATATATTTAATAGAGATATCTTTTTTTCCTCTGAATCCATCTCTGATAATGGTACTGAAAGAATAAGGAGTTGATTGAGATGCTTGCTGTTAGAGCACGTGTGAAGCATTTGTGGCAGATTCGCAGTGTAATGGACTGTTTACCATGCGTGTATGCTCTTGCACATGGCGTTATATCTAACTTCCCTCCAAAATAAGAGCACTTTTACAGAGCAAATAAGGACACATTCATGCTGCCGTTTTGACACTCTTCTGTTGTGCCCAAAATAGAATCAAAGAATACCAGGTTGGAAGGGATCTCAAGGATCATCCGGTCCAACCTTTCTTGGCAAAAGCACCTTGTCCAGCTGAATCTTAAATATGTCCAAAGTTGAGGAATCCACCACTTCCTTGGGGAGGTTATTCCAATGCCTGATTGTTCTCATCGTGAAAAATTTTCCTTGTGTCCAATCAGAATCTCCCCAGGATATACCCATTACCCCTCACCTTTTCCATGTTACTCATTGTAAAAAGGGAATCTCCCATCTTCTTTGTAGCCTTTAAATACTGGGACATGGTGATGAGGTCTCCCCTAAGCCTCTTCTCAAGGCTGAACAAACCCTGTTCCCTCAGTCTTTCCTCACATGGGAGGCTTCCCAGTCCTGTGATCATCTTTGTGGCCCTTCTCTGGACCCACTCCAGCCTGTCTGCATCTTTTTTGTATAGTGGGGACCAAAACTGAACACAGTATTCTAGGCATCACCTGACAAGCACTTAGTGGGATAATGACTTCTTTATCTTTACTGGTGATGCCCTTGTTGATGCAACCCAGCATCCTGTTGGCTTTCTTTGCCACTGCAGCACATTGTTCGCTCATATTGAGCTTGTTGTTCACCAGGATCCCCAGGTCCCTTTCCACAGAGCTACTCCCCAGCCATGTAGATCCCAACCTGTGCAGCACTCCTGGATTATGTTTTCCCAGGTGCAAGATATTACATTTGTCCTTGTTGAACTTCATAATGTTCTTGTTAGCCCACTCTTTCAGCCTATCCGGGTGGCTGCAGGGTGTCTCTCCCTTCCAAAGTGTCCACTTCCCCACTCAGTTGGTATCATTGGCAAACTTCATCAGGATACACTTGATCCCATCGTCCAGATCATGAAGATATTAAACAGCATTGGGCCCACTGTCAATCCCTGGGGCACCCCACTTGTGACAGGTTGCCAGTTTGAACAGGAGCTATTTCCCGCTACCCTCTGGGTGCCTGTCAGCCAGTTCCCCACCCACCACACAGACCTCTTGTCTAGACAGTAATGCATCAGTTTCTTTAGGAGGAGGTTGTGGGAATCCGTATCAAAAGCCTTAGAGGAATCCAGGTAGACAACGCCCACCACTTGCCTCACATCAACTGAGCAGGTTACTTTGTTGTAGGAGGTGATCAGGTTTGTTAAGCACAATTTGCCCTTGATGAATCCGTGCTGGCTTTTCCCAATCAGGTGCTTCATTTGACTTGTGATAGCCCCCAGGAGGATTTGTTCCATAATTTTCCCAGGGACTGAAGTATGACTGATGGACCTATAATTTACTGGATCCTCCTTTAAGCCCTTTGTAGTGAGGATGACAGCCTTCCTCCAGTAAAAGAAAGAGTATCAATGGATAGTGCTCTTGACAGGTTGTGGCACCCTCTCAGCAGCATCTTGGACCTTAGCTCCTGGAAGGCAGCATACCTCTTGTCATTACTTGATGACATTATAGCAGATGACTAACTCTGTTCTAGAATCTGGGTGCAAACCCCCAGTACTGAGCTGGATGCAATATCATACACCTGCACGATCTGCACGGAAAGCAATATGATGTGTCCATAGAGATACAGAAACTGTATAGCCCTGAATTTTAAGTGAAGTGACTATGCTGGAAAGCATGGTAAAGCCATTAAAATTCTTTAGTCATTCAGGGATACTTTATTTCAAGGAATTTTATGAATGAATTTGATCTTTTTAATTTCTGAAAATAAGTTTTTAATACTTTAATGGTTGTAAACATATTAATTATGCAGACTTATAATTTTATATTTTCTGGTTATTTTAAAGATATTGTAGTCTTTATAAATATTTTGTCATGTTGTTCTCACACTGCACAAATTTACTGGCTCTCTAATGAAGGCTGCCTCACTTCAAAAAAAACCCAAACAAACAAACAGAAAAAAAGCAAAAACATGAAGCAAGTTCAGGGCTTTGCAAAACATGCCTTGTAGCACCTGAACAGCTGTTTATATATAACAGCAAGAGTTTGGCAAGCTATATTATTATATTATATACTATTAATTAATTTTATCATAGAAACTAAACCTTAATCAATAATACTTGAACTTTAAAGAATCGCCAGTTCAATAGCTGTCTTTTTAATCACTAAATGAGACAACATGATTAATTTTTGTAGAAGTTTGGTTAATCATCTCTCTGCTGAAGTTTAAGAAAAACATTTTCTTGGTTAGAGGCTGTACTTAGTTACAAATTTTTATCCTGTGTCAACTTTCAGCGCAATCTGTGGAAGATGTGTTTAGCATACATCAAGGACTGATAGAGAAAGAGCTTAACTTTAATGTATTTTAGAGATGTATTCACTCATTTGTATTGAACAGTAACTAAAAAGTAAATGCTTCTGAGAAGGAAGTTTAGACATCTAAGATGATCTACCTGACCCCACCCACACTATCTTATTTTATTTTTAATAATCACTTCATAATTAAATGTAAATGCTTTGGCTAAAAAGCCAAAGTGTATTTGGAAATATCCAAGAATGATTTAATTTTTAAAAAAACCCTAACTCAGTCCCTCTGCTGGGAGGATTAGACTTTGAAAGTTATTGGCAGAGTATGATACCCATAAAAAGAAACAATGGCAGTTGTTAATCGTGGGAAGACATTTTTATGCTGAGATGGAAAACCTAACTTTGCTATGATGAGGCTGTGTTTTCAGCCCCTGATTACATTTATTCTGTACTTTTATGCAGTTCATGCTTATAATGACTTCTAAATTCAAACTTTTCTTAGGTGATTTTAACATTAGTGTTCATTAGCTGTGATTTATCTTTTGGATCATATTATATGTAACAAAGTGATGCCCCACATATGTGGTAGTTCATCCATTCAGAATTTGCTTCATCAGGCTCCAATGTTTACTGCTCATTCTGCAACTCTAGAAGCAGAGAATCTGTGATGTGCAAATGTGACTTAATCTTCCTAAAATCAAACCATTTGAAAGCTTCCATACTAAAATCTATTTATCAATCTATTTTAAAAATAGATTTTTACTTCCAAAACTGTAGTTCATGTTCTTTTATCTTTTGCATAGAACAACTAAAATAAATTTGACAGAAAAGAATCTTTCAACACGTTTATCACCTACTCAGGTACCTTATTGTCTCTGATGAACCTTTCAAGCTAAGTGAATGCAGTTTTCAGGTTGTAAATGTAAATTCTGCTTTTGGGCACCAAAGCATTTCTTATAGATACCCAAGTGCTACTTTGTGTAACTAGGCCTAAGACCTGGAGGTGAATATTTTGCTGCATGTGTTGCAAACTACATCTTCTTGTAAATGAGAGGGACAGGTCCTGAATGTATAGCCTGTGTAACAAAAAGGCTAAGGACTGTTTTCTTTGTGCAAATCTGTACTTTTCTGATGAAATTACTCCAGTTCTGTGGTGATTTGTCCTAATTTTCTCATATAAACAGGCTTAATTTGAAATATGTTTTCTGTTTCTGGTAATGCTGAATTTACCAAAAGGAAGTTCATTGCTTTTGTGATAAAAAGCATAAATTTATGTAAATATTGGCTTCATTGGAGTAGTTCATGTTGCGAGGTGAACCTCCTGGTACTTTTTGTAGGGACTGTGAGGGAAAATTTTTAAGAAACTTGGGTAGTTCTTTTAAATGTGTATGGGAGAGTTCCTCCTAAGAGAAAGACCAATATTCTTCTCTCCTGTGCCATGAAAAGTATGTGAGGTTTGTGAAGGTTGTCTGTAGTATGCTAATACAGAGGGATACTTTTTCTCTCCTATGCTCAAGTTACAATATACTAAGCAAATATTTATTAACAGACCTTTTAGAGGCCGTGCAATGTCAGCAACTGCACTTGACATATCCTGGGTTACTAGGGAGATTAGTTGCTTCCTCCTCCTCTCACAAATACCACCTTAGTCGCCTCATTGTATACCAACAGTACATTCTCTCTTTGCTTCCATCCCCAACGAATAAGCCACAATTAAAGGTACTGATATTTCTGCTGAGTAGGAGCATTAGATTCATAATGTGCTCCTCGGCTCTGTTTCTTTCCCTGTGTCTCTGAGCAAATTTTTAGCACTTAAACAGCTGCAGCACCATCTAGTAATTATGCTTGTGGCTGTGTTAGTTGCTGCTGGGCTTTGCTAAGTGTATGACAAACTATTGCAGGGTTTTTTGCTGCTCTGTCCTGGCATTTCGCACACATGCAACAGTTTCTAATTATTTCTTTTCCATGTTTAATCCAGTGCTTTCTATAATGTAACATTTTTGAGTGACATTTCCTTTATGGAGCCTTACTCCCTCACCTGTCTGCTGTAGTCCTGTCCAGCCTTGGTGGGTGGTAGGTGGCTATTTTGTAAGTTCTCTCTATTGTAGAGGTTTTAAATAACGAAGGGAACTGGGGAGATGCTTGCTTACAGTCCTAAATTTGTTTATTTTGAATGATTTGTTGCATTGTCATTCTGTTTCTGTCACTATTTCTGTTAGCTTATTTGTAGACCCTGGGTAGGATTGGTACTGTGATGTGCACCTGTTCCTCTAAATCTTTCTCCTCTTTTGCATCTTGTCCTTTCATGAAAATGAAGGGTGAGAAGGGGTGAGGGTAAGAAGATCTGCCACAGGAATTTCTCTTTCAGGGTTGTATTTCACTTTCAAGTTTTTACCTTTGTCACTGTAAGATCATGTGCCGAAGTCTTGGCGATGCAAAAGCTAGAAGTTGTTAAGAACATACTCAGGAGAAGGGGTTACCATTCAGCCTGTCTGCAGCTGGCTCCTCAGTGTCCTTGAACAAGAGGGCTTGGGAGTAGGCTGGATGGATTGTCTTGCTGACAGCAGCCCACTCCTCACTCCTGAGGGTTCTCAAACACAGCTGAGAGTGGGCAGGGATTTACTGTATGGAAATAATGCAGACGGGAAACATCAGACGGGATAAGCGTGTATGTTGTGCACCGACTACCTCTGTGTATCCAGTGGACTAGTGAAGTGAGGGGCCACTACTGCCAGGTGCCTTGGTGACATGGTCCCTGCCCTGCCACGATGGGGCATTTAGACACCATTACTCTATGGCAGAGACGGTCACTTAGCAGCTGTAGGAGAAGCATTTTTCTCCACCTTTCCATTCCCTGTCTTCTTGAATATCAAGTGTTGGGCAGTAGGATGTTGCCAGGCCCGAAGGAACCGTGTCTGCATAGGTAGAGGAGGCCCCGCTGCATCCTTTGGCCAGGTGCAGTGCCATGCCTGCCTGCAGCTGGGTTGATCTGCCTGAAAGCAAGAACAGGCTTCCAGCATGGGTGATGTGTGCTTATTCTGGAAGATATCCACTGTCAGCCATATCTATATCTATAGTCTTCTGGATATGAGTGCCATGACAGATAATGACTGACTTGCATGCAGTTTTTGTGTGGCAGCGTGAGCACCGTTGATCTCTTTTCCCCTGGGGTGCAGGGGGAAATGCAGCCATGCTAGGGACACTCATGAGTGCTTTATGTTGTCTCTTTTCTGTAATGTTTTGTTTAGCTTCTGAAAGTGATTAAATCCTCTGTACATGAAAATCCTCTTTATGTTCCTGTCATAGTACTGCTAGCTAGTTGGTTTTTTTTATTATTCTTAAGGCACTTTGATCAGCAGGACTAGTCTGGCACCTCCTTCTTGTATGGAAATTGCTTGAAAAATTCCTTTACCATTTTTCCTGTACTTGGGTGCATCATTTCTGATTCTTTTGAACTGTCTCCGGAGTAATTAACCAGCTCTGCACAGATTTACATTCTCTTGTAACTGAATTTCAAGTTGTGCTCCCTGTGTATCATACATAATGTTAAAAGACTTTTTTACTGGTTTTGGATCATTTTTAGGCATAACTATCATGAATAACTTTCTGTCAAAAGCTCTACTGTTCTGCACACTTCCTCTGAAATCTCTCTTATGCTGGTGATTTACCTAAAATCATTCATTATGTTGCAGCACAATATTTTAAGCACAATGTTGGGAATGTTTCACTGCTCTCAGTTTAGTCACATGTCCTAGATATAGTATGTGGTGCAGTAAAAATTTGCTGGGGAAAAAAAGCGTAAGTGATCTCATATAGTTGTTAGTGCCCCACAGTGTTGCTTTGTCTAGATGCTGCATATTTCTGTTGCAGCATTGGGTTGGGCTTTTTTTAATTGTTTGTCTGTTTGTTTTTCTCCTAAGTTATGTACATTAATGTAAACTCAAGTCACGTTCCCTTCTTTCTTCCTTTCTTTTTGGACCAACTAATTTTACAGTCCTGGCAGCAGAGTGGCCCACCTTCAACCAAAAAGGTGGTTGACAGTTTTGGCAGTTTAAGTTGGTCTCCTGGTATGTAGGTAGTACAGATTCAGACTGGGAACAGGCATCCTCCATTCAGGTTTCACACTTCCCAATTCAGTGTCCTAATTGCCAACAGTCACAAAGGATGTGCAGTACTGTAAATTCTGCCTTTGGCAATGCTGAATACTGACCATAAGCCACTCAGCCATATTTAAATGCATGAATTTAGAGCTTAAATTCTTGAAAAATTTTATGACCTGAAACATTATTATGAAGTCACTTAAGTCCAGATGAGAGAATGTATTTTGAATATGTCTCTGAGCATTTCCTTTAGGCAAGTTTAAGCTTCCTAGTGTTTAACATGCTGCCCAGTACCTAATGTGTACATCAGATTCTCTTCTATTCACTATGAGAGGATCTAAGCATTATTTCTAAGCATTAGGATTTTCACTCCTCATATTTAAACACAGCACTGCTGAGCTTCATAATGGTTTGCTCCTGATCCCCATGTAATGCAAATTGTGAGCAGTTTAAATTTCCCTATTTTACCAAGGCACTTTGAGGATAAAGTGTACGTGCTGTGGAGATGGAGTAGAAGTATCCCTGTAAAATAATGTGTGGGTCGATGAGCTTAGTGCCTGCCTCAAAGGCTGAGTACGCAAAACAGCTAATGAAGACTCCACTGTCATTCAGTTTACTTCAGTGGCTGCTGAACAGTTAGTTCCCTGAGCTCTCTTCATCTTAATGTTTCTGAACAGTATGGACAATACTGAAGATGATTGAAGGAAACTTCAAGGTGATGCAAGTTACAGATGTTGAGGTGTTCTTGTATGCACAGGGAGGAGGAAGAGGGGAAAGCAGACACAGGAAAAACAGTTAAAGTGTATTTTAATAATACACATCCTTTCTATGACACATGACAAATAATACCAAAAAAGATTAGGAAAGCACACTTAATCATATTTTTAAATTAGCCACAGAAGTAATAGATAATGTTGTGTTGATGCATACATAATCATTATTTCTTTTAACCAAAAGATTTATTTTAAAGTAAGTTGATAATACCATTTAGGTTTTAATACATGAATTATGTTGCTGAAAATAAGAAATTTGTATTTTTGATTCATTACCGTGTCACTGGGATATTTTATTTCTCAGCAAGAGAAGCTTTTCCATGATAGGTTATGCTACTAAGGAGGATTTTTAATTTAAAATATCATTATTTTCTATTACTGGCGCTGAATTTCTTGTCATTGCGAATAGGACTAATATATGATGCTGAATCTAATGCTGTAGTGCTAACTAATACTATTTTTTCACTGCATATCTCGCTGAAAGAACAGAATACGTAGCTGAACTTGAGAATTTTGAACTAATACTGTTTACATGTGCAAGTAGGAAGAGATGATGCACCCTTCCCCCTTCATTGTTAAATGGTAAATTGTTGCTATGGTGATCGTTCTTTCCATCTCATCAGCTATAACCTGGTTTTCCACATCAAGTGAATAGCTGCAAGCAAAGCATGATCTTTATTAATTTTTTTATATTCGTTAATATTGCTTTGCTACATAGTTATTGTCTTGGGACTTAATGTCAACATCAAGATGCAGTAAATGTAAGCAAGATAGTTCTAATTTTGTAGTACATTAATCTGTGCACTCATTAAAACAATCGTCATGTAGCTGCCAAGAACTTTAAGTGGATTTCTTAAAGGAATCTTATTTTTAGTGTGTACAGTGGATTTTTTTTCATTATTTGAAAGACTATAAGCTCTTGTAGTAAATATGTCAAAAACTTGGTAAATCTCTGAATAAGATCTCCGTTAAGCAATTTCTTGTTTGTTAGCTAAGGTGATGAAAACGGGATAGTTGTAGTAAAATTTTACAGGACAGCTTTATTTTCTTGCAGTGTAAATCAGTATGCATGGTTCAGATGCAGAGAGGTGCCTGCACTGTGGTGAGAGTAAGCCAGGTGACCTGTTGTAGGGTCACCAAAAGGCAAAACAGATGAATATGTCTGGATGTGGTCCTATGCATATACACAACAGATCTGTGTCAAGAAAAATAACAAAATGAGCATGTGGGCATCAAAATACTGCCCTGTAGCTAGAGATATCCTCTCTCAGCACCACCACAGTGTTTCTCAGGAAATGGACGAGATGTTATGGCAAGCCTTGGAGCCATAGGTGGGACACTGTGGTATAGCACAATAAACATGAATTTTTAAATAACCTCTTTGAACTTAAATTGATGCTTTTAAAATACAGTAGTTGTCTAAACTCATTTATGTGTTGTTCATTACAATCAGTCTTTCCTTTTCATGTAAGGTTTGAAGCATTTAAAGATGTAGCCATATTGTGTCCTGCATTGGTAGACAGCATATGAGCATGTTTCTGATTTTAGTCACGTTCCAGTATATTTAAAAATATTTTTTTTGGTAGCAGACTTTTTCCCCTACATTTCATCTGCATTACTTGTGCCTGCTTTAAATTGTGTGCCATGATTAATAAAGGAGCAAGATCATAGCTGTCTCAAATTAGGTTTTCTATTTATTATCTGTTTTATGGTCCACAAGAGGACCTGTACAATAGAGAAATGTTCTCAAAGACTGTACTCAAGTCTACCATTTCATGTAAAAGCATCCTAATTATCATATATGAAAATGTAAATAAGAATCTTGATTTCTTTGTTAGTAGTCTTTTTGGGTTCTGTGTGTGTAACAGTAGTTTTCATGTCTCAAAATATTCTGCTGCCATAAGCATACTTCTCATTAGATGTTCCTGACCTATATTTTCAGTGAGGGATGTTTTGCTAAATAATGTCAAAGATCATCTCTCAGTAGAGCAATCTCTTAAAGGATATGGTGAGAGTTATGGTACAAACATAAGTGCATTACCTCTGGAGGCAAACTAGGAATTAGATTGATATTTCAGGTAAAAAGGATATCATTGCACATTTTAAGTGTAGAGGAAGGCATCTTGAATTGCTTAGATCTTTTGGAAGTACTTACTGCATGATTACCAAAGGATTAATCCTTTTGGCCAAAACACAGTTCACTGGGTAGCCTGACAGAAAGTACTCCATGAAAGTGAGGACTGCCATAGTTCCTTCTAGCTGCGGAGGGAGAGAAGTAAATTGCTGAGAAAGCATATTGTAATGTTGCCTGAGACAAAACAACTATTACAGTGTTCTTGTAGTATCTGTTTGCTTTGCCTAACTTCTTCAGGTATGGTATTTTAGTTTGCAGATCTGCTCATTTTAGTTTCATGATCTAATGAGACATTGCATAATTTCCCCTCACCAAATCTGTATGATAGTACAAATTGAGCACCTGCAAAAGAATATACCAAACCTTGCAAGGCACACGTTTCAGAATCACAAGAATAGACCACAGAAAGACTTTGTTATCACATACTGATCCTTTTTTGTTGGCAGAGGGCTACAAACAATTCCAGCATTTGGAGCAAAAACTGTTTGTGAAAGAGAAGCAGCTGCTCCATGTTTTATTGTCACATTTTCCTGAGTAACATTTCCTACAAAACCAGAAATAATTCCTCTGAACAAGAGCAGAGTGTCCCAAGGCTCAGTAGTCCCTAATGCCAAAAACATAGTTGAGTAGTCTTTATACTGAGCTCTTTATTTACTCAACCTTCTCACTTCCTTACTTCATTCCTGAAGCCTGTAGTTTCAAATACGTTTTTTAGCCTGCAGTGCAAATAAACCAGTACCAGGAATCGACTGCAAACATGTGACAAGGACCGATCTGAGTGCACGAATGACTGGCAGAGACTGGGGGAAGAGGTGATGGTTCCTTTCAGTTGTGCTCTTCCTCAGATTTAAACATAGCGTTGCTTTACCTGGATTTTTTTGTCTTACACAGCCCCTTGAAGGGATCTGGTGTGTTCCTTTGTTGTATGAGGTTAATCGGGAATTTGATGACCTGGAAAAAATGTATTCAGGCAAAATGCCAGCCAGAGAAGAGAATCCTCTGAACAGTAGGACTGTGCACATGGGATCTGGTATTTCTTCATGTATTATTTCCCTTTATAGTAATTATTTGGGGTTTTTTTAATGCTTCAGTTGCTCTTGTTTCTGAGGCTATTTATATAATACAAAAGTAGTTCAATAAAAAACAAACTCACATTTTCCACGTAAAAGTCCATAAGATAGTTCTTCATTCCACTTGAATGTGTGAAAGTGTGCACAGGTTGCCCTGTTTAATCTTGCTAAATTCTACTTGTTTTCTGGAGCCAGTATTCTGTTTGCCATCCATTAATTTGATTTTAGCTAGTCTAACTTCTCCTTCATGTAGTGGTAAACAGACTTTGTGGCTATGGTATGTAAAAAATAATAATTCTGTTATTTGTGGTGTTGAAACAGATTAGAAAATACAGCTACAACGATGAATGGGTTCTGTAATTTAATTTATTATTTGTGCAAAAATACAAATTAAAAAATAATTTACAGTTTCAATCATCTGAAGTATGAATGTGCTGGGAAGGAGACAGTGTTCCTTCATTACCACTCATATAAGGAAAGATAGACAAAGAAGCTGCCAGAGAATGTCTGTTGTTAGAGATTGAAAGGTATAGCGTAAAAAACAATTTAAGCTAGAAATAATAAATACTGCTTTAAAAACAAAACCAAATAAAAACAGCAAAAAAACCCAACCAAACAAAAAAAACCCCTCTTTCTCTCTGGGTTCCTCTTGACCTGTTCAAAGAACTGAAATTCTGTCTTCTACCCTAAGTGTCCAGGATGTAATGTTTTGTCTGAGTGAATATAGTTCCATCACTGAATTCAGAGACTATCCTTAATGCTTTTCTTGACCTCATCATTCACAAGGAAAAAGACAAAAATGTCCCATATAAAAGATCATATGGGTATCAAGGAATTTTATAAGTTGTTTTGTTTGTTTTTTAGATTTATTGTTAAACTTATCTGAAGATACATTTTTCCTATTTGTAATTTTATTTTCTTCACCTTGACTCAGTTTCTCTACAGATACTCTCAAATACTTTAATTTTTTCTGTCTTTCCACTGTGTAGCAGCTAGCTGCTTTCACAGCTTAATTGCTGCTGAGCATATTTTATTTCCTTATTAACCTGTTTGGCTTCTTGCCTTTTAACATTTCTGTTCTCTGGCATAAGCCTGACACCGTTAAGGGGCAATACCATTGTTCAGGGAATTTAAACAACATGTGCTTTGTTCCTCTTAAGCACTCTGAAAAAATGCCATCTGAAGGATAATAGAGAGGAAAACTCTCAGACCTTTCATAAATATTTTCATGTGAGATTAGTGACACTGTTTCTCTGTCCCACAGCCTTTCATCCCAGCAAATTATGAGAAACATGATTTGCTCCATCTAAAAAGCTTTATAATGAGAAAAAAAAAGTGTTTTCATTAAAAAAAAAAATCTGATTGTAGTAATCAACAGACAACACCAATGTAGAGATTGTTCTCCTTAGCTAAATTACTTCTTAGTTGTGTAAAATTTTATATATATAAAGTATTTTGG
This sequence comes from Athene noctua, assembly GCF_965140245.1. NCBI lineage: Eukaryota > Metazoa > Chordata > Aves > Strigiformes > Strigidae > Athene > Athene noctua. Next base: position 35,355,148 of record NC_134038.1, read on the forward strand.
ATTAATTGTTGAAAATTCTCTCGTGCACTTGCAGCATAACAGTGCCTTTTCCTAGTGTGGTTTGAAAGTGCTTGATGCAGAAGCCGTTTGGCTTTGTGGATTCACTCCAAACTAACTTTTAGATGTTACATGTAAAACAAATCTTATTCTGGAATTGTTTTCATGTGTAGGAAAAGAGAACACTGAAGAGGCTAGATCGATAGCATCAGTACTGTAGTTACCATGAAGAGCACTGGACTGTAGAAATGTTTAGAGATAATATGTTGATATACTTGAAAGGACATTAAGGGAAAGTAGGCATAACCCGCAAAGAAATCTTTTGAGTAAAGTTAGTTGTGACATTGCCAGTACTAAGAGAAAAGTAGTGAAGTTTGCATTTATTATTAGACATTATGCCATATTAATTAAACCAAATAACAGACCTTTTTTCTTTAGTTTACTTTGAGGACTGATGAGTACCAAATAAACAAAAAACCCCTAAAAGATAAAGGTATTTAAGTTTCTGAATTCCAAACTTCACATAGTCAAAGTTTTTAAAGCTTATGTTAGATGTAATTCATATACTTTAATGCAGAGATATTGTAGGAGGAAAAGTAATTAGCTGGAGGTGGACTCTTCTTTGCTTAATTATCCCATCTCCAGCAGGGCTAAATTCAGCTCTGACATACACTGGCAAAAATCTCATTCACACAGAAGCAACATTCAGTTGCAGCACTGCAGTACATTATGCTCCAGTCTCACCAGATGGCATTTCTTCTTCGGATGTGTATACACTTCGGGTAGGTTAGACTAGGGGGTTGTTTTGTCTGTTTTTAATAGCAGCATACTTTCTGGACCTACACTTAATTTAGCCTTTTCACGCTTTCATGGAGGATAGCATGGTTTAAGATGTATAAGGCTTCCATATAGAAGGATAGAGTAGAAGGGACTTCCTTATTTCTCTCACTGTCAGTGAGAGAATGTGGTGGGTATGGAAAATATTTGTTTTCAGCTCAAACATTGCCAAAACTTTCCAGAATATCCAGAATTCTGTCTCTGTCCTGATCTAGTATTCTGTGGTTCAGATACCCCTGCCCAGAGATTCCTAAACTGAGCAGATAAGAGTCTTCATGCTTTAAATTTAGTCCACTTTGCAACTTATGTGCACAGGATAAAGTCAGTGATTCTTCTGCGAGGGAAACTGCATGTTCAGATATTTCATATGCCCATCCTTATCTGCTGGAATGCACAATATGTGAGATTCATGACTGAAACTTTATTTTCTGCAGCAGCTCATGGCTTCATCAGACCTTAAAGTGAGCTCCAGCATTTTTATTGTAAGCAATTAGTGTCCATTCAGTACACCACTGAGCAGACTAATGCCCAACTACCATAGCAAAATGTCACAGAATAATAAAGTTAGCAGTATTCTGATGCTCTTACACCGTGCTAAGATAAAAACTGTAGAATGACAGCACCACTGATCCTCCCAACATGGACCATAGTTACTCCAGTATGGGTCTCAATTTTGATCCCAGTTACAGATACTGAGGTAGAGCCGCTTAAGCAGGTCCATCACTGGTTTTGAGATAGCACTTAGCCTAAATACAAATTGCAGTATCAAGTGCACTTTATATCTATACAGCGTTCCTGGAAGAGGTTTAGTTCTCCCCTCCTCACTGAACTGGGGGTTGTTCCCCTCAGCACAATGGTCTACCCAGCCCCAGTCTATTTGGCATCTTACTGGAGCATCTTGTGTGTGATACACAGTATTGCCTTAGAGTGGCCAATTCAGTTGCCTTCCAGTCAACTATCTCACTTTTTTCAGGCACTGTCTTTTAGATATTGGTCTGCACTAACGAGAGATGAGAATCTTTTTCCTGTCATGATCTGAGCCTTACCATTGAGGAGTGTGTATGTGGAAGAATTGGGTCTCATGGCACATTGTCAATACGTCTGGAGATTCAAAAGACTGAGGCACATGTGGATGGTTAACATCTGAAGTTATGTTATGGCAGCTTCTTAATCACAGAATCATCTAGGTTGGAAAATACCTTGAAGATAATCTAGTCCAACCATTAACCTAACCTAACACTGACTGTTATTCATGCAGGGTCATCTTCCACATTAATGAGTGAGTGCTAAATTCAATGAAAACACTGTAGTGGACACCAGACAAAGATGTGACTAATTTATAGAGAGAGGCAAACCCAACAGCTTGAATATTTTTACAGTGACTACAATTGAGCCTCATAAGGGGTATTAGTTGTACAGAGGGATTCTGTCAAGCAAAAGCACACCTAAGGACAAAGACCCCAGACGACTTGACCTTTCCATGAGGAAACTATGCCTCAGCTTTGCTACAGGTGTTTGGCTGACTGTCAGGTCTTGCTGGCAAGGAATCATCTTTTCATATGGGGTGGGGTGACACCTTGTTCTCATGAGAACAGAGAGCTCAATTTTAGTCAAACAAAAGGGTTCACTGTTAGCCAAGTAGCTTTTAAAAATGGACATATTGGATATCCTGACCATTTATGGCCTGGAGTGTGTAGCTGTGTAACTTCAGGTGCTCTGGACAAAGTGGAACCTTTTTAGAAGTTTATTTATGGTCTTCAGCGTGTAGATTTGGTGTTGTATTCTCACCAAAAGAGCTGGGACCTCTTACCCAGTGTAGTGGGGGACTGACACATCTGCTCTCTTAACACAGACTGTGCAATTGCCAAAGAAATTGTCCCAGCATCACAGAGTCTTATGCCAAATGTTTCTGAGATACTGCCGTGGGAGTCAGCCTTCCTTTTTCTTTGACAGTATTCTTGCTTCTGAGACAACCCCATAGGTTTAACAGGAAAGCAGAGATCTCTTTTTAACCCATGTTAGAAAGTACAACCCTTCAGATTCTATCTTGCCCTGTTCCTTCAAGACTAATTGTTAGGATCTCAGATGGCTGGGTCCTTAAATACAATTTTTTCCTGACCAGCCCATTCAATTTCAATCCTCTATGGCAGAGACAGCTTTTATTTCGTTTCCTTCTCCAAAGATTTTTTTCTCTGTGAAGCCTTTTTCAAACAAAATTGACCTTTTTGCTTCATGTAAGCTCTATAGATGAGATTCCTGCTTTCTTGGCACTGGAAACTGTATTTTCTCAAGGTAGATAAGAAAGGCCATTTATTTCCCATCCTAAAAAAATCGAAAGTTGTCTCCATGCTATCTCACTTGTAGGCTGGTAATACTTGATTTTATCTTATCGTATTTAAAGTATGAGATTGATTCATTGTTTCTGGCATTTCTATGGAACTAATGCAGGACGTACCTGAAATTGTCAATAAAGACTGCTGCATCCTGAACTTTTCCATGATGCTCTCGCTCTGTATAAAATGCATGTTGTGTTTAAAATAAGGAACTCACTTCTGTTATTACCTGGACAGCCAGGTGCTAAGAAAAAAACTGTAGTGCAGTGATTTGTGTTGTGATTTGTATGTTTTCTGTCCAGGTATTACAGAACTGAACACTCCTGCAGTTTCAATTGCTATGCAAACCCATTAAACATGAGAAAATGGTATCATTCTTCTCCCCAGTGATGTCTCTTTTAACAAACTTACAGAGAGGTTGAATTTCTGCACGTATGAACTTGGAGAAAATCCTAGACCTAAGAACTAAAAGCTTTCTTTGTATCTGCCCATTCTGTGGAATTTCACCTTGATTGTCAGGTAGAAATATCTAGTTTCCATGTTGACCCTTCAAAAAGAGGTCCTTTTGTATCCTATTTTCTCAACAACAATTTGAATACTCAGAACAGTACTTTGCTACTAGACAGGTTAGTCATTCAAGAAAAAGAGTGGATTACAAGACTTTACAGCTGGACTCATTTGCACAAGAGTTGGAAAAAGAAACTGTGAAAAGCACATTTCAACTTATGTTGAAGGCCCTCCAGAGAATTCCTTGCTAACTAACCCATTACTGTACTTTAGCAAGTCTTTTCAGCACTGTACTTTGTAGCAAAACTTTATCTCAGCAGGCCTTTCACTGCACATCTGTCTCACAGGAGTGAAAATGTTATTTATTTAATGGGATTACAGAGTAAGTCTCTACTTGTTATCAAGTGACTTCTTTCCAATGAGATACTGTATTCTATATATATTCACTTGCTGTCAGAGCATGCTCGCCTTGGAGCAGCAAGACTGCTACATGGAACAAGCCTTCACATTTTATTAAATATTGTCAGCTAAGCATAATGTGAGGTCAGATTCCATGTTCAGTAGACATACACTTCATTGATAGATACAGATGAAATTCTGACTATCATTTCTTGGGGGAGAGACTTTATTATTGTTATTATTTTGCTAACTAAGTAAAATTAGATAATATTTGAATTACCTTGCACTGATTGTCTTGAATTATCAAATTTTTCAAGGAAACATGTGTTTACTTTCCCTACTCTTCCAGTGGTTCTTCAAGAATATCCTCCATTCCTCCTTTAAGCCCCCCAGCAACATAGGCTTCAGCAGGAGAACTGAGGCAAGACTGAGGCCTTCTCTGTTGCTGACTTTCATGTTTCCTCACAGGATTCATAAAATAAGGTACATATTCAGGTGAAGGTAAATCTGTATGGACTTTAGGGAAGATCATCATATCTTGATATGCAACCTGAAAAAATAAGTTGGTGTTGGTGTTGTTTAGCCCAGAAAAGAGAAGGCTCTAGGTAGACCTTACAGTAACCTTCCAGTACTTAAAGGAGGCCTACAGGAAAGATGGCAAGGGACTCTTTATCAGTGTAGTGATAGGATGAGGGGTAATGGTTTTAAACAGAGAGTAGATTTACATTAGATATTAGGAAGAAATTCTCTACTGTGAGAGTGGTGAGATGCTGGAACAGGTGGCCCAAAGAAGTTTTGGATGACCCCTCCCTGGAAGTGTTCAAGGCCTGGTTGGACGGGGCTTTGAGCAACCTGATCAAAGATGTGAAAGATGTCCCTGTTCATATCAGGGGGGTTGGAACTGGATGATCTTTAAGGTCCCTTCCAACCCAAACCATCCTGTGATTCTAAAATAATTCGTCCAGCCCACAGGCTTGTTCCAGGACACTGCCTCTCCTAGGATGTATCCCTGCCATGGTACATGCCTTTTACATGGTGAGGGTCCTTTAATGTCCTCAGGAAAAATAGCAGGCAAAAATATTTTCCTGTCACTTGCAGGTGTTCAGAACCATGCAGTTGCCACTGGCTGCCAGCAACGTAAATTGCTGCTGTAGTAGCAGCAGTTACTCCTATCATGTTATCGAGGACATGAAGAGTGCAGAACTTGGTCAGGTATGTATGTAGTAACGTCCAGCACATCTGGAAAATACTTCGTGTGTGTACAGCACCATCATTCAGTGCAGGCAGAGCAGATCCAATGCTTTGGGCAAGCTATGGTAGCCCTGCTATGCGAAAGGGAAAGTATTCAGCATGTGGGTCTTCTCTGATACTGGTAAAAGCTGAGAGATCTGCAGTTTAGGAAGGTAACTTATTGAAGATACTTTACTAGGAGAGTAATTTTTGAGGTTCATGAATTGCCTGCCTATCAGGGCATCAGATTTCAAGATTGGGCCTTAGTAGGAACAGCTTTTTGGTGGGAGAGGGAGTGCATGATATTGCTTAATAGGAGATTCTTGTCTTTAACAGCTGTTTCAGTGTCACAGTCATGATGGTCCGTAAAACCCATCAACTTTTAGATAGAACTGGAAAGTCTAATAAATCTGTGTTTGTGTGAAGAGAGGACAACAAGACATTAGGACTGATTATTTTGGGACTTACTCCCTCCATGGCATGCAGTAGTATTTACACTAAAATTCTGCTATTAGTGACTCAGAAAAGAGAATGCTTGCTTTCTCAAAGAGTCTAGGAGTGAATGTCAGGGCTCCCAGACAAGGACTGTAGTAAGGAAAATAAAGGAGCAAATAGACCATGACTTGCTCTGTTCAGAGGGTCTCAAAACATCAGACTTCATGAGTCTGCAATAATTGTTACTCTCACAAGTGGTTACTGCTAAATATGTAAGAATACAACAATGAATCTTCAACCTTACCGTAAAGATCTGCATGACTTCAGCTGAACAAAGCAGCCAAGGACCTTTCTAAGCAGGAACAAATAGGCTGCTGTGAACATTCTTTCAGCAGTCTCTGGATGCCACAAAAGTCTTTTGGGCCTCTAGGCAAGATCATCAGCCCTGTGGGAACCAGCAGAGAGAAACATTCTTGGCTTTTCAGTTTTTCTGGTAGCTGATAGGACATGCTGGTTGTTTATTCAAATTGTGTGTTGATGGCAGTGTTGTAGGTAGCTACAGAGGGTAAATATATACATACAAGTTTATTGGGGGGGGCATGTATATAAGAGAGGATTATTTAAAAGCTGTCAGTTGTGTTTGTCATAAACCCAGGTTTTGCATTCCTTCATGCTAGAGATAACAAAACCTGTGAAATAGCTGTCACCTGCTCTATATCTGAAATGATCTGACATTATTTTCAATCTGCAGTGCTCTTCAGTTAAGAGGAATTGCATGTTTACAGGTGGAAGCATCATCAAAGTCTTCCTTTACTTGTTTATATTGTTCAGTCTCTTGATGTTTAATGTATAATACGAGCAACTCGATTCATATCTGCCAGCCTGGAGAAAAGTCAAATCACATACACTTGAGCACTTGTCTTCCATGGAGAGCTTAGGCCTTTTGCTAATTAAGCTCTTCAGATATAATCTATCTGTGTTTTCTGCTATTCAACTATTTCTGTGAATTTTTTTTAACAGCTATCTTTAAACGTGTCAGAGAATTTGTAACAACTGAAAATGGAAGAACTAATCCCAGAATGGTTTGCTAGATGTTTTTCTATCAGTACTATTTTTCTAGACATCTGACACCTGATCAGGGAACAGAAATGTACCATTCAAAGAGAGATAAGCCCAATTCAGTTTTGGCTGTCAGACTGCTAAAGACACAAAGATTAAATTTAAACACATACAGTTAATGCCTTTAAAAGGATGAAAATACTGCAGTTTTGTTTCCCCACTAGATTTTAATGCCCAAAGATATTAAAACGAATGTAAAAAAAAAAAATAATGCTGCCACAGATTATTTGAATTCATGTCAGTGTTTGTAATTTAAAATGCTTAATTGCACCACATTCTTTTTTAGTTATAAATACATAAATTGCACTATTATATCTCATGAAGAATTATTTTGTTTGCCATTATCCTCTAGACACTTTTTCAAGCCTCCCCAAAACTCTTTCAGATTAAAACTTTATTCCATGGTCAATGTATCCTTTCTGTTCTCATTTGTTATGAAGATTTCAATTCCATGTTATTATTATTTAGAGAAAATGGCAGAAATAAATATGTGTGCTACAGATTTTGGAAGAGAGAGAGAGACAAATAAGCACTAAGCCTGTAGTTGTGACTTTTTTCTCAGTATGTTTTCCTCCATCAAGCACAGTAATGAAGTCTTTGGATTCAGCTACTAGAACTATAATCTAATGAGTTACAGACTGCCAGTCTCTTTGGAAAAGCATGAAACATACTCCTCTCCTAGAAGTATTTTCATTTTTTGAAGCCAGCAAAACCCACAGAATTTAAAATTTTCATGTTTTTCCTGTAATTTCCTGAAATGTAATTTTCATGCAACCAGTGTGTTGCAAGTTGTATACATGATGATGCAAAGAGAGATCAGATACTGTTTTTCTATTATGTGTTTTGCTTTACAAATGCTTCTAGTATTCTTTACTAAGAATAGAATTCTTTGCCTTAAAATTTAAAAAATCTTATCCTTAAAAAAATTCACCAATTCTGTATAGAGGAGAGATTAAGAAATTAAGACATTGTGAAGGATGACATTTGACATAGTTTTCCTGAATAAATTCACTGATTAGTAGAGCTTCCAAAAGTTTTCTAACTACAATTATTCCAACAAAAAATAATTTAAAATGTATTGTTTTCTAAAAATTGACATTTACCTTCATATTTTCTGTGGGATTTTTTTATTTTTACAGGTAATTCAAAGTGGTAAAAATCAGTAGAACACTGAAAAATATTAAGATAAGGTTTTAGATTGAAAAAAACAGACAATTTTGATACAAAAATAATTCCTAGTCTCTTCCTGTAAGCTGTTCTTATTTTTCACCTATCTGTATCCCTGGGATAATGATTTGTTGTTGCTTTCTTACACACAGAGTCTAGAATAGCTGACAGATATTGGTGTTGACTATAGCAGTCATCATACTTACTATTTATTTGATTTGTACCAAGTAGAAAATAGTTTTGGGGTTTTTTTAAAAAAGTGTGGCGGGGGGAAGTGCAATGCACTAAACGTACCTTAGAAGTTCTCTAATCAGATGATCACAACAGTCCATGTGTTCCCATTTCCTTGAGCAGGGTTGCCTTCTCTGTGCAGAATCCTTATTATGTGGGGTTCTTTCTTCTTGAAGCTCACATTTTATGATGAAGGCAAGAGAAACATTTATCGCCTTTTTTTTCTTCACTTAACTATGTCATAAAGAGCAGCTGAAGCTCAAGTGTGCATCTATTTTTTTATGCTTCCAGCTAGATTCAGAAGTTCTCTTCAGTCAACCAATATAATTGGCTTTGGTGATCGGAAACAACAAATTGTTTGCAGATACCCTTTTCCAAAAAAAACCTTCTGTCTGCAGGAATTAACATTATGGGGCCAGGGAACTGGAAGAAAATATTGCTTACTAGGGAGAATTGGTGATAAATGGAATAGGATAAATGGTCTGTCCTATAAAGTAGGGTAGGATATAGCCTATCCTATAAAGTAGGATAGAGAAATGCACATCAAGATCTACACTTTTCTCTAGATGTACTTAGCACTTAGTAACATGAAAATATACTGGCAGTGAATCACCACTGGCAAAAATGGAGAAAAAGCCCTGTGAGCATAGTGTACAAAAGTATATTTTGCCCAAAGTGTAAATTTCCCCACAAGAAAACTTACTTTCTGCTTGAAATGATGCTGCTTATCTTGCTGACACTGTGCCATCTTCAAGATTTCTGTGCCAGTGCTAGGGTCAAGTACAATCAATATGAAAGAAAAACTTCATTCGTTCAAGCTCCTGACAGAATGATGGATAAAATCAAATACATTACGTGAAGAGCCAGCTCCATTATCCAGGGGCAGATTATCTGGCATGCACATAAGTAATATCAGGTTAGTGGGACACCTAAGGTTAGGGAAGGTGCCATTTAAATGTAACTTCTCTAGTGATGCTTAACAGCAATTTAAAACCACTTTTTAAATTCAGACATCTGCATATGAGTCTTTTTCCAGACAGGTGAGCAAGAGTGAGGGCTTGAAAGACAGACTAGGGAAATTGAACTAATTTATCTTAATTGTTAAAAGTGAATTTTCAGAAATGCCTCCTTTTTTTGGCATGCTAGCCTTTATTCACCTAAAATCCTTCTGAACTGCTGAGTACACATGTGACTAGTGTAAGTTACAGAAATGTACACCCCTGAGTTGCTGAGTAGTTCTGGTTTTATTGATGTGGACCATGGAGGTCTGGAGGCAAATGCATAGTTTCTGATTCTTGGCATAAGACAGCTGATTCCTCAAGAACATAGATTGGTGTTTGCTGTAATGCTATTCATATATTCATTGGCACAGCAGAGCATGTTCATGCTGACCACTGCAGGAGTGTAACATCCACACAGTTCAGAGAACCAAACTTTAAATAGTTCAAGCTTCTTATTTTTAATGGAGTAAGAGGGGTGCCTCCAGTGAGATGATCAGAGCCCTCATGTCAGATGTTTGAAATACCTAATGTAAACAGTCCCTAAATCATCTAATCTCACTTCCTGTAAACAAGAGACCATGTCATTTCTTTCTCAGAAAATGGATTAAACAGGACTTTTAGTACACTGCCTAATATAATTTTGAAGACTTAGAAAGATCCATCTTTTTCTCTATGAAATACACCCAAAACATTTGAAGGTTGAGTATGCCCAAAATCAGCTTCTCATTGTTGGATCGGTTATGTCTTTATCTGAAGCACTTGGCTTCTCCATTTTGTCTTCCCCATTTTCTACTTTCAGATATCCATTTGTACACTGTGATAAGTAGCTTCTCAGTGTTTCTTCAATGAGTAGATATGAGGCTCAAGAAATTTAAGTTAAGAAGCTAGTCTTTCTAGAACCTCATTTCTTCTGTGGTCCTGACATTTCTTTTTCCTTCTTGAGACACAGATAAACTGGGCATTGTTCCATTAGGGGGTTTATGGATTCTGGATTATGTAGTACAGAAAGAACAAATTCCTGTTTATACTTGATTTTCATCTCTACGTGTATAAAAGCCACATTAAGACTTCCTTTTGCTGCAGTGTGTGGGACTAGCCAGCGTGATCTCATACTCCTTCTGTGCTACTTTCCATGATAGTCTCCCATACTGGCTAGATTTTTTGTTTCCCAGTACAGTTAAATGCAATGAGTTTTTAAGTTATCATTAAACTGTAAGTTACAGTAAACTTCAGGTTACAGTAGGTTTCAGTAAATTGTCCTCTTGGGATTTTTTGGAATCCAGAAGATGTGTAATCTGCCAACTCTACCATAGTACATTTTCACTGGTATTGAGACACTATAAAAGTAAAATATTAAACAACTCTGGAGCAAAAAACAATTCCTAAGGTAAAATGCACATATCAACCCTTTTCTTTGATGTCTTCTGCATTAAGCTTTGAGATATGTCAGAGAGTTAGCATTTAATCCATTTTGATGTGCTTTATTAATTCCATGTAATTTATGCTGCTGTTTAATTATGTTGCCGTAGGGTATAAAATCAGAAACCTTGAAAACAATCCAAGTATGTTAAATCAAGGCAATCTAGATAAGGTATAGGACCCATAATCTTTACATGTGTATGAAGAGTTTGGCAAAATACTTTGTTAAAGCATTATGTCTAAAGCATTATGTCTGGCACAGTATACTCTTAGCCTGTAAATCTTTATGGATGTAGACCCAGTTTATTTATGCTGCTGTTTATGCCCAAAACTGACATCTGGCTAACCAGTCATTACCTCCAGGTTATTTTTTCCAAGTACTGAAATCAGTTTGGCCATTTGCCAATTGTAAGGAATTTCCTCAGTTTTTCGATTGTTAACTAAAAGTTAGTATTTTTGCAGTTCTAATATGAGTTAGGACTGAAAAAAGCCTGAAAAATATATTTAGACTGAGAAGGAGGAGTTTTCAGAAACAAAATCCATTAGGTAAGATGATACAGATCAATGTGCCAGCACTGTGTATGTAATAGATCTGCTTATGCTTCACTACATGAGAGTTTACAGGTAGTACCAAGGTAGTCCAGTTCCTGAGTCAAGCCAGTTCATGAAGGAGAAGATAGTTGAAACTAAAATCTAGCAATGCACAAAACAGATTGATCAAGAAAAGCACCTTGAGTTTAGAAGTTTAGACTTCTAGATTGAGGACATATATCTCATTTGGTCAATTAAATCTGTAGTTTAGGAACACTTCAAGTTTCTCACTGACATGAAGCTCTCGTGTTGTGGTATCTGTAAGTCCATCTTTTTCCTCTATCTATTTTGCTCTGAAACTCCATTTCTTGCTTGTATTCAGTGACTTACCCTTACTTTTGAGGTATGTTACAGCAATGAGTTGCTGAGAGATGAAGCCAAGAGTTTTTTAGGTAGCTCTACATAGTTCTGCACATACGTATTTTTAATCCTACCGTAGCAGAATATTGTTTTTCAATCAGTATTATCACTGAAAGGAGCTGATGAGGGTGACTAGCACACTTCATAAATGCCAGTCTCTCACTTGTGGTGTTAAAAAATGTATAGATGCTAGATAATTATTTACCATTCATTAATGATACATAATATCAGAAGAATGTGGAAATAAAATGGGGACAAGGAGAAAATTAAATTACTAAAGAATAGTCCCTTAAAGTTTTCCTCTCCAGCCCCTCTTCTCCTGGAAATGCTGTTGATCTCTGAAGCAATTTTGTCAGACCTTGGTTTTGCAGAATTGAGCCTCCAGTAGATAGAAAGAAATGTGAAAAAGTTGGAAAGTTTCATACCTGGAAAAAAACCCAACAGAATATTCTTGCTTTCTAGAAAAATCACTGAATTTAGGAAGGTGGGATTATTTTTTAGAGAATTCCAGTTTCGAAAAGAATGAACTGGGTAGTAACCCACAGTATGAAATGTTACTGAGACAAACCTGATAGCTGTCATTAATTAAATATATCTCTCAGAACTTGATTAGGTTTAGCCTTTACTATTTTTTTTTTTACAATATGGAAATCTGTTAATAACATTGTTAAGATTATTAATTTCGTATCATTTGATAGGAACATAATTGTATTTCATGTATTTGGCAAATAGAAAATAGAAAATTATTTGTATCATTTTGAGATACAGAAAGCAATCTCCTGGAAAGCTTTGTGCTGCAATCACTGTGTTTAATAAAGGCTGAAAAGTGAAACAAAGTAAACATATGCTGCTTACAGTTTTAGTTGACTCAGAATGAGGCAGCATTACAAGTGCATTGAAGGATACCATGGAAATACAAAATAATCTGGAGGGTAATGGACAGTTCTAAATGGGTTTAAATTTAGATAAACATTACATAATGCATTCCAGACACATGGCATTATATGTAAGCATTGTTGCTGCAGAATGCTAGATAATGTCGTTTAAGCTCTTCAGCGCACAATACTACTCCTTCAAGTTAATTTTCAGACATAAGTAGATAGAAATCCGACTGTAGTATCACTGGAATAGTAGACTGCTTGTGAGAAACCCCTGACTCTCTGTTTATAATCTCTTGAGTGTAGCTAAAATGATGTGTATAAGTTTACCTACCCAAACAAATATAGGAAAGAAAGTTGTCAGTAGGAATATCAGTTGTCCCACAGTCTAGAAAGCTTAGACTTCCTTCCAAATCGACCTTGATATGAGTCCAAAAAAAATTTCTAACAATAGCAAAGTTTCTCTGTTAGCCATCACTCCTCCAGCCCTTAGGACTTACCTGTCACCTGGTACCAACACTACGCATGAGCTACAGCTGTGAGATTCTTTTTAATGTAAGTACAGCTTGATTCCTGCTACAGATAGAATTAAATTTTGTCCCTGTCTTGATTGCATTTACCACCACTGTGGACTCATCAGCTAAGTGATGGATTGTCCTTCTAAATATGAAGTGGTTTTGTTTTAAATAATTTTATATTAGTTTGAAAGCTTTCAAGCACATGTTTGAGACATCATGTGGAATATTAAAGGGAGGATGATACCTTCAAGTAGATAAACACACATAACACATGGCAGTTCAAAAGTTAGTAATGTGTATTGTGTACAGTTGCTGAGAATGAAAGAACTGCCTGGTCACCTAAAAGAAAAATCTAACGATTTTAAGTTATTTCCTGTGGGTTAGAACCTGAATGCAGCATTGCAAAGCAGATCACTCATTATTTTTCCGTACTGTTTTGCAGTCTGTGGATTGCTGCCTACGTCCATGCATAGTTTCTATTTTGCTGCTGAAACTTAAGATTGACCCTTCCTGGGGAATGTGTGGAACAGCATGAAAAGCCTACTGCAGTCGTCTTCTTGACTTGGGGAGACGAGAGGAGACTTTTGACTTTTTTGAGTTTTCTCTTTTAGAAATTCTCATAAAGGTTTCTTGTTGTGGCAAAAGGTGTAGAGCTCTCTGGGGAAAAAAGCAATTCTCAATTAGATGGTGGTCATCCAAATGTAGGTCATTTGGCTTGGTATATAATAGACTTAAATTTCTGTGAGTAATAAACAAAACTTCAAGACTTTGGCAAGATTACTCCAGGAACAAAAGATAAAGAGGGCTTTCCCAAACTGTGTAAAGCATAAATGGAACAAATGGATTGTGTTTCAGTGGAGCTACCCTGCTTTGATAACTCTCCTTATAAATGTTGTCATTCAAAACTAACATATTTCTCCATAGTTTCTGATTATAACACTCTGATAGTGTGGGGGGCAGTGCAAAACAAAATAAAACAAGTACAAACCAAATATAGTGCCAAGCAGCAATAACTGTAAGCAGGTAATTTGGAAAACATACAGACAAATCAAGTGTGGAAGTCAGAATAAAAAAACCCAGGAAGTTAAATAGCAACAGAAAAATTATTTGAGTCTGACATTTGCAAGGAAATGTGCAGGAAGTGAAAGAAATATCTGAATATACAGTTGCAAGTTGAGATAATAAAGTACACATTGCTGAAGTTAGCCAGTAAAGCCTCCAAATGTCAAGGTGATAAATAACAGTGCAAATAATGAAGAGCCTGTGTTCACAGGTGAAGCACTGACTCTTCTGGTTTCTCCTTTTCACATTTGCCATATGTCGTTGACAATGCCTGCTGAAGAGGCCGTTGGGGAAGTGTCTCAGCACAGCCATGTGCACATACTTCTGTTTGGCTGGTCGAAGGCCTGCTCAGGAGCATAAACAATGGTCTTGAGCCTTACACTCCTGTGCCTATTTAGTTCCTCTTGCTGCGTCGTCTCTCAGTGACAGTACAGCACTGAGGCTCTGCTCAAGTGTGTCACTGAGACATGCCTTGGCAGCATTTGTGTCTGAACAGTCGCTCCTGTTCTGGTCTGCTGGAACTCCTGACTGTGAGTACAAAAGGGGCAGAATAGCAGGAAGTGTGAGCTGAAAAAAAAAGGTGTGAGATAAGGCAGCCAAGGAAAGCAGTGCTCATTTACCTTCTGTTCCATTGGCTTCTTCCTGCTGTGACTTGCTTTGCCCAGCTTCATGTGACAAAGTTTCACCAGCTTATTACTCATGTCACCATTTCATTCCTTAACTAATTGATTCTGTATGTTTGGACAGGATATGTGAGTTGCTTTATGGACATAAAAATATAGAAAATTCACAGGGCATCAGTAACTACTATCCTGGCAATGTTTTCCTGATGCTGGTCATTTAGTATATTAGCTTTTAAAATGCCTATTGTAACAGTGGCAACAGCATTAGATTATTTTTTATGAGAATAGTCTGGTTATTCTGTCATCACAAAAGGATGATCAGTGTCTAGTTTATCTATGTGCAGACTACATTATTATCTTGCAAAACAAAGTCCCAGTGATAGGATTGCTTCATTAAGTTTATGCTACATAGACGTAATTATGCAGGAGCTAAGAATAGCTCATCTAATTGAAAATAATGATTATAGAGAAAGAATGAGTTTGATTACTGTTACTAAGCAAGCACATACCGTACAACCATTCATGAACTGCACGGAACACATATGGGATTATACAATGTATTTGTTTTGATTAACAGTTTCTTTCCCCCATCCTGAGTACAAGTGGAAGGTGTTACTGTATATTTGCTCATTATCTTTTTTCTCAGAGACCTAGAGGGACCTGCGAGAAGGCAGCATGGGCTGATACTTATCCAATAAATTATGACAAGCTAAGCTTTGAAATAACATTCAACGTTTATCCCCGCACACATTTTAGGGAGGATGTAACTTAAATAAATCTTCTCCAGGCACCACAGATGAAACTGTCTACGTTGGTTTTTTATGTCTGTGTTTGTACTGGTACCCTACGGGATTAAACATCCTTTTAGAAATGCAAAGTCTGCCATACTGTTAATCTCTTGGTGCTCATTCTGGTTAATGCTAACATTTAATTCTTGATTTGTCTAAAACACATAGAACTCTTCTTTATGCCTTGAAAATAAAACTGAATTTTTACAGTGAAATTGTTAAAAGCTTTCATTTATTTGATTGCTGTTGATTAGTATCACCAGACACATGGGATAAAAGTTGTTGCTGCTGTTCCCCTCTTAACTAATTTTTTTCCTACTTAAGTGTCATTTTTCTACTAGCATGTTACAAGAAAATTTCTGAGATCGTGAAATTTAGTATATTGGGTTTAGAAATGTTATTAATCTCTGGAGTCTCAAAAAACTCTGCCAGTTTTCCATGTTTAGCTTCCCCTCTGTTCTAATGAACCATTTCATAGCTCTAGGCTATGTGCTAATGCTGTAGAGGCACAGAGATCACTGCCATCAGGAATTTTTAAACAGATGACTGTTTAAAAAATGAAGTGGGGAGGGAAGATGGGACAAACAGTGATGCAATCCTGCAGTAACACAACTATCAGTTTGCACAGTCTGGAATCAGAGGCACTTGCGCAAGCTTTTATTTAGAAATAGCAGAAGGAAAAAAGTGGAAGCAGAGGACAGATTACTTCATGAAAGTATTCCAGACTGTTGTCCTGACTTCAGAAAAGTTGCCTTTTCAGATTGTTTTGGATTCAAAATTCATTGAGTTACAAGAATTTAAAACTGTTAGATCCCCATTTATACAAATTGAAGCATCAAACACATATTCTATCCCTCTCCTTTTCAGCAGGGTCTGATTGCGGAAGACATTTCTCAGTTTTGGGGGCCAACATACTTCAATTTTGCCCTGCAAAAAATTTTACATGGCACCTAACACTGAACATTAACTTTGAAATGTTGTAAAGGTAATAGCATTCCACAGTCCCCCTGAACACCGTGTGTCCGGGACTCACAGACCCCTGTTTAAGAGTCAGTGCAATGGCTCAGTCTGTACAGATTCTGGTAACATGTATTAAAATCATAATCCCAGCTTTCAGTCAGATACTATCTTTTTTTTCTATTTGAAAATTTTAATTATAAGATAAGCCGGTAAATTTTGTACCTACAAGTAAATGTGATACAAGGATGAGCAGGACTGAAGAAACTGAGAGGAATTAATGTGCTGATTCTGAAATACTTTGATTTTCATTGAGCATAACAGTGCACTATACAATATAGTGTGTGATAGCTGGGAACAGTAGTCTTTTGCTCTCATATTATTGATGCAACTCGTAAAAGATTCCTCTGCATATAAACTGTTTTCTACTCTGTACAGAACTGCACATGCAAGAGCTAAAGCTGATGCTGCGGATCAGGCTGCTCAGGCTGCTCGCCAGGAATGTGATATTGCAAGAGCAGTTGCCAGAGAACTTTCACCAAATTTCTACCAACCAGGTAATTATAGATTGGGGTTTTTTTGTGGCTAGGGTTGTTTGGGGTTTTTTTATTGCAATGAAAAGGTTCTGTGTTAACTTTAAACGTTTATTTAATTTTGAATGTTGCCATTTATACAGAAACAACCATCATGTGTAAATCATGAAGAGTGTACATTGCTCAAAGAGATTTTGTTTTCATTTTTTAATCATTTGGTGACTATTGCTTTGTATAAATACAGTGGAGTGTCAGAAAGTCAGTATAAAGCATACAGCTCTACCTCGAATTAATAGCTTCTTCGGGACAGTGTCAAAGACAGACTTCAGAGAACATAAATCAACAGAAATGTTGGTTGTTTTTATAATGTGTTTATCAGGGCAAAGATCCTTAGCTTTTTTACTATCCAAGGGAATTCATGATGGTCTTAGTTAGCTAAGGCCTGAATTCTGAAGAATGCTTTACCATTACACATATGTAACCCGTGAGGGAATCTTCCTCTCTGCAGCCTGTGGTGCTCTGTGGAACATTAGTCCCATATTCAAGATACCATAGAGTTGTCTGTGTCACCTATATCAACATTGCAACCTATTTTCACCTGTCACATGGTGTGGAAAGTTGCTATAGAAAGAAGCAAAGTGGGTTTTGCTTTATTTTTCTGATGTCTTTCCATGAGGTTAGTATTGTTATGTACTGCTCTTTAGCTTAAGA
The DNA here is from genome assembly GCF_965140245.1 of Athene noctua. NCBI lineage: Eukaryota > Metazoa > Chordata > Aves > Strigiformes > Strigidae > Athene > Athene noctua. Next base: position 35,372,844 of record NC_134038.1, read on the forward strand.
CTGGATAGATAAAATGGAACACCATTTGCCAATTTCATGTCTTTTCATGTCTGTCCTTTCTGTCACCTGTCAAATGAGCTGAGTAATTTCTTGTTAGTTTCCAACTAACTTAGTTATTGCTTGCACTAATATGGATTGTAGCTCTGAGATTCATTTTCACTTACCATCATCTTCTGCATGTCCTTGTTTCAGATATAAACCCATTTATTCTTAAATGTACACATGTGGTGGATCCAGGCTAATACCATGATCTGCAAAATCAAAGAACAACAACATTCTTCAATGTTTCCTAACAATCCACTTACTTTCTTCAATTTTTAGTATAAGTGACCACCATATATAACTTGTTACTAAATTGTTACTGTCAGTTAGCTTAAAGAACACTTGTTTTTTTTCTTTATTCCTAAGTATTTGATTGTAGAGAGCCATCTGTGTGTTTTGGGGTTGGAAGGGTTGGGGGTGCTCTTGTTTATTTGTTTAGTGCATGTCAAGGGCTCGTGCACATTAGAATCTCCATTTCCCTTATCAGTCTTGAAAACTTTCTTTGTACACATCCTGATATAAATTCATCTTTCTTGAACATGGCTGTCCAGAACTGTAAGCAAAGCACAACAGAACTGTTTCCAGTAGTAAAACTTTACTAGTTTAAAATGGTATCAATAAATACCTTTCACTGTTGAAAATTACCTCAATGCAACCTCTCCTGTGGACTTATATTAGTGGCCCATACTTACTCCTATGATACCCAACTCATTTTCTTTTTTCATTATTTCATTTTTCCATCAACTGCTGAACTCTCTCAATTTATAGCAGCCGTTCATCTTATCACTCATAAGTTGTCATAAGCTTAGCCATGCAAAGAACTAATAACAGCAACCCTGTCAAAGGAAAGCTTGATAGAGGATAGAAGTAAGAGGGAATTAAAGCATTTGGAATGAAAGTATCTCAAAGCTGCCAAACCCTTGAAATAAAGAAATGGCTAGAGTACTCAAGAGAAAATGCAAACATCTGATGGTGTGAAATTTGACACCAAGAAATCCTGCAGATCAGGAATTTGTAGGGTGTCTTTTTTTACTTCCTGCCACAGGATGTGAAGTAGCATTGCTAACAAATTGGCTGAGATTTGGGGAGAGAAGGTGTGGGATTCTTATTTTCTCATTTAAAACTTTTATTCCATTACAGAAGAGATGAGTTTGTATCTCTTCCCCAAATGCAGCTGCATATGTGTACAGTGATATAACAAAACATTTCTCAAAGTCTACTTACTCTATTCTTTGTCTGGAAATGTCTATCAGTTAGCTAGCTACCTATCAAAAGACAAATATCTCTTTTGGAGTCTAAATTTTAAATTTCCTGATTATCTTCAAGATGGCCAAATAGACCATATTTGTACTCATTTTTTAAAAATTGCTATTCCTATTGCTTAAGCAACTTCAAGATGACAAGATCTTAGCTCAATTTCAGTTACTTCAAATAAGATGCAGCAAAACTCCAGATTCATACATCATTGTGATCCTTTCAAATACTATCATGTCAAAGATGCATCCTCAGTGATCATGATGCCTTTTTCAGATATGTTCTTTCTGAGTGGTACCAGTTAACCCTGAGACTTACCCATGCACACGTTTGCTTCTTTAAGTATTTCCCAATATCATGCTGTGAGTTAATGGACAATGTTATAATTAACTTTTGTCATTTATAGTAATAAAATAGATAAAGTATTTTTAAGTATTTGCATTCATTCATGCAAACAGCAGTAAATAATCTACTTTTTTAAATAGTATTTTTCATGTTTGAATGAAAACAAGGTAACCATTATTGCTTCCGAATAGCAACTTCTCAATTTTCTTCTGTTGCTTGAGCTTTGTATTTTTACAGTACCTTTGTAAGTTTCTGTTAGTGCTACTAAAAGGTAATGATAAGTATTGTGTTTCAGTCTCTGAAACTATAGTTAAGAGAAAGCTTTCCGTTGTGCTAAATTGTCTTGAAAATAAGTTATTGTAGGAAAGTGTAATTTTTTTCTCATTACTTGAACTGCTTAGTACAGTAGGCAAGCGTGCTGTCAGCAATGAATAAATGTGTGTAGTATATCAACAAGTCTCTTAAAAGAGAGACAAAAGAAGTCAAATACAAATACCTATCTGTAAACAAGAGCTAAGCATTTTTTCTATCTTAATGAATGATCTGTGCATTACCTGTGGCTGGAGTCCATTTAAATATTTGAAATCTTTTGATAAAACTCTTTCAAATTTCAAATTCTTAAAAAGCAGCCTTCTGGGCCATATAGCCTAGTATTAGAGTAAATTAGAGTAGAGTATTAGTAAACTATAATTACAGTGAATATTCATCACTCATAGTACCCTGACAGTTCTTACTTCCCAATTGCTTTCTCTCACATTTCAATTTTATGGTCATTAGCACATTCATCAGAAGCTGCCAAGAAGTTCTAGCTTTGTACTGTAGTTTAAAAGGAGATTGAAAGGGGAATAAAGCGGGAGGAAGCAAAGTAGTGTCCAACAGGTAAGAATAATAATGTCAGTCTGAATCAGGAATATTGAAGTACCATAGAAACCTTGAGATTTAGCTTTCCGGGTAATTGATTACCTTAATATTTGCATATATGGAAAACAAGTATGATTGTAAAGGTCAGTGCCATGGTGTAAGAACTTATAAGGTTACAGAGAGCTGTTTTCCCTAAGCTTGTTTCCCACGGTAGTCTCAGGCAAGACCCTGCTTCTACTTTTGCTGTAGCAGAGATTTGGCTAGTGATTAGTAGCTATGAGGATGGTATATCTTTGCAGAGCCCTACCCACAAGGTTGTACATTTCGTAGATTTAACAAATGTTGCAGTTTTTATAAAGGCCTTTACAGGTTGTTTTATCACCAAATAAAATTCATTTTGGAAAATCCAAGCTCTGACCTGTTTGTTTCCTCCAGGGATCACTGAACTTGCAGATGTGTCAAAAGAGAACGTACCAGGACAGGAAAAAAATGAAACCTGTGTCACATCCTTATTCAAGGGAGTCATCCAGGGACAGTTTGAGATTGTCTTTGCTTAGAGAAAAACAGTAAATGCTGTTTTGTGCCTCTTGTTAAAACTTAGAGAACAGCAAATTGTTAAAACCTAGAAAAGGGCAAAATGGGAGTGCTGTATCAAAGGTGTAACAGAAAGGAAAGGCTTTTGACACCCAGTAAAAAGGGGGAATAATGTTCTAGACCTGCACAAGGTTAATGGATGCTTTGACTTACTCATTCTAAATTCCACAGGCCATCTCTAGGATGTAGTCTTGTAAACACACTATCAGGAGGTAAGCTAAAGTATGAATTTGCACGGGCTGGGCAGCTAAGCTATAATTGTCTGTTTGCATATATATCCTGCAGCAAATGGATACTGCTCTTTCATTTAGTTTGAATGAATAACATTTGATTAAATGAAAGAGGAGTAAAACTACTTTGCAGATTAAGAGCAGTTGGGGCACTTTAGGGTTTGGAAATTCAGATCTGAATGGGTTTATGGCAGATTATTTTTGGACCATCCAGCTGCCAGATGAACATACGTGGCTCACCAGAACAATTCATCCAGCCTTTGACCTCCTGAACAAAGCATGGGAGAAGTCAAAGAAGAATTTATCAATTAATACTCTCTAAAGAGATGGACAAAATTTCTTTAGGTGAAATATATGAGTGGAGAACAAAGTGTTTCTAATGAAGCGAATAAGAACTTGTCAAGTTTTACCAGTATTTTTTCCTGTAATGTTTGGTTACTGTTACAGCATCAGTATTAACATGCTGAAAATCACTAGTTTCAGAAATAAACATTTTAAGCTTATGATAAGGCAATTTCTAATGGCCTCTAATGCCTTAAAGAGCAACTGTGTTTTACATTCTCTTCTGACCAGTGGTGGAGTGATATGTTTTCCTGTCTTCCTCATCTCTGCCTTCTCCACCTCCTCCAGTTCACAAAATACAAACTCCATATGGACAGGAAAGAGAGATTTCTGACTGATGCTAATTAACTGGAATGTACTGGTTAAATGCATGTGGACCAGGCCAGATTTTTATTTTTATTTAAGAAGCCAATTACAATGAGCATTTTGCCTGATTAGAATTACCAGACATGCCATCAGTTTGTGCCTTAAAGCATACGGAAGCTCACTAGTTATTCTTAGTCATACAAGAGCGTGTTTTATGAAATTATTCAACATACGGCCTCATCATCCTCACAGAACTGTTGTCAGGATTCTTTCTGTGCCATCTTTTCTCTACAATTTGTTGCTTCTGTCCTCTTTCTAGACAACTCTGGAGAAGCCAAAGCCTCTAGAAGTATCCTAAGGCACTTCTGCAGTATCTAGTAATCAGAGAAAGAAGGTGTATTAAAAGAAAAGGTGTCAGTTTCAAGCTTTATTCTTCTTCTCCCCTTCCTCTTTATAACTCTTGTCATACCAGTCTTCACTGTCAATTTTATTAGCAATCTCACCAAGCCTTAGGTACAGATGCCTCTACCCTTCCACATCTTTCCTCTTGCCCAGTGTGAGGCCCATCCAGCTGGCTGGCAGTCTGCACCCATTCTGCCCCACTTCCATACACACATGATGGCTCAACCCACTCTGCAGTGTTCCTCCATTCATCTGGGACAAGAGAGCTTGCTTTGGAAGAAGGCAAAAGAATGAGAAGTTTTAAAGGAGTAGCCTTAATTCTTTAGGATGATTTCTCAATCTCTCTAAGATACTTTTGCGTCGCATAATCAAATTATTTACTATTTACTTAGAAAAAAATGAGCATAATTAGTTTTGAGCAAATTAACAGAGAACCAGTTTCCTGTAGAGATATAAAGCTGTTACAATGACTGTAGTTTTCACAGGCTTCCATTAAGTACTGAGGTAGTTAATTTGCGTCTAGATACAACTTGCGGTTGCCTAGTAAACGCTACAGGATCTGACTATGAAGCTAACTAGGTAGTCAGGCAGCTAGCCTGGACTAGCTTCAGTGTTGTCCCTGCTATATTACTATCTTGAACTAGCTTCTTGAATTCTAGTTTAGGTATACCTATCAGAGGTGCCACCACGAGAGTGTTAATTACAGGTATAATCTGAGAGAAAGAGATTAGTGCTACCTTAGAGTTTTAATTGCCTCCTTTCATCTGTTCATTGGCTCCAAGAAAAGAACCGTTCCTTCCAGGACACAGAACGTGTCCACTGTTGGCCTGTTTGCCTCCAGCAAATTTCTATATTGGTCTGTCACAGTGTCCATCAGCCAAGGACAAGATGAAGTAGGGTCTATCACATGGGAGTATTATCACAGTGTCAACATTTCCATTATAAATCCTATTTATAACTGCGTCAGAAATATTTGTTCCATGTTGAAATTCAGCTAACAAGGTCTTCACTGTGGGAACTTTCCTTTCAGTGCTAATTTTCACTAGAGTATGGTGATTTATTTTGAAAATATTTTATTTTACAACATAAGCCTTTAGTGAAGGCTTATGTTGAAAACGGTTAGGTTTCTCATGGGTTTTTTAACATGTAATATGGATTACATTAGCACATCTCTACAGTTATGCTGCTTACAGTGCCATGTACTACTTGACCATAAGCAGTTAACACTTGCTGTGGGATTTTTTGCTGTTGTTTTTATAGGAAATGGCAAATGAGAGATGTATTCCAGAGGAAAGGGTAGAACATTAGAGAAAAATAATCATCACAGCTGCATTCTATGTTTGTCAAGGCCAGAGAAATAGATGGATAATATACATGGCATTTTATTCCAAGGAAGTCTGCAAAACTTAAGACTTACTTAGAAGTAAGATGAGTAAGGTCTCTCATCTGAAAAAGAAAGATATTATTCATCTTACAGACCCGAGTGACATAAAGTAAGGTAGTATTGTTCAGTATGACACAGAAGATCATGCTGAGAATTTGGAGGAGATGAGGATTTCTACCCATTAGTCTTTAACAGTTATTCACTCAGATCATAATCTGAACAGGAGTCAAACCTGGAACTGAAACACAGCCAGCATGGAATTGGTAGTTGAATTTTTTTGTATGGTGAGATTAAACAGGATGAACATTGTAAAAAGAGCGGGTAGAGTGATCAAGAACGGAGTAATCTGAGATTATCTTCCTTGAAAGTATAGTTAAAAAGGGGAAGAAAAATGAGGGGGAAATAAAAGGACAAATCACGTGCATTAACAGAGGAAAATTGTTCCAAAGAGGAGAATGTCCAGCTGTGTCAAAGGAGGATGAGAATCGACTACTGATACTGAGATAGGACTAAGAAATCAGCAGAGGCTCCTCAAAAAGTATCAGATGAAGACCAGAAGGTATTTTGTCAGGGAGAATTGCCAAACTGTGAAGAGTATGGGATAGATTTGGAGAAGAGGAGCAGTAAATGGATATTGCAAACTTAGAATTTAGAAATAAAAGCTAAGGTGAAGGGGAAGAAATGACATCATGTGAGGTCAGAATGGTGGGTGGCAGGATGACTGGGGTTTCTCTTAAAATACAAAAGATCAAGAATATGTTGGGAAAGAAGACAGAATAGGATGGAAGACAAAGCAGATCACATGCCCTAGTTTTATCAGAATCAAATTGATTGTTGTATTTCTGTAGTTCTGGCATTTGCAGTGCAGCACTCAGTTCTGTTAGCCCACTTCAAGACTCTTAAGCTTCTTAATTGATTCCATTGCTAGATACAAGAAATTAATTTTGCTAGAAATGTGATGCAGCTTAACGAATACTGTTTCTGAATATTGAAAAGCACTATATTAACGCTCTACTCTCCAAGAAAATTCATAAAACCATATATTCTAAAAGCAGTAAATTTTGGTTCTCTTTATTTTACTCCTGATTTTGCACCCTTCAAGTTCATAATTTCAAGTACTTTTTTATAAACACAAGGGGATAAAAGAAACTTTAAAAAAATGGTCTAACATTATATAATGATGAAACCTTTTGAATTATCTAGAGTTTAAGTAAAGGCAGTAATGCGTATCTAAATCTGTGACTAGAATCAGTGGAGTCTAAAACTGTCTGGTTATTTCCACATTACTTTGCCCATCTAAACCATTCAAATGTAATTTCAGTTGTTTGGTGACATACATATATTTCATGTCTTCCCAGTATTGAGCCTTACTGGCACATACTCCATTGACATAAGAAGAGCTGACATCTAGAACCCAAGCCCTGGGTGCTTATCCTAGGCTCTGTTTTTTTCTTTAGTGGAAGGGTGTTCAGAGAAGAACAGTGAAGGCACTGTTTCTTTGTCAAATAAGGGTTTTAAAAGACCCCAGAGTTAGAAGAGCTTTGGGCAAAAATTTCACTCAGTTGTTACATTTACTAAAGAGCAATGCCATTGTATTGAAAAGCATGACAGATACGAATGGTATTTTTCTCCTCCTAAAATCTCTGTATCCTGTTATTTTGTGGTTATTTCAAGTTGCTTGTGGCAGTAGTCACAGTTTTAACCTGAAGTTGACTGATCCATTATCAGCAGAGCAGCTACTAGAATTTCAGTAATTTCTAATATCTGTGTAAACTTGCATGTATGGACAGATGGACGAGGAGCTTGAGGGTTGATATATGTAGGAAAACTTATTTAAAATTTTTCTCGGTATATAATATCAAATTCTGCAAGGACAATCAAATGCAAGGAAGAAAAACCTACTGCTTCCTCTGCCTTTACATATGACCCAAGAGGCAGTGTAACTAATCCAACTTTACAGTCTATTAATGGAGTCTCACTGGGAACTGGGATTCTTATGTAAAAAGTTTTGATGTGGAATAGAAAGGCAACCACAAGACTGCTTTGCAAGAGGAGAGAATATACTAAGAGAACAATAAGTATTAATAGCCATAAGTATTTTGTTTTTAATGTAAAGCATAGCTGCCAAATTAGTTTTGGTTTTGATCCTGAACTTCATCAAATACAGTGTATTTTCCTGTTTAGCTAAAAGACAAAACATGACATTTACTAATCTGTAATGTTTTCAAAATGAGGATCAAATGTATTTAGATAGTTTTCCTGTCTAATTGCATTAAGAATACTGGAGGTTGTTGATGAGAAAATAAATAATAAATGGAAGTGAAAAATGGCAGGGAGAGAGAAGCCTGATAAAGTGACAAGGAAATTGGTAATCATAGCACCTGAATCTTCACTAATAACTAGCCACATATCATGGGTGATAATGTTGCATAGTTGTATAATATGGTGAACAGCATATTATTTAAATCAGCAGGTAATAGTGAAGTGGTATGTTGCAAACAGAAGGTGGAACGCAGGAAAACTGTAACAAGTGATAGGATGAGAGGAAACGACCTCAAGTTGCACCAGGGGAGGTTTAGTTTGGATATTAGGAAAAAATTATTCACTGAAAGGGTTGCTGAGCACTGAAACAGGCTGCCCAGGGAAGTGGTTGAGTCACCATCCCTGGAGGTATTTAAAAGACTAAATGTAGATGTGTAGACGTGGTGCTTAGGGACTTGCTTTAGTGACGGACTTGGCAGTGATAGGTTTATGGATGGACTCAGTGATCTTAAAGGTCTTTTCCAAGCTAAATGATTCTGTGGTTCTATGAAAAACAAATTTCTCAGTAACATTCCACATCTCGCTGAAAGTGAATGCTACTATTTACAGCAGTGATCACCCACCAAGCTAGTTCGTAGAATTGTCAGGCCTAGTATTTAACAGTGACTTGCTCCTGAGAAGTGCTATGAGAAGCCCTTAAGGGCTGACGGACTCAGCCATTTGGAGATGACATGTGAACCTGCTCCTGTTGAGGTCAGTTGCCAAAGTCCCATGGAGCAGGATGGTAGCCATGCACTTGAAATGTGATACAGCAGGAGAAGCAGCTAATACTCTTCCAGGCTGTATATACAGAAGCAGCACATCATGGAGAAGAAGGGTAATAATGGTCCCTTCTCTTCGTGATCCCAGTGACACTGAATCTGAAATACTGTGTATAACTTTCGGGCATCATCATATCAGAAAGATGTGGACATGCTGGGAGAAATGTAAAGAAGTGTGGATTCTACGGGGTAAAGGCAGCTATTATGCCACATTAACAGTCTCTTTATATACATAAAATGAATCTTTTCAGAGGATCTGCAGTTGTGATGAGAACAGAATTGCAGCCTTTCACTTCTGCCTATCCTTTATGATAGATATAAAGGAGCTTAAAGAACACTACTGCTGCAGTTAACATTTGCTAAATTTTCCAGGGGAATTTTTTCTGGTTTTCAGAAAAATGTTCCTATGATCAGAGGCTCATGTTAAACCACTACCTGTTCTTAATAATAGCAGTAAAACATACACTGACAATAGGCTTCATCTGCCTCATGCCCCAGTGCAGCTCAGCTGAAGTAAAGTAGGCTCTAGACGTTCTGTGAAAAAGCTAAAAACATACCTTCTGGGTTATCTCGTATTAAGTATCCTGCAGGCTCAGAAGCATTCAAGTGGATTATAGTACATGTGTTATTTAGCCGGGAGCATTCACATTAAATACAATGTCTGTATATTAGCTAGCCTGGAAAAATTAAGCCTGTCCTATATACAGGAGCCATGTACAACACCATATCAAAATATTTGACAATCTTGTCAAATATTTTTTGAAATTCTGTCAGTACTCATCAACAAAGAGTTAGGGTAAGTAAATCAAGCCGTAATTAAGATTGTTGGTCATGAGCAACTAATGTGTCTGTAAGCTGGTGTCCCAGTGAGGTGATAAGAGAGAGCTGCACAGCACTAATAATGCTGTCTGTCAGGTGGAATAAATCTGTTACATTTGTCTGATAGTACTGAATCCAGAAGTATAAGGGCCTCCACACTGTAATCTACTATGCAAATACAATTATGAATTTTGTGCCCTGTTTTGCAAATGTCACAGCTACTTCAGTCACCTACTAAAGCAGCCACAGAAATGGAGCAGAAGTTAGATTTACAGTCAGAATAAATACATTGTTCTTACTTGGTGCTGACTGCAGGCAGTTTTTGGGATTCATTTGTCTATTCTTCCCTGCCTTCAGATCTTTCAGTGTGTATATGTGTACTCTGTAATGATGTATTTAGAAACTTTTTGAGGAAGAAAAGCTTATGTTTAGGCATTCTTCTAGCCTTAATTATTTTTTAGTTATTTATTGGAGGTACAAAAATGCAAAATACAAAAATACTGTTTATGTATTATACTCACGTATGTTAATGATAGGATGACTCAGTTAATTTCAGATTTGGAGGAATTGATAGAAAGGGAAAGAAGAGGCAGTCTGAGTTTCATACAGATTGGAATTGCATTAATACCTCTGTTTTGTCATCCTACTGCTAGCTCACAAGCTATGTTGCATATGGTTTGGATCATTTGGTAAAAGTCCACTTCCTTTCTTGTTGCCATTGCTGTTGATAGCAACTCGTCTATGTGCTTGAGTAGATGTTTTGATATTTTCAAGAAGCATTGTAAGATAACATCGTGCCATATACTTCTCAACAAATACCTGTGTGAAATGCAGAGAGACTAGCAGCAAAGTAGTCAGTTTGCAGGCCGCACCAATAGCTCTCTTACGCTGTGTAAACATCAGAGCAGAGTAAACACAGAGGCACAAGGACTAGCCTTGGGTTTGACCAAAGTGTATGTGTGGCTGGTAAATAAGTAACTCAGCACTCTTGATCTTTGTCTAGTCCGTGACAGGAAGCATTTGATGTGGGTTTTGAGAAGGCCCCGTCAAAACCAGGAAAAGAAAGTACTGGCAGGTATTTTAAAGATAGTACCTAAGTATTCTAGTAAAACTGCTAGGAAGTTGGTTTTGACACTGCACAAATTTGCTTCCTGAGCAGAGATAGAGAAAGTAGTTGAGAGGCTTGTCCTGGTTCAGCTAGGATAGGGTTAAGTATCCCCAGCAGAGAAGGGGGAAGGGATCTCCAGTCGGGTTATTCATACCTGACGGGAGCACGGGAACTTTTTCCTTTGTGGCTTTGGTGGCAGGAAGCACGCGAGCGAGCTGTCTGTAACCATTGCGGTATTTCTCTGTATATCTTTTGTCTTGTTTACTGTTGTTATCATTGCTACTACTGTGATTCAGATTGTTTGTCACACTGTTGTATTAATTTTCTTCTTATTTTAACCCGGGGTTTGTGCCTCACTTCCAGCCCGACTGGCTGAGGGTGGGGGAGGGGCAACAGCAACGTGGTCTCTGGTCCCGGCAGGGCTTAAACCACAACAGCCTTTTTGGTGCGCCAACGTGGGGCACAAGAGGGTTGAAATAAGAATCAAAAAGGGACAGACCCTGGCCAGAGTGTGTTAGAGCAATCTGTTGGGTGTAATTTTTCTGTTTGTATTTGTTTCATAAGAAAATGTTTGCAATGCTGGCCCACTTGCTTGTGTGGTGGGGCTGGATTAATCCTTATATCCAGTGTATGATCCCAGTGCTGGCATTTGTTATTGGTGGAAAATGTATAAAGGGTCTTATGTTGATGTACTGGCTATTGACTGCTTATAATGCCTTCGTATCGCTGGGGGGGGGGGGGGGGGAGGGCCGGTACCTGTTTGCTGCCTGGGCTTTTGTTAGGGGTCTCACCCCCTCTATGGGTGAGCCAGGGGAAGAGATCCTTTCAGGTTTTGGGAGTTTCAGTTATCCTTGGAGCCTGCAGGCCAGTGTGATTGTGGCACAGTGCTTTCTGAATGCCTGCCTGATTTCGGTTTTGGCCATGCGGCACTTCTCTAACAATAGCAGTGCCCGGAAACCTGCCCTGAGGTCAGATAATAGTGAGTGGCAAGGGGTGTGGGAAAAGATGGGGAAAGGCCTGAGTCGGTGGGCACCCCCAATGCTTTGGAATTTTACTCCCGAACAAATGCAGAGCCCTGATAAGCTGATGGAGTGCTTAGAAAGGGTGTGTTACCAAGCGGGCAAAACCCAGGAGACACAAATTGCTGCAATGTGTTGGGGACTTGCCCATGCCTACCATGTCCTCTTTAATACCACCCACTGGCCTCAAGGGGGAGAAAAGGCTACAGAACCTGAGAGTGAAGTTCCTGGTACAGTATCTGGGCCAGCGAAACAGGCAAAACCAGTTTCAGTCACCTCCACCAGCACAGCGACTGAGCCAGAGAGCCAGCCAGTGCTGGTATCAGTCGCCCCAATACAGAAAACAAAATATACGAGAAAGTCAGTTCGCAAAGTGGGGGATGGGAATGAGCCGGGCCCAGCACGGGAACAGGAGGAAGGGCCAGAGGTGATCGTCCAATCTCTATCCCCAACTGAGCTGCAAGATATGCGGAGAGATTTCAACCGCCTGAGAGGCGAGCAGATTTGCACCTGGCTGCTCCGATGCTGGGACAGTGGAGCCAGTGCTTTTGAAATGGAGGGGAGAGAGGCCAAGCAGCTGGGGTCTTTGGCCAAGGATGCTGGCATTGACAGGGCTATATGGAAACAGACTCAAACCCTCAGCCTTTGGAAGCGACTCCTGCTCAGTGTAAGGGAGAGGTACCCCTACAAGGATGATATCCTTTGTCAGCTAAGCAAATGGACCAACCTCTAAAAAGGAGACTCAGTCTTTTCTGGGCGCTGTGGGGTTCTGGAGGATGCACATCCCGAACTACAGCCTGATTGTGAGCCCTCTCTACCACATAACCCATAAGAAGAACAATTTTGAATGGGGCCCTGAGCAACAACAATCCTTTGAACAAATTAAGCGGGAGATTGCCCAAGCAGTAGCTCTTGGGCCAGTCCAGGGAACATGCTCTACACCGCAGCCGGGGAGAATGGCCCTACCTGGAGCCTCTGGCAGAGAGCACCTGGGGAAACCCGAGGCCGACCTCTAGGCTTTTGGAGCTGGGGATACAAAGGCTCTGAAGCTAATTATACACCAGCTGAGAAGGAGATACTGGCAGTGTACGAAGGAGTTCGGGCTGCCTCAGAAGTGGTCGGCACTGAAACACAGCTCCTCCTGGCACCCCGACTGCCGGTGCTGGGGTGGATGTTCAAAGGAAAGGCCTCCTCCACGCATCATGCAACAGATGCCACGTGGAGTAAATGGGTTGTGTTGATAACACAACGGGCTCGAATAGGGAACCCCAGCCGCCCAGGGATACTAGAGGTGATTACAAACTGGCCAGAGAGCAAAGATTCTGGGATGTCACCAGAACAGGAGGTGACACGTGCTAAGGAGGCCCCACCATATAACGAGCTGCTGGATGAGGAGAAGCGATGCGCCCTGTTCACTGGTCTTGTCGCATTGTGGGAAAACATCGACGATGGAAGGCTGCTGTGTGGAGTCCCACACGACACGTCACTGAAGCTGCTGAGGGACAGGGTGAATCGAGCCAGTTCGCAGAGGTGAAAGCCGTCCAGCTTGCTTTGGATATTGCTGAGCAGGAAAAGTGGCCAAGGCTCTACCTCTACACTGACTCATGGGCAGTGGTAAATACCCTGTGGAAATGGCTGCAGCAATGGAAGCAGAACAACTGGCAACGTAAGGGTAAGACCGTCTGGGCTGCTGAAGTATGGCAGGACATTGCAGCCCTTGTGGAAAACCTCGTTGTGAAGGTGCGCCATGTGGATGCCCGTGTACCCAAGAGTCGGGCCACTGATGAACATCGACACAACCAGCAGGCAGACCAAGCTGCTAAGATTAGAGTGGCTCAGGTGGACTTGGACTGGCAGCGCAAAGGTGAACTGTTCATAGCCCAGTGGGCTCATGAGACCTCGGGCCACCAAGGTAGGGATGCAACATACAGGTGGGTTCGAGGGGTGGACCTCACTATTGACACCACTGCAGAGATCATCCATGGATGTGAGACGTGTGCTGCAATCAAATATGCCAAGTGGGTGAAGCCCCAGCAAAATGGAGAGCGATGGCTGAAATATAGATATGGAGAGGCCTGGCAGATCGACTACATCACACTGCCACAGACCCGCCACAGGAAGCGCCACTTGCTCACAATGGTGGAACTAACCGCTGGATGGCTGGAAACTTACCCAGCGCCCCACGCCACCACCCGGAACACCATCCTGGGCCTTGAAACCCAAGTCCTGTGGTGACACGGCACCCCAGAGAGAATTGAGTCAGACAACAGGACCCACTTCCAAAACAATTCATAAATGCCTGGGCCGAAGAACACGGCATCGAGTGCGTCTGCCATATCCCCTACCACACACCAGCCTCTGGGAAGATCGAGCGCTATAAGGGACTGTTAAAAACCACATTGAAAGCACTGGGAGGTGGGACCTTCAAAGACTGAGACATGCATCTAGCAAATACCACCTGGCTAGTCAACGTAAGAGGATCTGCCAGTCGAGCTGGCCTGGCTCAGTCGAAACCTCCACGTGCTGTAGATGGGGATAAAGTCCCTGTGGTGCTCATGAGGAGTATATTGGGAAAAATGGTCTGGTTTAGTCCTGCACCAGGCAAAGGTAAAGGCAAACCCATCCATGGGATTGCTTTTGCCCAAGGACCTGGGTGTACCTGGTGGGTGATGCAGGACAATGGAGAGGTCCGATGTGTCCCACAGGGGGACTTGATTCTGGGTGAGAACATGCGAACATGCCAGGAATTATGTTGTGCCTTTGTAAATTGTTAATTTGTCATTGCTAACTGCTGAATGGCAGCTGGACGTGACACAGATGGTATAGAATAAAGGGGTGGATTATGTCCTGGTTCAGCTAGGATAGGGTTAAGTTTCCCCAGCAGAGAAGGGGGAAGGGATCTCCAGCCGGGTTATTCATACCATGCTGATGTCAGGTCTGGGCGCGGGAGCTTGGGAACTTTTTCCTTTGTGGCTTTGGTGAGAGGAAGCATGCGAGTGAGCTGTCTGTAACCATTGCGGTATTTCTCTGTATATCTTTTGTCTTGTTTACTGTTACTACTGTTTACTGTTATTATCATTGCTACTACTGTTGTTCAGATTGTTTATCACACTGTTGTATTAAATTTCTTCTAATTTTAACCCGGGGTTTGTGCCTCACTTCCAGCCTGACCGGCTGAGAGTTGAGGAGGGGCAATGGCAACGTGGTCTCCGATCCCAGCAGGGCTTAAACCACCACAAGGCTGTAGAAGAGTACCACAAAACAATAAGCCATTTCTACCACTGATTCCTTATTGTAGGTGCTTATCTTTACTTAGCAAGAAGGGAAGGTTGCATTTAAGGCTGCATTAAAACCTGTTTGTATTCAGGGATGCTGCCTTTTAAAGTTAGTCCTAGGTGGATGTTGGAGAACGGCTTGCAGAGAGCAAGGCCATGGGTCTCTGCAGAAGCTGATTGCAGCCATCTGAGGTAAACAAAGGAAAAAACCCAGGGTACAGTTATGCTAACAACGGACTGTTATGTTAACAAAGAGAGAAACTGAGGTACACAACGGCCTTGAGTATGATGGTAAACAACCTTGGGAAAGAGGGCAGGCCAGAAGAAGGAAGATGTTGTGACATGCCTAAAGTGCTGCAGGGGGCTGGGATATTATAATGTAGCCTTTTACACGTATCCAATAGATCTGCGAGTAGTATGCATGATTATTGTAGAGTGCTTATATAAGGTGTGATTTCTTTCAGTAAAGTGGAAGCTTGCTCTATCATTCACATTGAATCAGCTGCTTGCTTCCTCCGTCCTCTGCAGGTGGAAGGTTTGTGTATCCTAACTTTTACATTGCTGAATGATGAATGATGATGTTCCTTTGTCAGGTTGTGTCAATAGTATAACATCACATTATGTGTTATCTTTGTGTAATATTTTTAGGTCATGTCAGCAGTACATGGTGTGAAGGACAGCAGGCTGCCAGATCAGATCACAACAGTTCCATAAAATAAATACATGTAGGCATCGTGCTCCATGTTGTTCATGGATTTATTGAGTGATTAACTGTTGACACGTGCTAGTTTCAGTGTTACCTCTGGTGCAGTGGAAGAAAGGCTACCAGGAGTACTGCTCAAGGAAGCAACAATGCTAACAACAGATTGAGAAGTCCTAGAAGTGTAAAGGGGAGAAAATATCAGCAAAGCTAAGGTATTTTCAAGAGAGGAAGAGGAGGAAATGAGCATTTGGGAGTAAGAGTGAATTAAGAAAGATTACAAAGCATTCAAAATAGTAAATATTACATTTTAGAGTATTTTTGAATTGTGCAAAATATGCACTCTTTTCCACTTGTTTATCTTTATAGTTTGCTTTCCTAGGCAGCCATGGTACTTTCATGCTAGTGGTATTAAGTCCAGAAAAAAATTAAGTATTTTAAGGCAGACAATGGAATTTAAAAATTAATTCAGGCAAAATTTTTTATTTGCTCGTTGCTAGGGAAGGTAATTCCTAGCATTTAATATGTTGATCATACCTCACCAAAATGCAGTTGCCATCAGAGGCTAAAAGTTAAAGCAGGCATCCAGACTTGCGTTTCTTTTACATCTCACCAGATAGTGTCAACAATTTATTCCATTTCTGTTCTTCTTTCTCTTTTGTGACATGCTTTATTTTTAAACTTTAGCAAATGTGTGATTTTTTTCTCTAAAGCATTCTCAAGGAGAGCTTTTATTCCAGCTGGCATAACCAACTTTAAATGCAGCCAAAACAGGGCAACAGGGCCTACATATCTCATTTTGAATTAAGGAATTACTAAATAACATACGTATGCATCACTGGGAGTAGGACATTTCTTTCTAGGGAAATCCCACCACCTTTGGTGATCAAGTGAAGTTCCATCTTACTGTCTGGGGGTTAGAAATCTTATATACCTTGCTGCACATTGACCCAGGCATGAAACAACTGCACCGTTCCATGCCCTATTGCTGGGGCACTATATCCATCAGAAGGGTACTGCAGACATCTGGGGTGATAACCTCTTAAACTACCATTAGGAAGCATTTCTTTACCAAGAGGGGTGGTAAAACCCTGGAACAGGCTTCCTAGAAAGGTGGTCAATGCCCAAGCCTGTCAGTGCTTAAATGACATTTGGACAATGACCTTAATGAAATAATTTAACTTTTGGTCCGCTCTGAAGTGGTCAGACAGTTGGACAAGATGATCATTGTAGGTCCGTTCCAACTGGAATTATTCTATTCTATTCTATTCTATTCTATTCTATTCTATTCTATTCTATCCTATTCTATGCTATCCTATCCCATCCTATCCCATCCCATCCCGTCCTAAGGCAGAAGTGATCTCTCAGACCCCTATGCCTCTTTAAGCACCTTGCCTTATATCTGTCAATTTCTCTATGGCTATAATCCTCAACCCTTAATTTCCAGCCCTATTCAGTCCCAGTTCAGTCTGCCAAGATGGCAGACAGGACCGCCAAACATTACTAAAACCATATCTCTGCTCTGCTGACTTCACCAACACATTTTACACATGACTTAGCACAGCCCTCCATTCATTTGGGCTGAATTCAAGCCAGCAGCCTAGCAGTTAAAAGCTTTTTTTCCCTGTTACCAGTGTAACCTTCAGAAAAATAAGAATAAAACAGAGGAAGTACTAATGACATTAATTACAGTTCTTCCCCCCCTACACAACTTCACAATGAAGCAATAATAATAAACCCTATCTTTCGAAAATTTACTGAATATAGTTATTTGCACATTCGTAATGACTCATTGAATCACTTCTTTTAGCAGACTGATAAATTATTATTTTTATTTCCTTCACCTACAGTTACCATCCTGAATGCTGAGGAATTATTATAAAATAGATGTCCTATCCTGAAAAATCCTAACATAAGAGCAGTTTGGATGCTTGCAGGAAAAAAGATCCTGTATTAATTGATCCTCTAATGGGTCACTAGGCTTTCCAAGTTTTATTAATGTTCGTAATAAATCTTATTATGAGAGCATAGATATTGTTGCCAACAGTGATACCTTAGAAAGCCATTGATTACATCAGAAGTTAACAAACCAGATGGTTTTCACTGGCTTATTTCTCAAGCAGTATATAGCAACCTGTAGTACCAACACCAAACTATCTATTTTCTTTTTTTAGTACAGTGCATTTAAACACAAAAGTCTTCAGCTTTTGCTTCAACAATATCACGCTCTGGATTTGTACTAGGATATAATGTGCAGTAAGAAACTTACTCATTGTTTACTATTTCCTTCTCCCGATTTTTGAATTCTGATTCAATGGACAGTTCTCGACTTCTCCAGGAAGGTGACATTTATGAAGATATGTGACAAACTTGTGGCTAGAATGTTGTGTTGGCTTTTGATTACTCAGAAGATTTGTACTCCATTCCTAGTTTTGAAATGGCTTGCTGTGCAGCGTTAGGCTATGGCTTTACCAAAGATTTAGCAAAGCTTTGGCCATGACAGTGCTTTATCGACAACAGGCTACTGAATTCAGAGAGATTATTTAGATGAAGCATGTGCTTTTGGTCATGATTTCCCTTTGGTTTAGCTCCCCTATCTGTAAAATGGACTATTGGTATAACCTATTTGCTGTCTTCTGTATTGTACTTTGAGATTGCGAACTTTTCAGAGCAGGAATTCTCTCTTTTATGGAAGAGTTCAGTAGTTTCATAAAAAGGGGGCTATTGGGATTCAAGAGGACTTTCTGCGAGAGAATGGACATGTGAGCAATCCTGCGTGAGAACAAGACTGATAAGAGCCTCAGCCGAGCAAGAATGTGATAAGGATGTGACCCTGAATGAGGGGGGAGAAACTCGACGAGACAAACAACCCCTGGAAGGGGTTGGGACGGAAGAGGAAGTTACACAAGGCGGGAAGCCTGGCAAGGCTGATGTGGCACTTTTTATCCAATCACAAGAAGGTTTAAAGCGCGGGCTAAGTTAACTGTCCAATCTTGAGGACTTGAACTGCTTGTTACTCACGTATGCGGGAGAACATTATAAAAGGGCTTTCTTAGTTGTAATAAACGGGCATTGCTTGATCACATTGGTCGTGTGCATGCTCAGCTCTCCCGCGAGGGGCCTCTGTTCTTGGCAGGTTTGCATATAGACTGCAGTGTCCTGATTGAGCAAATATCTTTGATCGTGTCACCGTTACCCCACAGACAATCGGTAAACCTTGCAGTGAAGATTGAGAGTCTTTCCGCTAATGATTCATATGTGTAAACAAAACTAGGGAGTGAAGTATCTGCTTCATGGGTGGAATTTGCCTATAAATGCAACATAAATTTTCTTGTAATCATGAAATTATAATTTAATTTGTTCCCTGGATTACTCTTTATATAGCACCATATACTCTTTATGTAGCACTAAAGATAGATAGGTTACATCACATAGTGTGTACTCTAGTTTAAAAGCAGAAATAAGCCCAAGCTTACCTAATAATGACTTCTAATATACCTTGAAATTGAATTCCATCATTTCAGCATCAGCAGTACTTTAAATATTATATTCTGTAAATATTATATTCTAGAGCCTGCATTAGTGGCATTGCAATCTTTTTTTTCCTTTCAGAAGACTATAAAATTGTAATATGAAGTGCTTGTTTTTTCCTGAATTGTAAGAATGTTAAGGCTGTGGGAACAAAAGAGTGGAAGAAGTATCATGAAGAAATTGTAAGAGCTTTATAAAAATATTGATAAGTTTGGGGTTTTTTCTTCAGGAAAAGCTGTCTTTTTTTTTCTTTTTTACTGTAAAATTGAACAGAGTAAGAGTCTAAATGCCATTTCCATATATTAAGAAGGTGTTTTTGCTGTGTTTTTCGTCTTCCTCTGAAAAACAAATAGAGGACATGTCTGAAGATAAAAATTGGTCTCTACAGTAAAGAACACATCAATCTCTGGGTTTTAAATACAGTTTTGTAGTTATGATGACCTAATTAAGCACAGTCTCATTGGTAATGCAAGGCAATTCCCAAATTAGATTTTTGCACAGCGTATATACTTACAACACCTTCCATGCAAATCACTTTTAACTGATTTAAAGGTTGTGGGTGGGCCTTCACAAATTGGAAGGGGTTGAAGGTGAAGGAGGATCCTCACTTCTTGTGCATCAGCCAACCAGTTTACAACTGGATGTACCCATCCACCACGGGGACCGGAGTCACCCAGGTGACAAGACTGCTACATTCCTATAACCTGTGCTTACCTATAGGGTCTTAACAGGAACCTACTTCAGTCACATACGAGTCCAGGGCTGCAGAATAGACATCTTCTGTCATGTATGGTGGGAGGCCCTCATCTGTAATACTTTGTGTCTCAAGCTTAGCTCAGAGAAACCTACTGTCCCAAAACTTTTTTGCTACTTCCAGAGAGTAGAGTTTTCTAGCAAAGTCCTAGTGGATTTTCTTACAACATTCCCTCTACAAAGGAATGTGTCTGGCACTGTGAAAATGTTCCCTGTGGAACTGTTTGTTGATATCAACAGAATTCCCTGTTTTAAACAATTTTGGTTCAGGGAAAAGCTTTTAAACGTGAGGGTCCACTGCATACTTTCTTTTTACATGTTATAACAAGTTTTGACAAGTTACAAATTTATAACAAGATGTCCAAGATCATGCAAGTGTACATGGAAAGTTGCAAAAGAGTAGGATGCAGTGAATTAACTCTTAAAGAAAATAGTGTCATACAGAACTAAAATGTACTAGAACATAGTATATTTTAGTTTACATAGTACTGTTTTTAATCCAATATTCTAGTATATTTTAACTGTGTAAATTACTAATTACTGTTACTTAATATTAGAAAACTACAGAAATGTTCTTGTATTACTTGAAAACACATTGTCCTGCAGTCCTGCCACAAAACATCACTGTTACTACAGAAGTCCTTTTTGCCAGTTAAAAGAAGTATTAATAATTTGGGGAATATAGAAATTGTTATACTAAAATGAGGAAAAAGCTCATTAAATTATGGAAATGAGATTTATTGCAGGTTACTCAGTTATGCATATTAACTGTGGAATTCAGAATTGCTCCTCGAAGAATCACCAGCCCTCCTGTGAGGAATCTCAGTGCCCTTGGCACTTTCTGAGCTCATCCTCATTCAGTCCCATCCTTTTCCCTTCATCTTTTCTCTTTCACGAGTCCATAATACCTGAAACTGGCTAGATTGAATAGGCAGGAGTATGACCTGAAGATTGTGTGTATAAATATTTATCTACGCCTTTTTCCCCACTATCCTAGATGCATTCTGCAATACTTCTCAAGATGCAGATTTCATCCTTAGCTGATGAGGTACAAGGTCTCTTTTTAGCCTTCTTGGGAAACACTGGCTACATTTACAGTGTTCTGCAAGATGACATTTTCAGATACTGCTTGAGTCACAACCCTGAAACAGCCCCATGCTGCCAATATGTATACCTCACTAGGCCATGGGAGAAAGCATGCAGCCATCACCTCTCTAAAAATGCTGTGGCAGAACCAGGGCACCCTTCTCTTCTTATTTACAGGGCTGGCCATCCTGTCACGTCACTTACTGGAGCCCTTCCAGGAGGAAGAACATGTTGCACAAGAACTCCACAAGAAATTCTAGATTTAGAACAACTATGAGTGTGTCTGCAACCAAACCAAAGCTTCCTTCACCCCACAGCCATCAATGAAATGCTGTTCAAGCTGACCATCAGACAGTATGTGACATCAGACACATCCACACAGTCCTTTGGCTTTCTTTCAGAGGCTATTCTCCCCAAATACTGGCTCACACTTTAATGGTGCCATCCAGCTGCTGGCATCAAAACAGCTGTGTAAGCCAAAACCACCCCATGGCTGACCTTCAGCCAGCAAAGGGGCATCAATTCTGAACCAACAGTAGCAGGGTCAGTATGTCACCATAAGAAAGCACACAGGTTTATCCGCAAAGAAAACTTATCTTTACTTGGTTAGAAAACATTTCTTTGTTCTGCTTTCCAGAGCAGGTTCTCCTTAGGCACTTGGACATATCATGTCTAGGAATATATCTACTGGTTGCTTGAACCACAAACTGAGGAATAGACTCTGTGTTTATTTCCTAGACAGATAGTCCCACTTTACCTTCTTCTCACCCTCAAATCCTGTTCTCTTCCTCATTAAGATCAGACAGCTGAGAAATCTTGTAGGATCAGATGTTAGTGACTCCCTTTCCAAAATCCTGTGGTCCTGGTTCCTTTAAAGTTGTGCTGTAGAGTGCTCTTACGTTGAAGAAAAAGGACGCTGTTGCCCATGTCTGTAGTGCTCGTTAATGTCTTTTAAGAAAGGGGACAGATAAGTCCTGTCAAGTATACTTAGTCCTCAGAAGGGAGTGGGAACTGTGTTCTGACTGCTTGGTGTCAGTGGTTCAGACAGGTGCATAATCTGATTGTACTGAATACAGTGAACAGATGTAAAAAAAGTCCTTGGACAATCTCCAAAGCTAATTTCAGTGTAGAGCCAAGAATTGGAGTGTTCAAAAGACCTGCCTGGCAAGATGGGAGGCAAGGGATATATCTCTGATAGCCATATGTGATGCACTGGGGGGTGGGACAGAGGGCTGCTGTGTTACGTAAAGGCAATCACTGAATGTCTGGTCTCAGATGTTACTTGGATGCAGATGGCTACAGCTTTCTCTGGTGGGGCTCAGTGTCGCTCAGTATCCAGTATTGCCAGATGCCCAATAAAAATACAGGATTGTTAGCCTGTTGACACTTAACTTCTTTGGGAAGCTCCAGTTAAAGATGAGAATTTGTTTTGGTTTAAGTTTTTTGGTTTTCACTCTACCAGTGTCTCATGGAGACATGGGCAGCCAAGACCTGGCTTCCCTCTTGTTTCAGAAATTCCAACACAATTGGAGGTCTCAGGAGGAGAGAGAGTCCCTCTGGCCGGCCTTGGGAGGCTTTTAGTTGATTACAGGAAACAGTGGAGAAGTTTGACATTTCTGAGGCTGAGTTGTGTTCCTTATGAATGTGCCTTCAGTCCATCAAGCACCATCAGATAGTAGTAAAAGTCATTATCTTCACAGATATTGGGCAGTGGAGAGCTGTCACAGGATGTGAATTTTCTAGATAGGTGAGGAACAGATCAGGTACCATTTGAGCAGCATTGTAAGGCTGAAGAGATGATATTCCAGTCGGGATAGTTTCACCACAGCAGTCATAAGGAACAAGCTAATTGGATGTGTCCATAATAAACTGTCACCGCAATTTGACAGTTCCATGGCTTGGGCTTAAAGGTTAGGAAGAGCTCTTTTAGCCATCCTTTTCTCTTTACACCCCTAATTGTATCCCGTGTAAAAATAGAAGAAAACTGAAGTTTATGCATGTTAAAACCCTCAGCACTACCTTATGTGTCTCAGCAAAGATGGAAGGAAATCCCCTGCATGACAGACAATTTTGTGAATGGTGATCATCATTGTAACTTTATATATGGCAACTTCTAATTTGTGTTGTGCTGCCTTTCCCTTTTACCAGGAAGGTTATAAAAAGCCATAAGAACCAAGCCTCTAGTCCTCTCCCTCTGTGCAGGCTTAACTCCTCAAAGCTTCCTCCTCAAATGTCATTTGAAAACAAATCCTGGCTTGTCTGCATCTAGCCTTCTTTCTCAACAGCTCCCTATTTCCACCCCTGGTTTTCAGATGTGCCAAAAACGTTGTGATTTTCCTCCTCAGAAGGCACTGCATGCCCAGTAGTTGTTCTTCTCAGCAATGCTTACTTACCAGATGACTCAGTAACTTCCGAAAACTTCATGCTGCTCTTCCTTCCTCTCATCTTAGCGCTGTGTAGGGATGCATATGCTTCTGGCATCTGTAAAAACACTGTATCTGCCTAACACAGCTAGAGCCTTCTTTAAACTCAAAGGCAGAAAAATGTGTGCAGACATGCTTCTCTGGGCACGGAAATTCTCTATGACATAAAACGCAGATAAGCCTCACTTACAGAAGATTAAAAAATCAAAGGAAAGTAGTGGTGCTAGCAAAGATAGAAGTGGAGAAACAGTTGCTGTGTGTTTGGCAGAAGCCATTATTAAACATAGAGAAAGGTCATTATAGTTCTTTGTTCCCAGAGCTCCCCAGCTTCTGACTTCTTACGGGACCTGATCCTGGAATCTGGGATGTGGCCTTTAGGAAGAAAAATGGAAAACGCTGCCCCCACAATAGACATATTTACAGTAATTTTGTTTCTTCAACGGAGTGTTTCCTCAAGTCTTAGCACTGAATTGTTAAATCAGACAACCAAAACCCGGAGCAAAGCATCTCAGCCGGCTTGTCTTTATGTAAACAGCTGCATAGAAATGCATCTTGATAAGTGAGTCTTAGTGGTGAATGTGCTCATGGGTGTTTAGCTAGGATTTGGGGAGAGGATATTCTTCATACTGGCTGCTCTGTATTTCCCTAGTGAATGTGAATTTGTCTCCCTAGCTTCTAAACAGGAATTGTGTTACCGGCTAGAGTGGTTAAACTGGTTCTTCATATGGTAAGCGATCAGATTAGGAAGACAAAGCCAGTGTGTGAGAGTTCAAAGCACATATATATGTATCTAAAAAAAGGTAACATGCACACAAAGGGAAAAAAAGTGATTCAAGCCCTATTTCCTGTAGGTTTTAAGGGCAGATGAGACGTTTCATTATGATGGTTAATTACTTCCATGTCAAACAGATACTATGATGATGAGGATTGAAGTTAAACAGATTAGAGTAATTAAGCAAAACACACCTCAAAACATGCCTCAGAAAAAGAAAGAATGATGGTTATGTAAGGTAAGTCAGTCTTCAGTCCCTCAAACTTCACTCAGAGACAATTTATGTCCTATGACCCTTTGCAAGACTGAAGACATAAAGTGAACCAAATTAGTAGTAGTCCCAACAGTTACCAGAAAGTAGAGTAACTTCAGCTGCTGAGTGATTTAGAGTAAATCACTGTGGATGTCAGTGAATTTTTGGTAATACCGGCCCCTGCCGTCATTTTAGCAAGGCAGTCCAGTCTGACATCCCAATGCAATAGTTCTACTGTGAAGTCTTATTTTTGTTTTAATCATAATATTTCTATTACACTATTTTTCAGGCCCTGATTATATCAAACAAAAATTTCAAGAAGGAATGGAGGTGAAAGAAAAATCTGAAGAAAAAGTTCAGGAAAAGCCAAGTACCCCAAAAGAGTCACCTCACTTTTATCGAAAAGGTACTACACCCCCTCGAACCCCAGAAGCAAGTCCAAGGCATAGTCCTCCTCTTTCTTCTGATCCTTCTCCTTCAAAACAACTGAAAAAGCAAAACTCCACTTCTGGGGCAAGACTCAATCAAGAAAAAAAGCTTTTAGCCAGTGAGAATATAACACCCACAATTAACAAGCCTTTATATTCAAAAGCACCAATGAAGGAGGAAGTAGCTGTGAAACACCAGACAAAGTTTTCAGCCCATCACAATCCCATCAGCACAGAGAATGGGGAGCTTCATGGTCACTACCATGGCTATTATGTAAAAATGAATCCAACAGTGCTTCCACAGGAGCTCAGGGAAGAAGATGAATATGTCAACCCATCACCGTCAACACTTGCACGGATACCACCCTCACAGAAGCCAAGTCCTGCTAGATCTGGGGTTAAGCCAGATGCCAAAGAAAACAAACCTGACACAAAAATTAAGAAACCAGAATTTGCTGCACCAAAGAATCCTGCTAATAATGAGTCACATTCAGCTGTGGAAAAAGAAGTAGAAAACAGCTCGGTGAGTACTGCAAGAAACGTTTTCACTTTCACTGCCCTTTTGTCTCCTGGTACTGAGTTTTGCAACCTAAAGGCACGCAAAGCTCACTTCTGTCAACTCTTCATTTGGATATAGTCTGCTAGGTACACCAGACTGGAGTGAGGAACAAATATTCCAGTCCTTTATATTATCCTTTTTAAAAACTAGGAAGGGATAGTTGATAGCGTGTATTAGTGTATGTATGTGTATATATATGTGTGTTTAGATACATATTTGTTGTACTTCATGGCTAATTGGACAGTACTTGGAGTAGTTACACTCTCTAGCTCTTCCTCCAAAGTCTACTTTTGACTGCTGTTGGAGGCAGGATGCTGGCCTGTGGTCTGACCCAGTCCAGACCACCTCCCATTTTCATTTTCTTCTCTGTGTTGATGGTAGGCTCTAAAAACAGGCAATTTGCATAAAAATATAAACTGTTTTAAAATTAATACTTTTAGCAATGCTTGTGTTTTACAGTGATGTGAAAATTTGTACTTTTTTTTTGTCAGGAAATGGAGAAGGAGTTTTAAAACTATACATTCAGATCAGTGTGAATCTGAATCTCGTTGTTATTTAGAAATAATAGAACTATCAATAGTTATGCAAAAGGGGAGAGATGACTAATAGCATTTCTATTCCATGTTAGAAGAAGCAGCCAGGTTATCAAATTCAGAATCTATGATGTTGATAAAATTATATCTGGGCCAAGAGAAACTCAGGAAAATGTTAGTTGTAGATCCTAAAGTTAACCTTTAGCGAATGAAGAGGTCTATATAATTGGCATAATGTTTCTTTTTTATAAGTGATGTGCGGAGTAACAACTTTACAACCAGTAAGGTTATAAAGAAAGTATGTTTATTCAGCGCTGGGTGCACGGGGGATCACTCCACCACAAACATGCACACCTTGGAGTGAAAAGCAGCTCCTTTTTATAGTGTAAAACGTTTACATATTCATTATAATACCGAGAACAGGGAGAGATATTACAATTACTTTTGAGAATTCATTATCATAAATCCCACCCCGAGTTCCTCCCTGTTGTGTCTGCGCAGTGGTTCCTGGTGGTCTTGGGTGGGGGTCTTCAGGATGAAGATTGAAGATGCCTCCTCTTCCTCTCGTGACTTTTCACCCAATTAGGTCTTTTCAGCATGTCAATTTAGAATTCCTTGAATCCTCGTTCCTTATCTTGGGACTCAGTAGTTGCAGCCTCTCCCTTATCTCAAGAGCCCATCCTGCTGAGAATTTATCCTGCTGAGAGCCCTGCATCTATTTTGTTAAAGTTTCTCACTTCATAAGTATTGTTTCTTTGAATCGTTTTTGGTACTCCAGTTGAAAAAACTGTGTGTCATTATTAATGGGATAAGCAGAATGACCCATTTAATGAGCTCCAGATAGCCTAGCACTGATCTCAGGCAAAACAGTTGAATAATTGACACCAGACTTTGTTAATAAAGAATTTAAAAATAAAGAGGTGTAAGAATTTCCAACTAACATGAATTGTAAAAGATCTTGTCAAACAAGTTTAACATCTTCAGGTGTGACAGAAGAATCATATCCTCAATCAAGAAGGTCATTTGACTTGCTTTTACACAGTTATGTATTCTGACAAAGAAGCCAGAGTAGTGCAAAGGCTAAATGTCACATCAAAATAATTTTAAAAAAACTGACTGATGGTTCTCAAAAAGTAATTAGAAAAACACTGGTAATTTAGTACTATTCTGGTGAAGTGCTTCTTGGATTAATTCTGCTGCCCTATTTTATTAACATTCTTATTAATTACATGGAAGAGGACATAAAAGCATTACCCATGAAGTTTACAGAAGACACAGTGATCAGGAAACTGATAATGAAAACAACGGATCAGCAATACAAGCTGATCCAAATCACCTGCTAGGATCTTTCTTGTACTTTGCAAGTATAATTATCCATGTGCAGCAGCAAAATATAAGATTGTATATTGAACAACAGTTAATAGAGCCTGGTCATGAAGGAATGGAACTGGATAAGGTTGGTGGATCAGGAGCAAGAGAGGCAACTGAGCACAAGCTCCCAGTCGCCTGCTGTTGTTCAGAGATGTTAATGTAATCCTTAGATTTATCAACAGGAAAGATTATGCAAGAGTATATGGGAGTCTGTTTTATCTGGGTTTGGCACTGGTGCAACCACTTCTGAAATAAAATACAGCATCCATAAATCAGGGATTTAAAATGAAAAAAAACCTTAATGGAAAGTCTCACAAAGAGCTGCAAGAACGATTAAAACATATCTTACAATCAAAGTTTCAAGGCAAAAAACTCTGACACAGTAAGTCAGTAAGTATACTTTATAAAATAGTTTCCCAAGCTAACAGGCGAATGTGTAAGAAGATCCAACAGATGGACAGATTTAGATAAAAGTCCTGGTTTAAGTTGCTTTTAATGGTATTAATTAAATGTAACATCAGTTTTCAGATGCTGAGTTTTTG
This sequence comes from Athene noctua, assembly GCF_965140245.1. NCBI lineage: Eukaryota > Metazoa > Chordata > Aves > Strigiformes > Strigidae > Athene > Athene noctua. Next base: position 35,400,859 of record NC_134038.1, read on the forward strand.
GAGCTGTCACTGAATAGTTCAATAATGAGCATTTTGCCAAGATGATATCCTCTAGTTCAGCAGGGAGTTTACATTCTGTTTTGTGTGGATCAAAGTAGATGTTCACAGTGGTTTTGTAATCTGCAAATCTGTATTACAACTGATATCAACCCTTTAACCTTTCAAATCTCACAGATATGACTCCTATGTGGGGTAACACAAAGCTGTCAGGCTTGTAAATGTTGAGTGAGCAGACACAAAATTTTAGCCTGAATTGGATTTTTTTGTTTAGCTCTGGGGAAAATAAGTGGCTAGAAATAGTCCTTATTTTTCCTACATTCCGTCCAAACCAAAAATGGTTTGGAGCTGAGGGAGTCTTCACCTTAAGAAACCAAGTAGGGCACCTGAACAGCAGTTTATTGACCTTCTAGAATAATCAGGATAAGGACCATGAACCTTATATCTTCCTTGTTATCAGGAAATTGTATCAGATAGTGTACATTAGCTACTGTTTGTTTACTGATGTTACAGGTCATCTGGGAACTGTCCCTCTGCTTCATTGGAGCAATCCAATTGCATTATTCTTATTATCAGCATTTTAATAAGGAAGGAGGGTAGAGTTAGGAACTCGTTTTTAATATAACAGCATTTAATACATATGTAGATGTGTGTGTTTTTTTCAAAGATGTCTTCCATATATGTCTATAAATTTTCCCTTATAAAATAAATTTCCTACATGCTTATTTCTTTAAATACTGAAATGAGTACAAATCCTAAAACAATTTAAGCAGAAAGGAGTAGCCTACTGGCCTGCCAGACTGAGGGAGAGACTTAGTACAGAATGACTGCTAACATTGCCTGGAGACTTTTCTCTTTAATTTTTTCTATCACCTTTCAACTTCAGAAAAACAGTAGCCTGTTATGCAGTATCCTGAACTGAGCTCAGTCATGTGCTGGAGTTACACAGTGGCTATCCCAAGAGTGCACAGTTACTGAGGAGACGCCAGATTAGTACACTTCTCTTTATCCCAAACACTTTAGAATGTTGAGAGATTTCAGAAGTTTAGGGCTGCATTGGGGAATTATTTTGGTTTAGTCAGTAATTGGAATTGCTTTATAGTCATCTTGACCAATGATTTTGTTGGGATTTGGAAGTACATCTGCTTTAGATACTTCATAAAAGTTTAAAAACATACTTGTTAAAGAATATAAAGAGAAAATAACTCTCACTCATGAAAAGAAAAGAAAAAACATGTTTGTGGAATGCAAAAATTAATCTATAACATTTATTGAGCAATTTCATTAGATTATTCAAAAGTGCTGTATAAAATTAGGCTGTGCTTTTTCTAAGTTTCCAGTGATAATTTATTAAGAACATAGATACAAAATGTAAGATTTTTAAGTTCTTCCTTCCATGTATCTAAATTAAAGCCATTTCTTACATCTGAATGAAACACAAACTTTAATTTGGATTAAGAACTTTAAACAGCTTTATTTACAGAACAGTCTGCAGCAGCTGTTTTAGTAATCAAATTCATGTTTCTTATTTTCTGTGAATCTGTCACATCCTTAAGAACATCATTGAATATCATCTCTGCAATAAGTTAGTTATAGAAACAGTATTGATTCTCTAGACATACCCATTTCTGGCATTATACTTGAAAAATATCAGCACGTACTTCTTATGCCACATGTATGAATGTGTTTCTCTATGTAATTATTTTCCAATGTTCAAAAATCAAAGTTTAAAATCATTTCAGAGCTCATAAGAAAGACTCACAGTTTTATCAAGGTGAAAACATGAATAAAGTATGATGACAAAGTCAGTGCTTGTCAGCTGCTCCAAAAGAGCTGTCTGTTTCCAGGCATTTACCCTAATAAATGAGAGGTACATCATCCTTTTTCAACTGAAAATTAGGCACCTTCAAAGTAACTTGTATTTACCACAGTGTGAAGTGTGCACAGACACTTGAGCACAAACCAGTACCTTGTTTCTAATTGCTCATTAGCAGCCTCTAGCCCCAGTATTGGTTTGTATGCTGCTATCCCACCTTGAATATGAGCTAATTTGAGATTGTCCTGGATTTGGGTAAAAAAGTGGGATTGAATTGCAAAAAATGCTATATTGCAGTGTATATTCATGAGTACACATTTTACTTGCCTGATGTGTGTCCATGTGTTGTCCTAGGTGAAGTACAAGCCCAGGCACAAGTGTTCTACTGTATTGTCATTTTTTTGGTTTGTAGGTTTTAAGCCACACAGAGTGTTTACCCTGGTTTTTACCTGTATCTGAAATCATTACATTTTACTGGATGTTACCCATTGTGCTTCTACTCTAATCTCTTTGTTCACTTAACATCCAGTTAGGAAGGGATAGAGCTACCATGATGTTAGAAAAATAGATCAGTATTTGCCTGATCCTAAAAAAAACTCTGAGCAAGAACTATATGCCAAATTTAATGGACATTCCTGATGCAATGGGATTACAAAACTAGTCTCAATACTTCCTGGCATTACATTTTAGGAAAATCATTTTCTTCCCTCCCCAAATGAAAACTAATTGTAGGATTGTATTTTTAGCTGCATAAGTCTCTGACTTAGTAGAAACTGAAAGGGCAGTTTTTAAGCAGGACTGGAGTTTTTCTACTACAGCTTCTTTAGTGCACCTGTTCTAGTCACTCTTGGACCGTGCAGACTAATTTTGGCTTTTGCTATTTTAAGCCCTTGCAGGACACTAAAGTCTTATTTATGGCATTTGTCTTAAAGCATTAAATGCTTATTTCATAGGTGTACTCGAAACAGGTAGCATATTGCATAATAACCATGTGCTCCGCAAATACTGTTTGATCATTTTTTTAGTGTATCAGGAAATTCTTCTTTGGGCTGAAAGTTGTAGTTATCAGAAGAGGAAACAAAATACATACAGCAGACCAAATAAGATGAGATTTACTTCTTTATATAAAGCATAGACTTATTATCATAAACAGATAACACATTTTTCTTTGATCTTCATATAAAATAAACAACCCAGTTCTTAAGGTGTCACTTTCTTCTGTCTTTGTCGATGAGATTTCTTGATTCAAACCATAGCCCTTAGTTTTTTTAGCCTAATTTATCTAGTGTTATGATGGTGGGATTGTTATACCCAACCTGACTGACAGATGCATCAATCCACCAAGCTCAGTGCTGTAAGACTGTGCACTAACAATACTGAGTTGCTGTTTGAGCTGCAGTCCCAACTTGCCATTCAGTCAAAAGCTGTCTTGGAGCTATGAGGATGTCGTTTCAAGACATATTTTAGGTAATGAGTGAGTTCCTGGCTCCCGTGAAATCCCCATAGGTCCGAATTTTTCTTCAGTAGCAGTAAATCAACTTTATTTCCATGGAAGTTATTTTCAAATATGCAGAGTATTAGACAGACAAATCCTGGTGAATTTTAATGGTATTAGGCAACAATCCCTTCAGTCCCTTGCAATTCCTGGTGCAACATAACTGTAAAATCTTTAGGGGGGATCCCAAACTATAAAGGAACTATTGACCTCATTTTGATCACACAGGGAGTCCCTACTAGAAACACGGAATCATGGAATAGTTTGGGTTGGAAGGGACATTTAATGATCATCTAGTCCATTCCCCCTGCCATGGGCAGGGACGTCTTTCACTAGAGCAGGTTGCTCAAAGCCCCATGCAACCTGACTTTGAACACTTCCGATGATGAGGCATCCACAACTTCTCTAGGCAACTGTTCCAGTGTCTCAGCACCAGAGAGAAGGACGCTACATCCAAATCTTAGTGGAGATTAATAGTGTAATCACATTTCCTGAAGTGAGATATGTAATATCAGTATATATGTACTATTTTTGTTTGTCCATGAGATTTTGGGAAATTTTTTTTTCAGAAGAACTCATTACATGGAAGGTCCACTGTAAGGGTGTTGTCACTGACATTCCGAGACATCAAAACTGAGATTCTCAAAGTAACTGTTGTTTCCATTTAAATATGTTTTATTGCTCAAAGTCTTCCAGTATGGCTTTCATGCATGAATCTCACAAATGCCAAATGCATTTGGTGGGAATCCTGATGGGAACTTGTATTTACTTCACAGCAGAAAAGCATAGAAGTATCCCAGCTAGCACAATTGTGATCATGCCAGAAAGAAAAAGAAGAAATTAACCTTGAGTTACACTCTACTACAGCGAGGCTGCTTACAGTGCTGTGGTCAGAAACGGAACCATATCTGGAGTCATGCTTTCCTTTTATGCCTGTTCTCTGTCACCAAGTGTCTCATATTCTTTGGCACATAGTGGCTCACTTCCAGTAAGAAGGAAGGAACATGGTTCCACTTCTGTTCTGTGACCCAATGGTTAAAACATACCACTGGTAAGTGGGAACTTGTTATTCAAAATCCCTTTGACTAAAGTGACCTTAAACCTAATCTTCGATTTCCTAGTGAATATTTTAGACATTCTGACATCAAGCAAAAGCTCAATGTTGCTGCCAGTAACCATTACCCCTATGGCAACTAGCATCCTGATAGTCTCAATCATTGTTTGAACTTGGACACCTAGTTCCTCAGCATGTGAACAGATACCTCTGAATATGTGCAACAGAAACTTTATGGCCATTATAGATAGAGGTGCTGATTGGGTTTAGACTTCCCAGAGATTTAAGGAGTACATCTAACTGATGGCCTGCCATCTTAACTACTGTGTAAAGGTGTATTCTGGTAGAAAGTGTTTAATAAGACTGTTTCAGGATGAAACCATGTGATATAATAATGACAAAGTACTGTTCAATAGCTTCCCAGTTACACTGCTGCAGCAAATTAATAATAGCAAGCTCTTACACCTTAGCATTCCAGAAATTATATAGCTAATGTTAGCATTGTCATGAAGCATAATGAACTCTGCAAGGCATGCCTCATGTGAAAAGTGAAAAAAATTATGTCATTTTTAAAGAAATATATACCTTCTTATGCAAGCCAGTGAACCTTCTGTAGCTCAGAAAATAGTTTTCTGCAGAGATTTTTTGGTGTGGTTTTTTGTGATTTAGTAAGGTGTTGTCTCAGTGAAGAGTTTTTCTGTTTCTACTTAAAGTAAATGCGCAACCTTAAAATATAAGGCATACAATTTTTTATGAAAACATGTTGTTGTAAACCAAATAATGTTAAGAGGAGAACAGAAGAACTGAGAATTTCCATCAGGACATTATTTCAAGTTGCTCATTAGAAAGCATCCATGTTTAACAAAATTTATCCAAAATAGCTGAAAAGAATTAAAAACTTTGTTCTCTGGGTTCATAGAAATACTAAAATTATGTAATGATTATGTTTTCTAACCAAGTTAATCTCTAGCTAGGAAGGGAAGGAGTATTTTGACTTTTCATTTATTCCATACATCGCTCTGTAAGATAAGCATCAGTGTAAATCAAAACAAGTTTAATTTTACAGGTGTAAAATTGTTTTTTAATTTGCAATGGAAACATTGCTAGGTATGTGAGTGCAATGGTAAGTAACTTTTTCTCTCTGGTTATCAAAAAAAGGGTATTCTTTTCATAAAACATGTCTCTTTTGAAATGGGTTGGAATTAGAGAAGGAACCTACTGTATGGATGAAGAGCAGCATTCCAGCTTTCCTAAAGTAGTTCAAGTTCTTTGTTTTGCTTTATTTTAAGATGATAGTGGTTTTGTGTTGATGGGTTTATTTTCATTGTTTATGCAGTCGTATTTGTCAGATGGTTTAATCTCAGTGTGATTGAGAACAGTGTAATAATATACTCTCACCTGTATTTGTCCAGCTCGTTTTCGCACAGATGATATTTAGCTCATGTGAATACCAGGGGTAATGGCTATGTTTCAGGAGCAGAATCTGTATCTTTAATATTTAGGTAATCCTTCAGAGCAAGGTCAAAACCAATAGAAATTATAAAGTCGGGTCATGTTCATTGCTGTGCACTATGTGGAAGGTTACATTAATTCTGATATCTTTATTTTATTTTCAGGGCCCTAACTCAGTCATGATCGCCTTGGTAATGCTGTTGAATATTGGTTTAGCCATTCTTTTTGTCCATTTTCTAACTTGATTGGAATTAGGAAAGGTAAGAAAGGTCTTGTTTTCATATAAAATCACCATATCCACCCCACCTCAAACAATAAAGATTTAATTTCTTTGCATACCTTTAATGTTCCCTACTTAATTTTAGCTATGCCTGAATGTGATTCAACATAGTTATTTAATAATGTAACTGTTTTGACCCTTCAGTGAAGTCATGACAACTAGTGGTGTTAGCCCACAGTTCTCTGCAGTTGTGTCATCAGCCTTTTAAATGGCACCTGTCAGACACAGGGAAGGAGGCTTGGAATTAGGATGGGACGCAAGAGAGATGAAACTTGGAAAATTCAGCCAGGGGCCCAGATCAGTTTCTCTGGTGATGGCTCGTGGCTTTGGGGTCTTCTGAAAGCTGAAGCAAGCAGCCATGTTGGAAAACAAACAAAATAATCTGCTGAAGCAGCCCCGCCAGTGAAGTGCGTTGGCTTCTCCATCTGTTCCAGCAGAGTGTGACTAAACTGGAAATGTACGGAGCTGCACTTTTTGTTGATGGAAGCTAACAGCTGCCTTACTATTTTACGTCTGATGTTTTTAGTGGGGAGATGGGAAAACGACTGCCAGAGGAATGTGGTCAGAGGATTCTGTTGCTGTGGAAGTGATTCCAGCGTTCACTCCTATCTCATTAGAAGAAATAGTTAGCAGCATCAGTCACCAGTCTTATTCCATTACCTGCTGCTTTTAACATCTCCTGCAGTGTTCTAGGAGATCGAATTTCATTTGCCTGTGCATGATTCTGTTCATTCGTTGTTTATGAAATTTGATGTATGGCCATAACATAGTGTCTAGCCCAACCTGGAGAAAGCTACCAGTTCTGCCTAGCAGCAGCAGCAGAAAATGAAATCTCTTTTTCTGATCCGAAGATAAAATCCATTTCCCTAAACCTGAAGAGCTGTTTTGCTTTAAGGTTTAGTAAGTAATATACCATGACTGCAAAATTTAAAGATGTTGAGTATCTCCTAAAAGTGCTCAAATGCTTATGCCAATAGCAAGCAAAATTTTAAACAATAAATTAATAAGAATCTTAAGTTGATATCAGCACATTCTAAACAGGATGTGGAATATCAGAGTAAGTCAAGGAAGATGAGATACAGGGTTTGCATGTTAACTTTTTTCCTTTTTTTTTTTTTTTAATTTTTATTTTATTCTGGTGCTGTGGTAATTGGTGATTTGAATTATTATGTTTCAACACTGAGGTATTTTGCCAGCGGTTAAAATAAAGTCTTGTCTGAGTGCACATTAATACCAATGACAGTTAAGCTAGCTAATGCTCATAATAAATTATCATAATTTTAAAATACTAGATTTGTGTTGAATACATTCAGGTAGAGCATTTAGAGATGTTAAGTGATTGTTTATCAATTTGATGCCTTCAGTGTCTTTAAAGTCCATTTATAATTTTACCTCAGCATTAAAAAAGCCTCAAAATTTTTCATTTGGAAAGTTTGTCTTAAGTAGTTTCACAGCCCTTTGTTCAAATGATGTGATCATGTTTCTTTTTATGTGCCATTATACTGTAATTATTGTACCCTATATTAATCAAAAGCATGCTTATTTACTGAAAATATGTGGTGTGATCATTTGGCAAGTAAATATTTTAATTTAAAGCTACAAAAAGCAAAGGGCTTGTATTATGGTTTATTTTATCTCTATTAGAAAATCTTTCATACAGTATAGTTTTTGAACCTGTTTGTAAACTTTCTAAGTGTTTGCATGGTTTAATGGGCAACATTCTTACAAAGTACATTAGCTATCTTTTGATGCAGCATATTAAAGTAATGTAGGTATGGACTGAATATTGTACAGCGAAGCAGCTCCGAGCAGGGCAGTAACACCATGGTGTTTTTTACAGAAGTATGTTGAGAATCCTGTTTATTGACCAGTATGGATAAAGAAGAAAGCAGAAAGAGAGCAAATGAAAATAGAACTTGTATATTTATTTTTTAAAAAAGTTTAAATTGTGTTTTAAATTTAGGAAAGTAATTTTTAAATAAGAATAAAATTTTAAAAGTTACTGTGTAAGCCTTGACATAATGGACAAAATGTTCCATCCAACAGTGAAATCACCCCCTGCCTCCTTACATGGAGAGGTAATTTTGTAACTGACGTATTTAATTCCTATTAAATGTTTATTTAAAATACTTTATGCTCTGGAGATAATGGGTAACAAAGCTTATGAAAATGTTTATAAATTTAAGTAAGCATGTTAGTACCATTTATAAATATGTATGATTTATAAGCTTTTTTAAAACAAAGCTCAAACAAATTGTTGGTATTTTTCTAAAATGTGCACAGCTGTATTTTACATGAAAGGCTATTTATAATTGGTTGTTATACTGTACACTACATTTTGGACAGCACAACAAAGCCTGCCAATGTACTTAAATAATGTAATTTTGTCTATTTAAAGTTTCTTGCTGTCAAAGAATGAACTCTTTATCTATGAGTTTCTCTATTTATAATTCTTGACCCAAAATGTACAATGTACAGTTTTCACAACTGTATTTGCTCTAATAAAAATAAGTTGGTTATTAATAGTTTCAGACTAGTTTTTCCTGTTTATGAATTACTTTGTTCACTCTCTGGAAACAATTTTTCTCACAAATTCAATAAACGAGGAGTGAAGCAGGAAAATGGGTGAAGTCCTGTCCCCTTTGAAATCATTGTGAGTTACTGTTTTCTACAAAACGGTTCTGGGAAACAATTAAAACTTAAAAAAAAAGTCAAGTTTCCTTATGTGTCTTATCTCCTGATAGAAGATTTTTTATCTTGATAGATTTAGTATCTTAAATTATATTCCCACTATAGGGATGGTTTAATCAGCCTTGTTTTAATCAGTGAGTGACTGGTCCATTAACAGCTGTTATTGTAAGTGAATGAACAACTTTTTTAGACTTCCCTCCTTCTCGAGGTCTTGGTAGGTTCAAAATTAACATGAAGTTTGTGAGCTAATAATTTACACAGAGAAAATTCATAATTAGAACCGTCTTAAAGTCACCACATTTGCTGAACTAGTAAATCGGCTGAGAATTTTATTTTCTGTGATTCCAGTTAGATTACTAGTCAACTGTACTGAAATTGTAATGTTTAGTTGAAGAGGAGAACAGGTTTTCTTAATAGTTTCTATTCAATGGAAACATATTTTTAGGAAGTAATTGTTACTGTCTTATTCTCTAAAGTAATTCTACCAGCATAACTTTAAGAATTTGTATTTTCTATGCAATAACCCAGTTCCTAAAGAAAGTTTGGGCTCTTCAAGTACAGAAAAATACATTCTCAATAAAATTAAACAGAAATAACTATTTAATAACTATTTATTAGCCAGAAAATTTTAAAGTAGAGTTCACTGAAGCATCTCCTCTCTGACATTTTGTGATCTACTTGTATAATATCTTCAATAATGAAAGTAAAGTTAACATGAAATATTTTTTAAGTTCTATAAATGTGATAATATAGTCAAGCATATATAAATCTTAACAGCAACAAGTAAAGGATTTGCCCAGAAATCAAAAAAAAAAATGTTTTCGTAATCAGCTGAGAAATATGACATCTTTCCCTGCCCATCAGTATTCATAATTCTCAAAAGTCAGTTTGTATGTAGAAATACAACAATTTTTTCCTGTGGTATCTGAAAGCAGATGGACATTTCTCCTCTGGGATGTTTCTACCAGTTGTTTATATCAGTTGTAAACTTACAAAAGGGTTTACAAGTAGGCATCTGCTGTGCCTAAGGGAAAAAAATCCCCATGGACACAGTGCTACTTAATGCTCCAAGATTTGCTCTGGCATGGAAAATTTTACCCCACTTGAAATTTTTTCCCAGACAAAGTAGTTTCTCCTGGCATAGTTGTGTGTTTGCCCACAGATGCCAATAGGCAGTGAGCTCTCACCTTTGAATTTGAGATCTGGTTTCTTGGGCAACTCCATTTGTTTGATTAAACAATATATATAGTGCACACAGAAAAACAACAAATGAATGATGTTGAGGTGCCAAAGGCTGAAGAAAAAATGTCATCTGTTATAGTTGATTTTTAGTGTATCTAGTCCTTTCTTTACTTTGTATATATATTATTTGTGTATATATAGTCCTTACCATCAGAAAAGCAGTAAGGAACACAAAGAGTGTGTTTTGCATTTGCTTTCCAAAAGGAGGGATTCGGTTTGAAAGCAGAAATTTCATGACATACAGCTACAACTTGCCTTTCAGATACAGACATATGTTAAATAAATCTTTAATATAACTGAGTGTCGACTTTAAAAGGAGTAAATGCCTCTTTATGAGTGCTTGATTAAAAGTCTTGAAATAGTTATTTACATAAATTTTGATGACACATAACATTAAAAGCTCTATTAAGATACAGTTACACAATATTAAAAGATTCTGATGATACTGTGGATGCAACGATAAAAGCCTGCAGAAATTCACTACATATTGAGCTACAGTGACATTCTTAGTAGTTTTTAATAAATCATGGCTGTGAATTTTATCTAAATGATTTTACTCATAGCTCATTTGAACTGTTTAGTCAGGGGAGACAGTTCTACATACCGTTCTCCTATGGAAATGTAATTCAATAAACAAAGACAAATGAAGAGAAGGGAAATTAAATAAGCCTTTCAAATGAAGTAGTCTTCTCATTCCCTCATTTAATATTCACAGAAACAGGAGAAAATAGAAATTATGTTAAGTCTAAGGAAGAAGTTGTGTATGCCAACATGCTGTAGCTGAGCCATCTACAGTATCCATCTTTTTTTTTTTTTTCTGCTGGATGCAGAAACTGCAAAATAAGAGACATTACACCTCCTACCATTGTAGGAGGTAAATATAATTTCCATACACAATATCTTTAAACAAAACTGTCTATAATGTCAATGGCTTTTAGACTAGGAGGAAAAAGTAAAAACTTCATCTATCTAAACAGTTTATGTTATGACCATCGCTGTAACAGCTGAACAAATCCCCCTCCCCCATAAAACCAATAGCAAAAATGGAACTGGTGACAGGGTTTGTTAAAATAACTTATGTTTCTTCCTCTTGTTTGTTATTGGGGGGGGGGGGGGGGGGGGGAGGCGGGGAATCAGGAAACAAACAACTTTTCTTAAGCTGATAATCTAAATTTCTTCATGTCAATATATGTTTGTTTCAGCTAATGTTCTTCACAGTCACTTGGGACTGGTTATCTAGGAGACCTTAAGTGCAAACTGGCAGTATATCGAGTGCCATTTCTCCAAGAGGAAGGTTTTGATTTTTTTTTAGTGATGGAATGGATTTTCCTTATCAAGCTTGAAATGGGTTTGGTTGTATTTTTTCTGTGCTTCCACTATTTTTTTAATTATCTTTTATCCTTCACTGCTGACCCACCCCACAACTCTAGCAAATTCAACTTACTCTCCTTTTCCCCACACACAGCCCTTTGCCTCCCCATTTCAGCCACTTACTCCAGTAACTCATACTTTTTCTATTGGGCACACTTGTTTAAGCGGTGAGTTTAGCTCTCTATAGCTGTGGAAGCCATCTCTCTTGCAGTCTGTCCTACACCAGAACACATGTGTCATGTCACAATTTCCATTTGGTCCAGTTTTCTGGATACTATTGATGCTGGTTTATGCAACTGTATTTTAATTTCAAATCTATACTCAGTGTCTCCACTATCAGGACCGTGATTTAAACACAGTATGTGGGAATTGAAGAGAAAAGAGAATGACTGAAAACACTATACACAGAGATTTCTAATGGCTCTTCATAATTCATAGAAACCAACATAATGCTGTCATCGTTGAGAAGAAAATCTGGTATCAGCTGGGTTATGAACTCCACCACAAATGTCCACAGTAAGACTGAAAAAGACTGGCCATACAGCTGAAGCTGATTCTCAACCCAGAAGACCAAGGAGTCCTACTGAGGGTCATGATTTACTGGGACAGTGTGGTATGATGATTTCTGGACTTGATATACAAACCTGTGGGTTGTTAGACAGAATAAAATACAACTTCTGTTGAAAATTTGGTTTTGCTCACTTACCTGAGCTTTCATATGTCTTCTTCCATATCTTATACTGATTAATCAGACAGCTCTATGGAAATTGGAGCACACATATTTAGACAAGGAATTGGTTTTGCTTTCATAAGTGGCTTCAATGTGAATTAAGTAGAGAGCAATAAATGACAGGTGATTTGGGGGCTTTAAGCCATAGGTTTTGAACTCTGCTTTTTTTTTTTTTTTTTTTTTAATGCTGATTTATCCAAGTTAATAATTATTCACAATAATAATGTGTGTGTTAATCCATGACAGTACCTGAACTCCTTTGAGATCAATATATTAATTTGAGAGAGGAGACGTCTGTCTCAAATTTCAAAATTGTGTTTTACTGAATGGCAGCTTGGCAGAGACACTATTAGACCACAAAAGACAGATCTTGACTAAGGTTTTTGAGAATGGCTGCCTATATTTAAAGTTCTTACTCTACACTTAATGACCTACGTTTAAAAATTTTCCAGCTCCTGCATACCTCACAGTTATTATTAAAAGACATTTGCGGGGAGGGGAAGGGGGGAAGCGGGAGGAAATCAGTTATTACACTGAAAACTGCAGCCTGTGAAAATGTTGAATCTGGCCTACAAATATGCCAAAGGTTGAAAGCATTTAGATCTGGATTTTGGATCAGCCATTTCAGCTACAGGCTCTAATTTAGGAATTTCAGTTAGGATCCAAATCCAGGTCTGATTCTGAGAGCACACAGCTGAAATGCTTGAACTGGGAATGCTTTTAAGGAAGGGGGGGAAAAGCATTAGTTAAAATCAGACTGCAGTAACTCTGGGTTAATTAAACCATTACATTCTGTACTTCTGAAACAGTGTCATTAACTGTATTTAACGTTGCAATTTTATTATATTTGCGACATGTTCCGCAGAATACCTCTGAAAGTATTATAAGATAATGATGCTTAATTACTTACCCATTTTTAGCTGCAAAGTACTTTTATCATGTAATACCACGCCGTCTTTGAAACGTTGTAAACTGCGTTCCATTTTAATTATGACAGTTCTAGATTTTGCTTAGGCCACTGATGAGAAAGTCAGGAAAGGATAAGATCGGCTACCATGGAAACAGTGAAGGCAGAAGAGCACCAGCAGCATTTCACAGGGGCTAGAACTAAAAAAGACATTTTGCAAAGGGAAGGTAATTGAAAGACATTTACATCACAGTGGATGGCTTCCATGCATTCCCACCATACCAAGGCAACACATTTCTGGCATAGATTGCAACAAGCCTCCACATGCACCTGTGATACACAGCAGAACAGGCATTGTCAGAAGGATTGGAAATTAATATTTAGGAGCAAGGAGGTATAGACATGTTGAAAGCAAAAGAGAGTAGGAAGTATGGGGAAAGGGAAGAAGGTGAGGGGAAAGGAGAAGCCATGGGTGATCCATATGTGTTAAAGAGACGGAAAAGGGCTGATTACGGAGAGAAGAAATGTGAAGAAAATGAATTATATAAAACACAGAAGAAACTGCAGTTTGTTAAATAGCAATATGAAGAGGGTAGAAGACTGAGAAGTAACCATCCTTAGTACACAAACAGCTGCTCTAGAAAGCTGCTTTCCGTGCCCATGAAGATTAAGACAAAACCAGATGGACTTAAATGGCATGAAAATTGAGATCCAAGTTAGGCATGAAGAAAAATGTTCTGATAGTAAGAATTATGTCTCTGAATTAGATTACTACAGAAACAGTAGGATTTCAGGTGTGGTATATTTTTACTGTGGACAAGGTTACAGATTGAAAGAGTGCTGAGTGTCCCTTGTGATCTTTTTTATGTGATTCTGTATTAATTGTGATGGAATCTGGGCATTAGGCAGAGGTGTGAGGGGAAAGAGCTGGGGAACTGGAGAATGAGCCCTTCTTTACAGGAACACATAAATTATACAGGGGGAAGAGAAACTTAGGAGGGTGTGCTGCAAAAATAAGGTAGGAGGATGTAAGGACAAGACAGATGGTAGGAAGAAGAAAACGTGAGCGATAAGAGAATCAGAAAGAATGTGAGGATTTTGACTGAATGCACACATGAGTGGAAGAGATAATTGGCCGCAACCTATAAATGCTAAACTGAAGAGGGTGTGTGATGCAGGAAGGAGTACAAGCAAGAATGGTCAGAGAAGCTTCAGGTACTCCTACAAGAACACCACACTGAAGCACAGCAAAAGATGGCTTAGGAGCCCAAAGAAGGCCCAAGCAGCAATACCAAGGAAGCATCACATTTTCAAACTACACACAGGTGCCCATCTCCTTCATTTTCTCATCGGAAGACATTAAGTGTATTTTCATACAACTTTTAAATTGTGGGAATAATTGAAGTTATCGGTAGGGCTCCTTTTATTAAACGTTCAGGAAAACATCTGTGTCCAAAACCTGCAGAAACAACAGCTTGCTGTTACATCAGGCTGACTTGAGTTCCACTGAAAGAAGTCCATAATGCAGACATGGTAGCAGTACATTTTATTGACACTTTGTATAAAACAAGAAAAACACTTTATGCAATGGGATTTTCCTGCTATTATTAAAGATTTAATAAAACAAGAAAAAATAAACTGCTATATAAGCATACAAGCTCCCCATTTGAAAGAACATTAATGCAGATTTGCAGATTTACTTCTCTGTGAGCTTCTTCTAAGACTACAAAAATGTTGGTATTTACATCAATTTGCTGCTGTACCAAATGTTGCATATGCTCTATAGGTTGTTGTTGTGAGTCACGCAAGAAATTACGTAACATTTGGAAATACATTCAGTCATCTGCTTGCTACAGAAATGTTTCTAACAGATTCTTCACTCTTTTTTCTCTACAGTCTTTATCACCCTTGTTAAGTGTCATTTTCCTGCAGCTTCCTCAGGGGGAGATGACTCAGCTGGAGAGTAAACTATAATGCTCCATTGGCACCAATGGCCATATGAGCTGGTGGTCAGGTACTGCTGCCCCCTCACCCTTGTCACAGCTGTCTATTGCCAAGAGTTTTAATTGCATCCAGAGTACTACTCCACACTGCACTACTAGTGCAAATGTTAACATGAACAAAGTGAATGGCTTCAAAACATGACCAGTAAAAGGCACAATCATAAATACAGCCCTCCTTCCAAACAAGTGTCAGTTCTCCAAAGCATCAGCATTCCCTCTCTGACCATGTACCTTTCAGCCTGTCTCCTCCTGACCATGCTGAGAGGAAAGATGAGCTTTTCCCTAAAGGTGAGCAAAAGCAGGATTGAGGACAATTTTTAGCCAGGGACTCCTTCCAGTAAATGAGACTTCACTCAATCTCCTCTGATTTACCTGAGTGCTAATTAGTTTATAACAGGTCCCCAACGGCTGTGTGGACACCTGCATGCCTTTGAGGATTTAGGGCTTCATCCAATCACCACCTCTTCATGGAAGGGGAGGGAGGGAAGCAGTGTGGCGTTTGGTGTTTTGTTTACACACACACACATGCATACAGTGTCCTTTCTTCTTAGACAGCAAGAAACAGCAGTTTTACTATTTCCTGCCAGTAACTGTGGCCGTTTCTCTTGACTGAGCAGCCTGAAGGCAGGAAAGACATTTCAGAGACTCAGCGTGGTACATGTGAGCTTCATCCTTTACTCAGGAGACTGAGCACTTCTATAGTCTATTGCTGCCAGATAGGTAAAAATACTGGATGTGTAGAGCATATAGCTAGCTGTAAAGTCTTATCATTAATGCTTCTGGCCACTTTTACGAACATTTATTTTAAGCATCAAAGTGGTTTTAATAGCTCTTTAAATTGCAAGTCTGTAGTGATTGATACAAAAAATAAAAGGATAGCTTCAGCTGCCAGAGATATGGACTGCTATGTGTTTACATATGTGAGATGCTGTTTTATGAAGAAAAAATAAAGAAGGAAAAACATTTTCAATTCACCTTATGACTACTAGCCAACTGGCTGACATTTCAAAACCCTGTGTTCACCTATCTCGCACCCATCATCACAATAAAATGAGAGATATTGAAAACATTGAAGAAAATGTATTTTCAGGCATAGGAAGAAACATTATTTGAATTTATTTTGATTGGAAATGACAAGTGGTTTTAGGTTATGTTTATGAGTCAGACAACCTCAAAGACCATTTGTACACAGTCCTACTGTGTGCACTGAAGTCAAGCCTGGGTCTCAGAGGCTGGCTAGTCAGGCTGTACACAGATACCCTACTGAGGACACGCTCTATGTGTTGACAAGACTGCTTTCAGTTCACCATTCAGATGACATTACATCTGCTAGCTGACTGTAGGTACGAGGTTTTTTTCACTTGCAATGTGACCTATAGCTGGAAAGCAGGAGGTGGTGGAGCAGCGCCCTGGGCTCAGCCGCTGGTGGGCAGAGGCCTCCTGACACCTACTTTTGCCCCACCAGTGCTGGGACAGGAGCACTGTGTCCTGGAGAGGGCAGTGATGAATAATGGCGATACAGCAGATCTGTGCACATGCCCAACTCCCACAGCTGCGCCGGCCCCCAAAATCTAGGTGCTTGGAGCATACCATTAATATTTTGCATATTACAGCACAGACCAGTTGTTGCCTCTAGGCACCTATGGGGTATTTTCAGTATTTCAAATACGTGTCTATCAAAGCCCTGTTGAACTACTGTGGAATATGATGGTGGAATAAAATAAACAGAAAGGATAAGAGAAAAAGTTGCTGCTTGCAAGACAAAAACAGAAGCAGAGGCGCTTCCGTCCTTACAGTTTGTGCACATGACTCGGGAACAAGGCTGGCAGCCAAAAGCTGCCCGATTGCGCCTGTCGAGTGTCCCTGTGTTGGGAGGGAATGTCCTGAGGAGCTGGCTGGCCACTGACATTTGGAAAATGAATGAATTGTGCTTGCCAGGTGCTTGAGAACAACATTTGGCACGAAATAGCTGGCATGACATGAGCTTGCAGGCTGTGTTGTTATTTCCTATTCTTCTAGACCTTGTCATTGTATCAGGGGACTAAACACAAGCTTGTTTCAGAGCACATCAAATATTCCAAGGGGGATAGTTACAGATGTATTTACAGTATATTAATTTTATTAACATATTTAATGAGTAGAATTACATATAGAGTATTATCCCAAATAATAACAGCAGTGGAGACCTGAAATACTTCTGGAATACATGCTGTGGAGACACTGGGAAAAGCTCAGAAAAGCTAGGGTAAGAAAATGTGAAAAGTGTCATTCTGCTCTCCATAGTGGCTGTGTGATTGCATCCTCCTGCATTTCTCTCACTGCCCAGAGCCTAACAAAATGTATTATTCACTTTTCATAACAGGAATCCTTAAACCCATTTGATATAACGCTGTTATTTCCAGAATTTATGAAGCGTGAATGAATTTTGCAAACCTGAGCTACCACTGTTGTTTAGAGAACTGCTTTAACTAGGAATGGGATAAGTCCTACTCTCCTCCACCCTTAACGGTTCCTTCTTGTTTTTCTTAAATGCCACTCCAGTATGTCTAACCTTAATATTCACTGTGGCAGAAGTACTCAAAGTCAAGCATAAGATCAGATCTAATGCAGCAGTCTGGCACACATTGCTCCAGAATGACCTTTAAATCCTTAGTGATCTGTGTCTCTTAAGGAAGACACCAAGTCTTTCCTGAAGAAGAGACTTTGTTCCTGGGAGTTACAGGTGCTGCTCGTGGCACATCTACATTAGAGAGCCCATTTTTATCTACCTCTGTTGCATTACTCAAATCACATAAAAGAGAAAGTTAATATTCTAGTTCAGTGGTAACGGTGATTAACTAGTGCCTTTTATAAACTGTAGAAGATGCAATAGCAGTAAACAGAGTTACTCTATAGCTGCATAGGAGCTCTTACAAGCTGTTTTGCTTTCTACAAGGAAAAATTATTTGTTTTTGAAAGGATGTTGACAAGTGACTTTGGATGAATGACACAAGTAGAAAAGCCAGACCAGAAACACAAGCTACCTTTTTCCTCCTGACACATTAAGGTCTACCTGTCTCACCTGAGTTTCCTGAGTTTTCTACATTCCTCAGAGATTCACACATTTGGCCTTTTGGTCTTTAAAATAAATGTGAATCAGTAATGCAAAATGTAACATTTTATTACTGAATATGCAAGAGGTTCCACTCGACACTGATTTTCCTTTTAACTACTGAGAGACAAATTTCTCTTAGGACATGGGTGCAAACTGTGCTTCACTGGCACAGCTCCAAAGAGAAGCAGCAGAAGGGGTTGATAGTAAACATTCACACCATTCAGCCTGGGAGACTTCAAAGGGCTAAATTTTCATCCTGCTCATTAGTGATTTGAAAGTTACAAATGGTAGTCTCAACCTTAGCCTTTCCTTCATCTCCCTCTGGCTCACCAATAAATCTTTGATATTTACCGAAATGTACAGCTTGTTTAAGGACACCGAGATGCTAGACGTTGTTTCTCCTTGACTTCACAGACACTATTCTTGTCAGGATCATATGACTTCAAAATGAATACCCATTCACTTGAAAAGTTCATGTAGACCAAAACATTAGGTGTCTTAACTTCTCCCACTGACAAATTTAGAGTTTTCACCAGAAATAATAGGAAATTTAAGCTTTCTTACCATGTAAACAAAATCAGAGTATGATGAGGGTGTAAATTACCACTTAGAATCTAATAAAAAGATAGATGATCATTTATTACGTTAATTCAATTGCACTAAGGATGTAATTAACATCTGCTTAATCATAGTGTTACCACAACAAATGAATAAACAAACATTCATCCAAATGTAGGAATGTACTGTTTTGGGGAGGAAGGGAAATATACATGACATTTTCAGTTTGTCAATCCAAGATTAAACAATGAAATTAAATTAAATCTCTCTAATTTTATTATTTCACTACCTTTGGAAAATAAATCCTCAAGAAATCTGCTCCTAAACATTCAGCAGAATTCGAGTAGGGCTTTGCAGAATCCACAACTCTGGACAGACACATTGGGATGCTCATCCTTGAAGTAGAAACGGAAGCCTTTCTGCTAACAAATTTGGGATAGCATTTGCAAAGGGACCTATATTTCACTGAAGGGAGAGGAACATGAGTTTTTACATGTTTGTGTCATTTAAAAATATGTAATACTGATGAGATTTCAATTCCTGAGTAGGTACTTTTGCAGATTTTACACCTTTTCATAGTAACAGGATGTGTGCCAATGTCAGTATAGTCAAACATGAAACTTCAAAGCGGTATCCTGATTTTCTAACACTATGCTGGCTGCTGCTTCTGCCTGGGATCCTTCGTCATGCTGCATATTAACAAAGTACCTATAGAAATGGTCCTTCCCAGAGGGACTCCGTGTACCACTTCCATTCAAAGCTACAGTATCTTTTTTCACTTAGTATTATCACTGCTGACCAGGTTGTATTAAACACCAGTCTGTTCAAATCTAGTCTCTATCCCCTTCCTGTTGCGATACAACCTTCTCCTTTGTGACCTGTGCTACACCTCCCAGGGATCTGACTTATTCTAATGTCACCCTCTACACTAGCTTTCATTTCTCAGCCAAAGTGTGCCCTTCACAGATGCTGCTCACTACACAGCTTGCTTAGCTCCCTGTACCCCCAAAGCCTCCTCCAGTTACATCACGCTGATTTAACTGCATCTTCTGATTCTTGCCTTTCCCCTTTTAGTCTGCTAATTGACACCATTCTGGGTCAATTAAACCATTCTGGGTCAATTAAATCATTCTGAGCTTCAGGACTGCAGGGCTCCATCTTCAAAACTCTGTGGGACCAGAGTCCAGTTACATGTCCTGATTTTGGTCTTTGGTTGATCTGCCAAGAGCAGGGATCACAGGGAATGTTCATCAAAAGTCTGTGAAAAAAATAAGTACAATAATTCTCTCACCTTTACATCTGTATATATGCGGCACTAACGTATATGAGTAATTACAAACCATAAGAAAATAATACGCAACAAGGCTTACAAAAATGCTCATTTTTTTATGAGGAAAAGGATGACAAGTTGAGATTTGGTCAAGGTGGATCCCTGTTGCAGACCTTCATCCAGGTCCATGTACTGCTCAGGAACTGGTATGTGGAAGTCAAGCCTTGGGCCTGCCTAGTCCCCATCTTCTCCCCGAAACAAAAATAGGTTTATGGTGGCAGCTGGAAATTGAGACAGCACACAGTGTCATTCTGCATTAGGACGAGGTGAAAGAGCAATTAGCAGGTCTCTTGAGTGACACGGGAAATGGTGCTCATCCTCGGTGCTCCAGAAAGTTGAGACTCGCTGTGTTTTGAAAGTGCAAGCCACACAAGTCAGGAGGCATATCAAGACAGGCTGGCCAGACTTACGCAGGGCCTGCAGTAATTTGTGATCAAGGCACGATGCTACTACAACACCTCAAAGTGCTGGAGTTCGCATGGCATCCCCCCACGCTCAGAAACACTCTCTGCTTGCAGCTTTGACACTTGGCACTTTCAACCACTTTGTGAGTCCTGCCACCTCCCCTGCAGCTGAGCAAAGAGGCTGCTGCTTCCAGCACCCAGAGCACATTAACAAAACAAGGCTATTCGTGCAATGGAACCAGCCAAAGGGTTTCGTAACCTCCACTGGGGTAAAGCAGCCACGATGGGCAGCTTTGGCCAACAATCTCACAGGCCAGCTAAGATCAGCAGCTGTGACAGCAACTAAAATTGCACAACACCCCTGCCTAGAAGGTCTCACACTACCCCAAGTACTCATCTCTGTCCTCCAAGGGGTTGTCCATGCCATCCATGGCAGTGCAGGGGGACACTCTGACCCACACACACTGTGCTTCAGCCTTTAAAGGGAGACTTCAGGCGGAGACTCCCTCCAGCTGAGACAACTTAAAGCTATTGAAAATAAACTTCCTGCCGGCACGACAGGAGAGTGCTGGGCTGGGCTGCTTTGTGGTTATTTTCACAGATAGCTGCACTCTTTCAATGCTCAGGTTGCTGAGACCCACAAATTTATTTCACGTGGCCAGCACTCATCTATTTTCCATAGTATTTTGAAACTGCCTGGCATCAAAATTCTTACTATTTATAGTTTTATGTGCAACTTAATATTTATTTCAACCTCCAATAGGGATGCTTATTATAAATGTCAGCAGATTATTTACTATGGCAAATTAATTAGTTACATAATAGTTCTCTTTTTAGGGAGGAGAGACTGTTAATACTTGTTGGATTACTTGAGCATTATGATCCTTTGAAGTTCTTCTACTTTTTGAGATATTTAGTTGAACTAAACTTAAAGGACCATGCAACTTTAGAGGAACCAGTGCAAATAAAATCCCAGAGCTCAGGTGTAAAGAGAATTATTTTGTTTAACTCAGGTATTAACAGTACTTTGGCTCAAATGAACATGTCAATTGTGCTAAACTACAATGAAATTCCAGTTAAAGCATATAAGATGGGAACATTTCGTGAATTTATTTTGATTAATGTTATTACAGTGACTATCTGTTATATTAATAATGATGGAACAACTAAAATAAAGTATCACCAGCTGTTACTAACCAGCCAAACAACAGTAAATTTTCCCCTTGTGCTCTAAAATAAATTTTAAAAAGAGAAGGATGAATACGGAAAGATAGAATTTCACATTGTTTTGTACTTTAACTCCCGGGCTGGTACTAGGTGGGACTTACTTTCATTTTGTACAACGTATATTTCACTCATAGAACTTACAAGTAAATAATCCTGTCTTTTTTGTTGTCATCATTTAGAGTCTATTTGGCGATGCAGTTTCTTCTTTCCTGTGTAATTTTACTTCATTCTTTTCCAGCTGAGAAACAAAGGATTCATGGTTTTGTTAGCAGACTGCCAGTCTACCCTACTTTTAGAAACTCAAGAGCAAGAAGGATGCAAAGCTGTCAGGAAATGGCTCCAAAACCTACACTACTGCAAAGCAAGGCCAAGCTAGAGAAACATCCGAAGGAGGTCTCCCCAGTGGGGATGGTTGGAGCAGGTCTAGTGATCAGCCCAGAAGAGCACACAAGCAGGAAATTGGGGAAACAGATGGAGCCGTGAGACAGTGAGAGGGGAGAGTGCAAAACTGGTGATCTAAGCAAACGGGCACCATTGTTTCCAAACCCAAGAAGCTCTTCTACCGGAAAGATTACAGATTGCAATTAGCATCTGAGCTCTTTGGTGTCCTGAAATCTCTGCACTCGGGGTTTCCACTGAGGGATCTGGAAGCACAACTTCCCATCTTAGAAATAATGGAATCTTGTAGGAGATTTTTGCCATAAGATTTATCTGTCCAGAAAAAATGTTCTTAGCACACCCAAAACACCCTGTAGGAGCTCCCAGCTGGGAGCAGACATGTGTCCCTGGCAGGTCCCCTGTTGACAGCTTCCCTGGTGCACCCATGAGGGTGCTGGTCAGTGATCATCCAGCTCAGAAACAGGCTCTAGTCCCATTTGAGGACCTGTTTGAATTGAATTGATTTCAATACTTGTGCAGACATGGTGGGAACATGAAAAGTGTCTTCCACCTTAGGCCCTACAAGATGGCAGGATATCCATTCCAGAGTTGTATGTTCACAACTTGTATGTTCTGACCATTGTTTCTTCTTGGCCAGAGCCATCGTTGCTTGGAGTTATATATCAATACAGCCTATAGTAGGAAGGAAAAAAATGGCCTGGTCCAATTACATTCTGGTTTACATATATTCAGCAAAATAATTATCTAGTACTAGGAATAATTAGTGAATTTAAATAACTATTACAATTATCATTAGTTTATTGATACTGCTTGTTAACTTCAAGACATCCTGAGGGTCAGACATAGAATAGCACTGTTCAGGAAAAAAAAACCAAAAACAAAAACAAAAAAACACACTAAACTAAAAACAACACAAACAAACCACAGGCAGCTCTATTAAGCCAATTTTTCATCTCAAAGCTATTAAGGACTTCAGAGAAGTTGCATCCCCATTACTGAGATGAGAAATTGACTCATTAGCTGATCTGGTTGATGTGATTGAACATGGTCTCTTCTTTTCATAGTAAATCTCTATCTAGCTGTGAAAAGAGTATCCTAAGAGATCTGAAAAGACCTACTTGCAAATTAACAATAAAAGCTTTTGAACCCATAAAGGAAGTCTAAGTACTTGGATTAACTTTATCATGCAGAAAAGGGCCAAGTTTATCATTCAAAGACCAGATATATTCTACATCCTGGACTTTTAAATGTACCTGAATAGGTTTAAGTCGTCCTGGCAATGACTACACAAGTGATTAAAGTAGAGGCTATTTTCTGGTGTCTCTGAATATTTCCAACATATCAGCATAATTTAAAATGAGATACACATAAACCATTTCAGATATATATTCAGCAGAAAAAAAGCACCTAGCTCACACTGCAAGCAGAAGAGAGAATGGAGATCAACCCATTTTAAAAATAATATTTAGCAAGTTATGCCATGAAAGCAAAAAGTGCAAAGAATCACTCTGCAACAGCTACATAAATTTTCAATCTCTTCAAAACCTACCAAATCTTTCCCTATTGATTGACTGTTGTCACGTACATCGTCAGACTGAATGAATGTAAAACCCCTTATCATTTTGACAGTGAACATCTCATCAAACATATATTCACATCTAAGTTAATATCTATGTGATCGTCTCCTAAATGAAAGTCAGCTAATCAATCTGAACATTTTAGGGTGTTCCTCAGTCTCAGCTTAAAAAATGCAATCTGTCAATGCATTAGTTATTTAAGAAGTCGTATGTATTGAGCTGCAGTAAATAAAAGTGCTACTGTATGAATAAAATAACAGATTTTTATTGTAGCTACAGAAATAACTGGGTCCTAGATAAACTCTTCCTGATGTTACGGTTCATCCATAGTAGATGGTATTATCTCAAAGAACTCTGAGTTTTGTAGTTTGAACTCTGCTTCAAGTCAGTCTAGCGTGGAACATAGACTTAGAGCTGTCACAAGTGCCTTTACCTGGTACAACATGGAGATTTCTGCCAGGAACCCAGGACAGGTTCAGCTGAAAGCTACTATCTCTTAGTTCATCAAGTCATGCTGTCAGGGTGCCTACAGAAAAACAGTTTGCAAAGGATCTCGAGGGGTGAACTCAAGAGGTTCATGCCCCTGCCTGGCAGCTACAGCTACACAGCACAAGGAGGGCCTGCACTCCTCTCAGGGCGTCTGCTCAGCCTGGTCCCGAACCTCTCCAGGGGCACAAATGCCCCTACCTCATTAGACAGCCTGCTCAGACAGTCCTATGTGGAAAAAAACCTGTTTGTAATGTCTAAATGCATGATGTTCACACATTTCAGATGAGATTACTTCAAATTCACTGGAGTGAACACTAAAGCAGAGTAAATTTCAGAAAATCCATGACCAGTCCAAGATGATAGACGGTTTAGATACATTCTCATAAGCAGGCCTGTGCTAAAGATGGGTAAAAAATGCCTGTCTGAGGATGATGCATTGCCAGCAGGTTGCATGGTACAGTGAACAGGAGGTTCTTAGAGAAAGGTCACATGTATTATCTATTCTGTACCTTGTGACAGAACCCTGACTGAGAAATTTGGCAAAATGTTGATCCAGATTTATTCCAGACTTGCACTTTAAGAAATTTACTTTCCCCTAAGGACTTCAACTTCTGAACATTTTCTTTCTGTATTCCTAGAGTTATTCTATAGAATGCAAAAAGTGAACTACTTAATAAAATATTTCAGAACTTCATGTCTTATTTTAAATGAAAATACTTCATAGGAAGAAAGGGGAACAGATGCTGAAGATACAAAGTCTCAATCACTCCTAACTGACGTCTGACAGTTGTCATCAATATAGATCTCATGATGCTGCTCCTAAAATGGAGTGTAAACATGTTAGCCAAAATTTTTCTGTACGTAACATTAGTGATATTCTAGCAGTGGTTTTGACTTCATATGATTTCTGTTGCTTTTTGACAGAGACTGTTACGTAGGATGCTGTGAGCTTTCAATCTGTTGATGCATTTCTTTCTGGAAGTGGGTGTATTTAAGTGATAGGCATAAGGGATAGACAAATAAAGGCAGAAATCTGAATAAATCAGTCTCATAACTGGGCGGTGCTGAATGCCCACTGTGAAACCTTTCTGTATACTCAAAGCACAGGCACACTTTTCCCACAAAGTGCAGCACATTGTCACTTTACAACCGATCCAGATGAAAACGTGTAGTCCTCATTCAACGGCACACCTGGGGGCACAAGTAGTTGATCAATGAACCAAGAGGAATCAAAAATCCCAGTATTGCCAGGTTGATGCTTTCGTGCTCACAACAGTACCAGAGAAATTAATTGGATGCCAGCGTTGCTAACTGGCATCAGCAAACTAGCCTCTTTGGCAGACTTGTATTGAGTATTTATACTGAAACTTTTCTAGGCCCATCTTTGGTAGTACAATTTTTTTTAGTAAGATAGAGCGCATCCACGAAATAGAGCAGTTCCTCAAAGCTATATATTTTTAGTCTCCTTCACAAATGCTATGTTTTAAAATAGAAATTTACCTCCACATCTAGAATAGAAACCTCTACAAAAGTCATATCGATTAAACAGGCATCCTAGAGAAAACACATACATACCCCAGGCATGTGAGTGTGCACGCAATCATTAAACAAGCCATTTTACAACAGCACCTTCCACAGTCACTTTGAAAATTGCAGTGGTGAACCAAATTAACTATCTGAGTGATATAGCATGTAGGCATGCCCCCACTTTATGGTAATGTGATCAGATTTACAGGTCACACTAATGATCTGAGATGTGATCATTTGCTGATATGTGGGGAGCTGCAGGATTTTCATAACTCTCTTGAAATAAAAATAATTCCCATCAACCAAAAAAGAATAGAGAGTGAATATTGTTTGGCAAAGTAAATTAAAGTCATATTGATTTCTAGATGCACACTGCAGCTTTCTACGAAAGTATTTACATTACTGGCTTTCTGGAAACTAATAGGAACAGTTCAACAGAAAAGGGAGATTTTTCTCAATCTAATTCCAAGAGACAGAATCTCCCGATGATAGCGCAATGTGTTCATCTTTGAATCCCAAATACTAGAGAAGAGCAGGACCAGCTTTAGTTTAGGCTCAAAGAAAAGTAACAGATTTTATGGGGGAAAGCAGTTCCTCCCCTCTCCAGGTCTGGTCAGCTGTCCACGGCACCACAGCCCAAGCAAACATGGCTGAGCAAGGTGTCAGCGGTCCTTCCGTAGACATGAAGGAGAAAAGAGAGTACTCTCGATCAGACAAGTCATTCTAAGAATTCAAACCACCTTCCTCAGGATGGTGTGAAACACTCTGGATGCGTCTCTCCCATCAGTTTGTGCTTAAACATAGTTAATCACTCTGGAACCATCCATCCACAGCAAAATATAAATCATGTGTTTGTCCTGACTGCAGAGGTTGAAACAAACCCAACATTTAGGATACAAATTCTCACCCTTGATTACTATTGTAAGCACAATTTTCTGGAATTAAATATGAACTTCTAGGAGAAGCTTGTAGGAGAACGGCTAGGGCAGCGTGCCAAGGTCATGGCTGCTAATGGAGCGCTCAGCACTGTGTCTTCGGGAGCTTGGTACCCTGCGCCTTGCCTGGAGGTGGCTGGAGAAGTCCAGCCATCAAACCCCACATCAACCTCACAGGCACAGCCCTGAGAGTAAGCCTTTAGACTCCAGCCTTTTTACACTACCTATATGTCAACCATCCAGCTGTCAGTTAGCATTTTCCTGTTGCAAGTCTTGGGATATTTCATATTCACAGCTATTTCATTCATATCTGCTAGGACTAGACACTAGACAGTGAGACTTCAACTCCTAAAGCCACTCAATTGCATCTAAAAAAAAAAAAAAAAAAAAAGTTGTTTGTCTCTTGTGGTTACAAAGAATGGACAGAAAACATGGCATTTTCAAGCTCAAAATCCAGGAAGGAAAAAAATCCAGGATTTTAATGTATTTCGAAATGTCATTTTAATGTTCTGATTCACGCATTTTGAATGTTTAGGGATGGCAGTTCTCTAATGGAAATACAGACTTCTAGCTCGCAGGCTGTACATCTGAAAGGAAACCAATTTAATCAACTAAAAAGAACACTTATTATGTTTCTTTAAAAAATGTGGAAACAGTGTCTCTGTTCATTTTTTGCTGTCAGACCAGTGCAACTCTGACCTAAACAACGAGTGCATCCTGAATTCAACTTTCACTTCTTAATGCATTATGTTCATGTCTCATAACTTCCTACCAATAGTTAAAATGCCAAATACTGTATTTATTTCTGAATTCCACTGACTTACAGTTTTTAAGGCTGATGTAGAACTCCCAAATATGTCAATAAGACCAGCAAGAAAACAAAGTGGTTTCACAACTGAGATCAAGTGTTTAAATCCCCCGTTTTCCTTTTTTTTTTTTAGAGGACGGCAGTCTTTTTTGAGAAAGATTATGATTCACTTAAAATACTAAAAGTCCCTACCTCTTTATTCCAAAAAGAGATTTTTTTTTTTCTGTATTACAATTTCCCAGAACATTGACATAAAATTATATTTTATCTGTAGATTTCAGAGTCAGTAGCATATCAACAAAATCAGATTTCTATTTACATTTCAAAGAGCAAAACCAATACTGCTTTACTCTGGTCTTTTATTTCCGAGCTCCTGAGCTTCAGAATACACAAATGTCCTGCACTTTATTTGCATCCCCAGCATTACAAAACAGAGTTCTGCAACTTAATAATAATGAAAGAAGCCTGTCTTTCAATAGTACTTTCAAGATTCCTGATAATCTCTGTTATCTTTTGCATCACCACTGAGGCCTGAGCTGACACTTTGCACGATCACAGCAGCTTGCCCCAAAATCTCTTTCTAGTAGGTTATGCAAATATGATTCATTGATGTAGCTTAACTTCTTTTTCCCCATGTCCATACTTTGCTCTTGTCAGCACTGAATTTAATCTGCCTTTTCTGACTTCTTGCTGTGAGATCTTGTTGAGGTTCTTCATAATAATTTTTTGAGAATATTCTGGATAATTTTATATCATTTTCAACCATTATCACTGCTATTCTCTCCATTTTCTCATAAATTTAAGAATATATTGTGGTCCTAGTGGTGTCCCACCAGTGAGCTGCCTTCACTGTATAAAGTAGTTGTCTACATAGTCTCTGCATCCTAAATTTTTTTTTTTTTCCACCAAAGAGAGAATCAGAAGTTACTTGCTAGTAAACTGATAAAGTTGTGGTGCTCTCTTTGGTCTGTCTGTTCCCCAAATCCATGATAACTGGTGTATTGGGTTTGCATACAAGATTTTGATAGTGGGGTGGCTACAGGGGTGGCTTCCGTGAGAAGCTGCTAGAAATTTCCCCTATGTCTGATAGAGCCGATGGAGCCGGCTTCGAGACAGACCTGCTACTGGCCAAGGTCAACCAGCGATGGTAGTAGCACCTCTGGGATAGCACATTTATGAAGGGGGAAAAAAGCCCTAACCAATTGCAGCTGAAGAGAGGAGTGAGAGTATGTGATGGAAGCAACTGTGCAGACACCAAGGTCAGTGAAGAAGGAGGGGCAGGAGGTGCTCCAGGCGCCGGAGCAGAGGTTCCCCTGCAGCCCGTGGTGCAGGCCATGGTGAGGCAGCTGTGCCCCTGCAGCCCAGGGAGGTGAACGGTGGAGCAGATCTCCACCTGCACCCCGGGGAGGACCCCACAGCAGAGCAGGTGGATGTCTGAAGGAGGCTGTGACCCTGTGGGAAGCCCGCACTGGAGCAGGCTCCTGGCAGGACCTGTGGCTCCATGGAGAGAGGAGCCCACACTGGAGCAGGTTTTCTGGCAGGACTTGTGACCCCGTGGAGAACCCACGCTGGAGCAGTCTGTTCCTGAAGGACTGCACCCCATGGAAGGGACCCACGCTGGAACAGTCTGTGAAGAACTGCAGCCTGTGGGAAGGACTCAGGTTGGAGGCAGTTTGTGGAGAACTGTGTCCTGTGGGAGGGACCCCACGCTGGAACACGGGAAGAGTGTGGGGAGTCCTGTGCCTGAGGAGGAAAGAGTGGCAGAGACAACGTGTGATGAACTGACTGCAACTCCTATTCCCTGTCTCCCTGCGCTGCTCAGGTGGAAGGAGGTAGAGAAAATCAGGAGTGAAGTTAAGCCTGGGAAGAAGGGAGGGATGGGAGGAAGGTGTTTCAAGATTTGGGGGGGGTTTTTGGTTATTTCTCATTCCCCTACTCTGATTTGATTTGATTGGCAATAAATTAAACCAAATTCCCCAAGTCAAGTCTGGTTTGCCCATGATGGTAATTGCTGAGTGATCTCTGTCCTTATCTTGACCCATCAGCCTTTTGTTATATTTTCTCTCCCCTGTCCAGGTGGGGAGGGCAGTGATAGAGCGTCTTTGGTGGGCACCTGGCATCCAGCCTGGGTCAACCCACCACAACTGGTGAAGTTTTGAAACTGAGAAGAATGTAAGACTAGGAAGCAGATGGGAGGTTGCTGTAAATTTCAAGGTTTTTCCTGTTCACAAAAAAAATGCTTTTCTGCTCTGTCTCATTTATGTTCACAAACTTGCAAATGCTTCTCTTTAGATATTATCACTAGAATACAGAGCATACAGAGAGATGAGAGACAGGTCTCCCTGCATTTGTGGCAAGATTCAAAAGAAAAATGTTGGAATTTCCTTTACCATGGGGCTCATAGCATTAACAAGACCAAGAGATCACTGAACAATAATTGAAGGTTCTTAACTTGCTGTCCACCAACACCTGGGAGCTCAAAGACTGCTGCCAAGGGGTCTGAAAGATTATTTTCAGTACTGTTTACTTTATGGAGTCTGACCTAACACTGGGAAATATCAAGGGAATATAAAGCTAAATACAATAGGCCTATCTGAGAGCCCTTGTACAGCATAAATCAAAAGACAGAATAAAGGTCTAGGATTTCTATTCACCCTTAAAAATAACTAGTGGTAGCACTGAGTAGATAGAGGAAAGTTTAGGTAGATAAGGAGAAACCTGCGGATTGAAAGAAAAGTTCTCATTTGTCTTAAAACTCATCTCTGGGATTATGGTGTTTGAACTGTCAAAAGGGACAACTAAACACATAGGAGAGACGGAGCTCTACAGTAACTTGCAGAAGCTCAGAAGGTCGGAGGCAGGGCTGAGAGCAGATGTTATGCTTCCAGTCTCCTCCTCAGTACCTTCCCAATCCTTTTCCTGTTTTTTTCTTCAAAGCCTGGGAGTCTCGTTTTTCAAGGCAGCACATAGGAACCTAGAAAGCATCACTCTTGTAACAGCCCATTGCTGGACTTCAGCTGCTGTCTGCTGGCTCTGCTCGGGACTTACCTGATCTATTCATCAGCAACCTGCCCACCAGTCATAGAGAAAACCAAGCAAAGAAGAAAAATAAGGAGGAAAGGGGGGATGGAGGGGAGGACTGAGATATTTTTTCTGTCTGGGGTAAGACAACTATTCTTTTGAAACTGTTCTTTATAAACTATGAAAAATATAAAGTGACACGTGAGATGCAAAAAATTTCTAAAGCTACATTATGAGAAAGTACAATTAATTTATGCTGTGTCAATTGGAATTGGAGTCTAGCCCTTCTCTTGAGCTGTAAAAGCAAGAAAACCCAACCCCTAATTACTACATGCTGTTTCTGCTGCAAGAAATACCATGTACTTTTTTAAAAATAATTGATAGTGTTGTCATTCATGTAACTTAAGACTTCATCCAGTCAAGGAATCAATTGTTCAATTAAGTTGTCTCTTGACTTCCCAAGCTTGTCAGTTGAGCAAAAACATGCTTGGCTTCTTCCCCATTCACAATGGGGGCTTGCACTTACTTTTTTTTCAGTATCAGTACATTTCTAATGCCTGGAGATACATGTTGTAGGAAGAAGGCTACGCTTTGCAGTTCACTTACTCCAGTGGAATTTGATTCCATCATATGAATCAGAGAACTGGAAATCATTGATGAACTGAGTGCATTAAATTAGCATTCTAACAAGCACATTTCTGTGTGAAAAAATAAGCCAGAGCTCTCTGCTTAGGCTTAAAATATAGGAGAAAATGTCTTCCTGAGAATTTAACACTATAAATTCTAGAAAAACAAACTAGATTTAACCAAAGAGTTGTACTGAGTCTTTGGAAGAACAAATTGTCCTTTCAGTCCCTCCTGAACATTACCCCTATTTTTGAAAGTAAACACTGTAATTTAGTAGCTATTAGATGATGTGGCTTATGCACCTCTGATCATGGCACTCCAGCTCTAAGCCTGACCTGTGCGACACACAAAACAAGCACACAGCAGGGGAGAAAAACGGACATGGTAGTGAGGGGCCAGAGCTGGTTTTAGGCAGTGTTGTGTGCACAAGTCCTACCCCTGCCCTCCAACCCTGGCAAGAGCAACGCACAGCAAACACGTCCATCGGGCCATTGGCTTGACCTCCTCACAAGAGCTGGGCAACCAGTGGTCATCCCCATGACACCAGACCCCAACGTTTGATGCCCCTTGTTCACATGGGCTGACATGAGGGTGAGTGGGTGTTGCAGAAGACACCTCAGGGGGTCAAGATCCTTCTCTACTTCTCCCCACACACAACTTCTGCTGATTCTCTCATGGCAGAGGTGAGAATGAACCAACTGTTTGTATTTATGATAAGGTATTTCTATAAGAAGGGCTAATTGCTGAGGACAAGAAGAAAGATGTGTATGTATGTTTCAGCTGATGTATATGTGCTGACTAATACCAGCCCAGGATCTGTCTCGGAACATCTTGTCTAACATTTTCTGTCAGTCAGGAAAGAAGGAGCTTTTTCTACTCATCACTTCATGGCACCAGGAGAAGTGACATTATTTAAACCAGTGCTGGTGTGCTGCTAGGCACTGGAGATGACGATAGCAGGAGGAGCACCCCTCGTAGCAGTACAGCTCAGAGAAAGACCTTTTCACACTACTGCCAGGGCAACAGAGATTCTTCATTGTTTTGTGGAATTTCTTTTCTGTCCCCTGTTGAAGTAGCAGTAGGCAGCCTACAGGAGGGACTGTAACCTGGCACCAAAATACAATCTCTATCATGTCTGAAGGCAGAAGCACTGGCAGTTCGCAAATGAATGAAATTTGGAGGGAGATCTTAAAAATATTTTGCAAGGGTGCAACAGAAGCCAGTGCCTTATATAGAACAGACAAAGGTACTGCCTACTTTCTGTCCTCCCTCTGCATGCATGGACCATACTCCATGCAAATTAGGAATAAAGGGAGAACAAAGAATTCATTCAAATTCAGGTTTTGTGCATCAAAGTGACTCTATTCTAAGTTTTTCCCAAATATCAAAAAATGCCCATATGGCACAAAAACAACCTAAAAATGGTACAGAAAAAATGAGAATCATATTCACTGCAGCAAAATAATGGTAACAGTTCAGAAACTAACAGATGTCTGTGGCTCAGAGTTTCAAAATTTGTTATTCTGTCACAGTGACATTTACAGTATGGTAGCAATAATTCTATAATTTGATCAACTTGAATTATTTTTAACATTTGTAATGTATACGGTCTTACAAAAACACTTTTGATAAATAACTTCTTTACCAAAATACCGAACTATATATCTTTTTAAAAAAAAAAATCAGTAGGTGTTATTCAAAAATAAGTGGCAAAACTTTTCTGAAAGAAAATACAGGAAACTGGTGATTCATCACAGACATGATGGGTCTGCCATGATAGTAGTGTCATGGCAGCATTGCCAGATCTTCTTTTTATCTGAAGCTCTACATTTTAGGCTCTCTCTCTTTTTTTTTTCTTTCTTTTTTTTTTTTTTTCCTAAGAATCTAACTTTTCCACTGACAATTTCAGATACACGTTTCTGAAAAGCACTGCTTCTCTCTGAAGTCATTTACCAAAGAAAGATTTTTAAAGACACTTATATAAAATAGCTGTTGCTATTCCTGAGTTTTAAACATTGAAGTAATCAGTTACACACCTTTCTCTATCTCAAATCCTTTAATCTGCAATCTTTTTTCCAGTCATTCATAAAGTCCTGCTTCCAAACAGTATGCTCACTAATTTAGTAAATTGATTTAAAACAAAGCCAAGCATTAGCTAGCCCTGCCCACTAATTTTAATTGATTAATTATTTTACTAAGATCTCTAAAGAAATAATCTCTTTACATATGCAATTCATTCTAACTTAAATTATTCCATCTGTACATTTACCTCCTAGCCTAGTTATCTCCTAACCACATATTATTATTTCATCATTTCAGGCTTTTCAAATCATCAAGTCAGCTTCTCTTGCAGCAATGAAGGCCCATGGGGCTTGGGGTTGCTCACTTCAAGCAAAACAATCGAGACTTCTGAACAGCAAAGGTAGTTAGGAAAATGACAAAGGATGTAAATCATCAATATTCACTGAACTTATTTTTTGTTATACCCATACAGATCTATTTCCAAAAGCATGGGGTACCTTTCTCTTCCACTGATTTTACCAACACTCGTGAGAAAAAAATTTGAAAAACTAGACTATATTTTGAAGGAATTAAGGACATTAAATTTATTTCAGTTAATTTACTATTTTTATATATAATTTTCCCAAAAGCCACCATTTCGGCTTCAGATTTAACTTATATTGGCTTCTTATTTGCATTTAAATAAATGCATTTGGATGACTAAATTCAAACTCCTCCATTTAAGATCCATTTCATCCATTTCACCACAGCCTGAACTCCCAGACCATTTTGTTCACAGGTACTTGTGTGCTTGAACAGAAATAGCAGTAGTAAATGCAAAACAGCAGCAGCAACACTAGTCCACTTGCAGAACGGTGTCACAAGGACACTGGATGTCATCTCTCCCATTTCTCCAATGCTCCTTTTCATAGGCTGTTCCCAAATGTCCTGTGCCCCAGGCAGTGCCAGCTACCTCAGCTGTGCCCATTTTCTGCCTGGCCAGGAGGTCCAACCTGTCAATAACCTGTTGTACCCACCTACCTTTCTTCATCCAGCTGTTTTGCTGCATGGTGGGAAATGTGTTTGAACCACAATTCCCCTTTTTGCACAAGGACTTGCTATCCATCGTGCTGAGACTTCAATTGGAGGTGGGTTTCCTATTACGGCTCCATAAAGGTTTTCTCTTGGTTTATTACCCGTTTGTTATCGAAACACAGCAGAAATATTTCAGTACCCTATAGTTTCCCCACTCTGCTGAAAACCCATGCTGTGTACCATGTTTTTATTATCTGTTCTTATTCATAATTATTCCTGCAAAGCCTCATTAAAAGGAGCCTAGAAGGTTCTCTGCAGCTACCTCCCCTCCCTCCTCAACCTCACACATCCTCCTTTTCTCTAAATTGTGCTAGCAGGCTCATGAAGAGTTGGCTTCGCTTTGCCATCAAAGCATCTTGACACTGAAGGGCACCTGAGGTCACCCCGGCCCTCGAGGAGCGCCGCCGGCTTCCTGGCTATTCACAGTAGGAGTGGCATCACCCACGCTGATGCCTTATTATTATTATTATCATCCTCTTACCATCATTTGCAGTTTAAACTGTGAGACTAGCCAGGGCTCTGGGCGTGTAAAACCAGGCTAGATTATCACTCGTGCCCAAGACCGGCCGATCCCGCTTCCCACCACCCCCACATGACCATCAATTACATGGTTTCTTATGGTGCCAGGGCAAGGATCTCTCTCCTTAGGACAGCATAATCTCATCTGACATTTGACAGACAGAGAAGGAATGGGCTGGGGAGAAAGCAAAGGAAAAGCTTCGTCTTCTCTTCCCAGCTGGGAGTCTCAGGACAGCGTTCAAAACAGTGCAGGACAAAGGACCCAAAAATGGTGGCCAGCATCTGATAAAGAGGTTTTTAATTCGGAAGAAGGTAATATGTTTGGTAATGGTTTGTTTATGGCATTGTAAGTTCTTTTTGAGAAACAATATAAAGACAGCAAAAAAATGCATCAGAAGGAACATCAAGGGCCAGTCACAGGAAAAGCTAGAGAAATAAGGGAGATGGTGGTAAATAAATAACCATCTTAAAAAATATGTATATATAAAAAATATACACCAAAAGGGAAATTTCCTCTATTTCAGCCCCTTCTAGCAAGCAGTGTCACTGAAAACACCCTGTACATCCTAATACAAAAGTTCTTATCTCTGCATATTTATTATTTAGCTGCCTTAAATTCAAAGAGAAAAGATTAAAAAAGCAAAGATTACTTTCAGCCTTTGAAATACACAGGGGCACTATCACAGAATTTTTCCACGCTCATTAACGCCAGCACTCATTTGCTTTTCCAGAGAGGGAATATTAACAGCTTCTTCTGACCCCGGCTGCTTTCCACAGGCTCCCTTGCAACAACAGGAGGCGAACAGCCCCCGGGCGCTGCCATCCTCTTGCAAGGACTATCAGTTTGCATTAGTCACAACAAACCTTCTCCCATCACCCATCTTTTGCAGGGTCCTTTGCTTGGGAACAG
Organism: Athene noctua; assembly: GCF_965140245.1. Taxonomy (NCBI): domain Eukaryota; kingdom Metazoa; phylum Chordata; class Aves; order Strigiformes; family Strigidae; genus Athene; species Athene noctua. The sequence continues at coordinate 35,436,418 of NC_134038.1, forward strand.
TTGCTGGGCTGAGGCTGCTCTGTTCTTATCTCTTTGGGTTGCCACAAAAGAAATTACAGGTGACTGACAGGCAGGACCACACTCTGCACGTTTTTTGGTTTTTTTTTTTTTTTTGTAATAGAGACTTTGTTTGTCCTCTAGAAAGGCAGCCATCAAGCTTCAGCCCACAAATCCCAGACACATGGAGGGCCAGTTTCTAAATCTGAAAGGCAAGCATAAAAACTTCATTATGAGAAGCGGAGATTTTTTACTAATTTCATGACCTTGAAAGCTATTTCTTAGGAGACCATAGGGAGTACAGCTTAAAACTTCACGACTGACAGTTCAAAACTGACATTTTATAAAATTGTGAGTTTTCTTTTTTTTGTTTTCTTTTTCTTTTTTTTTTTTTTTTTGCCAAAAAATAGAAGGGGAGTGAGTAGTGAGGAGAAGGTCCATACATATTTTCTAAAAAGTCCCTTTTCCAAAAGTAAATTTTGCAGCTTTTATGTTTAAAAGCACTCAGCTGGACCGTTTAAGAGCTTCCCAGAGCACGGAGCTTCTTAAAGAGAATTCCTGAGCTCATCACCTTTCCTCACATTGCTCAGGCCTATGCTCCTTTCTTAGTTTTCATTTCAAAGCCTGTTTTTTCCAAGAACATAACCTTTTCACTGTTGTAGATACAATCACACAGAGAGACTGGTCATGTTTTAGCAGATGTTAGTTAACACCCATTACTGTAACTTTTAACTTGGACCAGACACTAACATTTGGTTTTAATTGTATTTAAATTTAAGATAAGGAAAAATGTGCTATATTATAAATTAGGATTTATTATAACACTACTCCTAATCAATAAAATTAAGACATATTCCTAACAGGGGTTTCAGAAAAAGTACAGAGAAACAGCAAAGACAAAATTGTTTCTGGTGGGATTTTTTTTTTTTTTTTTTTTTTAACCAAGTAATGAGATCTAGGAAGATGATATATCCTTTTCCAAGACAGTAACACTGTTTCAGTCTATTCTGTGAGAGGATCACCTTGTTAGCTCCAAAGTGCATATATTTGTATATCTGTCAAAGGAAATTCCTTAAAATCCATATATAGAGTATTCTGAGATCAATACAAATAGTTTAAACTTGACAGGTTTATATCCTGGCATGGATTTGGAGGAAGTATGGACCGCTAAATTAACAACAGCCAGAAAAAACACAAGCAACAGCAGCAGAGAGTCCACAAAAAGCACTGGGCAAGGAGGAAGGAAAAAAGGAGGTTTAAAACTCCCCAAGTTTATAGGCATTTCTGTTGTATAGAATTATAGAATGGTTTGAGTTGGAAGGGACCTTAAAGACCATCTAGTTCCAACCCCCTTGGCATGGGCAGGGACACCTTCCACGAGACCAGGTTGCTCAAAGCCCCATCCAACCTGGCCTGGAACACTGCCAGGGAGGGGGCAGCCACAGCTTCTCCGTGCAACCTGTTCCAGCATCTCACCATCTTCGCAGTAAAGAATTTGCTCCTTATATCTAATCTAAATCCATCCTCTTTTAGTTTAAAATCATACCCCTCATCCTATCACTACACTCCCTGATAAAGAGTCCCTCTCCACCTTTCCTGTAGGCCCCCTTCAAGTACTGGAAGGCTGCTGTAACATCTCCCTGGAATATATGAAGTATATATTTACATACACACTTCTGTATATATTTATAAAGTAATTACCTGCACAAAGCTAGCTAAGTCAGGAAAAGACACTGAGCAAATGGCAGAGAAAAGGGAGGAGGAAACACATTTTAAAAGTTGGCAGGTCTAGGCTAATTACAAGATATTTTCAGCTTCAAGCAAGTGAGGCTGATGTACAGGAGGGCAAAATCTGAGAAACAGAGCCTTGGCTGAATCAAAATACAGCTGACATCTGTGCTTAATGCTCGTTCTTGTACCTACCTGAGTAGCTATTTAGACTGGCAGCAGCAATACTCAAGCTGTTTTGATTTGCAAGGTGCTAATATGAACCCAGTGGATTTGTTATGGTTTCCAGTCTCACAGATTTAAACATATCCACAATAGCCTCACAGTTGCCTTTGACTGACCTCAGCCATGGCCCACAGGCTGAGGCTGCCTGCTGAAGGGTAAGTCTCCAGACACAGAGAAGGGTAGGCTGGGCAGCAGAGAAATCCATTAAGGAGTAGCAAAACCACATTAATTCATACGTAATTATGTTAAATCACTCATCACTCCCATGCGAATGCTTAAACATATTTCCTTCATTTATTTTAGTGGAAGAAGAAGGCAATTCCTACAGTGCTAACATTTCTAGACAACTCTGATTTTACTCAGTAACCATATATATTCTCAAAATACATATATATTTTGAAAATATATATAAGTCCAAATAAAGAGACTTCCAGGACAAGAACATGTCTGTTGGCCATCTCTCTCCAGGCCACAGCTCCTCACACAATTAATGAACCATTGCTGTCCATCTGACTCATGGCATAGAAGGATCACATGAGCTGAGATTAATGTGATCTATTTTGCCCTATTTCCTACTTCTGTCATGTTACGTTACGCTTGCTGTATTACCTTTCTTTACATTTTAATGATGAAAAATTAAATTAATTGGGGCACTACACTGATACCTCCTGTGGAAATACAGGCTGGTTTTATGTGAGTGGATGGTTAAGCTGCTGGCTTAAATGTCAGCCAAGCCCTGCATTTTTCATTCACTGGATAGGGAGAGTAAGAACATGATGTAAGGAAAACCACTGGTACGCTCAGTTCACGGTGTGTGAAGATGTTCACTGCTGACTCCAAGCTTCCTCATCCTCCTCCACCTGAAGCCACCCATTTTCGAATCGTCCAGACAGGGTGGAAACTCCTGTCCAATGTACAGCTCCTGGTAGAGCCTAGTCCTGCCCCAGAGCTGCAGCTCCGGGTCAATAACAGAAACAATACACTTGCTCTCACAGCACATCAAGAAATACGGTCCTATTTGCTTTGCATAAAAATAGCAACTTTTGAATATCTGTGAGCAAACGAAGCATCTGCCTGTGGAGGCAGAGCCAGAAAACCTTGACATGCTTATCCAGCTCCTCTCTCCCGCCTGTGCAGGAGCCTTGGCACTCTCAGGACTCTCAGCGATACCCAGTCTAGCTTTTGAAACTTCTCACTCAAACCTCCACGTGCTCTGGGGAGGTGTAGTATCATAATACTGACAGCATGAAAAACTGTGAGCTTGCAATTTGAAAGCTCATCTTACCGACACTTTATCCCCTCTGCAAAAGCTAAGGGGGATGAATTTGCAGCGCTCCTCATGAACACTCTTCCACCATCTCCTCCAGCTGCAGAGTCATTACCAGCAGCTCTGTTCCAAGAAAGCTGGACAAATAACCAAAGCCGGGTTTCTTTCCATGCCTTGCTCAAGTTTATGAATGTGGAATTCTAAGGCCTCACTAAATCATATTTCTCAGGTCTTCTGCATGAAACTTTCTCTACCTGTTGCTCAGTAGCAATGCTGCAAATGATCTGCTGCTGGTCTTACAAGTATAAAAAAAATTGCCTACCTTCCCTGCAAAGTCATTTCTTTAATTAAGGTCCAGGTCTTTCAGGTGGTTACCAGGGCCATTTTTAACTCCTGGAAAAGGACATGTTAAGACGACAGGTACCTAAACATTTTATTTTCCAAGAGTGGCAAATTTTCACTCAGCTAAGCAGGACAAACTGCAACAAAGAGGAATTTGGAGACTCTCTTGAGCACTTTCATCAACTTTCCCTTCAGTGGAGGTGCCTGACTCTGAGACACTCTGCAACGGAACCTGTGCACGAGGCACTCACATCCCCACAGCGAAGCCAGCCTGCAGGTCACCATGAAGTCCAGGAAGCCACTGGGGTACGGAAGATCCTCTATTCCAGCTCCTCTGTGAATCTTCAGAAAGGGTCTCTGGCAGTCTGCTATCAGTCACTTCTGTGCTGCTTCTGTTTTGTTCACAAAGCACCACTCATTGCAGTTTGGCTTGTTCTCGCTGAGTGGTAGTAGTCATGGTAATAACTGAACTTCAGAAAAATGTACATGCAAAATAATGAAAGATTGTGAAGGTTGTTTTCCACTGATTCTGCTTTCAACCTTAAGGAGATCCCAGTAATGCAGATCTCCTGTGCAGTGACCACTTCTGTGTCGCTTCTCACATAAATCTTTTGTGAATCCTTGTGACCCAGGTGAGTCTGTGGATGTGTCCGTGTGGAAGGTGTGGACAGGTGGAGATGTCAGTGCTGGGGCAATGGCCTGCTCAGCTGGAGAGGGCATTTTGGTAAGTCCATCTTTTATTTTAGAAAGGAAAATAAGTATTACACACAATTGAAGGATGACAGGGGATAGCACCACAGAGAATAATATCAAGTAGCAAAAAACTTGTTTAAGCATGCTGACCTCTAGCTAAGCCCATTTTGTCAGGGCCGGACAGTGCATTTTGCTATCCCATTGCAGTTCCCACATGACAAGCCCTGTCCTTGAGATATCCTGTTCCTGAATCAATAACCACTGGCACCAGCTCTCTCAGGCTTCTCTGAAGCTGCTTTGCAGGAATCCATGCACATATTGCTGCCTTCATTACTTTCTCCCACCACATAAATCAGTATTACTTTGATCGCCTTCATCTGTAACCTGACATTAAGGGACGCACATGGAGCCACAAAATTCCCTGGGCTCAGGAGCACCAGAGAGCAGGACTTGCAGCCTCTCAAGGTATCAAATCTTTCACACGTTTGACAAAGTTGCAGAGAAAATGAAAGAATGTGTTTGCTTTCCAGGAAGACTTTTAAAAGATCTCCTTTTACTGTTATGCATCAAAATCTCTTTTTCCTTTTTCTTTTCCCATCAAAGACAAACATCCTGTCTCCCTTGAGTCACTTTTTGTTATTGCACTGTTTGCCCACTTCTAGCTTACACTACTGATATTCCTCAAACAAAGAGCATGCCAAGGCTTTCCTAATTCACTTCTCACTGAATTTAAGCCCTTGCTCTTCCACACACTTTGGAGATATTTTTCAAGCAAAAATCTAGCACCTTGATTCTATGATGCAACTGTTCGATAAATATAATTTTTAAACATTCTTAATTTTCTCCAGGATCAAACCAATAATTTATGAGGCTATTTTTAGCCTTTATTAAGTTAAATCTTTATTTCTTTGGACATTTCCCTGCATGTTCAGCTTACTATAGTTTTTATCCTTATTAAAATATCTTTTTCGATTTCAGATTTTTTCCAATGCGTAAAGTCTATACTCATAAATTTATAATTTTGTATTTATACAATTATATTTATGTTCATATTCATGTGTTCATTTTATACTCAGCTTAATCCTCTTCATATACGCTTAAATTTTTTGCTAGCTTGAGATCAAAAAGGAGAAGCTTTCTATGCCTTGTCTGGATTACGAAGACTAAAAATCTCTTCCTAAATTATTATATTATTCCACATCTTTCCAGGAATTTTGAGATATTTCAAAGATTTTGTTAGCTGATTATAATTTTTTAAAATGTTTTAAAATATTATTATCAGTTACTAGAATTTAAGAATTTTAAGACTAATTCTGAAATAATGAAAACCATTGATAATTTAAATGCCAATTTAAATTACTTCCAAAATATATCATCAAATTCAACATCTGATAATTAAAACCACTTTTTTTTAAAAATTAAAATATATAGTGGTAATATCTTTTCTTGTTCCTGCAAATACATTGCTTTTTTCATACAGCTAGTTTTCATCTTTAAACATATTGCCGGCAAATTATTAATATTGCCTCTGTCTTTCCTGTCAGATTTACTGCAGTTCATCTACTGCAAGACAGACATATCCAAACAATAGTGTTTTAAGTTACCTGCAGGCCAATTACTTTGTGAACTTACATTCTCAGAGTTAAATTCTGCTTTACCATTGGATTTATTTATCTGGTTGAGTTGTTTCTCGGGTTTAATAATTAATAATTTTAGGATTAAGGATCTTAATCTCAGGATTAAGGATCTAAAGATTTAAAAAAAAAAAATAAACACAACAAAAAAAACCCAAACAAGCAACAAAAAACCCAAAAGAGGCAAAAAAAACACCCAAGAAATAAGAAAAATAAAATCATTTCAAAGACCAGAAAAGCCAATTTATTTCTTTAGAAATAACTCACTGACTCCATATGGTATCAAAAGTTATGAGACTTTTGAACACTGGCTAAAAATACACCATGAAAATGATCATTTGTACAATACTGATGCTAAGACGGATGGAAATTGCAGTCCTGATACTAACCCTCCCTCCACCAGGTCTAGGAAAGGCTTATGTTTCAATCCTGAGTCTTCCTTGGGTTTCATGCCGCAGGGTAAAATGTCATATGCAGATGAGAAAAAGAGTTCCGTCCATAAAAAATCTGTATCAGGAAATTTCCCCCTAGCCTGGCGGGGGGCGGTGCGCAGAGAGGCCCCTGTGCTCCCCTGTCCTGTACTCCATCAGCCTTTCAGGGGGCTGCCGGGGTGGTGAGGGCTGAAGCCTGGGCGTCTTACATGAGCATACTGCATGATGTGAACAGGGGGAAGATCTGTGACCGCTAATTTTTACCTACAAGCCCAGGCACAGAGATTCTCTGAACTTTGCTCACCTGAATGCCAAGGGGTTCCTCAAGTCAAGTGTCCTCATGTTTCATTCCCTTCTACAGGGACGATTCCCCCCTGACCTCACCGAGCCATTTTGCTTTGGTTGTGTTATACAAATGCCGGTGTTTTTTGGACTGATGTTTCAAAATCTATCACTGCATCTTCCTGCATAAAATGAACTCCTGATGAAGGTGTCTAGATATGATGGTTAACCGCAACTAAAGGTGTATTTTTCCTTTTCTTCTTCACTAAGCGTAAGACCAGAAGGGATCTCTTCGCTCCCAGGATATCACAGGCAATCAGGCAATCAGATCACATAATCCCTTTCATCAGCTGAGGGAACTCCATGCTAACATTCTTATTTCTGTCTCTAAAATCTGTTTGTAACACTATTTCAGAATGCCACTTCTCCAACATACAGGACTCATATAGTTTCAAGCCTGCAGTATTGGCACACAAATTTTTTTATTTATTATTTATTAAAAAAGAAAAAAGAAAAAAAAAAAAAAGGAAGTTACTTTAAATCTTTGAGTAATTCCAAACCAATCAAACACAAAATTAGAGTGTAACCTTTTACCAGTAGCTGATGCAAAGTCATCCACTAGATCCAGGCCTTGAATTAATAAACAGGCCTGAATATTTAAATCTTGTACTATGGGAACTCTTTATAGATAGGAAGACAGTCATTAAGGAACTTTACTGAACTGTGTCACTTTGTAACAAAGGTGTTTGTCATTCCTGACTTAAGGATGATAAAGAATGCTAGAAAAATTCAGTGCTATATGTTGTATTATTGGCAGGTAGGGAAGTTCAGTCACATGATGAATTTTTATGGCTGTGAATTTTCATGGTTAGTTACTTCATAACAGCAAATCTGGAGATATCAAGAGACTGAAAAAGTCCAATATACATCAAATGTATCATACATGAGTTGGAGATCCATAATGCTTCAGTACTAAGTATGTCTGCTGTGGAGGACAATGACATAGAGAAATGTTGGTTAGTCTGATTCCGATGCAATGTTTTTCCTTCAGTACTCAGTATAAGTAAGATGAATGTCGTTGCCCACCATGTTCCAGAGAAGAAGAAAATACAAATAACTGGGGAACCGAGGAAGTGCTAATGTTCCTGGTCTCTCAAATTCCTTGGAGTTACGGGCTATCTGGTCTGGGTGTCTGGGTACCCAGAGTACCCATCAGCCTGCCTCACTACCTGAACGTGAGTGACACGGAGATAATGAAAACATACACATAAATACAGGAATTTAGTTCTGGCACCAAACTTTTACAGTGCAAAATCAACAGTCTGACAAAGAGAGAGCAAGGGGACAGGAAATTACTGCTTCATTAATTATTGCAAAGAGCTTTGAAGAGGTGTGTGAGTGACCGAGGTTGGTCAACAGTGGTCAGGCTGGGAGTAAATGCAGTGGCAATCAGTGGTCCCCTGGGAGGAGAAAGGGGAAGGAGGAAGCACAGCAGAGCAGTCTGCTGCCTCTGGTCCAGAGGCGGAGGTAACAGGTCTGGCTTTCTTAATAAAGACTGTGTGGAAAGATGTAGGTTTAAATGAGAGGAAGTATAATTATAAGCTTCCTTTTGACTGTGATTCAGATGGGGTTTGAGCCACTCCCAGCACCTTCAAAGATCCCCAGGGAAAGAAGATTTTCAAGTGCAAAACTGTGCTGTGGCTGTTAGAATACCATGGCTAGAAGATCAAAACTGAGCCAACCAATCCGTCTTACTGAACGGATTATGAACTTCCACCAGGGAGGTGAAACAGAGGAGCAGAGATATGACCTGAGAGATGCACTTAGAGATGACTGAAAGGGCTATAAAACACAGTTCTCCCCATGAAAGCAAGGGTCTCTCTTACTTCCAATGACATGAATCAGCGTCTGCAGCCCAGATGGTGCAATGTGGAGGGCTGCAATGCCTGAGAACAAATGAGAAAGGGTAGGAGATATTTATCAGAAAGGAGGAAACCACAGCCTAGAAGATTCAAGGCTTGTTCTCAATAAAAGAGCCGTTTTACTCACTGGCTAATGAGAACAGTCTTTCCTACTTCCTGGGAAGGTGCAGTAATTTCGGATTCTTAACAGAAAAAAATAAAACCACACAGCCACAAAATATTGCAAACAGAAATGTCTCTTCTGCACCAGCGCTTACTGCTTTTTTACATTCTTTCTAACTTAATTCATCAGCCAGAAAAAGTAGATGGGGTCAAAGCAAACTCTTCCTTTCCAAATATAGGATCTTTGGCTGATGATACAATAGCTCATCTGCATCTGCGTTTAGTTTTGGCACCAGACTTTAGCAACGCAAAATCAACAGTCTGACAAAGAGAAAGCAAGGGGACAGGAAAAGATAAAATATATTAATACAGTATTACTGCTAACAGCAAATTAAACTAACAGATATGATGTACAACAGACAAGCTGCAACAGCAAGATTCTTACCAAGAGCAATGTCTTCTTTACCCTGGTACTGAGAAATGTGGATGATCCCTAGCAGAAAAAAAAAAAAAAAGTGGCAGAAAAAGAATGAAAGAAAAGTGTCATTGAAGGTTTTTTGGGTCCTGCCCATTTTTTCAAGCTTGCCTCCAGTGAAAATAATTTTTTTCAAAGGTTCATAACAAAATACTGCAAAGTGTGCCTGCTTTGCTCTCTGTCTACATGGCACCATCCTAGCCTCCAGTACTCTTACAGCACACTATGGTAAACCAGTGCCTCAGTCACTCAGGAGTTTGAAAGACACATTATACTCAGGTTAACACAGAGAACATTTTACTGTAGAGATTTACAATCACTTGAAGGTCTTGGGAAAAAATAAAATAATAACATAAAGCAGGCAGCCTATTTCTGGGTCAGCACATTCCTTGCTCCACCTTTCACCTGAACATCCTGTGCCCTTTCTAGAAGTTCCTTAATTAACCCTTACTTTATCTTACAACTATCAAATGTAAATTAATAGTCATGTGGGGTCATCTTTCCAAGGTTACACTGCATGACATTCACCTGCTCCTGCCTGTCAGAATTAAATCTGGAGAGTGCTGAGTTGCTTCATAATCTACGTCATCTGAAGATACAGCTTTTCACCTATACAGCAAAGTGCAGTCTTAATTTGAGCTTTATGATGTGAGCAATGAAGTCCCAGAAAGAAAAAAACCCTCTTTACAAAACACTTTTTTCACTCTAGGGTGGAAAAAAAGAATTAATATCCATTTTGAGATTTTATAGCTTTGCTTAACTCTCTGGTTTTTTACACGTGGTCGGTTTATTTTAAAACAGCTTTCATTAATAAGGAACAGAATTCCCTTAACTGACCTTAGACATATGCAGCCTCCCAGATGGGAGGGAAGGGTACTTTAGGCTAAATAAGCAAGTGATGTATAAGGTATAAAATGAGGAGAATTCTTCCCCCGTTCTCAGGCAGCACAGCTGCGAATGGCAGCATGTAGCAAGTGACCAGCACCCAGCATCGCAGCTCGGCAAAAGAAGTTTTATTCCTGCTGCGTCACAGCAAATGGCAAACACAGCCATTCGGATGTAAAGCATTTTCAAACACATTAGTACTAGACTGTTGACTCCCTTAGAATACATATGCCTTCTGTTTGCTTGCAAAAACTCTGAGGGCTAAATTTGCTATTTGAAAATAGTAAAATTTGAGGCAGCTGCATATTTTTATTAGTGACTTCTTAGGAACTGTGAAACAGATTGAGTAGTATTACATTGTGGTAGATGGAGCAAACTGTATTTACACAGTCACCCCTCCAGTAATCATGAGTTAACAATTGAGGCAAATAAATACTTTAAAGTCAATAATTTTAGTAAATGTGACATTTCCCACTACAAATTTTTACCCTTTAGTCTTAGAAAAAAGTGTAATAATTGAAATGAAATTGCTATTATGTCTTGTCTTTCACTCTATTCAAGTTTTTAAACTTCTTTTTCTACTAAAAAATATAAAAGAAGAGACAAGAAAGAGAAAACAGAAAGCAGCGAACAAGCCTCGAAAGAAATCCTGTCATTTCAAAGAACTTATAACTGGATTTATTATTTTGCTTTTTACTTCCAGGACAACTTCTCTGTAAAAAAAAAAAAACAAAAAACAAAAAAACAAACAAACAAACAAAAAAACAACAAACAAAACAAAAACCAACCCAAAACCGACACAATACCTTGTAAACATTGTCTTGCAGTATTTTCATAAGGCATATCTCCTTAAATATAAGTTTTATAAGCTGAAATGCTAACACAGAGTTCCTAAAATACTTCAAGAATCACCCAGTAAATCTATGTCAATGGACTACATAAATTAATCTTTCTCAAAGCCCTTGATCTAGCAATTAATAATGCCATCTATCTTGTACAAGTTCATATCTAAATTCATCCGAATAATTATTCATCCTAAACTGTTAAATTATCTATGTACCTGTAAGTGCATGTAAGTTCATAATAACATCCAAAAGTAAAAGTATTCCATTACTTTTCCCAGGTGGCATTCTTCATGAAGGTAAAGTTGCTTTAACTTTTTCTATCAAAATAAAAATGTAAGAAAAATATATTGAGGAGACTACTTGTAGGAATTATCTCAATTCATAACTCATGCCAGCCAAGCCTCAAAACACTCCAAAATAGAACAATTTCTGCACTATAATAACCTCCCATTTCCTTCCAACACACAACTAGATAGTGTGCATGTACTCCTTCAGTCACACTGATAACCCTACCTCTGACCCCAAGAAAACTGAGCAATATTGAAACAGGTATTTGTTTCTGCTATTCCCTAATAGCTTCTGGTTGGCATGTAGGTAGATTAGTACTTGTTGACCAGAAATGGGGAATTCAGTGAATCCGTTGAGCCAAAAGACATCTGAATGTATGGCCTTTTTACCTTTCCATCGTTTTCTCAAGCCTGCTTCCTTGGCTGAATTCAGCTACTGATATATCACGTATATAGTTAATTACTAGTAAATACTTTGTAAATAAAACAAAAATGTTGAAAAGGTTAGTATGCACACATACTCACACTCCGGTGTGTACACAAAAATAAAGAATAATACACATTTGTGCTTTGGGTTACACAAGCACTATGTGTAACAGGATCTGGAGAAGATAAACTTCCCTAATCAGGGCACAACAAGAGTTATTTTAAGAAAGGCAGGATGTCTGGAGGGGTCCAACCTTGGACATGATGAAGAGATCCTTCATGCTTGTTTTCTTAGTAAAGAGGAGACAAGCTGTCTCAATTAATAACCTATATCCTGTTGAAAACTTGAAGATGGCTAATAGCTCATGCCTCAGTTTCCAGCAAAAGACTCCCCATAGCACTTCTGTGAGGTGAGGTGTGATGCGTATCCCCACACTGTATTGGCCTTTACTGGGCAGAATCACATCCCAGCATGCTCCGTGTCCTGGGCATTGCACTGCTAACAGCTACAGAAGATCCTGCTGGTTTAGGTGGGTGTAGCTCCATCAACACATCACTTACTCATGTAATTGGGCACTCCATTTGAGTTTTGGCATATGAACGTCACTCCTGTCCCTGTTTTCGTCATGAAATTCCAGTGGATCATAGTGTTGGGAAGAGCACCCTTCTTAGACCTCTCAGGCATCCCATTCAGGTGATATTTCAGTGGCAACACCAGCCATGAACAGACAAGACAGCTATTGCAATAGAACCATAATGAAATCATATTTGGTATTTCATGACTAAATCTTTATTCTGTGCAGATCAGTCTGGTTTCTAATCATTGCAGCTTTTTGCCCATCTCTGTCAAACACTGCTATTGAGGAGGAAGAGGTAAGATGTTTTGGACCTACCACTCTAACTAGAAGATCTGAATCCTTATTTCTCTGCCAGGAACTTCTTTCTGTTCTAGACATGCATTTATTGCAGTGACAGCATTGGTCTTTAGTTTAAGTAGTTCCTTCCCTCCCTGGCCTTTGTACCCTTGAGGCATTCCTAGAAAGCGATTCATTTTTCTGGGCAAAGTAATATATTTTTAGTATGTTCTAAAGCATCATTGATGTCATGGCAATACTGTTTTCTACAAATATTATCATGTGAGTTCATAATACTTGATTATGCATGACCAGGACAACACCCAGGATAGGTCTCACCAGTGCTTTGCTGAGGAGTGTATATAGTGAAATCTGTCCCTATAGTGGAGCTAATCCCTATGGAAATCTCTGATGTATTTTAGCATCCTAAGTGATTTTTTTTCTCCATTACTGCTATAGATGTTTCTGACTTCTCTGAAATTTTTGACAGGTAACTCCTGTCATATTGCAAGAAAGTGCTGTTATTCTTCCCTAAACACATGAGCTTCCACTTTGTAGTGTTAGATCTAATCTTGATTCTATTATTTATTTATCACATTCATCCCTTTTTTTTTTTTTTTCTTGTAGGAATCCTCTCTGTCCTAAAACCATGTTGTCAGCAAATTCCATTAGCAAACAAGTACTCTCTGTGACAAGATCACTAACAAACACATAAAACAGGACTGGAGCCAGAGTTACAATCATGACCTCTTCCCAGTCTGACAGGGACCCTTCTGGCACAAGCCACAGTTGTCTCCCCGTAGCTGGTCCTTCAGCCCTTTTCTCCAGCTGAAATAACTTCTCCTGTGGTCCTATATCAAAGGCATCAGTGCAGGCAATAGAGGCTAGGTACTGTCCTATCTAGTAAAGGTTATCAAAGGCAGATATCTAGCTAAGTTTGCCCATGTCTCTCACTGAATTTTATCCCTTTAGAATTTGTTTTCATCCCTTTATTTAAATATTTCCTTTGAAATGTCTGTTAAATCCTTGCACAACTTGAAATCAGAGTAGCATTATCTAGGTGATGGTAAAGGTGAGGTTTAGGAAAGAAAAAGAGTCTTTAGAGCCCCTTTGGAGCCCCACTTCAAAGAGACCTCCAGTCTGTCCTAAGAGTAAGGGTTTCAGCTGTTTTCCAGTGACTTGGTACAAAAACTGCCTGACAGATTCATCAAACCAGCTTCATGGCTGCAACTAACCTCTCTACCACGTCATGGAAAAGTCACTTCTGCCTGCACTGATGGCAGGGAGCTCATCAAGGCTCCTTGCGCCCTTTCCCCCTACCCTTCAGAAGAGCTAACACAGGTCCTCCCAAAGCATTTTCTCAAGACAGTTGTTGATGTAATGAAATTCCAAGTCTCCTCCATGCTGAAGACTTCGAGTTCCTTTCCCCAGTTGATATCAAGGCTTGTTGGTCGAGCAAAAAGGTCTTCTCTATAATTTCCTTGCTGGTCACTGAAAGCAAACACAGAAACAGCATTCCCTTTTGTCAGATCAAAATCATATTGGTGAATAATTCTGTTATTCACCAATAACCAAGCTGTGTCACTGATAGTAACATGTTCCCTGTTCATAGGGACTGATAGTAACATGTTCATAGCTCAGAAGTTGAAGCTTTAAAGCATAACCCCCAGAAGACTGCATCTGCTATCATCATACACAGCTCCTTGTATACTCTAAGGTCAGAGTTGCAGCCCTGTAGTTACCTAGAACAATTTTTCTGTGTGCTTCAACTGCTCCCAGGACTCTAATAACTACTGATAATCTCTTCTCTAGTCCTTCATCCCCCCTCACTTAGATTGGTATGTTATTCCCAAAATTAATGCACCAAGCTTCACCAAATTGTGGTTCATGTATGTGTGATGGTTGCTAGAGTACATCAAGCTGCAAGCACTGCCTGAAGAGCTGATTGCCTCCTCTGCTACACCATAAAGTATAACTTTGGAGTTGTTGCTGTTATCACCATTACTACTTCCAACAGTAGTAAACAAGTAAATTTAAGAGCAAATGATTTACACAGTGTTGCTCCCACTTGCCTGCATGCTCAGTTTTCATCTTGTAACCCCTATCACTAAGACAGCTTTCTTCCATGTGCCTTTTGTTGCTAGCCAGCAATGACTTTCCTTTTTCATTCTGGATTTACATCCCTTTTTGTACTGGGCTCATATGTGCCACGTTTCTCTTTTATTTCCTGCCTTAAAACTCATCTTTAAAGGGATTTGTCAGTGAAATTACCTCATTGCTATCTTCTCTGTGAACAGTTTTCACAAGTACTATCATAAATTGATTGAGGATAAGAGGATATTTTTTTAGAAAATGCACATGAGAACACGCTTCCCACTATGCCTTGCACGAGTAACTATTACTGTTAGATACATCACTACAATTTGCAATAACATCAGACCTGGCCCAGGACCCAGCTCTGCAGGGTGCTACATAAATGCAGAAAGGTGATCATTAAAACAAGGATTTTAAAGATAAGAAACATCAAATATGTACGGAAAGATGGAGAATGCAAGGTGCTGTAAACTGCCTGCATTAACAGCATCTTAGATTAACGATAATGGAACCTCTTTAAATGCTAAACTAGTTTTCATCATTTGTGTCATTTTCTTCCTTTTTGTGTTTCGCTCAACTTGAATGGTGACAGTTTCATTTGTACTTCAGTCAGTTCTGTTGTCAGGCAGTAAACCTACATTGCAGTTCTTGTGTTGTAAATACTTAGAGGGCTCATTTTGAAATAAACTATTTAAGCAGGATTTGAAAGAAAATCTTGAAAACTCCCTATCTTGAGGATTTTACAGGTTAAACATCTAAACTTTGGCTTGAAACTGGCATGATGCAACTTCCCTTGGATATTTAACAGATCTATAATACATGGACACCATTCTGCCTTTGCACATAATACAAGCATGTGACTAAATTAACTCTTACCTTTTATTCATATCCCACCCTACAAACAACTGCTGATTATAAAAGTAAGAACTGTGAAATATTATTTGTCTGGAGAACAGCTAGATTTGATTTTCTTCTCGAAACTGGAAGACTTAACGCACAGATAGTAACACAAGCTGTTAAACCCCGCATTTTTTGCTGTGCTGCTGCTCCACACTGAACACAAGAGCCAGAAAATAAGCCCCATTGTTTTCCACAGTTCAGTGTAATCACAAGTTGACATCAGTGATAAATTCCATTTTTCTGCCACTCCAAGCATTAACATCCCCCAAACCATCTTGGAAGAGAGCAAGCATTGCCATCAAATCACAAGTCATCTTGTTCATGATCCAAAACATAACATAGAGATGAAATATCTTTTGACTGTTGAAATAATGACTTCCTGAAATAGCTCAGGATACAGAAATTTAGCTGTAATAATACAGAATTTCTACTCTTAAAAAGAAAAAAGGAACTAGATATTATTTAACAATTACAGAATAGCTCAGAAAAAAACTAAGAAGCCTTACTGCCTCTGCAGCAGCATTCGTGTCTACCCTGGAATTTGGAAATAAAATAAGGTTGGTGAAGCAAATATTTGCCCCAGGATGTGAATGGACCTTGGAACAGAAAGTAAAGGAGAGGGTTGACACACAATTGTGCTCCTTGTTCACTGCAAGAGGAGAGCTGTTAGATTGTTTGGGGGTGACTGGGAAAAGGGGGAAATATTCTGGTCTCCAAAAAACCCACTCAAACTGTTTCTCCTAGAACCATAGAAGAAGCATATGAGAATTTTTGCCTCAGCTAAATATCTCATTATTTTCCTTGAATAAAGTTAGAAGTAAAGACAAGGAAGTAGTTGGAGCTGTAGTCTTTGCTCAGGAAAAGTTTACGGCTGCAGGGCAGCTGATCCAGGATATCTCAACAAGTAACATTACAAAAGCCTGACTACCAGGGAAGGGCATTCAGAATAGTTGCTTCTCAGTGACCTCTTTGTACATCCCCTGCACTGAGATTATGGAGATGGTAATACAAGAACCTGCTATGTTGGCATTACACCCCCTGGGAATTAATCATGGTATTAATTATGTAGGACAGAAATGGGTTCAAAGCACACGATCCCGATTAAAAACCTAAGTCTCTCACAGTTTGGAAAAGTTTAAATTAATGAAACTGAACTTCTCCATCTCTATAGATTTACAGAAATAATTGCTGCATAATATCCCCAAGGAAGTTAAAAAATGTATGAGTATTGGATCAAAATATATGTAGCTTAACTTTAATGTAAATATTTTTTGCCATGCCATATAATCAGACTGTGCAAATTTTAATGGAGCACATATTTGCCTGAATCTGGCTTCACCTTCAGCCAAGTTTCAGCACAACTTCTTCCCAAAGCTGCATATTTAGAGAGAAGATATCTAAAGCAGCATGCTTTGCATGGCTCAAGAATTAGGTTTCTGATGCAAGATCTTGTGATTATCAAATCCACTCTCTAAACTCTAGGGTAGTCGACTAAACGAGTTTGAACTTTTTTACTGACAATTCAGGAATGGCCACCTGAGTATTTCTACTTTCAAATATAAAGAATGTACCTGAATATTGCAACAATACATAAATATTCAAGATGAGGGAGCACAAAATGGAACCCAACCTGGACAATAAAAATTCTTTAAAAAATTCCAGGCAATCATGAAGTTTACTTGTGCTACTCCCTTTAAACTTCATTTAAATTTCAGTTAGAAAACTGACAAGAAATTTGTTGCAGTAATAAAACTGAATTCATCCTTGCAACAAAACCAGGACGTTTTTTCCAAGGTTGGGTGTGATCTGCCCTGAAAAGAGATTTAGAACAAACATTTGATTCCTGTGAAAAGCTGGGGA
Organism: Athene noctua; assembly: GCF_965140245.1. Lineage (NCBI taxonomy): Eukaryota > Metazoa > Chordata > Aves > Strigiformes > Strigidae > Athene > Athene noctua. The sequence continues at coordinate 35,453,667 of NC_134038.1, forward strand.
AGTATAATCAGAGTAGCTTTGTTAGGCATAGGTGCAGGATGCCACACATTAGAAGTTTATGCTGTTAATCTGCAGTGCGAAGCTAGAAAGAGGAGGTGGAAGAGAGAGGAGCCGTAACACAGTATTGTCAGCTTGTGTCTCTGCAATCTCTTCCCTCTTATGTCCCCTCAGAACTTTAGGTTATGTCTACACACAGAAGTCACATCAGCTTTCCTGAAACTGATCTACTGAAGCCAACAACTTGCATGCGTGCAAGCGTGTTTCAGATTAATTACAGACACAACCTGAAGTGATGTAAATCAGTCTAAAACCCACAAAAACTCTTTCTATTTTAATTGGCACCAGACTACAGCATTATTTAAACAACAAAAATATGACAAGACTTCAATCTTGTTATCTCCAAGACACAGGGCAGGTAAATTTAGCTCTGGTTGGGCTCTTTGCGCTGGTCAGGCAGTGTAAAGCCAAAGGCAAATAGCATAGGTAGGAGGCTTCAGAGAAGTTGGATGAATTTAGCCAGAGGACCTGGTACAGCAGATGTTTATTTATAGCATAGTAGTAGCGTACATGCATTCCCTGAAATACAAATCCAGCTTGCATGAAGCAGGCATGTTTCCAAAAGTGTTTGAAAAGAAGGCAGGACAGAAATACAGACATGCTACAGTTGGAGTTGCTGTTCAGTTATTTTTCCTTAATGTATTTCCTAGCTTCATATTCATTTTTTCTTATTAACTAGCTTCCTATTTATCTGAGCTTGGAGAAGGAAGGGGCGTGGGGAAACAAGGGTTTTCATGGTGACTAAAAGTTGGTTCAAATGAACACAGCCATGTTCCTCAGCGGGTGAAAATCACTGTGCAGCATGAACTGGCACGGAAATACTAGCGTGGAAGCTGTTTTCCTTAATTAAGCATGCAATAAGGTAGATAAAATCTAGGTTGGGGTGGGGTGCCTTCAGACAGTCCAGCTCTGGGGTTACTGGCAGCAGCTGCCATTCCCCAGGCTGGGATCAGCCTGTGTATTGCCTGCTGCACCCCGAGCTGCTTTGCCGTTCATCTCTCTTCACAGGCCTTTTGTCGTTGCATGCAGACATTTCTATACTGAATGGCACTGACTATGTTAGAAATCAGACCAGGAGAAATGGTGTGAATGCCTTGCAAACCTGCAGGCAGACTGTGGGTGGGTGCCAGCCAAGGAGTGAGGATGGAGAGGGTACAAATTCCTGATGATTATCTGTGTCATTTGGCCATACAGGGAACTGGCTGCTGGTCCCACAGACAAAAGTTCATGTCCTAATTTTCCACCTGCCTTTTGTCCTTCATCTGGACTATTTACGCACGTGGTGCAGCAGACACTGTTACTCTGCACCCCCAGTTCTCCCACACCATCCTGCAAACAAAGCTCTCTTAAAGACATATGTGATCTTGCCAAAAGCCTTTAAGCAGAGAATGGTGTAGGTCAACCCTGGAGATTTATACAGATCAGCGGGCGCCTAAAGAGAGCACAGCACTGGCTGCAATCAATGGTGATGAGGAGAGCACGCATTTCCCTGCCACCAGGACCTGCCAGCCACAGACAAGGGGTGACAAGTAACTCACCTAAAATCCATGCAATATCTCTTTTCCTCGCCTTTTAGGAAGCAGGCAGTTCTCTCACAGGATAACACCTAAGTAAATAATTTGCCAGTTAATTCTTAGGCACCCTTCAGATGCAAAATAATGAATGTAAAAGATCAATGGGTGAATTATTGATCCTGTCAAAACTCTTTATAGCTAATTATAGTACTGAATGCTAACTGAAGTGGCTATTGGCTACCTACCACTCACAATAAGGTCACTATCATGTTTACAAAAAAATTCCAAACTCTAAATCTTGCATTGTTATAGTATTTCACTTCATCTAGTCCAAAGGCGAGGCACAGCACTTGGATTACTTGGGGCAAGGCAATGTTTTGAATACAAACTCAGTTGTCCCTATCTTCTACAGTTGGGCACATCTCTAGCAACTGGAAGCATTGCCAGCATTTGTGTGCACCTCCAGCTAAGCAGAAACTCGCTGCAAGGCTTAGTGAGTGCTAGACACAGTATGCATCCTCACCTTGGAAAATAAAAAAGCCTTGAAATTATTTCAGTCTTTCCTTTACTTTTCCAGTGTCATTTCTGTTGCGTTCATGAAAGCTTTCAGAGAAATAATTGAGCAGCATGCATTTGCTTCAGCAAGGAAAGTAGCAGTGCAAACTGTATTTCACCAAAATTGAATCTGTCTGGATCCCATCATAATTTTTTATTGAAACAACTGGACTTTTTATAGGTGATTGGTTCATATAAGTCAGTTAAAACTCCACTGCTCAGCTCTTTTACTAACAAGCATGAGAAGCATTTATATTTGTTAGTCTCTTTCCTGGGCTCTCCTGGGCAAGAATAGTTTTCTCTTTCACATTTTTAGAGGAAACATGTGTTCTCGTATCAGATACAAATTATGCTGACACCTCCCAAAGTTTTCCACAAAATGCAAGACATCTCTTTTCCTTTTTCCACGCTTGCTAGAGTAGCTGATAGTGGATACTTCATGTGTGGGAGGGAGAAGTTCAACCTCCAAATGTAACTAGAGTACTCCCAGAACATGAACCCAGGTTATTCCTAGTAGCAAATCAAGCCTGCCCTGTGCCTTGCAGTATCATAAAGCAAAAAGCTCCACTGGGAAAATTTGTCTGGAACCAGTATGCCCCTGCTGGTCCTTTTTGCTTCTGTGAACCATCATCTTCTAACAACAAATATTCATCTAAAAATCCCAACCAGCTGCACTGTCATCCCAGTTTATCAACACCCAGCACACTGAGACTTCACAGAAGATCTTGCCTCATGCTATGTAGGATGCTTGTAGTTTAGGAGGCTGCTGAGTACTGTCAAGCCTGCAGGTAGAATGAGAGAAAAGTTTGAGAAAAGATGATGGTGCTTTGATGGAAAGGAGGGATTTGAGTGGAAAACTGAGAATCTCTCACAGACAGCGTAAAAGAGAAAAGCTGATAAGGCAAGATTTGGATGCCTTGTGGTAATCCAGACAAAATCTTTTTTAAACGATGCATACTCTCATGCGGGGATTCATTTCTCTTAACTTTACAGTGGGCATCTAAAAATGTCTCTACTGTCAGGGGAAAGAAGTAGGCACTCCTCAGGCACAAATCACCTTATATTACACTGACATCCAAACCACTTTAGAAGTAGCAGTTCTGTGTAGCTACTTATTTCTCTCCACTGATTATTTGATTATGGTGGGTTGACAGATTGTTCAGATGGAGAAATTGCAGATGTCTGCAGTTTGACAAGAGGAATCTCATTCTGCTTGTGGCTGAATCACACACCATGTACCCATGAATGAGTCTTTGAAATACAGGACAATCCAGAAAGCTCTATTTCAGAGATACTTCGTGGATGAATATGATTTTTACTTCCTACACTATCTCTTCACTGAATCGGCCAGCAGCCTGAAAGAGGACAAAAAAACTACTTCTTCTGAAGAATCAGACCCTTGATATGAGAAGAGAACATTCTGGCAGGACACAGAGTGCCTAATATTCATGAACTATTTTTTTTCCTTTTTATTTAAATCGAGATTTCCTTGTAACTTGCTCAGATGGCATACTCAGTGCCTCAGGCAAGCCCATGCAGCTGGCTCTACAGCTTGCAAAGGACTTGGCTAAATTACAAGTGTCATATTTTCTCACAGATAAATTGTTCTTGAATAACATTGCCTATGTAACAGGGTTTCCATCAGTATCAGCTTTGCATACCACCTTCCCCTTTTTCACTCCCCTCTTATTGTACAGACGCATTAACTGTGACCCCTGCAAAGAAGCTCTATTTCCACTTTAGTTCCCCCGAGTGCCTCTTACCATCTCCAAGGGAATGGATGGCATAGGGGATCATGTTCCATATTCCATCCTTGTGTCTTTTTTTAGCACCTGCTTTAAAAAATCCAGGGCCATGGTGTGATGGACGAGGTTTAGTGAGTGTCCACAGCAGTTGTTATACAGTAGGGTAGTGACTGAAAGGAACTGTTCTCACCCGGCATGCCCACTTCCAGGGTCCATTCTTGCAAGTTCCAGGACTTGTGAGGACTCACTAGAGGCAGGAGGGTGGGTGTTGTGCATGTGTGAGTGAGAGAGGTGTGGGTTTGCAAATTCCCAGAAAGTGATTGCCTTCAGTGTACCAACAGAAATATATCTAATTTTGTTTAGCTAAATAATCTCTCTTATTTGACATTAAATATTTAATCCACATCCTCTCCTTTGCAGTGCTGAGAAGGGACAGTGTGACACTAATATGTAACCATTTTTATCCTGAAGGAATTCTATCCCCCAAATTAAAATCTCTTCCTATGTCCAAACGATTAGCCTGATGAGACAAATTACACATGGCATGAATGGCAGGACATCAGACTGTGTAATCTCCTGAAGACCATGGGAACACCACAGAGGGGACATGTGAGGTTATTACTACATTTACAGAGACAGTGCACCCAATTCCTTGTCCCTAAACGTGGTTAAACAGATTTCCAACTTGCATTATGAAAACAAGATTTAAAATCCACCACATCCTTGTCTGTAGGTAGTCAGCCCCTCTGTTCTCTGCAGCTGCTCTTCATCCTGCACGCCCCTAGTCTGAGCTACCCTGCTCAGAGCTGCACCAGCAAAAGTTGCAGCTACTACTAAACTAGTAACATGGTGGTCTGCCTCACCAGCTCCCAAAGCCAAACACTGAAAACTCCAATAATCTAGATACTGTGTTTGATTTCTTTTTTAAGATACATTTTAAATAAATAGCAGTCACCTGCTGCTGGATAGGAGTAGAAGGGTTTGTTGTCCTACCCACACTCTCAATAAAAATGAACCCAATCTTTACCAGGACAACAACGGGAAATTAACATGAGGACAGGCTAATATTTACAATATTTGCAGCATCGTGTCATCCAGCTGAAGACAACAAGATGACACAGTGGATTAAATGCCAACAGCTTCTGCAGATTTTTCTCTGTTACTACTCCCAACATTGTTACCACTGATGGGGGCTAAAGTGAGGGCAACAACCAGGGGAAATTTTAGACAATATTCAGTAAGGTGGCTGCAGCCCAAATTGCCATCCAGAATGTAATTCCACTCCACTGAAGACTCAGCAGGGCTCTGCAGCAGATAAACAAGTTTCTCTGTTACCCTGAGGCGTGACAAATACCACTGCAAAGCCGCCTGGGTAGAGAAGAAGGGATTGAGTGCAAGATCCAAGCCCACATTCCTACCTGGGCAGGCTGAAGAAAAAGAATCTCAGCTTCCTACTAGGTGCTGCCTTTTCTCAAGCAGAGCACATATCCCATTTATGACCCCAGGGCCTCCAAGGCAGAACTTGAAACTGAATGCACTGTCACTGCTGATGGCTTTCCCTCTTTGTGCTCAGGCAGAAAATGTTGAGGGTGCAAGCAGGGCGGTTTGGGTACACTCCACTGCAGTGCCATGAACACTAGGCAAATCACTTTGGATATGTCTGTTTTAAGAGGTTGAAGACATACAAACCCTCTCCACTTTCTCTGGAGCCCCTCTAGGCCTGGATGGAGAAGCAGTAGAGAAGCAAAGCAAATACTAGCTGACCCGCTAGAATCCAGAAGCAGATATCCTTTTGACATAAACAGCTCTGCACAGTTCTGCATCAGCATTTTTGTATTTTTCCAGCCCCAGCTTGTCATATCCCTGCAGCACAATTCAAATTTGCCTATTTAGGAAAACAAAACAAAACAAAACAACCCCCAAAACAACTAATCAACTAAACCCTTTAAGGTGCTTAGGTAGGAAGCAATATAAAAGCCCCAGAGAAATTTCTTGTATGGCATGATAATCAGTGAACTCTGCCTGAGCCTGTGACATATGCCTTCCTGTTCTTGGAAAATCAATGAAACCTGTGTTCCTAAGCAACTTGTCTTTTTTTTTTTTTTTTCCAGAAAATGAAGAGGCAGAACTCCCAAAAGGTATCAGCAGCATCCCAGCACAGAAGAAATGTAATTTGTCAGACAAAAACATTGTGAAATATTTTACAGCTGAAACTATATTGACTTGAGAGAAACTGGAGCCAGTTAACACCTCTTATTAGAATTTTACTCAACGATATCACTTGGGCAAGATGTGCTTAGCCCAGAAAACACACACTTAACATTTTCTGAACCACTATGAATTTTATCATCTATCTTCTCACCCTAACATGCTCCCTGCCTCTTGAGAAAATGCAAATCACAACTGAAGACTTGAGCCTCTCTCTGACTACCAGAGTTCAAGACATCTACCAGCTACATTATGTACCAAAATGCAACACACACAGACTACTTGCAGTCATACACTCAGTAGTCAATGCTTCTCTTGGACTATTTATAATTCCATTGCTCGGGAAGAGAAAACAACATAGAGATTAATACAGGGCCAGATTCTGCCATAGGAGTTAAGGAGTTAAGGAGAAGTTAAGGCCCTACTTGATTCGGACTGAATAACAAATAATGCATAGAATGTTGCCTGTTACTTGTAAAAAGCTCATGAGCCCAAGAAGCAGCTAAATTCATAGCAAATCTCCAGTGTTGTGAAATATTCATTCAGCTTAGTCCCTGTGTGTGACAGTCATGAAAAGAGTTTTACTGGCAGTTAAATGTTCTCCTCAAACAGTTATTTGCTGAAAAATCAACACTGTGTACTCAGTTAAGATGCAGTTGATACGTGTTTGGGGACTCCTCTCTAACTCAATCCTATGCAGACTGGTCAGCTAACTGGCCTTGGTGAGTGCTATACAGATGAGCTACTAAAGCTTTAATATTTACATCATCACTACCCGCACTTGATTAATTCTTGCATTTTGCGACATTTTTATGTAAATGACCAATCAAAAATATCAGAATTTTGCAGCCTGTTTTGACAGAGGATGATGTCTGCTCTTTTGTTGTTGCAGTCTGCTTCTTTGCCAAGACACTACAAAATCCTTTTTCTTGAACACAACAGAAATCAAATGAGACAGTGTCCAAGACCACTTCACACTCAGTCCCAAATCCTTTGTCTCCTTATAGAGACCATCACATCTGCCCGTTAACCAGACCAGAAGTCTGCTTCTGCCCAGGGTCCAACCAAGAAGGACCATACATACATCCACTATGTAGCACGTGCACAGTGCATCCGTCACATATGGGACGAACAGGACCCGCTGTCCTGGGACTGCCCAACCAGCCAAACACATCTGTCGTGCTATAGACATGAGATGGGAAGCGGCACTCAACATCTTGTCTAGGACTTCTGTGCATAAAACAGCCCAGGTAGAGTCACTCCTGTGGAAGCTCTGGGCAGACCAAAGGAATTGAATCTGCTCTTCCTGAGCCCTGGGAAAGTGCCCCAACATTAGCCTATATTTCCCGAGGATAATAAATTATACTTCTGCACTTCACACTTGCTTGCTGATGACCATTATGTAAACTATTTGTGACACCAGCAACAAGACAAAAAACAAAACCTAAAAGAACTGTCACTTAAAGCTGTGAAACCACAGCCATAGCTCTGAACCCCTCAGGTCACCTCAGCACACTGGGAAGGATGTACAGACACGCCTTGCAGCAATGCAAACCACATGTCAGAGCAGACCTTCCCCACACTTTTGTTACTCCTCAGGAGGACCACAGAGTGGTCCCTATTTTTTTTTTTTTTTTTTTTTTCAAGCAGATGAGAACTGTTGTATCCAGATATTTCTCTTCTCTTGCCAGACTGCTAATTGAAACTTGAAGACTTTCATATACTTCCCATGGATCTGCACGGGGATCCATGCAATAGAAAAGCAATGGCGTTGAGAGACGAAACCTGGCAAGTGTCCCTGAGCCATTCCAGGATTTCTGACCTCAGCGGCTTTCTCTGTCAGAGATAACCATCCCATGGCAGAGTCAGCAAAAGAGATGTGCCCAGCCTCAGCTTCTGCGGTCAGTGCCAATGCAGCACTGCAGGGTGCAAAGGGCTGTCAGGCCTTGGAATGGACAGACCTTAAAGACCTCAGAGATCTCTCCACAGCAGATTTTGTTGCTATTCTTTTGCCACGTCTCTGCAGAACTGGGTTACCTTAATTGACTACTCATTTGCTATTAAAAATGCCATTTTCTCACTGGACTACAAATTGCTTCTTATATATGCTGTTTACTCGGGAAAAAAGAAACTGAACATAGTGACCAAACTTTCAGTATACACTTTTTGTTCTTGCTACCAGGCTCTCTGACAAATAATTACTGAACTTCTGAAGGAACATGCAATAAAATGTAAGAGGGAAATGCGGGTGAAGTCCACGTTCATTTACACTCAACAGTGACGTTATTATGAACAATATGCGAGTGTCAGACATCAAAGGGTTGGGCTCAACGTGCCTTTGAATCAAACCTCTAGTTTTGTGTAACAGAGGTTACAATTTTGCAAGTTCCCTGAGTTTTCCCCCACGCCCAGTCTAAACTGTGGCTGGTGTAATCCTGACACAAATACAGGAGTAACAGTGAACATGACTGCTTGTACAGCCCGATACATCAAGGTGAACCCCTCTTAATCTCAGAGATGGGCAATTGGCCTCACACACAGAAGCCAAGAGGCTTAAACAGCAAGCCGCAGTATTTCGGTAATTGCCAGTTTTCTCAGCCGCATCAGGTGAAAGGAAGCATTTGTCGCTTGCTTTGAGAAATCCTCAGCAATCAAAGCCGCTGACTGACAGTAGTTGAGAGGCTGGTGGAGTCAGTTCTAGCAAACACCACCTACTAATGAGCAAACACTTGCTGTCAGAGAGCTGAGAAGCAGCTTTTCCAGAACACTTTGAGCCGGTCTGCTTTCTTGCCCAACACCAAAGGATTGTACAGTTTCTTTTCAGAAGGGAAAGAAAGTTTTCCACTGAAATCCACTGAGCGGCTTTGGAATTACCTTATTTGGCTCAGTAACTAGCTAGTTGCATAGCCTTTTTCTTTGAAAACCTTGCCCCTTCCATCTTCCTTTTTGTTCATATAAAGCGAAGTCAGGCGAAGCAGCCAGGACCTGTGTTGTGATTCGTAATTGTAGGACTGAGAGTCTATTTTCATTGACTGGACAACAGACAGAAATGGTGACTCTGCAGCTGACTCCCAGGACAGTATGTAAGATATGCATGGCATGCTGTAAGCTTTGTAGTCTCCTCTGGTAAAGGAAAATTCCCTAGATAAGAACAACTGTAGGGAAGAGAAGGAGGAACCGACTAAAAAATCTTACTGCAGCAGAGGTCTCAGAGAAAGCCAAGATCTTATCTTTTTTTTTTGGGTAAGAATAATTCTCTTAAGCTAAAACAAGAGAAAGAGGAAACGTTTAAGCATCTGAACTTGAATAATTCTGCCTAAAGCATCTCACAAACACAGATGCAAACAACCCTACTTCACCCCAGTCTTTCTAGATCAAGGCATGTCTCGAGGCAGATCTTCTAACACCTACAGAAATAGTGACAGACAAAGAAAAGGGACAATCTTTAACTCTTATCTGAAAGACTTAGATGATTCAGCAAAGATTTTTCTCATTCTGAGAGACCAGACAGAGCTCTCTCTCTTTTTGAAAGATAAACAGTATTGTTACTTAAGAAATGTCTAAATCCCCAATGATTTACAGGTATTTTACACTACACAGGGTGTATCCATCTCATGTCTAAACTGAATAAACTTTAGTAATCAGAGTGACACATCAATTCAAAGAAGGAATTTGCCAGTTTTCACTTTCTCTGACAGTTTTTTACCTCTGCTGCACGTCAAAACGTCACTGTCTGGATCTCTAAAACATACAGGGCAGCATACCCAGGAAGTTAAACTTTATTTCAGGAGTTCATCAAGTTAAAAAACAAAACAAAACAAAACACAAAAACAAGTGTAGACTCAGTGCCCTTTGTGCAGACTAGAGTAACACGAGTTAATCACAATTAACTCACAATTCTCTAGCTCACAAACTCTCTAGCTTGCAAATATACAGGCAAAGCAGCTACCGGGTGATGGTGAGCACGCTCGCCCTTCCTCCTCCTTTGCAGTGCAGGGATGCCTGTGCCAGCAGTGGTTCAGCTGCTGACAGAGCCACCCCAGAGGCTGTCTGGGTAAACTGGCGCGTTTCTACCTTCCAGCTTGGGAGGCTGGTTTATACATTTCCATAGGTTAGTGGATTCTGAAGAAACCGACAGACGGTTCCTCTGTGGGAGGTGGGAGCTGCAGGGGACAGCAGGCTGCAGGTGACAATGGCTGCAGAGTGCCCTTATCTCTCCTTCCCACTGTGTCTTGTCCATGCATTGCTCTCGCTGTGCCCCAATGGCTGCTCCAGCACATGTCAGGCCATGGCACAAGCTGTGTGTTGGGCTAAAACAGAAGCTGAGTGAACAGTCACACTTGCCCCTTGGTATAGACCAAACACCGCAGCAAGTGGAGGTACTATTACACCTCTTGCCTCGCTGAGGACGAGAGCAGGGTGAAGATTTGGGCACTCTTTTAAACCCAAATCAGGTAACAACTGGTGATGCATGCTTTCAACACGGTGAGATAAGTGATAAACATAGATATAAAAGCATATTAATAGCAAAACTAATAAAATACAGCACAATAATACAATGATCATAGGATGTAACATAAGATGCAATATGCCATTTGCAGATGGCACATATCTCATAAAAAAGTCATACCAATGATGTCCAGCAGTTTGTTCTATTTCTGTTGCAATTCTGACAATCCAGCCAGTATCATGTTTGATAGCAATGGTCACCTGTTTTTGACAAATAATAGCCTTTTTATATTTGGTAATTAAAGTTCCCAGTTCCTCAATTTGAGAACATACTGTGTCATCATATTGATCCTAAGGGACCAACTGAGTGCAAGTTATAAGCCAATATTCAACCAGCACTGATGTGAGGTTAGCTTTATGGTCACTGTAAAGTTTTCCACAGGTCTCTAGTGACATTACATTGCACCAGCACTCTCGGACAGAAATTGTATGTTTTATTCCAGTTGTTCCATAACGAAGTTCAGAGCATACATTGTGTACTCTCTAGATGGACGCTTTCTGTAGTATGCAGGTTCAACAACGACTTTTGCCTATTCATCTAGGAGGTCAGCTGTTCCTAGGGAGGGAGAAAGAAGGCTTAGGTCTTTGATCATATCCAAGCCTCAGCAATGATTAATTTCACTCCCACAGTGTCAACAGATTTCCATATTCCTTTCCCTCAGAAATGCTGCAAACTAACGGTGTCTTCCAAGTGATGAGTGTTGAACTCTTACCTGATCTCCTAGATACTACAACCAGGTGTTCGAAACATCCTGCTGGTGCTGATTTATCACAGGGGATTCTTCAAAGCCTCTGTATAGTGGACTACTGGTAGGAGTCTGTTTGGATTTCAGCGCTCACACATCCTGCCATAAGTTTCTTTTCCAGTCAGCATCACATTTTGCCAATTTGAATTCCTGTTTAAGCAACCCATTCCATCTTTCTACTATACCATTACTCAAAGGTTGATAAAGTGGAAAGTGTGCTTAACACCATGCTTGAGATATCATTCTTCGATTTTTAAAATGTCACAGATTATCTGACTATCACTTGTGTATATGCTGCCATGACTGCTGGACTGGGTTTGCATGGCAAGGTTTTGGTAGCAGGGGTGCTACAGGGGTGGCTTCTTGTGAGTAGCTACTTAGAATCTTCTCCTATGTCCAACAGAGCCAATGCCAGCCAGCTCCAGGACAGACCCATCACTGACCAAGGCCGAGCCCATCAGTGATTGTGATAGCATCTCTGTGATAACGTATTTAAGAAAGGGGAAAAAAACTTCGGCACAAAAGAGCAGCCAGAGAGAAGAGTGAGAATATGTGATGGAAGCAACTGTGCAGACACCAAGGTCAGTGAAGAAGGAGGGGCAGGAGGTGCTCCAGGCGCGGAGCAGAGGTTCCCCTGCAGCCCGTGGTGCAGGCCATGGTGAGGCAGCTGTGCCCCTGCAGCCCAGGGAGGTGAACGGTGGAGCAGATCTCCACCTGCACCCCGGGGAGGACCCTACAGCAGAGCAGGTGGATGCCTGAAGGAGGCTGTGTCCCCGTGGGAAGCCCGCACTGGAGCAGGCTCCTGGCAGGACCTGTGGCTCCATGGAGAGAGGAGCCCACACTGGAGCAGGTTTTCTGGCAGGACTTGTGACCCCGTGGAGAACCCACGCTGGAGCAGTCTGCTCCTGAAGGACTGCACCCCATGGAAGGGACCTGCGCTGGAACAGTCTGTGAAGAACTGCAGCCTGTGGGAAGGACTCATGATGGAGGAAGTTTGTGGAGGCCTGTGTCCTGTGGGAGGGACCCCACGCTGGAACACAGGAAGAGTGTGGGGAGTCCTGTGCCTGAGGAGGAAAGAGTGGCAGAGACAACGTGTGATGAACTGACTGCAACTCCTATTCCCTGTCTCCCTGCGCTTCTCAGGTGGAAGGAGGTAGAGAAAATCAGGAGTGAAGTTAAGCCTGGGAAGAAGGGAGGGGTGTGGGAATGATGTTTTTAAGATTTGGTCTTATTTCTCATTTCCCTACTCTGATTTGATTGATAATAAATTAAACTAATTTCCTTAAGTCAAGTCTATTTTGCCCTCAGTAACTGCTGAATGATCTCCCTGTCCTTATCTCAACCATGAGGGAGCAGCAAAGCTACTCTACAAGGTAACAGCTGGGTGGGGAAATCTGGACTTGAGTCCACCCCAAGGCTGTAGATTTCACTACATTCTACTTTTCTCCCTAAGCTTTCATCAGTCATTAAATAGTCCATTCAAGTCAAAACACTCTCATGTGTGCGTAAACCTAGGCAAATGTTTTTATCTGTAAGTGATAGCAAAATATTACTGTGTGGAAAATCTACAGGTTAGACCTAAATTCACATTCCATGAAGTAGCCAGAAAAAGGCAAAACACTTTAGTAAAGGTATGAAATCAACAGTCTCACCACTGCTGGCTATTAAATCGATATGGCAATGTTCTGTAAATGAAGTGCTAAACTCTTAAGTCTAATAAACCACTTTCTCCATTATATTTGCTAGCATCAACACCTTCATCATTAAACACTTAACTTTTTGTCACTAATGCTGCTGTGCAGTATTTTCTGAGCCCAGTGAAAAGACTAATTTACATTTTGTAGAATAAGGATTTCCTATTTGCTGAACCGTCTCCAAATTTGAAGACACATGCAACCCAAAGGACTGTAATTCTTTCTTTCTTGGCATACAAGTGACAATAAATATTGCGTTCAGTTTTAACGCTGACCTCTGGAGATATAAAATCTCAGTTAAAAGAAAGTGGAAGACTACAAGGTACTGAAGTGTTTAAATTTAAATGAATATCCAGTCCTGCTGTGTTACCCATTAGTCTGTTGTTAGGAGGAGATTCAACCACATGTGTTTTTATCCAGCTAGTCAGGGGCAGAGTTTATTTTCTGTGCCTGGCCTGGTGTGGTCAGAGTCCTCTCCCAGGCACAGCTTTCTGGACTGCCAAACATGCTCAGTCACTCCCCAGTTCAGCCAGCTGGGAAATGAAATGGGGATCTCCACGCTCTGCAGCTCTCTTCGCATGGCCATCATATGCAGCCAGGTTTCCAGTGAAACCCATTTCAGGACAACACGACTGGAGACCTAGTAGAAGAATTCTGCATTTGTGGACACTTCAGCTCTAGCAGGAGCAATGCCGCTCTGTTCTCCTGTCACGTCCTACCGCAGGCAGCCAAATTCCGTCAGTAACACAGGGTGCCTTTATCAGCAAATCTGAAGGACCACTCTCAGTCACAACTGACACCAGTGGCAGCAGAAAGCCCATGACTGAAGACATCGCCTTTGGAAAATCACTGTTTGGGTTTATGAATCTTGTTCCAGATTTGAACAAACATTTAGCTATTCTTGGCACTTCAGTGACAAATACTGGGATGTTTCCTTCTCATTGCATGGGATATACACTCTACAGTTCTAATAGAAATACCCTTGAGGCCCCATACCTGCTCACCAGCAATTACATAGCCTATTAGCAAGTGTATTTCAAAGCTAGGAAAAGTCCTATTGCTGTAGGACTGCTATTGGAATACTTTCTACAGAAGCATAAGTTTAGATTAATTTTTAATACTTATAAAAAACCTGTTCAAAGCCTTGTGTCAAATGGCCTCGCCATAACTGTTGCAAAGTCTTTCTGGCTCTAAATAAAGTTAGTGGGTTGGTATCAATTTCACCACGTGGAACTCATCCAATAGTTGTAAAACAATAGAAGAAATAGAAGAATAGCTTTCTTCAGTTTTGAACAGATCGTGACCAATAAAACCTGAGGCAGAAGCCAACTCTGAGAACCTCTAAAGAGCCAGTTCAGATGAACTGGCTTCATATTATCACTGGACTTTTTAGCACTTTGAATGTTGCAATACTCTAAGCTGTGGCTGCTTAACAAGTCTTAACACAAGGTACAGCTTGCAAGGAGAAATAACTTGTGCCAAATTTCCCCAGGTCAGAGGTGTTAGGGATTTTTTTGTGTGTCTGCTTTTTATGGAATTCAGAAAAGATTCAGATGACCTTTTATCATTGTGGGTGAGATCCATACATGTACAGAAGGGAAATTGAAAGATCTGTTGAGGGTCTCAAGCATAAAAATGGCTTCCACCCTAATAATACTCAACATATTCACGCTGTAAGGGTAGTTGCAGCCCTGACCCAAATGGGGAGAGTGAAGGAAACACGTGCAGCAAGGTGACTGTATTAGGCTGTGTAGCTGAAGTAGCTACTGCTAGAAAGAAGTTCCAACCCCTTTGCTATGTCTGCTGCTAAAGCTTTTATATATACATATATATATACTCATACACACATTATTTCTTTAATCAGCTATTGTCTTTATTTCTGTTTTTCATTATGAATAAACATTTCTAGCATCTGTTGATGAAAAGAACTATCATTCTTGGCCATATGTATCATATGCAAAAGCTGTATGCAGAATAAATTTAGTTTAGCAGTTTTAAATAAAAATTAAAGACATTTAAATAGAATAGCCAGAGCATGTCTTGAAAAGAAAAATTGAAAGAATGCATGAGGGCATGTGGCTCGTATGGGGGTGGCAACTGAAGATAGCAGCAGAAGCAAGAAAAAATGTTTAAAATTAATGCTAGGCCTGTAAAAAAGAATGGCAAAGATGCATCTAAAAATAATATTCATGGACATGCCATTGCAGGATATATTCACAGTAGTGTTCCAGGCAACAACAACAACAACAACAGCAACAACAAAAAACCACAAGCCGAAAAATTAAAGAAAATGTGCTTCCTGTTAAATTAAATTATTAATTAAAAATTAAAGAAGACATGTCTTCTGATTTCACCAGAACAGTAGCTTTATGCCAAATGCTGACATAGAAGTCACTTTGCTCTATAAAATACCTTTATTGAAGCAGCCACCCTACAACTTAATGAATTTGTTCACTTTTGCAAGACAGGCTTTGGATCGTTTTCTATTATCTCTTTCTTTCTCGCAGCATAAGCACACTAGGCTGGTACATAATGTTAATCACGGTTTTTAATTTGAATCACTATTAGTTTCTTTAATATTCAAAGCAGCCCTGCTAGAGAGAGAAACAATAGCTCCAAGGCAACAGAAGCTGTTCCCTTCCCTTCCACTGAATAATAATATTTCCCAGCCTTACTTTCAGGCTGATGCTCAATTATGGGTAGAGGTGTTCACAGCTGTTGCTAGATCCACATGACTCTCCATTTCCATACCGACAACGGATGAGACAGACTCCTCTTCCTCCTTCAGTGCAAATAGGGAATGGGGAGAAGGAGAGAGGTGTTATGGAGACCAAACCAGACCAAACCCAGTGGCTGCAGGAACAGCTCAGGGGCACCTCCAACATGTCAGTGGGGCTTGCAGCATAGAACTTCTCTGACCTCAGTGGCAAGACACACCACTGCAGCCGAGTTAGTCAACTCCCCAGAGGGCTCAGCATCAAGCTGTGGAGGTGCTTGAGCAATCACTGTCAGTTTTTGCCACAGTTAGTTAGCATACAAACCAAGTACCTTTCTGTGGACAAGGGATTCTTGGCCGCACTCTGCTGCATGTTCTCTCAGTGGCTTAGGATCACTGCTACAGCTCTTTTTTACAACTCTACTTGTGCGATGTCAGTCACTCTCTGAGTTAATTAGTCTGCTTTCAATTAGTAGGTCAATTAACACCTCATTTTAAGGAAAAAAAAAAAAAAGTTCTCCTAATTTCACTACTGTATGACTAAATCTGAATTTTGCCTGCAGCCCAACAGCTCCCAAAACACTTGACCTTCAAAGGGTGAGGCACTTGTCTTTAGGAGAGATTCTTTCAGGTGTAAAGCTGAAAGGTGTCAGATTTTCCTATGGAAAAGCTGAAGGAGCATTTAGATCTCTTGAATTTCATTTGATGAAATGAAATTATATCCCAGAAGACAAAAATGATTTAATCTATAACTAGCAATCACTAATATTCCTTATTATTTAAGGGATCCATTTCCACTTAGTTGAAACGTACTCCTCCGTTTAGCTTTGGTATTTTAACTCAATCAATTTTCAGGAAAGACATTCTCAGTACAACTAAACTTTGATGATGACAGTGACCGTGATGTGTCCTGCCACTCAAATGTGTGCTTATTTTTGTGTTTCTTCACTTAAACTGTGATAAGCTTACAGGGTGTTTAGAAACTGAATACAGATTTCTGTTAATCAAAGCAAAGAATTCTTCAGATTTGGGGAAAATGCCTGTACTGCACTTCTCAAAAGGTGATATGTGTTTGGGTTATTAAAGACTGAACTGTAAGGCTGTAGCAGAAAGGGGCACATTAAAAATTAGTGATAATTCTTCCCAATTTGCGTATATAAATGTATGTGCAACCTTAATATTCTCCTACCACTACTTGGAATCTTTGCACAAAATTTCCCGCAGCAGGGTCTTTTGGTTGTTTGACAGATTCAAACTGACAGTCTACGGGTGAAAGGCTTTCTGCCATGTTACTAGTCTTTCAAGTAGTTCAGGAGCATAGTGACAAGTGCATATTATGTATAGGCACTTATCAAGGGCCAAGCCATAAAAATCCTTCTAAAAAATGGCTTCATTGACTTAAGTAAGTTTGTGTCATTCTTAAGGATGTGTAGAATTTGGTTCCAAGTACAGAGCTTCCTTTCACATTTGATTGCTCATTTTTTTATTCAGCAAGATAATAGCCTGTCAGTCATCAGCAAGAATAAGCTCTCCTAGCACCGTAATTCAGAGAGCAGTTGTTGATTTTATAAAGTGAGGCACTAACTTGCAGACAACCTCCTCCTTTTATTCTGGGCTTGATACCAACTTGGGAAAAGTTATTAAGAATTTAAAGCCTAAACAGCACATATTCCATTTCTTTCTTGAACATTTTAGTATTTATCTCACCCATTTAAAGAGTCAAATATTACTACTTTTTTTTTTTTTTTTCCCCCAGCAGAAATGAATAGAGTAAAACCAATATGAAGCATGCAGGCAACATTATGCAGTTTGCTTTCATGTGCATCAAGATATCCTAAAGGGAATAACGGTCTCCTGACAACTCAAAAAATGTACCCTGTAGGATATGATAGATTTCATTATTTAGCATATATGCCTTTATAATGTAGTGGTTCCTGGCTTGTGTGAAAAACCCTGCTGTTCTGCAGTAATTAAAATGTGCCTCCAGTAACAGGGCAAAAACCCCACCCAATGGGGAGGCCTTCACTCCAAGTGTGCAAATTGCTTCAGTGTTTTAAGGGAAGAAGGAAATAGTCAAAACTTCATGTAGTGGATTTAAGATCAAGAACTTAGAAAATGTGGTAGCCTAGCGAGATGAGAGTCATCTTGGGGTTTTAACCCTTTGATATTTATTTCTTCTTGGTAGAAAAACTTACCATGCGTAGAAAGTTGAGGTGACCATGGAACTGCTAGATTCCCTATGTGTTACTGTGCACGTGATGACACAATTACCATGGTGAGTTTAGGGAAATCAGATTAATTTATAAGACCAGACTACTTCAGACCCATACTATGGTGAAGACTCACAACCCTCCAGAGAAGAAGGTGCTTGGTGTTGGCTGGCAGTAGCCATTCTGGTCCACTGCGGAGTGACACTGCTCTTCCTCAGGTTCACAAGTCTACAGTGGCTCCTGTGAATGACCCTTGGGAAACTGGAAAACCATTCAGTCCCAGAAAGAGACAACAGACTGAAAGGTTTCCACCTGACTACTGTGAACATCAGGGCAATGCGCCTCAAATATATTGCTTTTTTCTTAGTTTCTCAATCTTCGGATAGAACACAATTGTGTTCTAAAAATAGAGAACACAGTCACAGAAAGGATCAATGATTTGGTTTAGAGATTGGACTAATGTTCTTCTTGTGTTAGGACCTTTCTGATAACACAGCCACATACTTTATTTCGGTGGTGCTCAAGGTGATGTCCTTTGGAAACATGTGAGATTGTTGCAAAAAATGCTGAATTTTATGTCAAATCCATGTAACATCAATTTATACATCCAAATAATGCATATGGTGAAGACCCATCAGAGTTAGGCATCTGGCTCTATTTTCAGCTTGGTATTCCAGCAAAGCTCTTGTGCTTAGATTCTGGTATATACTTTACTGTGTCATAATACATGTTTTTCAGGCTCTTAATGCTTTGAAATATGAATTACAGTGGAAGTTGCATTGGAAAATAAGAATTTACTTAGTTTGTCTGCCATTCTCAGCAGAAAACTATCTTGCACTGCACCGAACCAGTCCCCTCATTGTGTAGGATTTATGGGTTGGCTTTGGAGATGTCAAAAGATCTCACTGCAGAATAAAGGGATTCCGGGTCACCCTCTTGGGGCTAGATGACTAGTAGGTGTTTTGGATCTGGCTGTGATTCACATTTCAAAGAACCCTTAAAATATTTTACTAATTTCATAAATATTTATACAGTACGCAGCAGGGAAGCAACATTCCTGATTACAAGCCACTTACAGAAGGCACCACTGCAATCCAAGTATTTAAAAAACCCAGATTGTTATAATTATAATTGCTGAATACCTTGAGCTTATGGTGAATTTTAGCTCTTCTCACAGAATCATAGTGTCTTAGTCATCCTTGTTGTATTGACAGAAGGTTTGGAGAAAGTCTCCTCTTTCAAATAAACCTAATATTAGTGCCTGACTCACTGATATTGCAATGTTTTTTTCTATAAATATTTCAAACCTCTTGCATTTGATTGTATATTTTATGTAACTGTTTACGTCACCTATACTTTCTTCCTTCTTTTTTTCCACATTTTCAAAATTGAAATTATATTTATCATTTTATTCCATATTTTCTCCCTAGAACACTGTGATTTTGGTGTGAAAAAGTGGACTATCGCAAGGATTGGCTGTACCTATAGGTGGAGCAGTAGTAAAACAGGGAGCAGCACTCCCATCACCAGCAGTGACAGAGACTGTGGACTTTGCAGAGCACTGCCCCTCCAGTGAGGACAGAAGAAAGCATTCCCTCCTGTGCTGCTCCCTTGTCCCACTCGCAGACATCCAGGCTCGGCATCTTGAACCAAGTAACTTTTGCATAAAACATTTTCAGTAGAAACAATACCAGTCTGGAAAGAAATATTGTTTCTTTATTTTATCACAGACTCCTCATCTACACTTAAATATAATTATTTGCATTATGACTATGCTAAGATTGTGATATATGAAAATATATGTTGCCAAATACATCCAGCTCTCAGCTTTGGTAAGATTTGGAGACACTCAACACCTCTAGTAGGGCTTATCAGAAGTTGCCCAGTCAGGTTCAGGATGTCACTAAATTATGCTTTTAGTAAGCCCTGAAGTGATCAGGCAGTTGGGCTAGATGACCATTGTAGGGTCCCTTCCAACTATTCTATTCTATTCTATTCTATTCTATTCTATTCTATTCTATTCTATTCTATTCGATTCGATTCGATTCGATTCGATTCGATTCGATTCATTTTGGTTACCCAAGCCGTATACTCCTAAAGGTGCATAAGGAGGAGTCACATTGGTCAGTTTATTTGTTCTATTTGTTATAGCATTTGCTTTCTATAAAACCAAAAGTACTAAAAGAAAAATATAATTTACAAAGTTAAAATATATGGTTTGATCAGCTTCCTCCAACATCTTGCTTCCTGTTGTTCCCTTTGCATATCAATTCCAGAAGAAGGCATATAAAGTCATTTAGAAATGGGCTGTGCACTTGTACCCTACAGGACAACTCAGATTGTCAAGTAGAAACTAATATGTGTACTGTTACCATAAAAGCAACTGACTGTCGCAACTTGACTCCTGGCTTATCAGCAGAATCACAATGATTTTGTGACATAACGGTCTTTCCATGAATAATGCCAATTTGTCAAAACCAAAAAGCAGAAAAATATTTCTTATTTGCTGAAGCGTCTCAAATTTAAGTGAGTTGAAGACTGTGATTTTTAAGTTACTTGGTCAAAACAAATACACAACATTCTGAAATTATTTATTTCATTCAACGACTTTTTTTTTCCTTATTACTCATCTGAGAATATTTTACTCTTTTGGATTGTCCTAGATAAAAATTAATTTAGAATTTTTTAGGAACCTCTTTCCTCCATAATTAGAATATTAAAATTGCTAGAACTTTTACACATTAGAGAAATTGTATATCTAGTAGTCAGAGTCACTGAAAGGTAGTCTCAGGAACCAGAAAGACATATTGCCACTGACAGTCTGTTTTTCCGACAGTCATATGCGAAACTTTCATTAATGATGTTCATTGTTCTGTGTATTGATGCTATTAAAGCATCATTAATGCTTTAAAGATATAAGGAAAATTCCACCACATGCAACGTCCACTGACACAGGGCAGATTGCTTCAGTGCAATATATGATTACGAAAGATAACTAACAGTCTGTTCAGCTGATATTCAGATGTAAAATAAAAAAATAATTTAGGGTCAAAGTGAACAATAGATCACTCTTGTATGCATTATTTCTTGTTTGATTATTTCCTCTTTTATGCATCACATAAGTGAAGGGCAGATTTTTCAGTTCTACTGTTTTCAGAGGACTAATGTTAAAATTTTGCTTGTCTGTATTTCTCTTTACTTACTGTAGGGTTGTGGGATTGTGTTTTTTTTTAATTTACATTACTGAAATTGTTAAACTACGCTACTATATTAAAAATACAACAAATATGGGTAACACAGTAAAAGTCTAAATCAAATCTGACTGAACAGAATGTATATAAGGACTAGTCCAACTTCATCATCAGTATTGAAGTACTACTTCAGGTGAGATGCCAGACTTCTTGGGGAATAAAACCAGAGTGGATGTGCCCCGTTAGCAGAAGTTACAATTTAAGACAAAATTATCATCTATTCTGTGGTACGTGAAGGTTTTGTGCAGGGCAGGAAAATGAGCAGACAGTGACCTTAATACTCAGAATGAGTGATCATTCCCTCCTGTGAGCAAAGAGCCAGGTTTGCTATTAAAAGTTTTTCTTTCTTAGTTATGTCAGTAAGAAATTATGTTAGTAAGAAATTGAAATTTAGAAACACAACACCTGCAGGTAAGGCAGCTTTTCAGGCTAAAGCCTGGGGGGAAAAAATGGCTTTTTTTTTCAGACAGAAGCTTTGGGAAGCTGTTATAAATTATGTGGCCAAATCCATATATGTATATATAAGTATATGTATTAAATATATAATTATATATATATATATATATATATATAAAAGGTCTCTCTTTGCCAGTAGTAAAATGTATCTTGAAGAAAAGAGGTTATGGACATACCCATCTAGAGCAGCCATGCAGCAAGGCCCCTGTGCCTGAGATCCATCAGACAAGTACGTGTGCACAGTGACTATTTTCTGGCATTTCCAAAGTCCAGCCATTTCTAACGCTGGCAAGGAGAGTTTCCGAATTTCCTTTTTCCTGTCCTCTCTCTCCTGAACTCTGCAGGCATGATCTGCCCTCCCTTCCCTCTCTCCCCATCTCTTCCCGTTAGAAATGTCACTATCCCCATCTGCTGCCCCTGAACTCCCTGTGCTGGCAGGAACACACAGGCAGAACGAAGCAGCTGAAGTCATTCAGCATAATATGCTACACTGACACTTCAAAAGCAATTACTAGCATTTTCTGCTGAGAAAAAAACTGTGCAAAAGGGATTAATGCTGCTGTGTTTCTCTTTTGACGCCTGTTACAGAGATCAGGATGCATCTCCAGCATCATCAAGCCCAAGTCCTTCTTGCTGCAGGCACCATGTAGTTTATTTGTTCAGTATGAGTATGTGTGCTTTTTGCCAGCTAAGCTAACTGGTGACTGAGGGATTGCTTATGCCTGTCAGTACATCTCTGGAAACAAGATATGCTATCATAATACCTGAATTATGTGGAATTTTCTTTGTGTCACTATCTCAAATGATGTTACAATTTCAGCCAGCAAATGTATATGTTATTGTGATCAGCAGGGTTTCTCTCATTTGAAATTATGCACGCTTTACTGTTTTTATCAAATGAAACTGTAACAACACAGCTCAAAAAGAGTGCGCTCTTATTGGAAAACACATTTTACAGGAACTGCTTCTTCTGATAATTACATATTTGGCGACAGAGGGTGAGGGGGTGAAGAAAAGCTATTTTCCCATCTGCAGCAAATCCTGACAGCCACTTAAAAACAACAGTAATGAGGGAGAGCTAAAGAGATATTTGTGAAGGCTTTAGCTATTAGTTTCAGATAAGTATGCCACGCGCAAGGCTTGCCTTGATTTATTTCAGTTTGCAGGGGAGGGGGCTTTGCACTGCTCACTGGAATTCTTGGCAAGATACAGGTATCTCAGGATGTATAGGGCTCACTGAACATTTTAAGCAAGACATACTTAGTGAATGGTTTACTTCACAGCATTCACACCATTCACTCTGGACAGAGCCGGGAAATGAAGAGGTAAAAAATGGATTTAAGTTTACTGACCCAATAAATTAAAGGGAAATATTCAGACCACTCTTTACCAAGTCAAAATACTCATCCTAAGTAGACTCCTCTTTGCTGTAGAGCCATGAGTATGGGCTCAGGAAAGTTTGAAAAGGAAAAACGTTAAACGATGACTGTTGTCAACTCTGGACAACAGCAGAAGAAAGGAAAGCCTGTTACAAGCTCTATCCAGGGAACAAGACACACAGAGCAAACCTCTGCCTTCAGCTGTGCCCTTCACCCTACGGTATCACGGCAATTTCAGGGTAAGCTCTTTGCGTGATCTTACGCCTTACAAAAATCTGTCTCCTCTCCTTGTCCATGGGGGAACATGGCACGACAGCCACCAGCACTGCAATAAGTGGAAAACTTCTGTCATGTGCAGGAGAGAGCTTGAGGCCTTTGAAAGGTCTTTGCTTTATAAAGTTGTGGCTCCTGCATTCTGCCTCGCAATCCTATCTGCTGGCATGTGTAATCATAACCCTTCAGCTGAAGATCTACACTATAAAAGTCTGCAATGCAAGTTACTAAATACATATGTTTATCTGTAAATGTCCCTGTTTAGATACAGAAATTCTATTTCTACCTTTACTTACACTGTAAATTTTCTGTAACATCTATAAGGCATTAAAATGTGTGCTTATGAAAAATACAGTATGGGAATGTCCTTGATTTCCAGGAGCTCTTATTCTCTCCTACCTGTGGTACTCGCTACTTAATAAACAAAACATTTCTTCTAACACCCCAAAAAATTCAGGCCAGCAAAAAACTCAGAACACTTTACCACTAAAAACTGTTTTGAGGATTCGCATAGTGGTTGCTGGTCACTGTGAAATGGGTACACAGGGACATCTTACAGTATGACTGTTCCCTAGACCAGTAATACTATATGAAATGAGCAAAAAGCAGGTTTTGGTTATCAGTCTCTCTGGCTGATATTTTGACTGACATTTTAGATGAAGAGGAAACTGACTGTGACTCTAGTAACTTGGTTCAAATTTAATCAGGAGCTGCTGTGATACTCCATCATGGACTGCTACTGGAATGGTCGGTGAGCTGAGCACAAGAACAGATGCTTTGTCTTTGCCGCTTGGATGTAATCATGGCTTCTTGTCTCCAGCCATGATGCAGTTCTACTTCTTATATTTTTATTTACTCTTGATGATTTTGCTTTAGATTGCCAAACGAGCTATACCGAAACCAAGTTTTAAATGGAGTATCTACATACTTGGGTGTGGGGTTTTTGTTGAGTTTTCTGACACCCAATTTGAAAAATATCTTTACATGCAAAGTGCAATTGAAAACTTCACTTCTGCTAATTTTCATGCTTGGTATTTAGCAGCCTGAAAAAGGGTTGGTTTGTTCTGGTTTTTCTTTTTTTTTCAGGCATTTGGAAGCGATCTGCTAGACACACCATGATCTAGCAGTCAGCTCAGTGTGCAACTTCAACACCAGCCCATTCATTAGGGAAATATGTCTGAACCCACTAAGCAACAACTGGCCGGGGGCTAAGGGCAAAAGAGGAGATGGCATCCTTATGTCATAGGGAGGGTACCTACCTGCCTGAGGGCAGGAAGCATACGTACACTGCACCAGTCAGCTGTCTTTCACCATGCAGTGGCACCAAAGCACCATGAAGCCTGAAAGGATGCCATCTCTCTTCCTGAGGACCAGATCTTATACTCCATCCAAAACTTACTGAAGGTCTTAGGTATTGGAAGCACAGCAGAGACAGAAGGTGGATACCGAATGTCAGGCTGCCCAAGAGAAGGCAGAAGCCACAGCAAAATCTTTAGACATGCTTTTGATGACTAAGAATAAAAAACAATTCTCAAATTGATTATACAAACAAGTTTTATTGTTAAAAGAAAAAAAAAATCCACGACAGGGTTCTCAGATTCAGCTGATGGTTTATTTTAAATTGAGTACTGGTAGACTTCTGATTCTTGCACTTCAAAACTTCTTGTATTAGTTTAGCACAGTCTGAAGGACTCCGCTTTTTTATAACTCAAGGCTCAGAACCAAAATGCAGTCCTCGGCCTGACAGCCCGTCAGGGTTATTCTGTGGATTAATCAGGATTCCTGATTCCCAGAGATTTTGTGCACATTGGCTGAGCATCTGATTACAGCAGTGCTATAAATGGGTAAGACCATCCATCATGTAGCTTTCCAGACAGTACATGATGTAGTCTACCTCAAGAAAATTAGTGTGCTTATTATTTCGCAGCTCGGATTCCAGTTGCTTGTAGAAGTGCCTTCCATGTTCTAGAATTATTTGAAACATTTGCTGCATTCAGAAAGTGTCTTGTTTTACTATCATTGTGAAATTCAAGCACATGAGTATATTATTGTCAGAGTCATCAGAGAAACTTTGCAAAATAATGTTATAATTGCCCTAAACCAAGTAAGAAAAAAAAAGAAAAAAGAAAATTAGTGCATGATGCTGCCTGCCCTTGTCTGAGTAGCTGCTTGGAATGGTTCTGGTGATTTCTGTTAGGACTGAAAAAAAGGACGATTCCTATCAGGGACTGTTACTATAGGTATATTCAGATATATGTGTACATAAAAAAAGTAGTGCTCAACTTTCTTCTCATGACCAGGGTACGAAGGATTAGCAGTAGGCTGTGATCCAGCTTGCACTTCTCAGGGTTCTCTCTCAAATCACTGTGCTCCTGAGGGCACCTGCTCCCCCTTCCAGAGATTTTCTCTTGAGCAATGTTTCTGATTCCACAAACAGGAATTAACTGAGATGATACACCAGGCTGCATTCAGCAGCAATGGTCTTTTTTGTCCCCACTGTGAGGCAGTAACCTTATTAGCTCTTATAGCTTACATCCAGTGAGGATTCAGTCCTATCAACACTTCCATTTTCTGTTGACTTTCTGCCACCTTCTTGCCCCAGTACCCATACACACACCGTAGGTAGTTGCAACAACAGCCTCTGTATTTTACAGGCAGTTCATACCACACACCTTCTGACCAGTCTTTTAACAGGGTTTGTTGTACTGGACAGTCCATCGTTTTGTTTTCAACTATAATCACATATTGGATATTTAACTGCTATTCAGCCTCAGTGGTGTTTACCAAAATTCATCAACTTATAATGAACATATGATGTGAAGACATCAAATGTCTGCTTGATGAAAGCTAAAGCAACCTCATACTATTATTGGCGACAAAAAGTTTGTCCTGAGTTTGGACATGATGGCAAGATTAGACCGAAGTACACTAAAGAGAGGAGAGGAGGAGGAAGGACCCATGTGAGAAGTCATTCTTTAGTCTCTAATCAAAGTATAGCCAGCACTTCTCCTACTGTGAGGTCTCAAGCCACCTGCTTAAACCACGCTGTCAGTGTCCAGCTCACCTCCCTACATGGAGCATCTGTTCCTGGACTAGCAGGATACTGCTTGTCTGAACCTTAGCCATAAGCCCCGTTCTCAGCAATACCAGTCCTCGTGTCAGCTCAGCATTCCTTCCAGACCCACTGCTTTGCTCATCCACATCCAGCAACGTGATCCATAAAGCAGCATCACCCCAGTTTTAGCTGTTGTCTAGCTACCCATCTTCATACCCTTGCACAGACTTTTGTAGGCACCAGGACAGAAGACAGCTTGGTGGCCCCTACTGAACCCAGGTGTTCTTCTTTGACATCTGTCACCTTCTTTTAGTATGGCAAACTAGGGCTGCACACTTGGGAGCTGAAGGACTCTCAGCACTAATCTAGAGACTGGGAGGATTGCAAGAGTTTCTAGTTTACAGCAAAGGCTATGATTAGGGTTAGTTCCTAGTCTGGCAGAGTCCCATTGGGAAGTGTCAGGCCTGCTATAAGCATCTCATCTACAGGAAGACTCTTTATGGCTGAGGACGTCTACTACCAGGTCTGAGGCTAGAAGAGATGCTGGGCCAGATGGAGTTCAACACTCTTATTGGTCCATGGGCTTTGAGTTAAGGGGATGCTGGAGATTTTGTACCAGTAGGAGCTACTTAGTGACATTTGTGGCATTAATAGGCACAATGAGCGCCTTGGGAAGGCTCAGGCAGCTGATGAGGCAGGTGTTGGATGACAGCAGGCTAACCTGAGGACTGGTGCTGCTCCTGGTTTAACACTGGAGCATTGATTTCACTTTTGGATACTGTTATCCCTCTTCAAATCTTTGAAGAGGGTTTCAGGGAGGAACAGACAAGTGTGTGAAGAGAACATAAAGAACAAAATGAGCAGAAAGAACATGGATGGATTTACTCAAACAGGTAAAAGGAAACACAATAATTTGGCAAACAAAATGGAACGATTAAAGTGATATTAGCTGTTATCCTTGGTTTTTTCTTTTATAAAATAAATGAGGAATAATAGAAGAATAATCCGAAGACATCTAGCATTTCAGAGATGTTACCATTCTGGAATCATCACTTCAAGCATGAGAAAGTTTTCTGACATTTCCTTTTGCTGTTTTCTATAGTTTGGGTGAATATCTATTTTCAGAAAATATATGCACGTAAGTATGTGATTTTACTATTGTTATTTCTTTATATAAAACACTGAAAAGTACCTTTGGAAACTGTATTCTTGAACCTTTAATGTCAAATACTGTTGCAAATGATTCTGTAAAAAAAAGATAATTATAATATAAATGGATACTTAATCATAATATCATCAATCGAACTTCCTAAATAACTTCAAAGCAATATGGCATATCTCTCGGCAGCAGTGCCAATGTCATTTACTTTTGCAGTGATAAAACCCTCACCTGTTTCTTCTCCCAGAGCTCTGCCTATTTGTCTAAACCACGTCAGAAAATGTAAATTAACCACAATGCTCCTGCAACATCTCCTACAGACCCATACTACTGTAATAACACCAATAATTTAACTTGTAATAGTAATTCAGCTGAATGATAAATGAAGCGAGCTGATATTCATTTTTTAAAGAAAAGAAAACATGGACTGAGTATTTTGACCTCCTTACAGGTCTTTTTGGGCTTTAGTCTGATATCCTGCCAGAATTCTCTGGATGTGAGCCTGTGTCATGTTAATGTTGGTTAGCCCCTACAACAGGACTGATTCGTCTGTAACAAAAAGAGCATTATACACAGATGCAGAGAATCTCTTTAAAAAGCCATCCAGACACTTATCTAAATAAACTCTGTTCTGGATACTAGTAGTGCCCCTAGATCCTCTCAAGTTTTCTCTTCAGTCCAGTCAAATGTAGTCTTTCCATGTCATTTTAGAGATATTAACAACAAAACTGTCATAATGAGATGAAGGATATTAGTAATGCTAATTTATAGAGATGGAAACTGCAGCACAAGGATTTTAAAGCACAGAATTTGGAATTCTTTATTTTAGTGGGGTTCTGGCACAGGAGAACTGCCTGCTCTGAAGTCTGCTGCCTACCCAGCAAGGTGAATCACTCTAGATTGTGGAGAGCAAAGTCTGTCTGCATGGATTGATCAATTAGTCTTTTAAGAAATCTGCTTAATGGTGAAAAAGGGTGGCAGGATATTGTGCTCTTGTTAAAGGAACCTGACAAGCAAAGGAAAGGCACCATATATTTTCCACACTGACCTCCTTTCAGTGTTCCGCACACTGAGTATATGTCATCGGATCCACTGCAAAGGATTTCTTTCCAGTGTAACGCATTGGCACCTTCGTACCAGACGTTGAAGACAATCTTCAAAAAGGTGATGTCACTTCCTAGTTAAGACATTGCATGTAAGAAAATGGCAGCTGGTGGGAAGGAAAAACATATATGCAGACATGCTATTTAGATAAATCTAGTCTTCTCTGAAATACAATCTTTTTTAAAGACTCCCCCCAAAACTAACAAAAATACATATCTTGAAAACTGTTGCTTCCCAAAAACCAAAAAGCTGGTTTTCAACAAAAAGCACAGCCTTAAAAAATATGAGTGGACAATTTCAAAATCTTTCTTTTATTTCTTCAGCAGAGATAACAAAGTTCACTCAGCTCCACAGCTCTCCGAATTAAATACTCAGATGAGGACTCTAGTTTTAAGCAGGCATTACAAACAGGCTGTCCTGAATGCTGATTGTCATCATAAAGATCTTTCTAGGGAAGCAAACTTAGTCCAGCTCCAGCATTTTTACTCAGAAGGTGAAGTTTGTGGACAGCTTAAACCTGCATTAAAGATTAAAGTTGGGTCTGCATAAACAAACCAGTACCATTTCCAGCTTCTGGAACATGCTTATTCTTAGTAGAAGTCCTGCCATACTTGGATAGCCTGATATTCTCTCTCTTTAAAAAGACTTGGATCTTTTTCAGGCCAGAAGAGCTTGTGTGCTGCAAATCTTGTTTCCTTCTTCCAAATGCACATGTACCTAAACAGTCTCAGATTTGCATGTACAGTGCCAGTTAGTATGCAGAGCTACTCCAACTGTACTCCAACAAGGAAAACTCAAACACGCTTATTTCCACAAATCATCATTTCTGTCCACCAGTATAGTTTATCTATTCCATTTTTAACCACAGTAACTGATCTCTTAAATCATTTGGCATTTAGTATAAAGTGTCAGCTTTTTGCTTGTATTCGGCTTTTTGCATTTGCAGAATATAATTGTCTAGTCAAGAGGGACTCACTTGGAATCCAGGTAAGAGCAGCCTTCCAGACAGATTTGTTCATGCTGCAAGGTGTCAGATTAAACATGAAAGTATGAGCTGTAGAATCTACAGGAAAAAAGTATTGCGAATTGGTAGTGTGAATAGGCTTCTCTAGGAAAATAACAAAAATATACATACACACACACTCACAATAAACACATACACATTTGAAAATGTATTTAATATAAGGTGTATATACTACAAAATTGTTTACTGTGCATATCCACAGTAAATATTAAATATGTATTTTAAATTATAGACTGATGTACTAATAAGTAGTTATTAGTAAATATTAAATATGTTTTTTTAATAGACTTATTGGGAAAAAAAAATATTCCTTTAAATAGCAAGAAAAGTCAATTGTTTGGTTGGTGGTATTTTGCACTCAAAACTCAAACGTATCTTTATGCTCTTCTGTAGTTACACAAACTTTTTATTAGCATTAAGACAGCATGGTCCTCTACTGAAAATATCCCTACTTATGCTAACCGTGGAATCTATATAAAGTTGCTGAGAACAGCTAAAAATGTTTTTAACATACCAGTGTATTTTCCAGGATAATGTAAATGAGCCTTTGAGTGGATTTGCTTTGTGAATGACTCACCTACCATTGTACAATGCACAGTGTCAGATGCAGTGTGATAAAGCATCGTACAACCTGTACCTAATCAAATTTAGAGCTCATTAGCTGATACTTTTTTTTTTTTTTTTTTTTAAAAATCATTCAGTGATAGTCTTTGGAAGGGTTTCCAGTCAGTAGTTTGATTTTTAGTTTAATTTTAGGAAAGAAGTCTGTCCAATTCAGCTTGTTTCTGTCCTCCCTAGCGTGCTCAGGCTGAAGAAGTGCCCTGCTCTCCGCAGACCTGGTGGCAGGCTAGGGCAGGGGTGCTCCCCCTCCTAACCCAGCCAGCAAACAGGATGGCAAGGTGGTTTACAGTGAAGGGTTCTGTCTTGTGCCTCGGGGATTAAAGCAAGGGGCGTGCAAAGAGAAAGTGTCTGACTGTCGGGAACCAGCAGTCAGTTTCTCATCTCGGTTACAACCACGCACAGGAAATTACAACAGGGAAAAGGGCAAACAAAACTCACCACAATCTCGAAGGTTTGGTTTGTAAGCTTGAGTACTATCACCTTTACCCTTGTTAAATTTTTAATGTGAGTATTAATGTAAAGCAGACCACCCAAAATAAAAGTCCTGTGCCTCAGTTTATTTTACGGGTGATATACTCTAGTAATGCACACAGATTTTCAAAAGACATGGGTCTTTCCTTGCAAAATATCTCCTCAAAAGCCCATCTTCTGGCCACAGAATCTGCATGGGCACACTGAGCCTGTTCAAAACAGACATCAGGGAGGTGCCAAGTTCTTGCAGAATTGACCAAAAAACTCCGTGAACTACATAGATCCAGTGGCCTACAACACAGACACAGCAAGAAGAGACATGTCATGTTGTCCCAGAGCCTGACTGATCCTCCAGTCTGGAAGAATATCACATTCCCTCTTTTATTCCATATACTTCAAGCTTTTCATTTTAATATATCAGTTAAATCAATGGGGATAATATATACAATACAGTACTTGCAAAACAAATTTAAACCCCTTATCTTCTAATATTTCCTGCATCAAAACATGCCTTGTTTACTTGGGCGTAAACTTCTCTCTTCGCTGCTACAAACAGCATTGTGGTAATATTTATGCCTATGCAGTATAATTTTTATAATAGGGCAATTAATAACAGAAATATTCTCTAGCTGAATTTTTTTTCTCTATTAATCAAAGAAACAAATTTGAAAGAAAGTTCACATTTCCTCAGACTACAGTAATTGCTGTACAAACAGCAGTAAGAAAAGAATGAGCTATTTTTTACTTACCACAGAAAGTATACGACAGTTCTAGATCTGACGACGTACAAAGAAATTCACTGACTCCAGGGGTGAATAAAATGAAAAACAAAAGTCCAAACATAGTCACTTATTTTGCTCAGTATTCGATGGAATAAAACTTTCTTTTGTGGAAAGAGGAACAGAAATTCAGCACAGTCATCCTCAGTCACATGTCTTCAGGGAATATTTGGTTATTTTGGCAAATTCTCTGCAATCTTAATTAATCCTACCGCAACACTCTCAGTTATCGTCACAATAAATTTTGTGAAGAAAAATAATTTCTGCCTTTATTGTTACATTTTCCCCAGACAATGCAGCTCAAACCATGAATGAAAAATGAAAGAAAAAACTGTGTGAAATGGGGAAGTGGGGAGAAGTAAAATTATGATTACCAGAAGCATGTAAAAGGCAAGTTTATTTGACTCATCAGACATAGCATTCGCTAAGGCAAAATTTCAAACACTCACAGAATTTCCTGTACATCCTAAAGAAGAGAAAAATCCACAAATGATGAAAATCAAGTCCATTCTTTTATTTATATGGTAGTCAGTAACAAGTTTTCAGACTTAATTTCTTACAAAGCTCACCATGCTTTAAGAACATATAGGCATTCTGGAGGTGTGTAATTAGATGATGTATTTCCAAAGTGAGACCTGAATGCAGTCATCTAACATGTTATTGAGTAGAACCGCTGATGTCCTGCATGATGTCAGCTACCATCTTCAAAGTTGTGTCTATCAGTTACACTTCTTAGTGAAAGCAATCTTAAAAATCCATAAAATCAGAACTGAGAAGTCCCACGTCCGCCTCCCAGCCTCCCTCTGTGACCTTCTCTGGTGCTCTTCCTCACAGTCTCTGCTGGAGAAGCTGCGCTGCACAACTTGCCCAAGAGCACAGAGCCCACCCTCTGACTGATGTGCCAGTGCAGTGCACAGGCATGGCTCCAGGTGGACTCTGAACACCAGACAATAAACAAATAACGGTGTCAAATTTTGACTGAGATGTTTCTATAAGGACACAGAATCTACCTGTCACAACTGAAGATTTTAACCTGGGATGTTGAAAACAGTCCAGGTTGCAGATTTTGGTGGTCAGGTTTGAAACACTGAAACAAAAGCTCTCAAAGCACTTTTGGTATTATACAGTACCCCCTTAGTTCTACCTGTTAGTGCAATTCACAAAGAATATATTTTGCCTGTATCTGCTATATCAATTCTGTGGATTAAACTGGGTCAGCTTTTACTGCACAAACCCATCAGTATTGCTAGTCCTAAGTACAGAAACAAATCCAAAATAGCCTAATACCTTATTTAAGAGAACACCATCTAACTGACAGGAAACACAATTACATTTTTTCTTCTGAATATAATAAAATATGGAAACTTACTGAATTTATGGAAGAATGATTTACAGAACTTAATCAAATTAATTCCTCATGAGTTACCTTCTTGATTTGCATGTGTGCTTGTGAGCTCCTCTTAGATCAGAAATTATATTTTCTACAAAAAAAGAAGCAGTATAGACAAGTATTTGGTTTTGTGCTAAGCAGGAAACTCAATAAAAATTACTTACAACAAATATAATTTAATCAATTGTTCTGACTTTTCCTACTCCCCATCACAATGTCTAAAAGCTTTTATTCTCACAAATTCTGTGCACACCAGGGTAATATTTTACATATTATAAATGTAAAGTAGCAAAAGATAAAGAAAATGGCTTTTAGAAGTCGTCTGAACATGTAACACAAAATATAAGAGTAGCGACATGCACAATAACACGACTGATTGTGCCCAGATGGGAAGAGTTCATAGACCAGTTAAAGCAGATGAGAATTCAATTAAAAGTATCTAGAAGTACCAACTAATGAGCTAACACATGTAAAAATTCACAAAATAAGATAGAAATTTGAAAATTTAATATGGTTAAAGAATTATCTTCAGTATTTCCAAATCTTTCTACAGACCACAAGAAGAGTCCCACTGACCTGACAGAGTTCAACTGAAAGAAACTTCCACATTTGGCTTTTAAGTGGAAAATCAAAATGATACAACGGTCCTGACAGATCTCCAGAGTACATACATCACACAGATTTTTGCTGTTGTTTAATAGAATGCTACAAAACATACAAACCCTTTGTGGTCACAGTGATAAGTTCTGTTTCCAAACGGACAAGTTTTGCTTAAAAATACTGAAATATGTAGTGAAATTGAGATAAATTGGGAAGGCTGTAATAGTTGGAAAAAAGAAACAGAGTAATGAGATAGCCACTAAGGAGTGATGCAGCAGCCACTGAGAGAAGAGCTATCTTGCGTATGTACAGTCAAAAAAAGGTTCCTTTCAACCACAAAGCCATGGCCACTGGTGTGGATGGAGCAAATCTAATCAGCAAGAAGCCAAGCCAGGCTCCCTACTGAGTGAGTACAATAGATTTACCGAAAGTCATAGGTCAGTTTGAGGTAGTAGGCATGAGATGGCACTGACTGTACCCTGCTGACATATACAATTACCCAACTGAAACTGGGTCTGTCCCTCTGCAGCTAGACTTGCACTTGCTTTGCTGCACAGTGTGTTGCGTGGCTGATATACTCATGGGCAGACTGGAAAGAGCACTGCAGATTTAAAAGATTTTATATAAAAGCTTTTTTAACAGAAATGAAGACAAGCTCCCTGCTGAACTCCTGAACTTTCTCACCCTCTTCAAGAATAGGTGTTTTTTTCAGATACTTGCTGCAGTAAATGATATAGATGAGGAATGAGTCCCCCCTGGTGGTTTAGACAGACAGACACATGGGGAAACCTCTGTATCTTCTCCTATTCCTTTTTGCACTTCTATTGCACAAGTCAAGACTATTCCAATGCTTTTTAAAATCAGCATAACTAGGGTCCATTTTAAAAGTATCTGGCTGGCTAATGGAAAAATGGGAACAATAAATTCTACTGGTTTCAGGGCTAAAATATCACTTATGACCACAATCATAAAATCTACAACTTTGACTATTTTATCTGGTCAAATTGTCCTTAACTCAGCATATCCTCAGTCATTTTTAAATCTTTTCAGCTAATTCAGTTTTAGATGCTAGTGGCTTTTGATGCTTGTATTGATGCCATTCATAGAAGTGACGCCTTGTGAAGCTCCACTGAAGCCTTGAACTATTGCACTAGAGGTGTGAGAAGTCTGCTCTGCCCCTTTCAAGCCAGCATGAAGGTCACTGGAGAGAAAGATAAAAACTTCTACATATTTTATTTTTACTAAATACTCTTTCTTTACTATAATCTTTTTCTTGCATAATCTGATCCAGAAGGAAGGTGAAAAGGAGAGAAAGAAGTGGAAAGAGCTACACAATAGCATTACTTCACTAGAGTTTTGTGACAATTTATTTATTTTTAAATCCTTTGCAACTCTATTTAGTAGGGATCAACTCTCATAATCAGTTAACAGTACATAAAACAAATCCAAGTCTAGAGAATTTAGGACTTCATACTATGACTTCTCGTTTTCTCTATGAGATGACAAAAGTAGAAATTTAACTCCAAGCCTCCTCACCAATTTGTGATTAAAATCCTTAAAACTGATTTATAAACTGATTTATGGTATTTTTATCTTCTTTCTCAATACATCTAAAAACTGCTTAACTTACTTCTGATTGCTTTTCAAAATAATCACTTTGTATTTGGATTATTGGCTGCAGATGAATACTTTGACCAGATAAGTACTTATAAGTCACTGAAATCTCCTCAGGAAAGATTTAGAATATACATTATCATAATATCCCATCACAGAAAAATAAATAACAGTATAGCAGTACAGCAGAGGAAAGTACGCCATTTCAAAATTTTAGTCAGACAGAATTAAAAATTATGTCCTAGTTCTTGGCATGTACCAAAACCTCATGTTAATGGAAAACTCTTTTAAGATGTTAAACATATTTAGTCAATAAAGAAAGAGGCAATAACAATTTAATTTTCTTTGCAGGACCATTTATGAAAGTTTTTGAAGTTGATCTTTTCGCATCTGGAAGCAGACATGTTTATTACTTCTGATCCTGGGTTTAGGGTTGCTGCTGAAGACACTCTAATACAATAGGGCTGTGTAAGGCATAAGACAAGTACTCACAAAAGAAAAACACACTTAGCAATCAACGTGAAGAATAGAAAACTGTAGCAATTTATGGATAAATCTATCTTCTCAAATCCTCTTTGACAATGTTTATAATGGAAATAGAAAGTCATGCCCAGGGATACTAGAAAGAGGTAAAGGATTCAGCTCCTCTACACGCAGCTGATGAAGTGCTTTAGAGTGCCAGGGGAGTCCAACCCAAGAGCACTGCACCAGCACATACCCACTGGTGAGTTAGTAACATTTGAGTAAGAAATCAAGGAGTTCTAGAAAGAAAGAAAGTGACATGCATTATTCTGAATATCTTTTTTAAATGCTGTATTCACCTTGGTTTAGTGGTTTGATATGAATATATCACAATAAACCACTGAAGACTATTAAAGTGAAGCAAATACACACCAGGTGGTATCTCGTGGAAACAATTATACTGGAAATAACTCTTTACCCGTTGCCAGTAGGCTTATGGTTTATTCTTTCCAAGCCAAGCTTAGGATTAAAGCTTACAGTTACACTCTAAAGTATACATTAAACCATTAAGGTTGTCAAAAAGAAGATAAAGCAGAGGGTGAAGGGAGAAGAAAGGATTGTGTCCTACCTGAGGCTGACAGAAAGCACACCACAGTAACACAGTCGACCCTGGTATTCCAGAAATGTAGACAGCTGGGCATGTTTTCTAGCTGTTTGCTCTTGTTCTCTGTTCTTCTCTGCTTAAAATAGCTGCTCACTGAGGTCTGTTTAGCTGTGGGATAATCTTATTATAGTGGATCCAACTCCTAACTAGCACACTTGTCCCATTTCTCAGGGAGGCTGCAGCAGGCCATGTTGCACACGGGTGCATGAAGAAATTCATGGTATGACCACAGAACTCCAGAGCAACCAAATTACAGCAGCTTACCCAGTTTCCACCTATTAAGTTATACTGAACAATTCTAATAATTCACGTGTGCTCTTAATTTTTACAGCACAAAGAGAATTTCATGAAGTTTCCATCACCTAAATTAGTCCTTCACAGTAACATGCAAAAATCTACACATAATTTCTTCATCTTTTCCAATGTGATCTTTGGTTTGTAATAAAGCAAGCT
Source organism: Athene noctua (assembly GCF_965140245.1). Taxonomy (NCBI): domain Eukaryota; kingdom Metazoa; phylum Chordata; class Aves; order Strigiformes; family Strigidae; genus Athene; species Athene noctua. The sequence continues at coordinate 35,490,376 of NC_134038.1, forward strand.
CCAGTGAAATTAGTTACCTTTTAATTCTAGAGAGTGTGGCTAAGAGTGTGAAATCAGAGATTTGAAGATTTCCCTTTGAAGTATCAAAAGAAGATAATTTTCTCATCAGAATTTTTTACATTTGCAAGAAAAAAACAGGGTTGTGGGATAATTTAAAAATAACAATAAAGAATTACAATTATGCTTTATAATTAGGAACAGATAGAGACTAATGAATAATATTGTGTAGTAAAGTAAAAAAGCTTGAGACAACACCGGCAAGAAAATAACAGTAGTCAAAGAGCAAAAAGAAAAATTCATAGGTATCCTGTCTGTTTTCTTTGGAAAAAAAGCAGTTATCTATGACCTTTTGTGTAAGCTTTTAAGGCTGGAAGGGGATAGGAAGAATGTGTCTAGGCTTGAGACATTTCATATGTTTCTGCTCTTCACATCAGATTGAGTGAAACTGGTACCAGAGTAAGATGTGAGATCCAGCTGCTGAGGACAAGTGATTGGTTGGTACTGGAGAAGCTGCAGGAGCTGGCAGCCAAATAGTAGGTGTAGCCTTGTAAATGAGAGAGCTTGGAAATCACCTGTTTTAGAAGACTGGACTTCTACATCAGTATTTCCCTCAGAATCTCCATGCGTATGAGCACATTCTCTAGGTCTTATAAATTAATTGTTTCTTCAGTGTTGAACGCAAGTCACCTACACACAAAAAGTCATCAGGAACTTCCAGGGATGAAAACATTAGCAAGTAGTAATACTTTGGCAATTAGAGCAGTTTTTCACCAAGTGTATAAAACCGAAGAAAAATAAACTTGAATAGTTCACAAAATTAATAGGATTGAGAAGGATGTGGAACTAACATAATCAGGCTTTGGGCATTACTTAATAGCAACCTGTTTATTGAAACACTCACACACACTACAGTCAATTATCTTGCAGGATTTGTTAGTAGACAAGAAGGCCTGTTTTGGTTTATGCGTATTTCCTAGCTTAGAAGGACACCAAGCATTTCAGAGTCTCCCACCTGGAAATGCCTGCAGTGCACTATGGAGTATCTGTATCAAGACAGACTGTTCAGAACCCAAAGTAAAAGAGAAAAGCATCTAGAAGTCCTTTTAGATCACATTTCCATTCCTTTAGTTTGTTTCTAATGTGAAGAACAAACTACAGTTGTTTGAATACTAGTCTCTGCTGCTCTTAACCAGTGACAGGGATCTAAACCAGTCACATATGTGCAAGTATACTTGAATACTGTGTTCAGTTTTGGGCCCCTCACTGCAAGGGGTGCTGGAGCGTGTCCAAAGAGCAACGAAGCTGGTGAAGGGTCTAGAGCACATGTCCTGTGAGAGACAGCTGAAGGAACCGGGGTTGTTTAGCCTGGAGAAAAGGAGGCTCAGGGGAGACCTTATCGCTCTCTACAGCTACCTGAAAGGAGGTTGTGGTGAGGTGGGTGCCAGTCTCTTTTCCCAAGTAACAAGTGATGATAGGACAAGAGGGAACAAACTCAAGTTGCACCAGGTGAGGTTTAGATTGGATATTAGGAAAAATTTCATCACTGAAAGGATTGTCAAGCACTGAAACAGGCTGCCCAGGAGAGTGGCGGAGTCACCATCCCTGGGGGTATTTTAAAAGACGTAGGGACATGGTTCAGTGGTGGACTTGGCAGCATTAGGTTTGCAGTTGGACTCGATGATCTTAAGAGTCTTTTCCAGCCTAAATGTTTCCATGATTCTAAGTACACACTGTCAGTAAATACTGCAAAAAAGCCAAATCTGATAATCCTGGGATTATACACAAGGACATGCAGAGGTGGAAACCCTAACAGGGATGGGGGCAAAGCCATACTTATTTGGCAACCATGACAAGTATTATAATTTTAAGATTTACAATTTGGTTGTTTCTCAAACTGAGTTTGTCAAGTTAGCAGCAAACACGGTAGAAGCAAGTAAAATATTGTGCATCACTAGTAAGCTTGGTCTTCCCTTTCTTTAGTACAAAAGTACTATTAAAAGAAAACTATGGAATTATCATTATTTTCAAGTTGCATATTGGAAATATAAAATACTTTTTGAGACTACATCACAGCCAAACCCATCTATATTCTGGTAGAAATTTGGATTTTTATTTATTCTTTTAAAATCATCTATGTGTCATAAAGCAACCTACTAGCTTAACTTGCATTTCACTGCAAGAAGACAGAGAGAAGAAATAATGTTTAACTTACACACTTTTTTTGAAGAACTTAGCCAATAGGATGAAAATCTCTTACCATTGCTGCTTAAATCTGAATTGGCCAAATCTCAAATTTCTCAAACAGTGAAAATTTTCTGCAGTCAGAAGAAAAGGCTGAGGATTTTAATATTTCTCAAGGGATACATAAATATAATTTCAGGGCTTCTCTTGCAAACTCCATTTCCTGTTCTCCCTGTATTTGGTATTTAAAGATGAAGTTAACTTCATCCACAAGCACAAAAAGAGCAATCACATCAGACATGGAAAGAATGGAAACATTATTTTTAATAAGGTATAAAACATAATTTTAATAAGGACAAAGTAGTACAACCAAGTGATTGGAATGGCTTGTTAATGGCCTCAAATCTTTAATATCATTTATGGAATTTTTTTTTTTATACTATTGTTACCTATGGAGTGATACTGGCTTAATGGGGCTAGATCAAGTTTTTAAAACTATAGCTGTACCAACATAAAACAATTGCCTGGATGGGATAATTTGCTTTTTAATTACTCAGAAAGTACATTGAGAGCAGTTTCAACAGTCAGAAAAACAACATTTAAAATGTTAATATGGTCTAGTGTCATCCTATGACAGGAATCTGAAATAATAGTCTTGGAATACATTTAGACTTTTAAATAAAATTTTTCAGCTAGATTGTAGGAAACATCTGGAAAGGCAGCTGTAATTATTTTCTCTTTATTTGCAGTATCAGGATAACTTAATGAGTAGCAAGCATCAGTTTTACTCATTACAAAGGGCACTGCTAATACAAAAGGATTTTTTTTTTTTTAATTTGGTAATTTTTTAAGCCTCAAAATATTTAGGCCCTTCATTATTTGAAAACAATTATCTGTCAGTTTACATGACAAACCCCTCCTTGGGCTAAAACTATTTAAATCCAATTTCTGCATACTCAAGAGTTCAGAACCAGTCTAATCACACAGAAAGATCTAATCCTCTTTCTACTTGAGTTTAAGGTGGCTTCCTCTGCACTGCTAAAAATCAAGAGGTATATTTTTTAAAGGCACAAGGTCTAAACAGTACTGCACAGAAAATTCCCTTTTGCTTCCTCACCTTACATAAATGCTGACGGAATACATTTTAACCACTAGCTGCTAGAATTTTCTTCAAGTCAGTTCAAATACAGCATCTGTTTTCAATGGGATATTCAGAAGTACACATGCTAAGGTGCTTCCCCCTGCCCAAGAAATGAGGCTTCTTGCTTTCCACCTCTAGGGACAAGAGTTGCTCCAAGGGGGACTCTAGCTTAAGAACCCATTGAGGTAGCCAATTACTGAGACACAGCCATTCTCCCTATCTTCTCCAGAGGCCTGCAGGCCTCTAGGAGGCTGCAGCAGGAACTAGCAACAATACCTGTCTGCTTTCTGAAGACTCCTCCTGGCTCCCGATGCTCTCACAAAGGGAAGTGAAAGCCGTCTCCCCTCCCTTCATACCACCAGCAGCACTGACAAAAAGGCCCAATCTGTTTGGATTAAGTACAATTAATCTGTAAGGTTTAAAAGCTTAACTAATGAGTACCGATGATTTTTCTTTTATGAATGATTCCTTTTGAAATGGAGATGGTGAGATTGCTGCACAGCCCATGCATTTGAGCTCTCCTGGAGAGTTAACAATAAAAATCAAGCCAAGAACAAACAAGCACAAGACAGATCTAAGCTTTTTTGCTTTTTTTTTTTTTACTATATTTTGTGTCATTAACTCTGAAGAAACCCCCACGTTGTTTAAAAGGTTAAAAAAAAAAGGGTTTTTTTATACATTCCAAAATCCATTTAGGGAACTCTAGCTATCTGATGCTAAGAAAGTGTAATTGAATTTTACATTCTTTCACATATATAGCAATGCACCATGAACAATGATGGTGACATTCATTATCTTCAAATCATTTTCTTTCACCAGCTTCCTCTTCCTCCTCGAGGTTAAAATTAAAGAATTTGTCATAGCCCATGAGATGGTTATAATCCTGAGGATTTGGGAAGAGTGTTGGATTAACAAGCATTGATTTTGTTTTAGCATAAAATGTTGTAAACATCTTGGTGATGTCTGGAATCTTTACATCTTTCTGATGGAAAACAGTCGCTTTTTCTGCCAAGATCGCATTGTATGTAATGGCTGTATACGTGTCCATTTCATCTTTATAATAGAGTCGAATCACATAGCCTTTTGTAAGGATATGCAAAGTAACCGGTGTTACAAATGTAAAAAACCCAATCAACCCATAAAAGGCAACTTGCATAAGCAGACTTTCAAATCCAATACCAGTTTTGAGCATGATGTAGGGCATCGTGAACAGGTTGAATATGCTGGTGGAGTAAGAGAAAAACCTCACACCTACATAAACCAAAACAAAGAGAAAACAAAGGTTAATACTTACAAGTAAAATTTCCTCTATAATTACATAGGTTCTGCTACTATATATTGATGACATTACTTGAACAGCTGAAGTTACTGAAAATCCACTTCCGTTTCTTTTTTAAGCTCACAAAGAAACCACTGGAAGTTCAACTCTGTCTTCTTGCCACTGTTCTGGTTTGTTTATATGTTCATGTTGGGTTTATCAAAGCTGGTAGCTGGCTCGATTTCTATAAGAGTAAGCTACTAACTATTATGCACACCTGTGACATTTTTACTTCACAGATAGGAAACTGATTTCAAAAGAAACTAGACTCCAGTCATGGGTAAACATAATGACAATAATGATAGATACAACTGGGAATTTCTCTCTTCATCAACAACTAATACTGACATTCAGTGTGCATTACAAAGAAGCTTGCTTGGACCCTCACCATGCATAACTTGAAAAACCTAGGTTATTCAATATTATGAAGTACTCCACAGTCATGCTGCATGCAGTTTGAGAGACAGTAGTCAGTGTTGTAGATCACGCACAGTCCCTAAGCCACCATGAGCACCAGTAGTCTAACATGCTGTGATAATTAAGTATGTTAAGGCATACTTTCTCCTTCTTTAAGACGCATTTCAAAAATGCGTATAAGAAAACATCCAATGGATTATCTTTCATTTGGTCTTTATAACATTAACTGGTCAAAGAAAGATCAACAAAGTCTCATTACAGATAGCGCATTCCATCATAGTATCTGTCTACTTCAGAAACATTTCAGTAACACTTGAAAGCATATAGAATGCAAACAGCAGTTACAACTAGTCTTTGTTTGCTACTGGGTTGGGTAATGCATTCCAAAGGCTGCAAGAGACACAGGAGGCTGAGGAGTTACAGAGATGTACAGTACCTACAGAACTCTCTGCATGCTTAACTGTAGAAGCAGAACCCAAGCACTGACACATTATTTTGCTGTACAGAGGATCCAGGATTTAGCACACTTGGAAAGGAACATTCACTCTTATAACGTTGCATTTTAAAGTTATTAACCACTGTCAAATAAAAAAAAAAAAAAAGGCACTACAAATCACTTCAAGTCACATACCTAACACTGCCTTTGCCATGTTTCCTTTATAAACTAATCTTCCATGTTCTGGGTGTTCATGAGGGGAGGATGTGCATAGGCTGCGAAGAGCCACTCCTTGAAAAGATGCAACCTGAAAGATGAAAGCAGTACACGGCCAAGCAACATCAGTACCAATCTACACATTACACACATACATGCATATATACCTATATGTATACAAATTATATATGTGCACACAGTTTCACCTTGCCCTGAACCTATTCCCAGCATCTTAAATTGGGAATTAAATTTAGGTTATACTACAGAGCACACCACAAACAAACTCCAACATTGCTCGACTGCCTTAATAACCTTCCATTTAGATATTCCAAATTAGCATTAAATATTTGCAACCCCACTGACGAATATTGTTTGCTATCATTTTACACACGGCTTTGCAAGGAGACATTCACAGCCCCCGCGCCCCAGGTCTCCCTTTGATCTCAGGTATGCCCTGAGGGGAAGGAACCTCAGTTTCCTCCTTAGATCCGCATTCTTCGCGAGGAAGAAGCTGCGACTGCGAGCCGAGGACTACCGCCCTCCCCCCCCGCGGCCAGCTCCTCCCGAGTCCCCTCACCGCCACCCCCCACACAACCTGATGGGCCGCCGCGGTGGCGGGCAGGACCGCCCGGCGGCGGCAGGCGGCCGGGAAGCCGCGGTGCGCGGCGCCCCGCAGCCAGGCGGCGGCGGAGGCCGGGGCGGCGGCGCGCCGGCAGCCGGCAGCCCGCAGCAGCAGCATGTTGGGCCGCGGCCGGCGAGGGGAGAGCGCGGGGCGGTGCACCAGGCGGCAGCCCCCACCGCCCCGCAGCCCCGCGATTTGGTTCCGGCGGCGGAAAGGGTCCGGCCGACTCCACCGCGCCCCCGCCAGGCTGCTGCCGGCGGCCCCCGCGGGTCACCGCCGCGGGTGTTGTGGGTTTCTTAGACGGATCCCCAGGGCTGCTACGGGCATTGCCTTCATGGGGACAGCCAGGGGGGAGCGAGACCGAGAGCGGATATCCGCGCAATTAGGACGCGCGGCCAGCGAGTTTCGGACTTTGCCTGCCGGTGCGCCGCCTGGGAAGGCAAGCCCTCGCACACCCCGGCTCCTGCCAGCCCCGAGGCAGGAGCCGCTGCCCGGGTAGCCCCGGCTTCACGTCTGCCCCGCGCCGCTCCTAACATGGCGGACCGGCACCTGCCCAGCCGGGAACTACGCGGCCCAGCATGCCCCGCGCGCCGCCGCACAGCATGCCGGGAGCAGGGAGCCGCACGTCTTCCAAGGGCAGGGTGCGGGGGGCGCTCGCCCCAGACCGGAAGTGACCTGTGACCTTGCCGGAAGTTCTTAGTAGGCAGCTGGCCCGACACCGCGGGGGCCCTGCGAGCGGGGCGGAGGGAGCGGCGCTGACGAGTGAGTGGCCGCCGGGGCGGCGGGGGCTGTCTCCGCTGGGGGCGGGGAGGCCCCGCCGCTGCCGTCGTCGTCGTCCGGGGTGGGGGGGAGGGTGAGAGGGGCAAGAAATGGGGAAGGGGCACCCCCTGGGGCCTGTCCCTCGGAGGGGAACGGGCCTCGCCCTCCGCGCCGCCCTCGCCCTGCTCCCAGAGGCGAGGCGGGGGCCGCTGGACGGGAGCTGGGCCGCTGGACGGGGGCCGGGCCGCGGAGCGGAGAGTCTTGGAGCGGTCGGGGGAGCGCGGAGAGCTGTTGGGGGGTGTGTGGAGGGATGTGGTGCCAGATCGGGGTTCCCCCGCCGGGACGGTGTTGAAGGGTGCGTTTCTGCCCTCCAAATGCGGGAGTGAAGCGCTCTCCTTGAAATCCAGGCGCCGCCGGGAAAGGGGCTTTCCGGTACGGTGGTTTAATTAAATATCGCTCTTAAACTTTTTCTGCCACAAATGCTGTCCACCCTCTTCCTACGCCAGGCCCTAGAGAGAGGGGAAAAACTAAGGCCGAAAGCATTTAGGATGCACTCCCAGGGGTTGTTATACCAAGGTGAGAAGTGCTGGCTAAAGTGCTTTAGCTGTAATGGTCGACGAATATAAGCGAAGCAAGGTTGACGGAAAAGGGTGATACTCTTACATGTAGTAAGAAAAATAAACTTTTGAGTACCATGTGTTCCTTACAGGGGGAATTTGCTTTAATATAAGGGAACCTGAGCATTGGTAAGTTATTGATGGCTTCAGATATATATATGTATATGAATAGGTGATAGTGATGCTGCTGTTAACTTTGATGGCCAGTTTAATCTTACATCGTGTAATACTATGTGCCAAAACTTTATTAAAGATGTTTAATACTGTAGATTGTGAGTTATGTCTTGCACTGTAGGGAGACTTAGTCATAGGCCCTTGTTTACTTGGGTTTGCTGAAGATCACTTGCAAAAGTTAAATTTGGAAGTAAGCCAGAAAAACATAGATAAGTAGAAGGCTGAGAGCGCTTTAGGATAAGAACCACTTTGTGTACTTATTTGTGAATAAACCCTTATGTGCTCCTATTTTCTCCTTTTGCTATACTAAGGACCAAAATATAGCGCATACCTTATACTTTAAGATCAGCGTTTTATTGTATCAGAGAAAAGTAATTTGAGATTTCTTTTTTTATACTGGCATGGATGATGAAGAGATTTAGGTAGTTGCATGTAGCCTTAATGTGAAGACTTGCTATAGGAACAGTGAGGAGATCCAGTTGATTCTCTGAGGTACCATCTTACTATGTCCCCACCTCATATTTCTTTTTCTGATACATTTATGTTCGTGCTTCTGTCCCTAATGCTTTGTGTGGGGATAAATTAATATCTTTTGAAAGTATACTTAGCCTCAGGTGTTTTACTGTGTTTTTGCAGTTCTCGGTGTATATTACAAGAAACCCTTGAGTTTTGTCATAAAAGTATGGGTTTTGTCAGATTAAAATAAAGGAATTTTGATGTGGTTTGACAAGTTCTCTTGCACCTTGAATTGTTCAGAATTTAATTATCTTCATTATGAGGTAGTTTGCATAACAGTAGTTTTTGATGAATGCTTATAATGAGAGGACAGAAATCCATACTCTACTAAAATTTGCAATAAGCTAACAGCTTTTTTTCCCCCTAATGGCAAGAGGTGTACAGTACAGGGCTTTTATTGTATGTTAGGAAAAAATCCAGTAATATACCCCTGACCTTTTTTTTCCCCCTCCTTAAAACTTTATTGGGAATTTTCTTCAGATAGAAAAAACATCTTCTGTGAGATCTTTGATACTCCATACATCTACCTCATCTCCTGTTTATCTTAACTGGAATTCACCTGTAGTACACCTTCCTGTCACACTTCAGTGTGCCCCTGAATGTTTGAATTTTAGTGCCTGTGAATCAGCTGATTGGGAAATCATGCTGTACCAGTTTTCCTTTGTGTTTCCTAAATATGCTTCAATCCTTATTTACATTAATTATTTTTGATGCATACTGAACAATGAATACTGAAGAGCAGTATTTTTAAATGTTAGTGTATAGGATCAAGAATAAGACTAGAATTTAGAATTGAACAGTAGGAGGCTACTGTTCTAACACACAACAGCCTTTGTTTACTGATGAACTTTTACTAATATACAAATGACATCAGAAAATGTCACATTTGGCTTCTAAACTAACCTAGGAATTGTAAAGACATTTGTGTTATTTGCCTCACGTTTTCCAAAAATTGATAGAGTAGAATACAGAAATGTCACCAGCTGAAGCGTACAAAAGCCATGTGTGAGTTTTGCAGCTAATGAGTTGGAAGGCATTTGAGTTTCTTAGACCATAATCTGAATTTTTGAAGAGTTTTCTGTGGGATCAAAGAATCTGAGTGCCTGAAATGTTTCCAGAGATTTAATTTTCTTGTGCTAACCAGAATAAAGCAATGGGGTTCTGAATTCTGTACAGTGGTTGCGTATGTTCAGTCAAATTAGAATATGTCCTTCAAGTCTATTCCAGTCTCATCAACATACAAGATCTACAAGGAAATTATATTCTGGAAATTCTGGGAAGCTTGAGAGATGAGCACACAGCTTTGGGAGTGAGGTGAGAGGGTCATGGACATGCTTTGGGGTTTTTTTCTTGCATTTGATGCTCAGGAGAAGTAGGAAAGTGATCAAACTAAATTTACTATACCATAGTATTTCTTCTTAGAGTTGTAAGGAGGAGAAAAAGATGTTTAAGTATGCTAATAAGAACACTTGCTTTCTGGGGGTTAATTACCATGATTTATGATACTTTGCTATATTCTACCTTGTATGTGTAAATATTCCAGCAACTTGTGAAAATTTTCAGTTCTCTAATATCTAACGAACCTTTTATGTTTTCTGCAGCAAGAGCTTCCCTTTTAGACTGGTTGGAAGTTTTCTGTGCCAAATATGCTGGTTTTAGTTGTATTGTATTCTCCCTCATCGATTAAAAGGTGGCCTATCATTTTTCTGTAATCTTTCTCTTAACAAATGCAGGTTTTGCTCTTTTTTTTTTAAATTTATTTTTTAAGGAGGCAAGGTCGGAGTGCAATCATGCCTAATGTATGTGCTTTTTTGAGATTAAAGGCAGGGAGCTGAGCTGCCTAATTGGTAATGCCACATAAGCTTCTTGAGGAGGAAATGGAATCATGAATGTACTTCAATAAAAATCAGTGGTTCTTTGCAGGAGTCTGAAATAGTCAGGCTGGAAATATATAATAAAAAAGGCAAATGTTTGAGTGTTCAGAAAACTTGGATGTTCTCTTCCCTGCTGCTGCACTGGTGTAGTCTTGGTGAAGTCAGATAGGGGCAGCTATAAAATATGGAAAAGTAATTAAAATATAGGTAGTTACCAGGCATCTTCAGAAATCCCAGAGTCTCTTCCTTCATGTTGTCTTGGCAAATGTTGTCATTTATATTGTTCTTATTATACAGAAGGAAAATACAGTGACATGTTTTGCAGTAAATAGTGTACTGGAAAATACACTGTAAGAAAAGAATTTCTGGTAAGAGAACATATCAGTTCACTTTCCTGTTTCTAACCTATTATTTAATATTAAAGGGCATGCAATTTTCAATTTAGAAAAAATATTTCTGTGCAGAAAAATTTCCTCCACACTGCTTTTTCTACACACACAAGCAATAACTTCTGTGTGGCAGGGATTTCTGCATCCTTCATCTGTCTAATTTCTTTTCTATGTCCCTTTCTTTTTTCTCATTTTGGGGGAAGTTACATAACAAATTAAGGTTTCTATCAAAAATAAATACATCAAAACTAGTGGGCTTTCTGTGCCAATTTTTCAGTGTATTTCTATTGCTGTTCCCACTTATTTTTCTCTAAACTTATGAACCAATAAGATAGTTGACTACTAGCTGTGGCTTGGCAAGATCGTGTTAATGCTGTCTTGCATAACTTGAGTATAGTTGTTGGGAAGAAGATGCTTTTCACAGAATAATAAACTTGAACTGCAGTATGATCTAATCTTCATCAAGTGTCATGACGCACTGAACACTTCTTGATCCAGAAGAGGAACCAATAGATGCTAACAGGTTATTATTGCTTCTTTAGGTTTTTCAGGTTTCCCAGATTTATTGTTTTTCTTTCCCTCCCCTTTTGTTGCATTGACTCTCTGATTTTTTCTGTGTTCTCTGCTGTCCATATTTTGTAAGGAGTAAATCTATACTCAGAGTCAGAATCATAGAATTGTTCAGGTTGGAAAAGACCCTTGGGATCATCGAGTCCAACCATCAGCCCTACTCTACAAAGTTCTCCTCTACACCATATCCCCCAGCATCTCATCTAAACGACCCTTTAACACATCTAGGGATGGTGACTCCAGCACATCCCTGGGCAGCCTATTCCAGTGTCTGTCCACTCTTTCTGTGAATTTTTTTTTCCTAATGTCCAGTCTGAACCTCCCCTGTTGCAGTTTAAAGCCGTTCCCACTTGTTCTGTCACTAATAATCTATGAGAAGACACCCGCACCAATCTCTCTACAATGTCCTTTCAGGTCACTGTAGAGAGTGATGAGGTCTCCCCTCAGCCTTCTCTTCCTCAAACTGAACAGTCCCAGCTCCTTCAATCGCTCCTCATAGGATTTATTCTCCAGGTCCTTCAACAGCTTTGTTGCTGCTCCTAATAGTATTCATTATTATCTTTTCAGATTTTTTGGGGGAGGGAAATGGCACATTGTTATATCAGAATAGAAACTGGGTGAAACCAAAGTGTATCCCTTACATACTTACATGTTGAATGCATCATATAATGGAATGTACAATGTCTTTCTCTTAAAAGCAGGTAGGCATGCTGCATCTTTTATTTTTGACAATAGAATGTTAGTTTTGTTCTATATTTGCAACCAAACTTGGTTTCTGGAATAGCAGTATAAATTTTGTGGGTTTTTTAGTTTATGTTCATTTGTTGGACTTAAACTAAGGCGTAATGTTGGCATATCTCCTTCTGATGTTTATCCTTTTAATGAATTGTTAACATTTATTTTCATTCCGTTTTTATTTTGCTAAGCTGCGTAAGCAGGACTAATTTTTCTTTTGTATAACAGGCTCTTTGGTCATATTAGTAGTTCTTTCTGTAGTTCTTGTAATTAGAACTTCTTTTTCTTGAAAACAGGAATTCAGAATTGTGTGTGATATTCCAGACAAGTTGCTGCTCATGTGCAACAATGTTCATATTTCCCTATCTCTATTGCAAAGAAATCTTTGATGTGCATTTGCCTCTTCCTTACCTCCTCTTTCTTTTCTTTTGCCTCTACAGAGGTGCATTGGTTTATAGTTGACCACAGAATGACTGTGCTGCCAAATAACAAGCCCTGACTACGTGAAAAAAGCTTGTATCAGTCCCTATGTGCAGGAATCTTCCACTTCATTTCGTGTGGCTTCTAGTATGCCATTTTTCAGGACCGGTCACTTGTGTGTGTCATACTCTATTCCCCTCTTGTTGCAGTGCTTTCCACTTCTCTCTCATCCAAATCTACCTGTTCTTTTCTGGCAGCATTGTTTAAAGAAAAAAAAAAGTTTGGTATAATTTTTGGAGGAACTAGTAGTTCTTTCCTAGTGCATTTGTTCCATGTTTGCAACATCATACTGTATTCTTGTAGAAAGTTTCTTTCTCATTTTAAGATTACCCTCTTATCACATGTATTTAATCTCAGAAAATTTACTTAATTCAGATTGCATCTTGTTTGAATTTTGTTTTTTCAAGGAAATAATTGATTTGTCTTTTAGGTATTGGATTACTCCAGCATATCTTAAATCTGCTAATGCTTACTGCGGTTTTATTCTGTTTTCCTCTTTAATACAATTGGATTCGACCACTGAGCCAGATTTTTTTTTTCTTTAAGTGTTAACTACTGTTTGGTTTTTTTTTTTTCCTCTAGTCATATGATAGCACATCTCATTTGATTAAAATGCTCATTGCAGTTTTTTGGGAGAGCTCTAATGTTTCGGTGTAGACATTTTTTTCGTTTCCTGCAGCTTTACTGTATTAGTCTCCTCAAATTATGCTTTTACCTGGCAAGGTGTTAATATATTTGCATTCCCACTAACTAGCCTGTCTATTCCTGTATCTAGTGGCATTACTTGTATTGGAAACCAAGGCACATTTTATCGTCACCAGTACCTCCACAAAATGGTATCACTACTTCCGTGTTTTTAAAAAATAAATAATAATAATAATATTTATAAATCATAAGCAGCTTCACTACTCTTTTTGGAATGTAGGGGGAAGGGTTTTGTGGCTAGAGAAGGGGGTAGCACAAGTTATCTCTTCTTTGAAGTCGAAGTAATAATGTATCCTCTCAGTTTCTGAGCAACAGATACTCTGCAATAAGAGGCTTGATTTCCACTTACAAAAGCTATTGAATAGGGTGAAAGATTCCATCAATTTTATGCCTCAACTGTTCCAGCACCCAAATGTAATTTCCTTGGATGAGTTCTTGGAATCATTGAAAATGGCAAAGGCATTTAACACTTGATATTAAGATATCTCTATGACAGCGTACACAAATTAACTCTCAAAGGGTATTCCTGAACACACCTTATGTTCAGGAACTTTTCATCTGCAAGAGTACAGGTGAAGATGTTCCTTATACCAGTGGGGAAGGAATATATTTTGTAAGATATTTCTGTAAAATCAGGATAATTATCATAGACAGCTATGTAAGTGGAAGATGCTTTTTGCTCAGTTCTCCACAGACAACTAAACTATTTGTTATGCATGTGTAGTTTGATTAGGTGTACATAACAAAGTGCCTTCTTGTGAAAGCTTGAGAAAACATTCAGACTATTTCATATTTGTGGTTATGAAAAAAGGGAGATGGAACAAATTAGCACAGAAGTGTTGTTGAGAAGGGAAACATCAGCAGTAGGAAAGAGCTGCAAGTTCTGAAAAAATGAGATCTCTCTAAAACTTTGTTCAAATCTTGCGGCTCCCGCAGTTTGCTTACATTAAGCTTTTACCAGAAATACAGGAGGGAGGGGATGGAGGGGGGAGTGGTTTCTATTCTGTTTTTTCACACCTCCCGCTCTGGGATCTTCTCTAGTGAGTAATCATAGTTCGTGCCTCTGCTGTTGCTCCCTGGTTTTTGAAGCAATAGGGATTGTCAGAATACTTAACAGTCTGCTGTCCCGGACACTGGAAAACCACCCAGAATCACCAGTGCTGTTTTTCTGAACCTGTGGGCACACAACGGTAGCTCATTTGGGTTAATGTTTGGAGAGTAGCTATGGATGTGAAAGGAATTTTAGGACAGCAGGTGGGTGGGTAGAATTTCTCATCCACAGCATAGATGCAGTTCAGCATAAAGAAATATATGTTGTATCTGAACATAGCAGATTTGTTTTGCAAATAAGTGCTTCCTTTTCTCTAACTCTTTGGATTCATTTTCCTGGTGAAATATGTATGCAGTAGGCTGAATGTCAATTGATAAGCTAGGGAAGCTCCTGGTTAACTTACCATGTGAATACCTACATGAAATGTCTGAAGTAGATTATCTAGGTGACATTGGTGGCTGTATCGGGAACTGTCAATCTTCTGGGAAGGACAGATTGGAGACCAGGTATTTAGTGCACACTGATTAGGCTGATCCCTGAGCCTTCTCTTTTCCAGCCTAAACAATCCCACTTCTTTCAGCCTCTCCTCATATGACAGGTGCTTCAATCCCTTAGTCATCTCTGTGGCCCTTCAGGCTCCTGCTGGGGACCCAGCACTCCAGATGTGTCCCACTAGTGCTGAGTGGAGGGGCAGGATCGCCTGCCTCAGCCTGCTGGCAACACTTCTCCTAATTCAGCCCAGGGTGCTGTTGGCTGCCTTTGCTGTAAGGGCACCTTGCTGGCTTATGTTCAACTTGGTGTCCACCAGTACCCCTAGGTCTCTTTCTGCAAAGTTGCTTTCCAGTTAGTTGGCCTCTAGCCGGTACTGCTGCCTGGGATGATTGTTCTCAAGGTCCAAGGGTTTGCATTTTCCTTTGATGAATTTCACTGGTTTGCTGTTGGCCCCTTTCTCTAGCTTGTCAAGGTCCCTCTGAAAGGCAGGACAATTACTCCTCTATTCACAGCATGGTGAACTGTTCCCTGACTTTTTTTTCTTTTTCCTGTAGACAGGCCGTTTAGCCCCTAAGTGCCTTTTGCAGTGTGACAAAACTTACTTTCCTTACTTCCCCAATACTATTGCATGGATGGTGTCTATAGTGATAAAAGTCATAAGGCTCTTGAAATACCTCTGGCTTTATAGTCAAAGGTCTTTAAAAAGTTTATGGGAACAACTTCTTTACAAAGTAAGCTAAAATTTGGAGATTCTTGAATATGGTAGGAGTCTCTGGACAGCAAAAATAAGTTTCAAAATGTAATGTTTTCAGAGTGTAATGCTCATCAACATTGCATGTTGTGTATCATCATATTCTTTTCTGAAGTGTTTATGGTAACATAAAGGCTGATAACTAAAGCTGACTTAAGAAATTGTACTACTGACTGAAAATATTACCACTTGTGTTTTTTCAGACGCTCCTATTGCAAAAGCTGCTGTTGAAAAGAAACAAATTTTTTTTATAAGAAGAGAATGGGTAAGTTTATCATCTTGGAGGTTTTTTTTTTTCCTATAATGTGAAGCATTTTTTTCTCTTACATCAAAAGAATAGGTGGATTGTAAGATTTTAAATGTTGATCTTGTCACTGTTTTTCTTGTAGCCTCAAAAATTAATGGAACTTCCTATGGTCATTTTTAGGATGATTTTCTCAAATGACTGTTCATATATTGAAAGACTTGTTCAGAGTGCATCTATCTAACAATATATTTCACTTGCTTAATATGCATAGTGCTGAAAATATGCATTCTAAAATAAGATGCCTTTAGGCTTTTGTAGCACTAAACATTTAGAGAGTGGACAAGAAAATTTTACTATGTCCTATTTTAAATATTTTTTTTTGTTTGCTAACCAAGGTCAGCCTGTTGAATTCTGTCTTGAGATCGTAATAAGGACTAATTTCTGATAATTTACATTGTGTGTGTGTGATCTGACTAAATGTCTGAAACTGTCATATCTGCTGCTACAAATGACTGATTAATCAAACATGATTTGGCAGTTTTAGCTATACTTCTGAATGCATTTTAGCACGTTTGGCAGTAGCAGTACTTTATTAAAATTGGCAATAACTACATGGTAATTCAATTTAAACTTCAAATTCACAAAGCAACTGATTGTGGGAATATTTCCTATAACGCTAGATACAATGCAAAGTACTGATTGTAATATAATTAATATAATATGATTTCTATTCTTTGTTTTGTCAGAAGGAAAAACAACACTAACAATCATGTCAAGTTTGTAGTCTATATCTGTTTTATCTTCGGTACTTTTGCATACAATCATGAAATACTGGCAGTACATTACTTCTCTAGAAGTATACAGGTCTCTTCTGTTAAACTTTTCCAAGATGGAAAAATGTCCAGGACTTTAATTTTTAACTTTTGAACAAGATTAATACTGTTCTGAAAAAACAAATTTTATGTGCAATGTCAAATTCAAGTATTTTTTAAATGGAATTTTAGCAATACTTCCTATATTTGTCCCTTATAAAATACAGTATTTGAAAGAAGGCATTAACTTTCCAGTTTGAATTTGATAGAAATTGTATATTTAGTGGGGTGAGGGTTTTTTTTACACTCACTTTTTTCAAAAATATGTTAATATTACTGCAGTCTTTATTACTTTAGAGTTTACAGGAACATAAAAAGACCAAACTACAAGGACAGTCTCCTTCGTGCGGTGGTGCCCTGTAGTGCTGAGCACTGTACAGGCACAAAGTAGTCAGTGGTTCCTACCCCAGAGAGTGTGCTGCCCGAATAGGCAAGACAGGTGCAAGATGGGGAAACGGTGAAGACTTCACAGAGTGAAGTCTGCAGTCGTGACAACAGTAATGTTATTTTTTCAACTTTTAAAGATAGCACTGTTAGGAGAGAATGAATGAACAAAACGGGAAAGGGGATAAGGGTTTTTAGAGAAACAAAGTAGAGAGTGGGTGTATAACGAGACAGAAGGGAGAAGGGAAGCAGAAAAAGAACAGTCAAAATTGTTATGAGTAGAATTTGCACATTTCCTTGGGCTTAGTGCTTTTGCACTATCCCTGTTTTCCACCAAAGCTTCCAACACAGGTGTGCACTAATGCTTTATAGTTCTGGGTCTTGCTGGGCAGTGGCGGAGGATGGATCTTATTTCATGCTGTTTCTTCAGTACAGGAATACTGACTGCTTTTATTCTTGCATGTGCTTCAAAAAACAGTCTGTATTTTAAATATTAGATATGTATTTAGGTAAATATTAGTAAGTACTAGTATGATAAACATAGCAATAGCCTTATGGAGGGAAGCAGTAGCATGTTCAGTTCACTTGAGACTGTCTAAAGGAAAATTTCATCCCTATGCAGATTTTAGAAATCATGTCAGAATTTGATGACAGAGCAGAGATGTTAATAAAAAAATTCCTACTTTTGCAAAAATTCCTACTTTAAAACGGATTTAGTGCTTCAAAGAAGTCGTCTTCAAATATGCAAAATGCTTCTGTCTTATTTCTGGTTGTATTGGGTTCTTCGGTCTGCTAACATAGTCATAGAAATGACTGCAGCTTGCATTCATAGTGTTATGAATCAGTCGTTGTGTTCTGAAACTGTAAATCTGTTTTCCATTATAGATGGAGAAGAGAAAACATACGGTGGGTGTGAGGGCCCAGATGCTATGTATGTGAAGTTAATATCCTCCGATGGCCATGAGTTCATTGTAAAAAGAGAGCATGCATTAACATCAGGAACAATAAAAGCTATGTTGAGTGGACCAGGTAGGTACAAAAGATTTAGTGCCTTCATGTCCTTTATTTTCACTTTTGGACAGTTTGAATTTATGTCATGCAGTGAGTGAAAGCTGGAATAAATGTTAACTTTTCCAGATCCTGCCTAGTTCCTGTTTCCAGTGGAACAGTCCACCTCTGCAGCATATTGTACTACCAGACATGTAATTGGCCTCTGTCTGCCCTTGGACAGTTAGCCATCTTACAGTGTCATTAGTACTAGTTTCATATCCATGGTATGAGAACTTGAGGGTATTACATGAAATGTGTAGCTGTCACGTTCAAAACAAACAAGAGTTGATAGTTGCTTACTGCCACCTCCATGGTGGAACTTAGAGTATTCTGTAGTGGGTCTGGCTGGTATGGAGTTAATTTTCTTCATGGCAGCTCATATGGTTCTGTGTTTTAGATTTGTGACCAAACAATGCAGATAAACACAAGTGTTGCTGAAGAGTGTTTGCACAGTGTCCAGGCCCTCTCAGTTTGTCACTTTTCGCCCCACCCAATGAATAGACAGGAGGGCGTGCAAGAGGTTGGGAGGGAACACAACCAGGCAGATGACCCAAACTAACCAAAGAGGTATTGCATGCCATGTGATGTCATGCTCAGAAGTAAAAAGGGAGAGTTAAAAACCTCCTTAGGGAGGTTAGCCATCTTTTGATTGGGAACTGCCTGGGCATCAGTCTACCTATGGGAGGTGGTGAGTGATTACCCCTGCATCAGTTGTTTTGTTTTCTTTCTCTTCTTCCACTTGTCTTTTGCTTATTACACAATTTTTTTATCTTGACGCATGAAGTTTTTTGTTTTTACTCTTCCTTTCCTTTTCCCTTGTCCACTGCAGGGTGAAGTGAGCAAGTGGCTGTGTGATGCTTAGCTGCCTACTGGGGTTTAGGCCACAACACGTTCACAAGATCCTATGGCAAGGAGTTCCTGAGCTTAATGACAAAAATTAGCTTAAGTTTGAGAGGAGGGTAGATAAAGAGGGGAAGGACCTCATGTGTTACTGTATATATGAGACCACCTTTGGTTTAAGAAGTGTCTGAACTATTTCTTGAAGACTGAAAGGGTGGAGGAGAGAACAGGGAGAAGTTAACACGTGTGCTTTCCTTCTTCTGTACCCTCATCCCATACGTTTATCTTTGGCCACTTGAGTGGTGGGCAGTAGGTTACATGGTCAGAATATGGTTGTTCTCATATTCTCCTTCAGATTCTGGCAAGGGGGATTACTGGAGAGATCTATTTGCTTAATATGTTTTATAATTACTTAGTGAGTTGGGCAAACTGAGCAATTAGAATTCTCAGTGTAATGTTCTGCTAAATGTCATTGTAACAGCTGCATTTGAAAATACATAGTGAGTCTGTTGTGTCTGATCCACTCCATGTCAGCTGCCCAGACATGTAAGAGAAAGAAAGAGTAGTTATGTGGCCTGCTCTGAAATTTGTTCCATAAACAATGTGAAGAAATAAAAGGCAAAGTAGCCTGCTTAGAAAACTAACTCTCTAAGGGAGTCAGCATTCAAGAATATGTTGTATAAAAACTAGAAATGAGTTCAAAAGGAAAAGTACTCTTGCTGTCTAGTTCAGTAGGTCATCATTTCACTGATGTGTAAATGTGCTCTATTTCAGTACTGTGACATTGCCAGTATGCTAACATTTCTTCTGTTGCTTCCTACTGTCCTGTACTAGAACTCAAGCCATATTGGCTTGAGTGCATGCAGATATTTCTACGCAAATGTGTGTAGACATTAGTAAGTAGCTTTACTTTGTAGTTAGAAGAGGACTCCTGTAGAAATAGGGGGAAACAAACATTGCTAGGTCTCCCATAAATATGGAGTACGTTAGTTTTTTGTATTGTCTTTCAGCTTAATGAGTTTGAAGTCCAGAGAGATGAGGAAAAGAGGGACAAAGATAACAGTAGAAAGGCTGTGGGACTAACCACAGGATGACTTCATATCGTTCAAGTTTCATGCTTATAGGTACTACAGAAAGCTAATATCAGACATACTTGTGTGTTGAGATTTGGGCTTTAGATAAATTATTCAATATCTAATAGGGATAAACTCACACTGTATGTAACCTTTTCTCTAGTACAACTAGGGTTTCCCTGTCCCTCCTGCCTGCCTGTTTTCACAACTTATCAACTTAATGCGTCTTTGAGGTTCCAACCTTCTGTCAAATTTGCGTAAGAATGACTGAGAAATTCAAAGCTAGTTGGGTCACAAATGGGACTACTGATAAGTGTGCATATGCAGATATGGAACATCTATAAACCTTTTTTTTTCTTTTCTCTTGGATAAGACAGCTAGAAATTTGAATTGATACCTTTTTTTAAAAAAAAAAAAAACAAACAAAAAACGTTGTTACTTGACTTTGAGCTGAGCATGCTACAGTTTTAGAGCACCTATCAAGCAAGCATCAGAATTAAACCTAAATTTCTGGTGTAGCTGTTCAGAATATTATTAATAGGCTGCAGCCAAAATAAACATTTGGTAATGCAGAGGTTCTTAATATTCTTGAGGGTTGTAAATGTGGCACATCCTGCTTTACACTGAAAAATCTAATACCCAGAAATATCAGACTTAGACAAGTCTGTTTAGACTGTGTTTTATTAGTATGGTAAAGCATTTCATTTTTCGGTGAATTGAGATTCTGACTTCTGGTTTTATGTTTTTTTTGTTGTTGTTGTTTGGTTTTTCTTCTACAGGACAGTTTGCAGAAAATGAAACAAATGAGGTGAATTTTAGAGAGATCCCATCCCATGTCCTATCCAAAGTATGCATGTATTTCACCTACAAGGTCCGCTATACTAACAGCTCTACGGAGATTCCTGAATTCCCAATTGCACCTGAAATTGCACTGGAACTTCTGATGGCTGCAAACTTCTTAGATTGTTAAATAAAATAAATTATAATAAAAATGTAAAACTTTTTTCAGTATTTAATACATGTAGTTCAGTTAGTAACTTTTTTCAGATAGCATGTTGCGTGTGTGCTGTTGAGAACTGTAAAGTTCACTGCAGAGGCAATTGCCTTCAGTTCTTTTGCATATAGCAATCATTCAGTTGAAATCTGTTTTGCTGCTTTCACAAATAAGGACCTTTTCACAAACTGAGACAAATAAAAAAAATATGCCAATTAGTAGATGGCTATGCCTTATCCTTTAGGTGTGGTAGAACTTTCTTTTAATACAATGATCATAGAAAATACTGGAGTTTAGTCTAATGCTCTCTAAAAGGTAATTATAATTAAATACAAGTAGCTGTTTAGGGTTTCTAACTTCCTCTTATTGTTAATTGTTGAAGTTTCTAAACATCTGAACTTAATCTCCTTTGTAAGATAGCTGTCTTTTAGCATAGTTTAAATAACTAGATTAGAAATGCCCTCCCTAAGGTTTGTATACTGAAAGCGATGTTCCATTTAGGTTGAAAGTGGAGTGTGTAGGAGAATGCTTAAGGCTTTTAATTTAAATCATAGTATAGACATGCGTAAAAGTGTACTTGATACATTTTTCTTTTATAACCTAAATTTTCCCCCTTAGTAATTACAAATATTCGAGTCACTTGTCTGTACAGTAAGACTGATCCTACTGACAGTGACTTTTAAGGGAAAAGATAACTTACAGTCTGTTTATATTATCTTCTGTATAACATATAAGGTTATTCTTAATGTACTGTCACTTGACCTGGTATGGATTTTATATGGCTTCAGTTATGATTTATTTCCATTGTTGTGATTGGTTATGTAAAGTCTGTATTTAATCTTTAGAGTAGTTGTCATTTAAATTTTGTAACAACTGAAAAATAGCAATTATCTATCTTTTACCTCTTCCTTGACCTCTCCCTTGTATCCGCAGAAAAAGACCCTGAAATGTGGAGGTCTTTTATATTTGAAGGAAAGGGCATTAAGCAGATGTTTAAGGAGCTGTTTTATAAATTTCATAGGTATTTCCAATGTTTTTACAAATATTTTAAGGGAAAAGGATTGGCAAGCCACTGACATATTATTATAGAGTGGAACACATCGTCTCTTGGTAGTTCCTGCTGATAGCTGCCTATACTATCAGTTCCTCGTTCAAAACAAATTTCCATAAAGAAAAAAAATTAAACTTGAGACAAGAAGTTGCTTTTTGTTCAGCTGCAGCCTGAAGAACCCTTCTGCTAAAATCATCTATAAATGAAAATAAATCTAATGCATCATTAAAAAATGATGCAAGAATAACGTAGTTAGCATGTCCATCAGCTGACGCTGCTTCAGCTTTGTTTTGATCAAGAAGTAGTTGTGGTCTTTCATGGAAAAATCCTGCTGACAGATGGTGGGACCTCTTTATTGATGTATTAACTCATGGTGAATTTAGAGGGCTGAAACTCTCCTCTAAACCTGTTTGCCAATGTAAATACAACCTCGAAGAGATTTTTCTGGACAAAAACTAGTAACTTACATAGACTATGCAGTCTGCCCATGGAGGAGTTCAGTTCTGACAAATGAAATTTTGCTCTGGGCTTGAACAATGCTTGATAGACAAGCTGACATTTGTCAATGTGTTGATAGATTAGCTGACATTTATTCACGTCACATACTTTGGCACAATTTCTTGTGTTTAATGTGGGGATGTTTATGACTAGATTGGTTTTGCACGATAAAGCTGAAGTGCATTTTAAGGCGATTGTCTGAAATCCTGTTTAAGCACTCTGGTCAGTGCTGTTAGTAACTCATTTTCAAGAGCACTAAAAAGATAAACACAAACCAGAGATACCCTGTTATGCTGCTTTTGTTAGAGCCACTAGGAATACCCTAAAAGGTCAAGGAATACCAACATGGATATTTTAGTCCCAACTACATTTTCATCTGAGCTATTCTTAAGTTCTTTGGCCATTTTTAATAATCTTGAAGTTAAGATTTACTTTAAAATGGAAGTAAAAAGGATGTCATTTTTTTAATAAGGTGTTTTTTCCTTTTTTATTTTCCCTTTTTAAGCATTCCACAACAATCTCCTGTTAAAGTACATTGCATTTTATGATTCTATACTTCAGCAGTAAGGTAAAATAGCTGGCTTAGTTCTGAATAATAATTTCATTGTTTTTCCTTCAGCTTAATGTATCATACAGTAGCTTTGAACACTCAGGAAATGCAGTAGTGTCCTAGAGCACACTATTTGCAAAACCACCGGCTGTTAAAACTAACCAGATTTCTAAGGGGGAGGGGGGCAGAGGGATTTAGTGCAATTTCCGTGATAGTGACATGGGTATGCTATTATCAGACAATTGGAAACTTACCACGCTTAACCCCTGAGTTCTAAATAAATTTCAAAATTGAAAATTTTTAAACCTGTGTTTCTGTTGATTTATGACTTCTCAGAGCATGTATTCATATGTAGAATCATAATTCTCATGGCTATGTGGCGAGCAAATTGCTAATATAATTAGTGTGTGGATAATAGGTTGTAAAACTGCATGTGTAAGGGTTTTTTTCATAGTTCTGAAGAGTTTCATAGATTTAAAGTGTTTAGGTATCTTTGTGCTCCTCTGAATTACAAGTATGTACAATTCTCAGAAACAACCAAGTACTAAAAAAGGATGGTGTTCCTGAACAGTCTTGAAGAAGACATTTTGAAGACCAAGTGTCCCATAATACTCCTTTTTACTTAGTAAGCTATTTCTGTATCTGATGATTCAAATTTTAAACTGAACCACTGATTTAGCCATAAAAAATTTCAGATTCTTTACTAACTAGGCAATGAGAAACATCCTGATGGTTTATGGTTTTTCATTATTTGAGTATGTATAAGCTGCTGAAGAAGTCTCTGATGGTCTCCGTTACGAAACTGTGCATCTTGAATGATCAGAACTATGTTCCACAAGACATGAAATTCCTTTTCGTTATGATTCGAAGAAAGGAGGGTTCACCATCAAGATTCACCACGCCATTATATTCAACAGCTGCATTGAACACAATGTCTAAAAGGCATTTCTTAATTAATGGTAGTAAGTGTGGAAAATTGGTTGCTTCTGTCTGCATTTTATTGCTGTATATCACAGGTGTAATCTGCAGCATTGGTTTTTTTCACCCTTTGTTTTTACTCTTCCCTTTAAAGGGGATTTCCTAACACCTGCCTCAATCTCTTGGTTTATGTGATAGATAAAGTGGACAAGGAAATTAATGGAGCAGGAAAGTTAACTTTTCAGTCCATGTTTGTGTCCCTAGTTCTGTTTATTTTGTTGTCTCATGTTGCAGTATAATTTAAGAGAGTAGCAGCTACAGCAGAGTCAACAAAATCACAATGTTAGTGTGGAGGTACTAAAGAGAAAGAGCAGTTTTCCTAGCTGAAAACGTAAGGGTGGAGGCTGTGGTGTAAACTTAATTTCAACAACTGAATCAAAGAAAAATAGCAGGAACTTGTTGAGTGTATTGGGAAATTATTATGCTGATTTTTAAAGACAGCCCAAAGCTTTGCAATTAGCAAAAAAGGCATTAGGTAGTTTTTCCCACGGAAAAAGTTCAACTTTGAAGGTTTTCTTGAGAAATTTGGAAAACTGGATTAGAGTTGAATTTCTTTTTAAAGTATTAAGTGACAATTTCATGGGAAGATTTCAATGCTGTGAATTGTGTTGCACACAATGGGAAGAGCTCAAAAAGAGCACATAGTAGATTTTGTGATTATTATCAGTCACCTCTAAGGTTTGTTTGAGTGTCATCGCTAGGCCAGCACAGAGAAAACAGCAGTGAGTTTTTATCAATTCAAGTTTTAACAAGTGCTATGTGTCATGAAATAAAGCTTTGCATGTTACTGTTTTATGTTTACAGAATACAGGACTTTTCTGCCACGCTTTGTGGAAGGAGAATCAGAGATGCCATATTGTGATTGTTCTTTGAGAAATTGAGTACTTCGATGTTTTGTTCTATTGAATTTACGTACTTGGACAGTTTTCAAGATGTTAATCATGTAATGTGTAATGTTTTGTAGCCTTACTTGTTGAGGGTAGAAATGGAAAATTAAGTAAAAATTGCCCCTGAAATATTAGATTGGGGAAAGTAACAACTTGAGAGTTTTTAGGTAAATTAAAATCTTACTGTACAGTGCTAAAGTTACTGGTTTTCAGGATAGTTTTGTGAGTTGATTTTTTGGGGGAATACAGGCATGGATTAACACTATTCCTTATTTATATGTTGTGATTTCTTTCCTCTTTTCATTTCCTTCTTTCCAAAGTAACAAAGAAGTTACTTTGAAGTTAAAGCCAAACACTGTAATTCCTTTAATGTTAATTCAAATTTAAAACTGCCTTTTCAGGTGAGAATTCATAGCTAAGGCTTTTCTTCCCATGAAAAAAATTACTATTGGTATCCTATTTGCACTTAGTAGAAAACCTTTATCTCCGAAATCACCACTACACAAATTCATGTCCTAGGTTGCAATAAATTCTTGTTAGTCTAGTAAAATAGTGGGATACTTGTTGTGCAGGTTAATTTGCTCTTACGTAAGTAGTTCTCAGTTTTGGTTGGTATCACCAAGCCAGAAAAATACCTAGAATCTAAATGCATATGGCACAAAGGATTTAATTTCTCTTTTTATACAGGGAAAAACTTCCTACATTACCATACTAAACTGATATATAATGTTTTCCAGAAGTGATACTCCATGTGAGTCAGAATTATTTTGTAGCAAGCTACTTGGAACATGTAAATGATATATCAATTTTGCACTAACATTTAAGCTGCTTTCAGATTTGTCTGAAATGAAAAATATTTTACTTGTAATAAACTACTATGACTTAACAAGAGAACTGTCTGAAAATATTTAGCTGAAATAGTCATGTAACTGCTCATCCATTGTGCTTTCATAACCTAGTTCATTTTCATGGTAGTCATATCCCATATGAAGACTTGTCTTCCTGAGGAACATTCAGTAAACAAAAGCAAACCAAGAGGCTGGACCCATGTCATCTTGGTGTACAGGCCTGCAAAATGAAATTCTGCAAGCTTTGTAGATAGCGTGCAGGGTCCAGTGACAGCAGTATGCAGTCTGATGTCCGTATCTGGAGGAATTGCTTCTCATCCCTCGGGAGCCATGACAGCATATTGCACAGCTCTGTAAGTTACCTGAGAAACCTCTTCTCCAGCAATTTTATCTTGCTTCTAGACTAGCAAGACCAAACAGCTACTTAATTTTGAAAATTCCTTATCAGTATCTTCTTCACTGGTTATAAAGTCAGTCACTTCTGTGTATTCCTAAGAACAAAATCAATTTGGTATTCATATAACCCTTGGGCTTCCCTGAGAAGCCTTTAGTATTAAAGAAAAATTACTAAATGATAATTATATTTTAACCCTACAGGTATTTGTGAGCAGCATCTGAAGCCTTGTATTTGATAGACACAGTAATCAACCTGCTCATGTGGGCTCTGGAAACATGCTTTTGATGTGGAAGAACTTTTAATAATTACATAACCTTGCACTTCTCAATGCATTGATCGATTTTATTGAATATAGGTCCTACACAATCCTCATTATTATAATTTTTTACAGCTTTTACCTTTATAGGTATTTATCTTTACAGCATTTAAAAGAGTTGGAGGACTACTGGTGCTATGGCTTGACAATTACTAGGAATAGATAATTATGGCATATTATTAAAACAGGCAATTCCACTCCTTTCCCTAGCCCCATGTCCTCATTCTTCTCCTGCAGTAATTATAACAACTGTGTGTCCACATAATAAGACAGACTCTTATTCTGGTCTGATGAAAAATTATTTTGGTAGTTTAGTCTTCCTGCAGACAAGTTGAAAGCCACTGATCACCCAGTAGCTGCAAAATTGTCAAATCCTATACAAAAGAAGAAATAGAAGCATATGACATCCAAGAATAAGATTACCCTCTTCTGCAGGCACTGCATTTGCAGTGGGTCAGGAATAAGGTTAAACTTCTCAGCCTCCTTTCCACCCTTTGAAAGTCCTGGGCTGGAAGTAATAATGTGCCTGTTACTATTCAGAACCAAGATGAAAATGGAATATGCCGTTGATGAAAACCTACATTGTCACTAAGTAATAAAACAACAAAATCTCAACAGTTCAAAGACATCTTTCAAATTTAGGGTATTTTTCATTTTTAGCAATGTGTGAAATTTATTTTTTTTTATATTCTTGATATAATCTTGTCTTGGTTTGATTCTACATCTTTAGATGGCATTTTCTGCAGGTGCGTAAGACTTGTGTTTATCAGATCTCCATTTCACAGACTTTTTAAACTCAGTGCCCTTCCTTCAACTGGCAGGCAGGAGTGGAAGAAATAGTTGGCACAATTCCTTCGAGGGGTATTGAGTCCTCCATGCTCATGAGGATGTGGTCTCCTGGCACTGCAGGTCATGGTTGCTATGCCACTGGAGTGATAAGGGGAGGGTAACATGAGTGTACAGCTGACTTCTGTGGAAGAAGGAGGCAAGATGGAAAGCTAAAAAGTACAGTGGACACAGACAAAAGAAAACAAGCTCTCATGTTGTTATAGTGGCAGAAATTGTAAAGAAGCAGGCAGTGATAGTTCAGTACGTAGAAGAATGATATAGAAAAAAAAAGCAGAGGAAAAAAATGTTTGCTAATGTTTTAGAACATTATGGATAATGTAGGGAATGGAATATAAAATTATGGGGACCCTAACCAAGAAACACATTTGACCTCTGTGAAACTGGTTAGATCTATCAGAAAATTATCTAATAAACGCAGTTGGAACATGAATTGCATTTTTCCTGTAACTGTAAGGTAATGCAAACTCTGAAGAAGAGTGGTTTTTTAGCTCAAATCCATTAATATTTACAGAAACAATTTTAGTAGGAGGTACAATTTTCATTATTTGCTCTATATGTTTTTGATATGTATCATAATCATGTATTTGATCAATCAGTGCAAGATAGCTTCTGAAAGAATGAAGACAACAGATGAAATTCCTCTTGCCCCTAAAGACTTGAATATTTGAGACCTAGGACTCTCATCTTTAAAGTGTCTGGCAAAACCGAGGTTGACTGGTGCAGGATCAGGCTGCATTAGCCAACACAATAGTTGTTTTTTAAAAATAAAGCTTTAGTATTTGGCTATCGCTACACCTGCCACAGATTAGAAAGGGTTAACTGCAAAAATGTTGTATTCTACATTTTTCATAGGTAAAGGTCAACACTGAAGGGAACAGCAAATTACAATATAACCAGCTCCTTGTGAAATCTACCCACTCTGGGATTTTGGGCCTTTCATTGCTGAGATTACTGAATAACTTAGAACAAAGAATACTATGAGCCATCACAAAATCAAGAATGAAATTTTATTTAAGGAATAAAATACTGATATTCATATATATTATTTCTGGGAGTCTGTTAATAGTGTTTGTTTTCTTATTGTGCTTTAAGGGATTGAATCCCTATAGCATTACACACCTTAAAAAAACACTTATTAAAACACTCTCTGCAAGCCAGGTTACTGAGACATAGGGAAAGGGAAAAAAAAACAATAAAATACAGGGATCATTCTCCAGCTGCCCCTATTCCCATGACGACAAGGAGCTAAAAATGTTGCACATATGTAATTGCATAACACTTTAAAAAACAAAGATGGGACAACAGTGATAATACACCTTTGGTAGTCCTGTAAGAATAAACCCTACTTGAAGTGAATTTAGGGATGGGGGGGTTCTGGTCATGAGTTTCAACTGCACAATAATGCTTTAGTTTCTTACATACCCCGCTAAAATAGCATGGACAGTAATTCATTTGTGATCTATTTAGCAAAGGGAAAACTGCCCCTTGCTTTTCATGCCTGCTATCCTCAGAAATGGGGTTTGCAGCACAGATTAAGTTACCTCAGTAAACAGTATTTTAGTCCAAAATGTGAAGGTGCCTTGTTTCCAACATTGTGTGATAGGAAAAAAGACTTCTCGAACATAAGCACAGTTAAAAGCTATGATTTTTTGCTAAGGTGGCTTTTCGTCCAGAGATAATTTTTTCTTTATGACAGAGTAGAAGTCGTATTTGTACTGATTATAGTTAGTTTAAGACTACAAAGCTGATCTTTGCATGTGAAATCAGCTTGCAGTCTATGAAGTGTGCTGGCATTCATTAGCTTATGCCTTTTCATATCTCTGACCTTCAACAGGGTTTTCTAGAACAGGGTTAAGAAACTGAATATAATGGATTGAAATCAGTTTTATCTCACTGTGATTCCATCAACACAGATAGTCAATATGTCCATGTTTATAGCCAAACACATGTCCATTGCTTAAACTTGATGTTCTTGTTATCTTTGTGGCATATGGCATTAAGAAATGTATTTTTGGATAAACATATGTTTGGATCGTGCACAACAACAACATCTAGTAGGACAGAAATAGCGATGTTCCACTTAATGCTGTAACAGCCTAAGTTAGTTCTGAAGAACTGCAGGAAAAAAGTAACCTCTACCAGATCTAAATGCCTACTTAATTCAATAAATCCTCTACAACCTAAATGGTGCTGTGAGATCATACAGTACATAAATACTGACTTCCAGGGAAAACACACACAGCAAGACTCTTCTGACTTAGTGTTATTTAAATGAAGTCAGTAGAGCAATGCCAGGCTTCACAGCATCAGGAACCCATAGTTTGTGACTGAGAACTGAGGTTGAATTTAGAGAACAAAAAGTATAGGATTTGGCTTACATGGCGATACTTTTTCCATACTTACTTTTGGTAGACTACTCTCCTTTCCTACTCAAAAATTGACACGTACTCAATTCTGTTATCAGCAAATTCCCACAAAGCCAAGAGGCTCATTCCCTTCTGCAGCCACCTCACAGGGCGAGGATACTCCTCCCCCTTTAAGCATACCCCCGAAGTTTGTATGCTCACTGTAATATCGGCAACACTGCTGCGGATGAATATGTGTTGGAAGCTGATGCTGTGTTGTGCTGGGTTTTTGTTTTCCTCCAGTTGGCCATTTTCAAAGTTGAGGATACATGAAAACATACCAGAAGGTGAAGCTTGTAGGTTGTAGTAGTATCTTGCATCACACTAAATAATATGAAGAAAGTAGGTGGGCTTTCAGATGCACACCTTTTTTCAGGTTTAAAATTAAAGAAGCAGATTTCAAAGGTAAATACAAACTAAGAACAATTGTCCAGTAATTTAATTGGATGTGTATCAGGCCATCTTTGAAGGAAAAATCATGGGTGCTACAGATGGAGAGGTGACCCAAAGGGATTCTTTAACATCATCAGAACGTGTGGGTGTGGAGGAACAGAGAAAAGTACTCCAGTTTTTCTGGAGAACGTGCTGCAAGAGCAGTGGAGAGATGGAGATTATAATGACCTATAAAATCAGTATCTCTATTAAATCCTTACTCTTCCATATCCACTATGATTGTTTTACTTTTTTTTTTTTGGTAAAACATCTTGTAGGCTTATCTTAAGGATCTGTTAGTTCTTAAATACTATAGCTGGAATAACTGCTTTATGAAAAGTGTTTCCGCAAGTTGTGTAATTTATTGATTGCATGCAGGTTGCTTCTAGCCAGTGGTGCTTGTTTGTTTTCACCTACACAGTTACCACAAAATCATCCGGTGCAAAGGAAAGAGAATGTTCCAGTCCAGGAAAGGAAAATGTAGACTCCAAAAATGCTGCCACTTAAAATATATCCGTGCTAATTCAGGCAGGTATGCCACCAGACCACCAGCAGAGAAAGATCTGATTACCTGGAGACTGAAGACGTGCAGCAGAACAGCACAGGAGGCACAGGGAAACTCTCCCCTCGCCAGGGGACCCGTCCCTCACGGCAGGCCGCAGGCAGACCTTCTCCCACCGCAAACCAGCCGACGACCCCGCGGCCCCAAGCCTGAGGAGCAGAGCAGGGCCGGCCCGGGCCTGCTGCGGACCCCCAGCCCGACCTCCCCGCCAGGACACACCAGACGTCAGGGGAGCCCAGAGAAACCTACAGAAGGGCACAGCCGGCATTAGCTAAATCCCATAACGACTCTGGACCTACAGATCTTAAAAACCTCGACAGACAGAGTGGCCGGGCGGGGGGTCAGTGCCCTCTCGCCCGCCGTCGGCAGCGGTAGAGGTGACGGCCAGACCTGAGGCCCGCTCCCACCGCGGGAGACGACGGGGCCGTGTCCCCGGCCGCAGGGCAGCCCGGCGCGGCCCCCTCCCAGCTGCGGGGCGAGTACAGGCAGGGCAGCACCGGGGGAGCCCCGCGATGGGCCAGCGAGGCGCCTTCCCCCCGTCCCTGCCGCGGCCGGCAGGGGCGGTGGCGAGGGCCCAAGGACGCCGCTCGCCGGCGCCCCGGCGGCCTCCCCTCGCCCGCGCATGCGCGGGCGCCGGGCCGGCGGCGCGGGCACGTGACCGGGGAGGGGCCGGGCGCCCGGCGCTGCGTCTCCGTGGGCCCGGGCCGGCGGCGCAGCGGGGAGGGGGAGGATCCATCATGGCGTCTATGCAGGTGAGGAGCCTGCGGCGGAGCCGGGGCAGCGCCGGGGCGTGGGGGCGGCGGCGACGGCGGCCCGGAGCCGGGAGGAGTCGTTTCCCCGGGCGTGTGCGTGGTGGTGCGCTCTGGAGAGCGGCACGGGCGGAGCAACCGCCGGGGCAGCGGCTAAAGGGGTCGGTTGTGAGGCGGCTCCGGCGCGGCCGTGAGGGTAGGGGGGCCGGCGGCCGCTCGGTGGGGCCGGGGCCAGCGGGGTAGGGCGGGCCCGGCACCGGGATGGAGCCGAGACCCGCGGGGGCAGGCTGTGAGGGGCGAGGCCGGGCCCCGGCTGCGGCGGGGGAGGGAGGAGGGAGCCGCAACTGAGGGCGGGCGGGGCAGGATGGCGGGCGGGGGAGGATGGCGGGGGGCACCGGTCGCCGGCGGGGACGAGTTGCCTCGGGGCAGGCTTGGCAGCGATGCCCGCTCTCCTTGGGGAGGCGAGGGGAAAGCGAAGGGGTCCCTCTCGCCCTCGTCAGGGTTTGAAGGTGCCACGGCTTCGCCAGGCGCCGTGGGAGGTGGCGGGCTCGTCTCCTTTCCCCGGCGGCGTGGTCGCAGCGTAGTGAGGGGTGTGTGTGTGTCAGGGAGACCCTCCCAGTGTCACCGTGAGGACGGTGTCGAAGGATGTGACCAACAGCTCCATCTTCCCGGGCGTTTCTGGGGTTACGGCACTGTAATTCTCGGGGACAGGGGGGCTGGGACAGACAAGTTGTGTCCCAGGCTGTGTGCCCGTGTTGCCCGTGGGGTCCTTTTTCTCTCCGTAAAATGAGATTGTAGTGTGGTGTCAGTCCTGTGGACAGATAACGTCTGGTTTTACTTGGTTGGATGGGGTTGCTCTAGGTACAGTAGCATGAAACATCCTGCTGCTTGACAGGTATTTCCAGCTGAATTATTTATTCATGCCTTCTCCGAAGGAGTTCTTAAATAGTAGCTGCAGAAATTGCTCTGGAAGAATGGATCACTTTCACTGTGTGCTGCTCCGAGTGGGTGGGGATTTATTGTGACTGGGGCAGGAAAAAAGGTCTTTGGGTTTTGTGGCAGTGGCCCCTGTCTTTGCTTATTTCACCTGTAACTGCCCTGCTTGTCCTTGAATTTTTACAGTTTTCCACTTTGTTTTTAGATCTAGATGATCTAGCACTTCTGGGTTTTTTTTGTTTGTTTGTTTGTTTGTTTTTTTTTCCTCAAACTGCTGCTTCTTTTTCTTGTTTTCATTTTGGTCTGGTATAACTTATATTTTTTGTCACTAGTAATGGAACAGCCCAGAAAGAGTGTGAAAAATGAATTAATTTAATTGTCCTCATAGCCTGGATTTAACATAGCTAAAAAGACTAAAAATGTCAAAACATTGAACTTCATGGGATAAAAGTTCTGCTCATGGAGTTTAGAAGCATAAAAAACCCCATGGTGTGTCTTTCTGAGTTATTGAAATGAAATGGGATCAAGAACTTGAACATACTGTACAGAATGTTCTTCGTTTAGCTATAGCTTAGACAGACAGAGCTAGTAAGACAAAGGCAGATCACACTATCTGGCAAATGCGTTTTTGTAATGCTGCTCTTTTAATGTTCGGATGTTAATGTTTCACAAGCATAACTGCAAAATAGAAGCAATAATTTATTAAGTGGTATCTTTTCTAAAACTGTGAAAACTATGGGGAAGTGGCAGTTATGAAACTTGAAGGAGACACTCTGCGACTTTGTAAACCTGTGCTGTGTTGCTGTCTCTGCCCTAATAAATGACTTTCTACAGCTTGCCTCACCCTTATCTCTGTTGCTCCCTTTGTAAAGGGGAAATAGTGGTTACAAATTAAATTGTTTAGTATATATGAATAACAAATATTACTCAAAAGTAAGATAAGTTATGTGTGGAGGCTAGTGCTCACTTCCTGAAAATACAGCCATGGTGAGTCTAATGTTGTAATTGCTTTCATTTTAGAAATACCAGCTGTAAGATTACACTTTTAAAAAAAATGGTGTTCTGTTGCATTTTGATGGGAGATTTGAGGAAATTTGTGGAGCTTTTTCTCTATATGTAACTAGTTATGTGACTAGTGACGACTTTTTCCTGAGTTCAGTAAACTGCTAATTTAATACTGTGGTTTAGCAAATTGGAGGAGGAGTTGTCTGGTTTGTTTGGTTTGGTTTTTTTTAATAGGAAACATAAACGAAAAATTAGTAAATGAACTATAAAATTAGTAAGCTTCTCAACAGTAGACACCTTCCCAGGTGAGCAAGATTTCAAGGCTCTGAATTTTTCTATTAATTAACATTTAAATCTTCAGTGCAGAAAACATTTAATGAAGGAAACAGTTGTATGTAACTTTTAAGTGGTTTTCAGTTCAGGATCATTTAATTTATTGTTATTAGTACTAATGTTTAATAATATGTAAGTTACCTGAGATAATCAGAAAAGTGATGTCTCCTTTTTATGTACAGTGTTTTTAAATGCGCCGTGTTTAACTGAAATGTTTGTGCAACTCATTGCAGTCTCTAACTATGCCAGTGGTCTATGGCCATACC
Organism: Athene noctua; assembly: GCF_965140245.1. Taxonomy (NCBI): domain Eukaryota; kingdom Metazoa; phylum Chordata; class Aves; order Strigiformes; family Strigidae; genus Athene; species Athene noctua. Next base: position 35,524,342 of record NC_134038.1, read on the forward strand.
GTTATGACAGTATTAATTATATTCTGACAAGAATGTTATATTGGTATGTTAAATAAGTTTTAGTTGCTTCTTCAAATGCTGTAATATTATACAGCAATGTATGATGCCCTAGGTTAATTACATCTTATTTTTACAGATCCACTGAAAAGTCTCCGATTAACTTAAAGCTAATCTAATCAGCCTGTTCTAAGTCAGCCTACATGGAAAGTTTTGAAACTGTAACAAATTACCTCTTTTTGCTAATGGTACTGAACATCAACCTGAAGAGCTACTGTAGTTCAGTTGATGCATAGTAACTTGTAAAACTTGAGAGTTTGAGCCTTTATGTGTACAATTTAAATTGATTGTGATCTTTGTGTGGACATTCTTTAATGGTAGCTTTCTGTAACGCTTTTCCTCTAGAATAATAGAAGCCAATGTTGATGAGATCCTGTGTTTTGTTTTCTAACCACAGTGTTGTCCAGAGGAGTGGCTGATTTGCCACGGCTGGATTGGTTTAAACCTGATATATGCATAACTTTAAGCAAATGATAATTTTTTTTTTCTTAAAAAACCAAACAAAACCCCCAAACAAATCTTGAAGGCAAAACATTTTTTCAAGATGTTTCACAATCAAAGCCCAAGCTTGTGCAACTTTTACCTGAAAAAACCCATAAATATTCGGAAAAGTTGTAAGTATTGTAGAACTGGTAAGTAGAATGGATTTGCTTTAGAAAATTTGGTATAGCATCCTTAGTAATCTGAAGCTACAGAGAACTTAAAAATGCAGCAAATGCTGAAGAAATAATAAGCAATAAACAGTTTTTCTCAGAAGAGCTGGAAACACAGAACTTGCGTTAAGAATAGAAGAGCAGGTAAAAAAATAGAACTGAGAAAGTTCGGTTGAAAATGATTGTATCATTGCTGTACAAAGTGTTAGATAATTAAGGCCTTTCCCTCAACCCACAGGTATCAACTATTTGCATCTTAAGCTCAAAAGATTGACTTTATCCATAATACTGACACTTTAATTACTACTGTTTTACCTTTCCCCTCCTTTCATTTTTAATACCAGGCTACTTCACACCCAGAATTACAGTTGGACATATTTAAACAGCTTGCACAAACACATCTATGGGACCAGTTTTAGATTTGCATTTTATCACCAAAATAACCTCTTGTCTTTTCTTTAAAGTTAGGCACATGAGATTTGCACATATAGTTATTTAAATCTGATTAAATACGGAGCTAATGTAATTAATGACACAACAGCTTTAGTAAAGAGTGTAGAATGTTAGCCTTCACCATGCACTTGTGTTATCAGGATTTTTTTTTGCCCTTGAAAACTGCCTTTTGGTGGGCCTCTATCAAAATAGGTGCACACATCAAAATACAGTGCTACTTGAAAAGTCATGTTCCAGCAATGTAATTTTTTTTTTCCAAAATGTATGTCTAAACAAGCGTTTCATAAAATAATAGTGCTAGATGACAATGCAGAATTCATGTTACAGTTTGAAATCACCAATTTTAAGAACTTCTATCACAAAACACAAGCCAGTAGCAATACAAAAGCTTTCCACAAGTTTTACCCCAGTGTTTGCAGCCGCTGGGTTTAGGGGATGGGGGAAGTTTGCACAGGCCACTGAAATCTCAAGAAAAATTACCTACACTTTCAGTTAAACTTTCCTGCTTCTATTCTTTACCTGCTTTTGGCTCTATTGTTTGTCTGCTCTTCTAGTCTTAGTTGAAGTTCTGTATTTCCAGCTGTTCTCAGAACAATTGCTTATTGCTTAATCTAAGAACAATCGCTTATTTCGTACTGCTTCAATATTGGCAGCATTTTTATTTAATAGTTTGGAAATAATTTTCTCTTTACTTATTAGACAGCTTTGTTCAGGAAAAAGTTCTAAACTATTTTTAACAGATCTTACAAAAAAACCCCAACAAACCCAACCTGAAGTGAAGAAAGCTTTCAATCAACTGGAACTTCAGTGTTGATGCACATGGGTTGTGTTAAATGTCACAGTATGGGATGCTATTTGTGTTGCTTCAGATAAAATATTTAGAAAAATAAGAAGAAAATTAGTCGTTACTGTAACTATATAACCAATTCTGGTATATAAACACACTGAAGTTATTGGTAGTTAATGACAACTTGAAGTATTTAGTGTTGCCATTGGTGAAATACTGTTGAAGATAAAAATTTTAAAAAATGAAAATACTATAATTGAGATCAGAAACAGCAGAGATTAAAAAGCGTTTCTCCTGTGCACTAAGAGGTTGTTAGTCCTTTATGTAACCTTCAGTTATCAGTCTGTACTGATAGGTGGTATGTTAGCTTTGGCATATAGCCATGGTACAGTAAAGCAAGATAAATGCAAAATTTATAGTTATTTTGGCAAGATGAGTTAATCTTTTTTTTTTTTTAAATAAACTTTTTAAGTGAGTTGAATATCAAGTGAAGTTTAAAATTTATAGTCTTTAAGTCAGTAAAGATAAATAACATAAAAGTTAGGGCTTTAGGCCCTAAGGAATCTCACTTACTTGTTTTTGTACCTGCCTGCATAAACATAATTTTGGGAAACACTTTGCTGTGCAGCATCTGCACAGTTTTTGAGCTAGAATAGAAGAATTTGATTCTGAAAAAGAAAGCAGTAGTAGTAAACAAGTTCACTGAAACTGGCATCCCTGAGCGTTATCAGCAGATCTTTCTTCCAAATAGACCAACCATATAGCTAAAATATAGAATACCATGAATGCTTTCAATCTGCCACATTGAACATTGATATCTCAGGAAAATATGTATGATTTAAATCAGGAAAATAAAAGCAGGCGGGTATTTATCGTAAAGAATAGTTAACTCCAGTTGGTTGATTCTAAGTATTTTTTGCTCAGAGTTTGATAATGTCTTGTACTTGTTTTTAGGTCTAGTTATTCAACCTCTGAGAAGGGGAGAAGAGAAAACAATAGATTTGCAAAAGCCAGGGAATGTTGTCTTGTTAAGCTGCTCCCTTGGAAAGCTCTCTGAGTTTGTAATTAATAAGATAAAGCAGCTTAGCTCAAACAATGTGTGAAACTCGGTGATCAAGCACTTTCTTTAATTGTTTGCTCAAATTCTACCGAGCTAAGACTTTCGGACTAAAGGATCCTCACTATATATATTATGCAGGTGTAGACTGTACTGGTAAATACTCCCAGAGATTATGTCATTAAATTACACCTATTAATATGAAAGAAAAGGCATGGCTTCAGTTGAATTTACCCATAGTTATGGCCCTGTTCAGCAAATACAAATGTATTTTGGTATAACGTAAATGGGTATAATGATCATGTCTCTTACGTAGCCTTGGTTTACAAGCGAGAGATGAGCTTTAAAGGAGTTTACTGGCTGAAGTTTCCACTGGGGAGGAGGACGACGAAGGTCTTTTGCTCAGTACTTGGAGACAGAAATTTTGTGCATCTTGCATGGTTTTGAAGTAGTGAAGAACTGTGACAGAACTGTCAGCTGAGGCTTGGGTTTTTGCCTTTTGGAGGGAGGAAGAGACAACAGGTTTCAATGAATGGGTAATATTGTAATGTAATTTGTTAAAAACAAATGAAAACAAATGGATGTCCTGATTTTTGGCCGAGATAGAGTTAATTTTCTTCATGGTAGCCTGTATGGGGCTATGTTTTGGATTTGTGCTGAAAGCAGTGTTGATAATGCAGGGATGTTTTTGTTACCGCTGAGCAGTGCTTACACAGACTCAAGGCCATTTCTGCTTCTCCTCTCACCCCACACCACCAGAGAGCAGGTGGGGGTGCACAAGAAGTTGGGAGGGGACACAGCTGAGACAGCCAGTAAGCAACCTTTTGTGAAGAGTGAAGGTCAGGTAACCTGTCTTCTGCCTGCTTTTGATAGTTGCAGGCTTTCAAAAAGTATTTTTGAAACTGTGCCAGCCTTTACAGTTTTTTCTTTGTTTCTGTTTGGTTTTTGTCTGAGGTGACCTTAATCACTGGGATGAAAAACAGATATCAGTCTAGGGTGGCAGGGGAAGAAGGGAGGGAACCCCATCATTTGCCTTCCTGGGAGCAGCATTAATGTGTTAGAAAGGACAGAAGGTAATGGTGGTAGAGCAGGAATTGAGGGACACCTTGGTTTTGATAATTAATGATCTGATTGAGAATACTAGATATTCATTCTTTCATACACAGTATTAAAAAATAATCATTTCTCTTTGGGTGATTACAAACTTGTCATCTTTTTTATTCAACTTAATTAAAAATACTTCTTGATCAGCCTAAAGAAGAAAATCCTGTATATATGTCAATAAATGTTGACATATATATATACATTACTAGAGCATAGCAAATATTGTCTCTCAAATTCTACTGGAATAAAATGCTTCACAGAATTTGATGCTACTTGTTCACATAGATTTATTTATTTCTTAATTAGAAATTGGTGGCCAGTAATGAGAAGGGGCAAGGAAACTGAATGGATTGAGATTTCCTAAGTTAGAAATTCTCTCACCATCGTATTTAGGGATACAGATTTGATGAATATTTAAATTTTGTTATAGTTTGCAGTTTCCAACATTTTGCCCCTTTCCAAAAGGTTTTTTTGTCAGAACACAGCGTTTAATCTCAGTTATCAACCTTTGGAATGGTTTTTATAAGGGTGAGAAATTCCCTGCTAGTCACATAGTTACCCTCATTGTGCCAGCTCTTGCTACTGTCTTAAATTCAGTTAGTTAACTGAAGCAGTTCAAATAATGTCAGACTCTTGTCCTTAAAAGATAAAATTATTTGTGTTTTTAGTACTGAGAGAGTACAGAGTGCTGGCCGTTGGTACATTTGAAGACTCTGTTTATAAAGCAGATAACTAGCCATCAGTTTCATTTTATTCTTTATTAGTGGATTTCACTTAATTTTCTTTAAAATGTCAAGTTCGTTGCAAAGAATTTGATTATCTGACAAAAAGCTTTTGAGACTGGAGTACAGAGTGTTTTGTGTGTGCAGTTATTGATTTATCTTTAATTATATTGTAGTTCTGATTTAAGGTTGATCTTGTCTCTTAGCTTAAGTCAAGCATATTATTCCCTTTGCAAGAGGACTCTGTTGCTTTGACCTTCCAGTAAAATATTTTAGAATATCTTGGAGCATGTGAAGATAGTATACTGTTACTGAACTGAGAAATCAACAATCCTTCCTCTCACTACCCCAATCCATAACCTAATGAAACTTATTAAATGCTCAGAAGAACAAAAGATTAGTGGCAGAAACTTATTTGTAAGTAGTTTGTTAAAAGATTAATTCGTTGCCTTTTGGTTCTTTTAAAAAGAGGGAAATGTACAAAATGCCTGACATTCAGACTTGAGGTATGGATTGGTCTGGGAAAATAATATTAGAACTGGGTTGCCAGATGTTAACATGTTTTATTAGAAATGAGAAGGAGGAGACTAATCTGCTTCTACATTCTCAGTACAGATTGAAAATCTGATATTCAGCCAAAAATAGATAAAACTGGAAAACAATTCTTCAAATTCAAATCCCGGTATTATTTTTTATGGACAGAGTATTTAGTGAAGCTGTTTTGTTATGTGCCTTGCTGAAGATTTAATTGGGCACATCCAGGCAATTATCTTTCTTTCCTCCTCTGGGCCTTGATTAAAACTCTAGCAGAAGAACATCGATTAGGAAGAATTCGTGGAGGGTTGTGATAATCAAGTATCTGGATGGCTTGGGAGTCTGGGACGAATTATATCATCTGAATTATGGGATATACTCTGCAGGGTCTTTCTTGAATGACCAAATTGATTAGGAAACAAAGGATTTTTTTTTTTTTTTTTTTTAATTTGTAGGAACTGTGATCTTTTTTTTTAGATTTCTGAAGTAGCAAGATGGACTGTAGCAGGTAATTTTTTCTAAAATGTCACAATTTTGAATCTTTACCTTGTTTACCTGAGAGCTTTTTAAAGGTATATAAAGTTAGGTTTCTAATTGGAGAATAACAGGCAGGCAGTTCCAGCAATATTTATGCTGTTAAAAATGTTTTTTTTTTCTGTAGAGGAGATTTGTTTGAAAAGCAAGACTGTCTACCCAGAGTTTAGAACTGCATGTTCTGGATTTGAGATACTTTTCACTAAGAAATGTGTGAATGGAAGAACCAAAATACTGAAAACAGAGTTGTTACTGGTCTTAATCTCTCAGGCTAGTAGGTTGTACTAGCAGACTAGCAACAGCTTTGCTTATGAATCAACATGGTGGTGTTGTAACAACACTGTTGTTGCAGCCTGTTAACAACTCCTCCTGTTCTGGTACAAGGTTACTGTTTGCATCCATTCGGTGAGGGAGTGCTTGCAAAAAAATCTGTCTCCTGCATGCAAAAACTTCTTCAAAACAGAAAGGATAGGTTTTGTGAAACATTTTGTAACATGAATGGGGGAGGATGTGACAGCCTGTAGCTCATAAGTGAAATGTAAGTTCTTTGCCAGGACTTCATCATAGTACTGACAGTGCTTTTGTGCTAATGGAGTTCGCTGGGTACATTTAAATGTTTGGGTGTGGAAGAGAATCATTGATAGTTACTGAAGAAATATTGTTAGGTTTCTCTAGGGTGCAGCAGCTTTACCAGCATAAAATAGAACACTGGAGCCCCAGTGGGATTAATTTTAAATTTTTAACTATTTATGAGTTAGTTTGTCTTTGATCTCCAAACCAGATTAAGATTTTTGGTTATAGTGTCCAGGAAGGCTTGGCCTTGAAAGGCTACTCCTTCCGTATATCATTGCAACGAAGAGAAGGGAGTTCGAGTGCATGGGAATAGAAGGTTTCTAACAAAATTCAAGGACGCATATGCTTCCTAGTCCGTGAAGTTGCTGTTACATCTTTCAGTTTCTTCATATCCTCATGGCACTGCCTAACTGGGCATGGCTAGTAGAGTCCTTCCCACTCCAGGTGGAGAGGCTACCACATGCTGGCTTAATCGCCCATCACAGCTTCTTTTAGTGGTAAAAGAAAGTGTGGTGATGGAACATTTCCTCCAGCAGAAATCAATGGAAGCTATTTACCCATTTTCCACTTTTTGCTCTACTAGTAGAGAAAAATTTCTTTTCCTCCAGCTGTTTTCTACCAAACTCTTACCACTGCCCTAAATATATCCTGTCTTATACTGAATCTCCTTTCGGTTTAATCAGCTCAGCTTTTCTCTTTAAAAAAAAAAAAAAAAGGAAAGTTTATAAAATAGACTTTCAAGTCTATATTGAAGGTTGTTCATAGGTAAAATATTTGACTAAGATAGCTCATAATTTAGTTTACACATTTAAGATGTTATCCCTTTAAGACACTGCACATCTCGTGCAGCATTTCTTGAAACATTAAAAAGTGGAAAAGTCAAGAATTGCAAAGATAAGACAGTTGAATATATGTTGAATTTTGTTTTCTTTGTTCCATTTACCTTTATAAAGTTTGTATTTTCAGCTCTGAGCAGATAATAAGCCAGGAGTATGGGCAAACAGTTGAACTTGATTGGATTTTGGTGTTAATATTTCACTGCTAATCAACAGAGCCAATGTAACACTGTATGTATGCTTTGCCCACTCCAGTTACTAAGTATAATATGTTAACCAAAACAATATTCATTGGCTATCTTAGTTGCTCTCAGCTTTACGTACACAATATGTACTTGGTGGTGACCCTTATAACTAAGGGTGCCTTGCTTTTTCACTGTACACTTATTTTTGTTTGCATATGGCTTTGTTAATCTTTAACTCTCTAGGCTCCAGTTTTCCAAGGGCAGGGCAAAGCTGTTTTAAGAGTTCTGGTGGGGGGCTTAGAACTGGAAATAGACACATGATATCGCAGTACTCCTTTTTAAAGGCATTGAGAAGAGTAATTTTCACATACCTACAAGAGCTAGATAAGTTTTCATGGCAGGGGAGGAAAATAATCTTTGCGCTGTTGCGTTTTGGGGGATTGTGATTAAAGTCTGTCTACCTACCTGTCTGTTCATGGGTATGATCCTTGTTTGTGGTAGAATCAGAAAAAAGATCCCTGGTTTTGGGGAATGTGATGGCGATATTGTCATATATGCTTTAGGAATATAGGTTATTCCCTTTTGAGGTAGCTGACAGGGACACAGTCCAGTGTAATAATTCTGTATCTGTTAGTAAGCATTTATGTGATACAGAACATCTAGCTCAATGGTGCACAGTAACCAAGCTATTTGATTCTAGGAGATGAATTATGAAATGTTGCCAACCTACAAATCTCCTTCTGTCCTAAATTGCTACCCTCTTGCCTTTTCACATGTTGCTTCTTTTCATATGCTTCTGCCCATGAGATTCCTGCACCAGCAATTGCTACAAGTGAGAATTCAGCTGTCACATTTGAGATGTTACTATACCAGTTCCAGAGGTGCCCAAGTAAGATGTGTTGTTGGTTTGGAGAAAGAAGAGTGTGTTTTTGCTTAGCAAAGGTGCTAGAAGCTATTGGCTTCTTTAACTTGAACCATGACAGACAGTGAGTGCTGTCTATCAGGATTGAAATGGTAAGAGGTTGTGAGCTGTCTGGGGAGCTGGCAGGAATTTTACTCCACTGTCACCCAGCTAATTTTGTGTTCTTTGCTCCATATGCTTTGAGAAGTCTTATGAGCTTGACACTTTAGAAAATCTGTGGAGGATAGCTGAAGGGGTTGCACAAATCCTATTTGACAGAATTAGTAACAGAATACAAGCCATTGCTATGTCAGTCATGTCTCAACTACTTGAATAAACTTTCTTTTGGAAGTGATGTTTGGATCAGTCTTAAGCGTTGTTCTTTGATTTCATCCTTGAATTATCCTTTCCTGTAGAGGATGGTGAATTAAGTAATCTTAGTAATCTTGGTTTCAAAGACTTCCCCCTCTTTGTAAGTACTTGTGTAAACTACTGGTTGTGTCACACTGCCTTTTGCAGCTGCCTATTCCTTTAGTTGAAGGACTGTGGTGTTATCTAGCTTTGGGTTTCTGATCTTCCTAGTCTGCTGTTCTGTTTCCCTCTAGATAGTGAATATTTTTACCAATTTGATACTTACTAGTTTTGGTTTACTTGGAAGTTGTATTGGAAGAATGTCTAAGCATAAAATCCTCTCTCAAAAATAAGGAAAAGATCAATTTAAGATTGCCCGTGCATCCTTCATTTATTCTGCTTTTATGTAAATAAGACCATGATTGCAGTCTGTTTTCTTTCACAGTCTCTTTAAATAGAAAGTGGACAAAGCAGAAAGGGAGCTTCTGTGAGAAATCTTACAATCGATTAGCAGAAACATTGGAATGATGGCCTTGTGATAGGAAAAGAACAATACAGCAAGCACAGCTCCCAAGAGCATATCAATGTATAGAAAACATCTGCTTGGAGGTTATTGTGGGAGTGAGTAGCTGCACTAGCTTGTATTTTGACTTATAGGAACTGATTGAGAGCCTGAAGGTAACTTGAGCATCTGATTTTAAAAATGGTATTCCTGAATCATGGTTATAAAAAAAAAAAAAAAAAAAAAAAGTAATTATGGTATTGACTTTAGATATGTGTGTTTCTACATAGCTGGAGATCTGTAAATAAAGGAGGATTCCTGATAATTAAGAGTGGTGAAGGGCTACAGGTTTCTAGAAGAGAATACTAATTTACAGTGTCAAGCGCTCTCAATATGGAAAAATATAATATTAGTAACCATCAGTATGGCTACATGAAGATTGAAAAGGCTTTGTACAAAACAGAAAAGTGAAAGTAATTACTGCTAAAGCTCAATATGAAAGAAAGGGACAAGCATATAAGACTGAAGTCTACCCATGGTTCATTGTTTTAATTCTTTTCAAATCTGCTAATTTAAGAAAGGTTTTTATAAATCACTAGCAAGATGAAGAAAGGGATGAGCCTGTGAAAAGAAAAGCAAAGAACAGATGACACAGATACTTTAGAACAAATTGTCCCAAATAAATAGATTCAATACTTTTTGGGCATTGGATATTATGTCAGTCATTGAGATTCAGCTGTGTGGGTTGGTTTTGAGTTTTTTTGTTTTACGTGTTTAAGCAACCCAATCTGAGTTATTTGACAATCATTTTGAGTTTCCAGGTGATAAATACTATTTTTATTCCTATACTGTGGTGTGAAAAGGGTGGCTTCTGGAAGGCACTGGACCAAGTATCAAGGTTTCTGATACCTATAGGATATAACAGATAACTTGCAAGTACCTAGATAAAAAATAGCCAAAATTTCAGAAGAAGAATCACACTGAACTAACATGATTTCGTTGTCCTATTGTGCGATAACTATAGTGAAAGAGGAGCACTAGCTGTATTCTGACTGTGCAAATAGTTTTTACTTTCATTAATGTGACATTTGAATAACCACACCAGAAAAATGGAGTATAAATCAGTGGATTTTTGTTTTCTTACTAACCACAAAGACTTCTCCCAGTATCATGGTTGTGGTTTGGTTGTAGTAAAATCACTCTTGCTTTGACTGGGTGTCTGATTCTGTTAAGCAGAGTGGACCTACCAAAGTGTATTTTGAGGGCAGTCTGCATTGGCTTGGAAGAATTATGTGTTTAGTTTAGTGAAGATTGGGGAAGGGGAGAGGTAAGTTGAAATAAGTATAAGAATTCTTTTCTGTATCCGTGAAGAGTAAGAGAAGTAATTTGACATAATTTATTCAGCTCACCTAGATGCCTTACTGTGAAGAAAATTCTTCCAATTATAAAAGTGAGAGGGTGATGTGGAAAATGTTAAAGGCCTTTGACTACAAGGATATTTTAAGAATCTTTGATCCATCCTTACATTAAGTAGTTGGAGAGGTGACTTCCACGAGGTATCTTCAAGTCCTAAGTTTATAAGATTCTACAAATGAGATAGTTAAAATTGTCTGAAAAGTGTTAATCCATTAAACTTTGTCCTCATATGTATGTTGCTGCTAATTCTCAAGAATTTTGTGCTGGAAAAAGAAGTTTTCTGTGTTAATGGTTGTCAAATACAAGGAAGGCTTTTCTTCCTCTGAAGCTGTTCCTTTTCAAATGTGTAATTTCAGAAATTTACCGTTGCAGTGTCCCTTTTGTACGCAACGTGTGTGGGCTTGCTATATCAGTCATGGTTTTTTAAAAGTACATAACTGAATTGTCTGGAAGCAAAAAGTGTGTGTTTCTGGATTTGTGCATAATGTTACAGTAGCCTTTAGACTTAGTGTTACTCTGAGAAAATTAATGTTCTTTGTAGCCTTTTTGGTCAGCTATTACAAATATCGTGAACACTGAAGAGGAATTAATTTCAAGTTGTTGCATTGAAACTTGAGATTTTTTCTGAATTACTATGGTAACCAGGAGCTCAATTTCCTGATTAAACTTTATGAATCTGGCCTTCAAGGGCTTCATTTAAGAGATTTAAAAAAACCCCAACCAACTAGATCTGGCTCCTGATAATCCAGTTCTGTGTATTAATGATACAAATTTAAGTTGTGCTAAGGGAGAGAGGAAGAAAAATACAGTCCTTAATAACATCTTTGGAGAGTGTCTTCCAAATTTTCTGAATATCCTTAGCTTCATATTGGGCTGTGTGTACAATCCTGTAGCCAGGCAGCTTGAGGAAGGAGATTCTTCCCCTCACTCTGACGCTTGAGACCACATCTGGAGTACTGTCTTTAGGGAGCCCCAGTACAAGACAGACGTTGATGTACTGGAGTGAGTCCAACAAGATGGTTAGGGGCTGAACTGCATGACATGCAAGGAGAAGCTGATGGGATTTCTTCAGCCTGAAGAAGAGAAGGCAAAGGGAAGATCTTGCTGATGCCTACAACAACCTAATGGGAGGGTGTTGGGGAAAACAGTGCCACAGTGGGAAGACAAGGGGCAACAGACATAAATTGGAACATGAGATATTCCAAGAAGATATAAAAGAAACATTATATCATGAGGATAATCAAACACTGGAATGCATTGACCAGAGAGTTTGATTAAAAGACAGTTTTCTAAATATTGATTAGCCCTTCTCTTAAAACAGTTTTTCGTATTTGGATGAATTCTGGTTAGTAGACTATGATGCCCCCTATGATTTTGTTCCATTTGCTATAGAGTACTCTTGAGCATCTTCTGGAAAAGGTCTGTAGGGAGGCTGTTTGTTAGTCTCTATAGAAATAATTGAGTTGATGCCTGATAGAGCAAACCAAATTTTGGAAATGTCTGGTGAAAGCCTATTAAAAATACCCAGCTATGTTCATCAGGTAAGGTATGATTAACTTGTATGGCATGGTTAATGGAATAGTGTTGTAAAATAGAGTATGTTTTATTATTCCAGTTGGAAAAAACCCAAATAAGGGCTTGTATTCCCAAAAGTACCACATCTTAAATGTGTATCAGTTAGTCCAACAGAAGTAATTGTCTTTGTGTAAAGACTTGCCCTTGGTTCTATCTGTAGTGGCTAAAGCAGTACTGATGAAATCTTTAAAAGCATTTTTTCCCCTTGAGCTAACACTTTCAGAGTTCCTGTCATTATGGGGACTAGGAGAAATCTAGGAATTTATTACAAAACAGTATTTTTGTCCTTTAATTCCAAGGGACGTTATCCAAGATAGTATAGCTGGAGAGAATAAAAATGAAAAGGTTCTGTGCCATCTCTAATAGCAGTTGTTGGTCTTTTGTCCTGATTGCCTGCAATTGTGGGGTGAGATCCTTTTCATTTGGGGCAGAGGAGGGTTGTTTGGGGGTGTTTTTTTGGTTGGTTTGTTTTTGTTGGGGTGGGTTGCATTTTTTGTGTGTGTGTGTTTGTTTTTTTTTTCTTTTTCCCCTGGCTGTACCCTTAAGGGGAGCAATGTTGAGATGCATGAAATCAGTCAGGGCCTAGTATAATGCAGATGCATGGCTGATACTTCAGATAGGCATAGGGTTAGAGTGGTTACAGCAGGGCTAAAGGGAATAACACTTTTTGCTGATATTTGGTGCTGTCTGGGGCATTGTTCCGAATGAAGAACAAACCCAGAAGAGCTGTGGGTTTCTTGACTTCTGCATCCCCTCCCTACCTTTCCAGTGTGGAGCTGTGCCTAGGAACTTACTGTTAATCATTATACTGGAGTTTATGCATAATAGGTAATCATAGTCAGGTTTTCTTTATGGATTCCCTTATTTCAAAATGATAAATTTATTTGCTAAAGCTTGTCTTCGTTTCATTACACTAGCAATGTTACAGGCTTGCTTTTCTGGGGCGCTTATGTTACTGAGTTTCTTTGGCTGAATAGTCAGATAACATACCCATTTACTACTGAATGTGCTCTTGACATGCATTTATTTTTTTTATGGATATTCTCACTGAGAGCTACAAATACAGGTCAGACTGAACTTATGTCGATACTTGTTTGAACTGGCTAACTTGGAAATGACAATTTCTTTTTTGTCTTTAAAAATATAATTTTGTTTACTGTGATACTTTTGACCCAAAGTGTAAACAAGATCTCCTATTATTTCTCTGGGATGCATTTTTGGTCAGAACTGAAAAGCTGTGAAGCGGTCAGAGAGAATATTTTTTTCACTGGTGAGATGGATAAAAGACTGACTGAGACTGTGTTAGACTGCAAAGGAGAAAAGGACCAAAGGTCCAAACTTCAAATGAGAGAATATTTTAAATGTTGGTAGTTTGGGATTTTTGGTAGGATACAGAACAAGCAACACTTCCTCTTTTCAAATGACTGTGATCAGATGCTGGTCTGATTGAGAGTTATATAGTTGGTCTACATGTATAAGTGAATGGATCAGCTGAATTATCTGCTGTTCTTATATACATTTGTTCTTAACTATTTTTTACTTAATAGTCCTGGTTTCAGCTGGGATAGAGATAATTTTTTCTTCATAGTAGCTAGAATAGTGCTGTTTTAGATTCAGTATGGGATTTCATATGAGAAGAATGTTGATAATACACTGATGGTTTTAGTTGCTGCTAAGAAATCAAGGACTCTTCAATTTCTTATGTCCTGCTAGTGTGCAGGTAGACAAGAAACTGAGGGGGATCATAGCCAAAATAACTGACCCAAATTGGCCAGTGGAATATTCCATATCATCTAATGTCATGCTCAGTATATAGATGAAGGTTGACTGGGAAGGTGACTCTCGCTTCCAGGATTGTGGTTTCAGGATTCTCACTTCTCTGGGATCACTGCCCAGGAATGGGACGGGTATTGGTCAGTGAGTGGTGAGCAGTGATGTTGTGTGGTACTCGTTTGTATCATCTATTATTACTGTTATTATTTTACTTCTACTTTATTTCAGTGCTGTGGTTTGACCACAGCTGGCAGCCAAACACCAGTCAGCCACTCGCTCACTCCCCTGCCCAGGGGATGGGGGTGTTAATTGAAGATGTAAAGGGAGACATGTAGGTTGAGCTAAAAACAGTTTGATAATTGAAATAAAACAATAACAGTAAGAGAAAGTATGAATGGGTAATGCACAATGCTATTGCTCACCACCCACTGACTGATACCCATCCTGTTCCTGGCTAGCAATCCCGAAATACCAAGATCCCACAATCACTATCCTGAAAATGAGACCCCCCTCCTTCCTGGCTGCCTTTTCTTTATATACAGAGCATGATGTTACATGATGTGGAATATTTCATTGGCCAGTTTGGGTCCGGTGCTCTGGCCATGCTCCCTCACAGCTTCTTGTACACCTGCGCACAGGCAGGACCTGGGGATTTGGAGAGTCCTTGATCTCATAGCAACAACTGAAAACATCAGTGTACTATCAACATTCTTCTCATACTAAATCCCATACTGAATCCAAACCACAGCACTATTCTAGCTACTAAGAAGAAAAATTAACTCTATCCAAGCTGAAACCAGGGCATTCAGTTACTAAATTGGTTTTATCTCAACTTATGAGTCTCCTTACCTTTACTCGTTCCAGTTGTTTCCCCCATTCCCTGGAGTTGGGTAAGATGAGTGAGCGGCTTCAAGCGTTTGGCTGCTGGCTAGGTTTAAACCATTACACTAATGTTTCCAAATCTCTTCTTTAAGCAGACGGGTTTGAATTTCCCTTATCATATAAGGTTCTAGTCTCTGAACTTTTAAAATATTTCTCTGTATGATGATCTATATGACAAGGTGCATACAGGCTGACTACCATGAGGTTTATTTGATAGTGGTTTTGGAAAGTGTCAGAAAGAGAATTGACTTAAAATCTCTGCCACTCAAGGATTTGTAAAATGGTTATGGAACTTTGTTCTTTTGCATTTTAATTCATAATAGTGGTGTTAAACACTGTTGGTGTTTATAATCTGAAATTTTCCTAATCTGTGCAGAAAGCAAAAGATGGA
This sequence comes from Athene noctua, assembly GCF_965140245.1. Lineage (NCBI taxonomy): Eukaryota > Metazoa > Chordata > Aves > Strigiformes > Strigidae > Athene > Athene noctua. Next base: position 35,539,628 of record NC_134038.1, read on the forward strand.
ATCTAATCTGTTTTTCACTGTGTTGGCAATGTATATAGTTTTCTTAAGAAAATGCTACCATTGGTTTTTCAGTTTGTTTATATCTGTACACCAATTGTAGCAACCTTTAAAATTCTTTTCTGACATGCCATTTCACTTCAAAACATATTTGGTTAATCACTTGCAAATAAGACTTTTAAAGTGTGTATCTGGGTTCCGGGTAGGAACTTTCAAAATAGAAGCCCAAAGCAAGTTTTCATGGCTTGATAGAGACAAAGTTATTACAAAATGTAAATTGTGACTGTATGAAGACCTTTTCTTTAGGAGTTGTGTGTCTGAATTTATGTTGTCCTATTTCAAAGATATTAATAAGATGTTGAATCGCTTCTGTGTTGACAAATGAACGCTTTATTTTTCCTTGTGGATTTTTTTAAGTTCTACTAAGCACCAGAAACATTTGGAAAATTAATAAGAAACAGCTACAAATATGTGATAATCCTACATTTAAAGAAAAAAAGTGAAATGTTGAATCAAAATTAGATATTAAGCCTCCAAACCACGTATTTTGATTTCTCTTGAGTGTAAGGTCATTTTGTCTAGTAGAATGATGGAAGTGAACTGGTAGGTAGTAGTAGACCTTAAAATTGTTACCAGGAAAAAGGAGAGTAAGAAGTAAGAAAGCCTTGGACTTTCCGTTATCTAGGTGGTTTTGAAATGAAAAAACATATTGTGTAACTGTTTATATGGAGAAAATACACTCTACAAGCAGTGCCAATGATAGCGCTTCACAGAAGTTGCATTTCCCTTGCTCCATAGATTGTAAGAAACAGTTGTGGTAGTTATGTGAGCAGCTGGTTGCAGTTACTGATTTATGCCTGTTAAAATAGGGAAAGATTACTTGAGCTACTGACGTAACACTTTTCTAAATACTACGACCCTGTAGTTCTAAGATGTAGTTACTATGAAGTTATAAAAAAATTTGTGTTCTGCAAGTTGCGTAGTCTTGTTTTAGTTTTGTGTTGTGTTCTTTGGGATGACTTAGAACCACGCAAAGGCTTGCACAGATGCCACATAGACGTGTCTTAAATTACTTAGAGGAGGAAGAGTTGTGCTGCTGAAATCTTGAGATTTAATTGTAAATCTGATGATATCAGGGGAATATGAAATGTTCACTGCTAGGTGTAGAGCTCTGATTGACATCTTTGTAATATGACAAGATCCTGGATACTTGTAACACAACAGTTCTTCATTTAGCAGTGTTGCAAATAAGTTCCGTTGCATTTTACCAAAAAACTTAAGTTTAAAATCTGTGAAGTTTTTTTGCCTGTGACTTTTCAGTTTTATTTCTAGGAGAGAAGTCTTCTCTCTTCCTCACTTTCCAATTCCACTTTGTATTTAAGTTCTCAAATAAAATTCCTTTTAGTTTGCAATAAATGATGAGATGTAGTTGAGTATGCATGTTTAAATTGAACGTTATTTAATATTTCAAATATTCTATACAATTTCTTTATAGAAACGATTACAAAAAGAACTGTTGGCATTACAAAATGATCCACCTCCGGGAATGACTCTAAATGAAAAGAGTGTACAAAATTCAATTACACAGTAAGTATATATACTGTTTTATTTTTGCTATCGAGCTGAAAAGTAAGTAATGAGAAGTTCTTTGTATGCCACTTCTACCACTTATTCCCAGTAATTCAGAATTTTTTTAGTTTTAGTCTGGGGAGTGAAACATTGCTCTACTTAATGAGCATATTGCAGTAATCTGCTGGACACTTGCAGGAACCAAACAGTGAATTCATTAAATTTTTATTAGGCATTTTACTGTCTAACAAAATGTCAATTGGTAAAAGCTTCTGCATATTTTAGAATAAAATAATTTAACAATCTTTCATCACTATTAACCTGGAAACCCCTCTAGATTTATTGGAATAATGGAGTAGCTGATTTAGAGTTTCTGCAATATTTGTGTTGAGTATATTTTGTAGCTGTTAGTTGCCATTGCCTTCTTTCTCTAAAGCAAGTGAAGGGAACTTCTTAAAGAGCAAAGTTATCCAAGTACATTTGTTTGTATTTTCCTCCCTGCTGTAGTTTTTTCTGTGGTCAGTGAAATGGAAAGAGAAGTGTGGTTCAATATTCTGTGTTCTGTCCATTGAAATGGTCAGGGGTTGTTCCTGGTATTAATTCAAACTATTTTTTTAATTGACTGAAATACAAAAGATTCGGCCTGTGTTGATGTTTCTTTTAATTTTTTCTTAGTTTAATTTTAGAGAAACATTGAAGAAATCTTAACAGATGTAAATATTTCTGAGAATATGAATCTCGGTCTGTATGTTCTGGATCATATTATTGATTGATGGATCAGTTTATAAACATAACACAGAGCTGGCTTCTGATGGTGCTTCACATCTACTTTTTTGGTGGTGGCACTTTGACCATGTTACATAAAGCTTTTCTGAGCCTTGTATATACTGAGTTAAACACTGCTTTTGCTGTATAAGTGATGCTGGCTTTTGTGATACTTTGTGTAGGTGAATATGACCGAAACAAATTGAAATAGCACTTTTCAGAATTTGGTACAAATAATAATAAACTGCTGTACAACTGCTGAATTACAGCTTGTGTTTCTTGCTTTACTTAGGGTTTTCTTTGGGAAGCAAAATACTTAAATTTTCTGAAAAAAGGACTATAATATTACAAGTGTTTTTCACTCATTAAACAGAAAACAACTACTAAGTAAAAGTTTACAGCAGATGAAGAGATGGAAAAGGAAAAAAAATCAGTTGTTTTTTTTTTCTGTTTGTGGATTTTAATTTTTCTTGGGATGTCTCTGTTCCCAGAGTACTACCTCATTATTTTTTTCTATGTACAATTTTTATACTTTTCAATACCTTGCTAATAAAAACTTCCTGTTTACTGTCATGCTAGATTTTGGAATTGACTCTGTTTAACAAGCTTCCTGTCACAAGTAACATTTTTTTTTTCCATTTGAGGGTTTTTGGTGTCAAGTATCATATTATGAGTTCATTAATCAAGTTGCAGTTTGAACTGGTGCAGTAAAGATTTGTGTAGCAATACTAACTTGAGTTTGAAAGATGCTGAATAAAATAATTGGATCCTACAATGTAACTGGGTCATTTGAAATGTTAAGCAATCATCTATTTTAAATACACAAGGATTAGAAATTTGAGATGGCTAAACTGTAAAGCACACAGGAAAGATGGGTTCTAGTGATTCATTGACCATAAAAGGAGCAATGTCCAGGCAGAGTTATGTTCTACTTAGTAAATTAAACTATTTTAAAAGCATGAAAGTGGAGTTTCTGAATCACAAAGACTAATAAAGCTGAAGAGTATTGGTGTATAAATGTGAAAGCAGAAGACATAAGAAGAGATAAGTGGTCTGGAGATAGATTAAATTGGAGTGTTCACAAAATTAAAATATGGAGCACTAGCACAGCCATCACCATGGTACCGTTGAAGATGCATTCTTCCTGAAGAGTATGACAACTAGCAGTTCAGTAAAAAAGCAATTAAAAAAAAAGTAATAGAGGGGAAGATAAAAAATGTGTACAGCTTAAATACATGGGGAGAGTATATATGACAGGAGGATGGAAAGTTTAGGAATAGGATTATCAGGACTGTTAGCTGGAGATTTTGACTTTTCTGGACACTTTGCTACTCTGGAAAATCTCAGCTGCCTCCCCTGAGTCTGGTATAAATTTTATCTAAGCATTTTTGTAGTCTCTTGCTGAATCTTTACATTGTCGTTTTGATCAAATGTATAAAACTCAAATCACGAGTGAAAGACAAAAATGGGGAAGTGATCCTACAAAGGATGGTATTAAGCGATCAACAGTAAAAACTTCAAAATGACGGAAGTTAGATAGCAGAGTGTTGCTGTATGTGTTGAAAATATGCAAAACATTTATTTTTGACTGGATTAAAGAAACACCTACAACACAACCCAAACCCAACAACAATAATACACACCCTAGAAACCTGTTAGTTACTTCTATGTTACTATGATGGAAGGAGCAGGAGCAGCAGAAAAAGAACATGTGATATGTTGAGGTGTTATCTTTATAACAGTTGTAAATCATCTTTTTTTTTGTTTTTGTTTTCTATTTTCTGTGACTTTTTCCTTTTTATACTATTAACTCTTCCAGTTTTGGTTCCATTACCTGCCAGGTTATGTACCATTTAATTTCATAGTTTTTCACAGATGTAAGTGCAAGAGGAGCATTGCCCTTTCCCCTTGGATACAGATTTTATTTTAAGAAACTCGATATTTCCTTGACAGAAAATCAAAATTACATGAAAGAATGTGTATTAGTTTGTTACCTTCCAAGTCTGTTTTTGTGCAGGAGTAAACTTTAGAACAGGTCTCTTGTTTCAGCTTCCTTGTCTCACATTAACAGTCATTTTATTTGGAACTGATGGGTCTGTGTTGAGTTCAAGTCATAATTACTTGCATAATTTGCAGCACTAAGTACTATATCAGTGCCTGTACTTAAAATAACAAGCTCGTTTCTTTCAAACGTAGGCTTGATGTGTTACCTTTGTGATTGTTACAATACTTAATGGAGAGTCTGGAAGATTTGGCTGTGATTGGTAGTTGGTTTGATTAGTCCTGTTCTCTGGGAGTAAAATTATAATCTGTCAGTCCACTAACATTTTTTTCCCATGTTACTTAGGTGGATTGTAGACATGGAAGGTGCTCCAGGAACACTATATGAAGGGGAGAAATTTCAGCTTCTATTTAAGTTCAGTAGTCGGTATCCTTTTGATTCGCCTCAGGTAACTGCTTTCCTCCTTGTTGCTTAATGCTGCCTTTAAGTTAGAGCTGCCTGACACATGCTGAATGTTAATATCATCCACATATCCTAATGTGATATTTAGGTACTTTAATTTGTATCAAAGACCTTGTGCAGATACCTTTTCTTTTAAAAATGACTCTGCAGTGGGGTATATTGCTGTGACAGCCTACTTGGTTTCACAGGAGATGAAAGAGCAGTGTAAACTGGAGGCTTTGAGGTTGATGTTCATATTATATGAAGGAGTAACACAGGATAAAACAGGAAGATTCCCTTTGGTGTAGATGTAGAGTAAGCAACAAACTGCTGCTTTGTCCTCTCTCTTTTTGTTTCCAACTTCTTTTTTTTTTTTTTTTTTTTTTTTTTTTTTCCCCCCCCCCTAGTTTGTTTTTAAGCCTCTTGCATCTTCTCCGCTGCCATTGTTAATGCAGCTGGAGAAATATTGTGCTTGTGGTAGGGGTTCTCTTAAGTACATGACATCTTTATGAGAGGCCTGGAAGTCTAGTGGTTATAATTGAGGTGTGAGATACTGTGATGCTTTCATCGCAATGTAAAGAACTGAAGGGGCAGCAATACTAGTGTAGGCTGTAGAATGAGCTCTGACCATCTATCAGTCTGTTACCTGAGGGAAACATTACAAAACATGCCTGGTAAGAGCAGTGTTTGGCTATCACCCCCTGCTTTTCTGAAAAAGGGAGAAGAAAAGCAAGAATGCCTTAGTTCTTGTCCTCTCTGTTTCAGCTCAAAGTTCCAAGAGTGATCTCTGACACTTTTGTCATTGGTGTTGAAACTGAAGCACTGAGCTGTGAGAGACACTTAAACCATAAACATTACATATTTTTAGATACTGTGGTAAAAAATAGAATGCTGACTTTTCAGCCTTAGGTTTTAAGGAACAAACTGACCACCTGTGCTTCTGCACCTCATGAGGTTTGCATAGGTGAGCCACAAGATAGTAACCACTTCCATTTGGTTTCAGGTAGGTACAGTTTGTACTCATTACCCAACCTGTGTGTGTGGCTCTGTGCAATTTATTGTAAAACAGCAAATTACATCCGTACATGTACACTGACTTTTAGCACAGAAAACAATTAAGAATTTAAGTACTGTATACTTGGTGGTTGTAGATGGCTAGAATTTCTGTTACAAAAATGCTGCTGTGTAGTAAGTTTATTCTGTATTACAGACCTGTAGTCATTTATCTTCTTCAAATATACTTACTGTGAATTGACAGTCTACACTTCTGCTGCTTAATCACTTGGTTGTTTTCTGCCTTTAAATGTATGTTGTCTGTCATAGTGTGCATACTTTTACTTACCTAGTATGCTTAGTTCTGGTTTTCCTATGAAAGGAAGACATTAGATAGAAGTGAAATACATTACTGGATTATGAAGGTAAGCCCTTCAGTGCTTAAGAAATATCAGTTTAAAGACCTATGAAAGATCATTCTGCATCCAGTTTTTCTGCTGCTTTAAAAACCTGCCTGCCATTTGGCAAATAGGTTATGCTCTCTAATTTCAGTTTCCTATATGATAAGGGTGTTGTTTCTTTCTTGTAGTCAGTGATGAGGTGGGTGTGTTGTGTACATATCTGTACATGTACAAATATCTGTATAACTTAGGAAGCGCTTAAGCTTCTGGGTATTATGGTTAGAAGTGGTAGAAATTTGTTATGTCATTGCATAAAAGATGACAGTGTTATGTTGGATAAGGAGCTCAGGAGAATAATGCTGCTACAAAGATTTCACTTTTACTCCATTTCAGCTGGTCCTGAGCCAACTATGTGTTTGACAGAAACTTGATGTAAGAGCCATAGTTGTCAAAATTTATTTTCTAACCATTTTTTGACTGTGATATCTTTTATGGAGAGGAATTTGGGTTCTAAATGTTCTTCCATATTCATCCATGTCAATAAAACCACATGCCATTTGAAATAATGATCTAAAAATATTTCCTATATGATATCATACTTCAGTTGTACAAGTCCTTTATTTAATACTTTGTAGGATTGATGTATTTTGCTCTTTATGCTGGAACCTGGATGAGTTGTCCAGAACTTAATTTATATTGTTTACAAGGTTATAGAGATACTTATTTATGAATGTCATTGTATTTTGGCTTATGAAATCATTAAAAAATGATGTTTTGACTAGGCAACTGTATTCCATATGACATGAAAGACTGAGCCTGCAAGATACAAAAAGTTTAGTTTGATGTCTACACTGTTACCTTTGCATTTTTCTGTACTATATAAATATTAATAGGAAAACCCGCTACCTTTAACCATTTAACTTCATTTTCACTAGCTGTTTAGGCTTTCATTGTTTTATTTTATATCTCAATAGCTTCCAAAATGAACCTAACATGATAAAGTATATTCTTTAATGTAAGTGAAAATGGCAGATCCACTTCTTAAATAAGATATTGTTTTCCCAAAAGCAATACAGTTTTATTTAAATTGTAGACAATGAATTACAAATATGTTTGTTCTTTCTTTTTTAGGTCATGTTTACTGGAGACAATATTCCTGTTCATCCTCATGTTTATAGCAATGGTCATATCTGTTTATCCATTCTAACAGAAGACTGGTCTCCAGCTCTCTCAGTGCAATCTGTTTGTCTTAGCATTATTAGCATGCTTTCCAGCTGCAAAGAAAAGGTATGGGCTTTTTTAGCACTGTTAGAGTAGAATAAGTAGAAGTTAATAGTTTTCTACTTTGCAAATTGAGACTTTAATTTCTCAAATTCTAAAATATAAAATAGGCAAAACTATCTACGTTTCTACTACTGAGAAAATACTAAGTTAGGACTGCAAAATAAATAGTACAGTAAATACTTTGTAACTTTTTATGGCAACCTGCTCATATATCATTATTGGAAAAGAGGAATGAGTGGAACCCGTCAAGTTGTACTAATTGTGAAGTTCAGTCATGCTTTAGGACAAATCTTTGTATATTGATTCTGTCTCTAAAGGCAGTGCGAAATGACATCGAGATGTCTTTAGTGCAGATGTTTGTAAGGCTTCGCAGCTTCAAGTTCATGATTCAGTGATCTTGATCATTTTCATTTCAGGACAGTAAATGGTGCTGAGCTGCGTTTTTGGTCATAGATGTGTGGCACCGATACCTTAAACTTTTTCTGTAGAAAGACTACCCTTTTACTCTCGACCCATTTCTTTTGCAGTGGAGTATCTGTGAAAGTTGGATGTGGTCAGAGCTTGACATCTGTGCTGTCCAGACATGCATATTTGTCACATCCCAATTAGACTTAGTCATGTGTATGTGGTAGAAAACCCCCCAAAATGGCTTTGTATTTTTTCCTACACTTTGGTTTTGTATAATGGTGGCACTTAAGAAAAAAGTTGAAGAACATTAAGTATTGATCAGATATAGATGTTTAAGTTCATTTTTTTTACCTACTCTCACCTGAGACTAATGGATGTGAAATGAATCTAATATATCAGAATTAGATTCCAGACTGCAAAGGAATTAGGAATTTAATTTGGTTTTCAATTATTTTTTTGTTTGGATTGTCTCTGGTAGGAATTGTTACCTGGATCCTTAAGAGATTTTTTTTGTCAAAGGTCTAGCCTTGCCTGTTACCCCGTTTTCACTGCATTTTCATGGTGCCTTTCGTAAGCTTATTAAATAGCTCATGTATTACAATGTCAGGATTGTTTGATTATTTGTAGGTCTTTTCTGTTGCAGAGGCGACCTCCAGATAACTCATTTTATGTAAGAACGTGTAACAAGAATCCAAAGAAAACAAAATGGTGGTATCATGGTAAGTATTTAACTAGGACCAGGAGTTTCGAAGTTTTTTCATACTGAAGGCAATTAAAATGTAGGAAAGTAAGATAACTCGTTTAAAGCCTTAAACTATCTTCTTAAATTTCAAAAAGTTACTAAAATTCTGTTTGTCAGATAGCCTGCTGTGATTTTTTTTTATATCACATTTTAATAATTCCTGATGGAAATTCAAGCAGCAGAGATTTATGTTTCGATTTGTAGGAATTTCAGTGAAAGTTCTTGTAAACTGTCTTAGTCCTTGACAAGTCTTAAGTTTAGGGTTGGAGAAGGTCTGTAATGAAACTAGGTTTATCTCTAAGCTCAGGGCTTTTTTTGTTTTTTGGTGATTAAGATGCCTATATGTTTGTAAACAGCTATGTGTTTTAATAGATTTCCACTGTTAATCAGAATTTGGTAGGTGTTGGTACAGTTGGCTGATGTAAAGGCTCTTAAGAACTAATAGTTAATAATATAGCAGTAAGATACTCCATATACATGAAAAAAATACCATGTTAAAATTGCTGTGTATAGTATTACAGTGTCTGCAGTTGTGTTGGTTTGGTTTGGGGTGGTGCTTTTTTTTTTTGTTTCTTTCCATGTACTCTCTGTCTGGCTTTATGCTTTGTGGTTTCTTTCTTCTGCCTCAGCATTTGTCATCCTCTTTGCAGAGCTGGGGTTGGCTGTATGTGTGTTTGTCTTATCCACTCCATTGGTGAGGAAAGAAAGGAGGAGAGGATAGACACCGGCTATGCTTTTCTTCTATCCTCTCTTGTTGGCCAATATTTTATTTGCTTTCCCTAGGAAAATACTGTACAAATGGTGGTTATCGGAAGCCCATGTATTTTGGGAAGGAATGTGTTAGAACAAGTAGTACTGTATGCTAGGGTGATGCAGGAGGAGTTGATCCCATCGCTACCTTTCACTGAAGTCTCCATCATAAGACATCCTCAGTTTTTCATTGCCTCCCCAGCTCAGGACATGTTCTGTCCCCTATGTGAAATGAGACCAGGTATTTTGATACAGTGGGAGTTAATGACTGGAGAGGCAGATGCCAAAGTCTTCACCCTTAGATTCTCAAAAGTCTATGGCTGCTTTAACAACAGATACTTCAGAGTTTCATAATACTTGCTGAGACACATGGATTTTTGATATATGGTAATGTAACAGAATTAAACTCTGTTTCTCATAACACTCTACTAGTATCTCTAAAACAAGGTGACTTCAGTTACAGTAAGAAGAGTGCTGTATGTCATGGGATTAAAAGGTGTTTAAGAAACTCAGGACTGTTTGTTGTGTGGTTGTACATTATGCTGGTTTTAATTGACTCCAAGAGTAGTAATCCTGTTGCCCGCAAGGCTGGGTTTTTCATCTTCACCAGATTATTCAGTAGTCACTTTCTCTTCTCTTTCTGTTTTTGCACTCTTGTAATGTGTTTGGTGCTTCTCCATTTCTAGTTTTGCTTCCTCTTTATTAGCAATTTTGGGAGAGTTTTTATTAACTATTTTTACTTGCTAGTTATTTTAAAAGAGAAACTAGTGAAGTTTAATTTATTGGCTTTATCTCGTAATTAACATTCTCTCTACTTCAAATTTGTATTAGTCTTGTTTTGATTCAGGTTTGAAGTCTATCAGGGAAAGCAGTCTGCAGATACGAATTTGATTTCTTATTAATGAAATTCATTTTGAATTAAACAAAACACCAAATGAGTATGAAAAGAAATGTGGGTTATCTGACTCTGAAAGTTGGTATATAATTGTGGCTCAAAACCATCGAGCTGCTTACAGTCCACTGAACAAACCAATTAATTACTTCAAAGTAACTATGCACTGGCTATTTTCTGAAAGTCAGAAAACCCTAACTCCCTCTCCAAATTCAGAGCAACCTAGAAAACCAACCTGAGGCAAGAGAAAGCAAGTAATTTCATTTAAATAACTCATATTGTTTTGCTTCATAATATTCTTATTTGGTTTTTAACTTCCTTTTTGAGTACTTATTACAAAGGACGTAATGATTAAAAGTTCATTGGTCTTTTCTTCCCCACCTTTAGATTCTTGCATTAAAAAATAAAACATGCCTGATGTCCATTGGACAAAAATTGTCTTAAATGCTAGGGGGTTTTTCCTTCAAGTTTTGTGTGTCAATTGCTGCTTCTGTTACAAATAATTTTGTTTCTCTTCTGTGGGCATAAAAAAAAGATTGCCAAGGCATGATAGTTAAATTTTCAGTGTTTTCTTAATGGGTTTGAAGAGGTTATGTATTACACTAAAATGGGAAGTGTAGCTTGCCTGCTAATTTTAACCACCTCTCTCTGGAAAAAAAACCCAAAAAACAAACCAACAAACTGTCTTCAACATTATGTACATCTGAAAAGATGTACAAGCCCTTGGAAAAGGTTCTGTCATCTTCGTTTTCTTCTGCTGCTTCAACTACAGTGTCACATATCTAATCTTGTGGTTGAACCACTTTGGGCTGGGTAAATTAAGGGGAAAAAACCCAATCCCAACCAAGAAAGAAAAACAGCTGTCCAAGGGTAACCTCTGGGTGAAATAAATGCCAGTGCTAATAGAATAACATGTGGAGGGAGATGCAGAGTGGTTCTGCCCCTTCAGTTGTCAGCTAGCCATTGGACTGGTTAATTTCAAATAGAATCCCTGTGTTTTCAAAAGAGGAAGACTATAATCACTTTTAATATATGCATCTGAAAGAATATTTTTTTTCCTAGTAAGTGCCTGGGATTTATTTAGCTGGGAGCAAATAGTGCATGGTTTAAAGCTTATGTAAAGCAAACAGATATGAACACAGAGGGATAAAGTGGCACTTTGAGATATATTCTAACATATAAACATGTGTATCTGTGCATTTAGCTTATTACAGAGCTTTTAATCTCTCATTTCATCCCTGCCCCCAAAAAGTAACTTATTCCATAAGCAGAATTAGGGAGAATTGTTTGCTACAAACTAAAGTCCTCACAGGCCCTGTTTCAAAACTCCTGATCTTTGATAACTAAAAATATTTTTTAGATTCTCTGCCCTACCCAACATCTGCTTCAACAGTACATTGAATTTCATGTTGAATTTCAATCTGAGAATTGATCATGTTGTGTTAAAGGGGGTCTTCCAGATACAGTTTTTTGGGGCATCCAGGCTGAAATTCATTTCATAAAGCTGTTGCCTGGCTTTGCTGTTGTCAGGAGGCAGATTTTTGTGAAGAAAGAGGGTAATGGTGTTTGTTTTCAACTAGCACCTCCTTACTGCTTTTGTATTTTGTTTTGGTTGGTTTGTTTGTTTTTTAAGGAGGAAACTTTTGCTCTAGTGTTCGGGCTAAACTTCTAGTACACAGGTTAAATACCCCTTCTGTCTCTCTTGTATCCTTGTCCAATCTTTTTTGTGTGAACCCTACTATCAAATGAAGAGGTTTTTACATGTAATAGTATTGATGACATAATGTTTTCTGGTGAGAACTCAGAATTGTTTGCTGCTGCTTTATACATACTAAATCTGTAAAGAGTAAAAATGCTATTTATGAGGCTACATTTTCTAGGTGTGCAAGGTTACAAGCAAATGCAATAAAAATAAACAGACAGTAAGCTTGCTTTCTATTAACGAGCTTAATATTTACTGTTACCAGGTGCAAATATACTGCAGGTTGATGTGTGGAATAGAAAGCTTAAAAGGAAGAGCTTTCACAAATACTTACTTTAATATTCAGCATAATGTAGAAAAGGTTGGCATAGAATATGCTTTTTTGTAATATATTCTGTCCAATCACTGTATATAAAATTTAGTGAATGCAAGTTATTTTCAGGTTTAAGATTTTTTGAATTATGGTAGTAACCTATTTTTTTTTTTTTTCATAATTGTCAGCTCTAGTTTGTGTTAATTCTTGACAAATAAATGAATATACATTTACCCTCAACAAGGGTTGAGAGTACATCAGGAGAAGCCCACTCTGCCAGCTTTTATTACAATCTATTCCTTACAAAAGGATTTCTCAATTTGATAACTGTTCTGGTCCTGCTGTACATCAGGGGGACAAAATGTTAAGCATATTTGGTCTTTCATTTTTCTGATGAGTGGCTTTCTGAGTATCAAGTGTGGGAATTACTGTCCTTTTAATGGAATATTTGCTAATACTAATGTGCTTGGGGGTGTACATGTACTTTAAAAGTTTTGTGTTTGATATTCTTTTCTTTTTCCTCTGAGTCATTATTGAAGAAAACTGCAGAATTATTCAGCCAGTGTATTTCCACTGCATGATACTGTCTATGCTAAGAATTGTTTCTGCATACAGCACCTTGCTAAATTGGACTTAGAATGTTTATATGTTTTTCCATAAATGCTCTTCTTTTATTTTAAAGATGACACATGTTGATGCCACCATTTTGTGATCCTCGTAGCAGAAGATAGTCCTACTGAGAAAATGAGCACTTTGATCATTCAGTCTTTGAACTTTAACCTTTGACTGGAAGTGACCTATAGGCAATGAAGACTACTTCCTTTGACTGCATTTTTACTAGTGTGCATTCTGGGCGCATGTTGATCGCTGGTTCAGTCCATGCAACTGACATGCTTTTATTAGTCATACAGTATTAATGCAGGTGTCCAGAAATGTCAGAATAATTCCATTATTTTTATTTTAAGCTTTTGGAAGAATTCCAGGTCTTCATATATTGTGCAATAACACTGAGCTCCTTGGCGGTTTTGGTGCATCCATTGCCGGCAATGGACATTGTACCAGGGAAAGGTTTTGCTCCTGCCACAAGAAAAGATTGATGCATGACAGAGCTTATGAAAGTTTCGGATATATCTGGATTATAAGCAAGGGATCTACCATTACCTTAAAAACCTCCCCATTCTTTTATATTTGGATTCTATGCACTGTGATCACCAAACTAGCAGCATGAGTTAACATGCTTAGCTGAAGGACTGTAATAAGATCATTGCATATTTATTAAATTGTTTATCTGCTGTCAAATTGTTTTGACATGGAAGGTTTTTCAAGTGACATTGGCAGAGAGGTACAATGTTATCCCTATGGTGAAATAAAACTACTTTTGTACATAGTTATTCATATCTCTGAAGCAAAGGTATGAGTAATTTAGGGTATGAGTGATTTAATCAAGAATTTATTTTGGACATAGGAGAGGATGGCAGTGATATAACTGAACTTGCTGCAGTCCGTAATTGGGCCTGTAATTTGTACTTTAGAGCTTTTTCCAAATAGATTGCACACTGTTATTTCCTGCTAGCCATCAGCATGAGCCCTACTGCCTACACCAAGATTTTGTTTATTTATGTGTTTGAAAGCAATCCATATAACATTTTTTGTTTGCATTCACTGTTTCTTTTGTTGTTGTATGTCATGTTTGAATGTTACAAAACAATATTTTGATTGAAAAGCTTTGTCAGAAGATATTTTCATGTAAATTATTTCTTTATCTTGTAAGCATCATCTTGTCTTTTAATCCTGTACTATAAAAAGAAAAAAAATACATTTTTGACAGAGGCTTAATGTTTTGACAAAAAAGTGTGGACCTTCTTATTTAAGTTTAGACTAAAGTATATTTTCTTAACTTGCTTGTCCCACGCAGCCATACCAATTTTTTTCCAGGCTTTTACTTCACCAAAAAAGGGGGAAAAGCCTAAAATCAGATTGACATTTTTCTATGGAGCAACATTTATTGAAATGCTAGTTGTTCTCACCACTCTGTAATATTTTGATACTGCAATTAGGTTGTCTTTTTAGGAAGCACTTTTATAAACTTAATACCTTTACACATATGCAAAATTTCTATAGCTTTTTTTTACTGTTGCCTTACTGTTGCACTCCAAAAAAAAATTTTTAAAAAATTCAAGCGATTAATGCATGAATGTCTAAATCAAGTAAATACTTGATTTAAAAACAAACAAAAGCCAAAAAATAACAAACACAACCCAGAATGAATAACTACAATAACAAATAGAAAATTGGCTGAAAATACTGATTTTTTTTTTTCTTACTGCTGTATAACTGACAAGTTTTATAGCCTTGTACATACTTCTCTGTTACCTAATGTTTAAAACATTTTAAAGTATAGATGCTTAACTCAGGGTGGATAGAGTTCAGATGGATTTGCTTCAGAGACGTATTTTGTACAGCAACTGACTTATGAATACTGCCAGTGGAGTGAGGCTACAATATACTTCAGGAACTGCTATTTTTTCTACTGTACTGAAAATATCTCTTGGCCTTTAAAACTCAATGGTAAAATCTAGCTTTGGATATAAATTTGATGCGTGTATATATTTTCACAATGAGCCTTTAAAACATAGAATTCAGTTTCTTTTAAGAGCCAAAAATAATAATTTTAATCAAATGAAATAGTTCTGCTCCTGACTTTTCGTTTAGCAAAATTATATTGTTGTCAGTTAAACTGGTTATTTTTGGAAATGGTTTATAAGAAAGAGCAGTAATCTGATAATCTGTATGTTCATGTTAACTGCTCTGTATTGACTGAAACAATTGACGCATCTTTGGGAAATTCATGTATGAATGGTTCACGTAATGGTTCCTATCAAATAGTCCACAGGAAAGAGACCTTATTGTGACACAAGGTAATGTCTCTGAAGAAATGGTTCAAGTACACCTTCTCAGATTCATGTATCTCTTCATTTGGTGGCTTGCCATACTACAATACATGGTTTCAGAGAAGCTTTATGACATACTGTATGTATTTTGTTGAAGATGGGTGTTATAGTGCAAAGAATTATATGTTTTATTGACTTATGCTATCACATGGACTACAATGAAGTTAAATAATGGAATTTATGCTGCTCTTTAATAACCCACCCCAATAATATACTTAGATCAAAAAAATGCAAAGTAGATTAGAAGAGAATGTACCTCAGGTCTTTTAGTTTACAGTAGAAATGTCTCCATTCGTTCTCTTGTAGATCTGTGGGTAAGTTCACCTACATACAGAGGGCCAAGACAAAGCCTGTATACCACTCAAGCCCTCAAAATAATGCAACTATTCTGACAATGTTATGATGTCCTGGAACAGGGCTTGAATTAGATGAAGGTGGTGCCATCCTTTCTGTAGGGTGACCCTGTGTATGTAACTTCTTTCACTTGGAATTTCTTACATGAAATGGTTACAGAATTGGCTTGAAACGATCTTGCTTTTATTTTTGTGTCAATGTTCATGTTGTTAAACACTTTGTTTTGTGTTTAGTGTCTTTATACTATAACACAATAAATTCTTGTTTTAAAATAGATTACTACCCTTGAATGGAAATACGTGTGGACCTTTTCATGGTGGAGTGCAGAAGCACTGTTCCTTACATTGAGCTATTCTTGAGACAGATTGTCAGTAATTCCAAAATCCTGTGATGGATATAAAGGGAGGAATTTGGATAATAGTGAGGTGTTTCCTCTTTTCTCCAGAGGGTATCTGTTCTAACAGCTGAATGCAATAGTTTCTTAAAAAAAAAAAAAAAAAAAAAAAATCACTAATGCTTTCATTTCTCATAGATAGTTCCTTATTGTGGTTCTTTGCCAAGTGCTTCAAATATTGAATGGAGAGTTTCAGATGCAGGATTCTTGTTTGCTTGCAGTGGTGGGAAGAGAGTTTCTGTTACTTTGATAGCGTATAGTAAGGACTATTAAATGAAACTTCTACTGCCTCATATCAATAATTGCTTTCAGTTTTGTACAATTCTTTATTCAAGAGGTGGTGGCTTCAGTTTTGGAAAAAGTAGCTGTGGAAAAGGCACTTTCTACATACCTAAAATCTTTTTTTGGTGAAAAATTAAGTTTTTAAATTTAAAATTTGAAGTATTATAAATACTGTTCTGGATGTTTGAGTTTTAATTATTGTTTATTTGAAAGTCTGACAAAATATAGTTGCCATCTCAGGTTTTAAAGTTACTGTCTAAGGAGACCATAAAATTCCCATGTCAGTAATTAAATTTTAAAGAACAGATTAAACAAATGTCTGTCAGGAAAGGTTTAAATATAATTGATAATAAGACTTTCCAGTCCTGTTCTTGGTGAGTGTTTTTTTGTTTGTTTAAATACATATTGAAAAGTGATGTTTTACAAACGTATGGGGAAAAAACCCCACCTGTGGCACTCGCATTTCTTACAACATGTCCTGTTGATACTAAAAGCTTTGCACTAGTGCAGGTACATAACTTCTAGCTTTGTTGGGGGAAGCCGGTATAGTTTTTGCCTCTGGTAAAGCAATTCAGCATTATGTTATGCTTGCACACTCACAAATTCTGATTGTTCTAAAAAAATAGGTTTGAATGAACTTTCATTTAAAACCAGTTACTTTTAATCCACTTAATACAGCTTTGGATTTCGTCTCAGGATTGGTACCTGAACAGTTGAGTGTTGAACTGGGTAAGGGGAATTAAACTGCCTTAGTGATACTCCATCTTCAGCTGCAGCTACACAGCAGGGTAGAAAGAGAGACTTGGGGTTTGGGTTGTGTGCCAGGTGCTTGCTGGCCTGTTGTTTCCAGGACTTCTATGAACTTTCCAAACCGTCAGGTTTTAAAATACCTTAATAACATTGAAAGAGTAGAAATATGATGAGCCTTCTTTTACTATATTAAAATATAATTCAGAAATACAAATTTGAAAATAGTTAGCCACTGCTTTTATTTCATTTTACTGATAGTAGCAGTACAGGATATTCTGTTCACTTACCATAATTTTTTTCTTCCAGATTTTAAGTACTTTTGTAAGTAGTCTTTGAGGGGGTTTGAGCCATTGAATCAACTTAAGAAATTCTCTCTGGAGCTACTTGAAGCAAGAGGTTTTTACATTACAAAGTAAGCACATTTTCAGCAACTTCGCAGTTCCATGAAGTGGCTTCCTTAGAAACCTGTATGGGTTTCATTCAGATAATTTTGTATTTAAACCACAAAAACTAAATACAAAATCAATTGATCATACAGTGTATGATATCAGCATAGAGATCAGATTTATAAGCCTCTGTCCACAATCTAATTAGTGTAATACTCCACTGGAGCTCTTGAGGTGTGTGTCAGTGTTAGTAGGTTAGATTGTATTTAACACACTTCAGTTTACATACATGCTATCTGCAAATGCAACTTTATCTTTTGAAGTGTCCTGTTTCTCTTGATTTTTGGTGAAAGAGCTGCTTACAAGAGACTCTACTTTTCTGGAATAGGAATCCAGTGAAGAACTGAAAACCATAATGATAACCTTGCAGAAAGATGTTACAATCTGAAATCCTGTAACAATGACCACAGTTGCTTCCCTCATGCTGGTCTGTCTTTTGGTATTTAAAGTCTTCATGATAAGACCTTAAAAGTTGACTCTTGTGTTCAGGTGGGAACCTATTCTCTTGGAGCCTTTTGGAGTGCTTTCAGCCAAATAGGTCGGGGTTAAATCTGTTCAGATGGATGTTCTGGGCCCTTTCTCTGGACAATTATCTGGATGGTGATAATGCAGTTCTCCAGGGCATTTTTATCCTTAAAGACAAAATCAAGTAGGGTTCCTGCTATTCAGTGTCTTCTCTTGGTTTACAGCCTATGAAAAGGAAGAATTTATGCTCCTCCTTCCTTTCCAGCTCCATGATTTACATTCCTACCTTTCGGCTAGCTGTATTTGTCCGAGTCTGCACTGAGATGATTTAGCATGTTAAACCGGTAGGAAACTGACTTGAGAAGAAAAAATGAAAATCTTTTTAATTAGCAAATTGAATCAGCTTGCTGCATAATCTATAGAGTTTCAGAGCTAGTGCAAGAAATGGAAAGGATTGCGCAGCTGGGGCTTGGGAGGTGATGGCTGAAACCTGATTTGTATCTTTAGACTTTTCAGCATAAAGTACTAGAAACCTTGTTTTATGCAGAAGCTGAGTTATGAGAAGCCTGAGAGCTGGAGGTCTCGTCTGCCTATGACAATTTATGGCAAGGGTTCTCCTATTTGTAGTAACTGTTTGCCATTAAAAATTCTGAAGTTGTTCCAAAGCCTCTGAGTAATCTGACCTCTCCATTTAAATGCCTTGAGTTTCTGCACCCCAGATTTTTTTTGATTAGTTTCTCATTTGTTCATTGGTGGTTTTGAAATAGCAAGCCTGCTAGCATTGCTCTGGGTATTTTTGGTTAAGTTTTTATCAGACCGACCTTGTCAAACCTTAATTCAGTACAGAGTTACAGATTCAGTGAAGCTGCTCAGAAAATGCACAGTTATTTTCTGAAAGGAAGGCAATCATTATACTACAAATCAAATGTTCTTGAGATTAGATAGCAAGCCAAATGTGGTACAGTCATCTTCTAATACAGAAAACACTTGAGATTGATGTCTCAGATACAGATCTCATTTGTCTATTGTGTGCTTAAAGAACAGAACTCTTGCACTGTGGTAGGAGGTTTTCAAGACAAAACCTTGCTGTTCCTCATCTCACCCATTCCTCTGAAGGTTGTTCAAAACATGGATGAAATTTGATGGTTTGGTCTCAATTTATGGTTTGCACTGGGTCAGTAAAGTGTGTAACAGCTGTCATTCTGACTGGTGATGAAGGATGAATAGCTCTTGGCTATTTCTCTCTTACTCTCTAAACTGTTCATACGTCTGCAGAAAACATTGATAGCTATATTGCACATGCACAAAATAAAGTACGCCTTTATTTGGTGTAGACAATTTGTTGAAGATTAGTACTGTGAAAGCAGCAGTATAGGAAGTATACATCACAAAGTAATGAAGTCACAAAGACTGATAAAGCACCCAATCTCCCGGTGGTTTACAGTATATTGAATCTGAAGTCTTGATTCGCATAAGGATTTGAGTTTATGGGGGGGAAAAGTAAATTGGGGCATCACCTTGCACTAATACATGTTTTATCACACTGAGTTTTGTACTAAACTCTTTTAATCCCTCGTGTATCTGTGCGCTGTCGTGTGCCCCAAGCAGTTACTTCTGTCTTAAGCATCATGCTGGAGTAACAGGTGACTTTGGCTTCCTTAAGCAAGTAACAGTCCAGACAATACTGTGTGGGGAATGATCTTCCAAATTTTACTCCTGCAGATTGTTTTGACTAACAATGAGGATGTCATACAGACATAAACTATCCTCACAATCCTGGGGAGGATGTCATACAGACATAAACTATCCTGGGGTGGGAGGGAGAAATGGGGCAACAACCAGTTCTTGAAGGTTAAATTTGGTATATTTCTGAAGATTCTGGTAGAATTGGTGGCTGGTGGTGTGCTGTGTTAGTTATTTTGGGTTTATTTTAAGAGGACATTAGTAATTGCACCAAGCTGTAATTCTTAAATGACAGAGTTCTTCAAAAGTGGAAGAGGGCAAAGGCAATGCAGCTATGGTCATGATGCAGCTGGAAGATCAAAGTCTTGTATGAAAAAACAGTATCAGAGTTTGTTGGGATATGCTATACTAAGAAAAACTGCTGGTCCAATCAAACTTTACAACTCAGAGGATTGATAATCCACCTCATGAACGGAGGTAATAGGTTTCTTTTGGCCTTTGCAATAATTTTTCCAGAAACCCTAGTAAACTAAGCAAAGTAGACCTCATACAGCACCTGACAAGAGATTCTGAAGTCTTGCAGGTGAAGAATACACCTGGTATGGTACTTCACTATGTGTGTTTGTAATTCTGAAAGTTCCTTCTGTTAGCTTCCTTTCTTTAGGAACAGACTAAATAATATGTGGACATTACTAATGTATTCCAGTATCCCAGGTACTACTAGTG
Organism: Athene noctua; assembly: GCF_965140245.1. Classification (NCBI taxonomy): domain Eukaryota; kingdom Metazoa; phylum Chordata; class Aves; order Strigiformes; family Strigidae; genus Athene; species Athene noctua. Next base: position 35,559,938 of record NC_134038.1, read on the forward strand.
AATGCTGTATAGAAAAGTTTGTGATTCTTTTCCATAAAAACTGCTTTGAATAGTTTGTATGCTCATCTAAACATGTCATCTGCTTCTGTACTTTCCTCATCAGCTACTTTTTTTTACGTTGGGGTTTTTTTAAAACTCATTTCTGTGCAACACTTTTTGAAAGTGAACATTAAAAGGCTTACCATTTGGATGTTGATATGAATTCTCATTTCATCCAGAAGTGTCCTTACTTTAGTGACTGTAGCATGCAACATAGTAAGCTTAGGTCTCCCTGAATGGTTTCTGAAATGTGAATCCATCTGAAGTTTTTATCCAGTGTTGGATGTACCTGTGTGAATATGGCAAGAGTTGTCATGCCAGCCCAGTCTGGAGCATCCCTCCCTGCACCTCATGTTTAATATCTCAGAGCTTTCTTTGGAGTAAACCCCAAATTTTCCAGTTAGATCTTTGGTGATGTTTGCATAAGCCAATTCCATACTGGTTTTGTGGTCAGATGGCTTTCTGTATGTTTCAGGGCAGCTATTAATTCACCTCGCTTGATTTTGAGTAAAAGGTCCTGTCACTGTTAGGAGTTTGTCACAAGATAAAGCATTTACTTAATTCTTATATTTACAAAGTATTATTGCAAGATTTGGTCTCTGGAAAGGAGTCCTGCTGAATGGTCAGCTTATTTTTGTCATAGAGCTTTATTTCTTGGTTTTGGTCACCACAGTACTCTTACATGTAGAGACATACTAAAGATGGTTAATGAATCTTTCTTAGATCATGCATTAATCTGTCTTGATATGTATGCTATATTTTACCTATCTTGATAGAGTATCAAGGATCTTATATAGCTATAAGATCCTTATAGCTTGTATGTAGCTTTTCATTTAAAAGTGCAGGTTTACATCAGCTTCTACATTTTCATTCTTTGTTTTCTTAAAAGTAAAGATAATGCATTAAAATTAATCTGGAGAAACATGAGAATTTGCTAGCTTGTGTCTTGAAATACAAACTTACAGGCTGCCTCCCTCCAAATTTGGATTTTTTAATCTGATTTTTTTGTGTTTTTTTCTTTTATCAAATATATATATAAAACAATATACTGAGTTCCATAGTGAACTGTAGGTGTAGTGAGAAAACTGATATAAAAATATTGGGATGGTTTTAATCTGTCTCTGACGATGCAGTGCCTTGTAGATTGCTTATGTTTGGTCTTAATATGTCTTTGAAGGATCAAAACATTTTCAGACATGGGGATGTTTTGCTAACTTCTGTGAAGACATGTAGATACTGTACTTGTTTAAACTTTAAGAGAAATTGAAAAAGTTACATATCTGTCCTAGATATTCCCTTTTAAAGCATTTTTAATTGCAGTTCAGGTAGTAGACTGGTACTATTCTCTCATTAAATGGTCACTGAACTTCTCAAATTATGTGGGGGTTTACACATGCTTAAATTGTCAAATTCAGCAACATTCAACCATCACAAAACTAATGCTTTTAGTAGATTATTGGATGGGCAAGAAAGGTCTGGTTCAATGAAGTGCTCTATAACAACATTTTAATAGAAACAACCAGTTAGTGTCAATTCTCAGAATATCCTATGACTCCTATAACCCCCAACTCCCATTGCTCTGGCATAGCTAGAACATAATTGCAAAACTGGTGATTTGGTGACTGTACAGGATAAGGTTATTTTGGGGGTTGTTTTCTATTAATGGGAGAATATTGTGCTGACCATTTAAACAAAATTATAAAGTTTGAACTGCTCCAAAGTTTACTGTCAATTGTATTACACCTTCATACAGTAACACAAGGTAGTCCAGTGATTTTTTTGTCAGGTTACATGCATGACAATATTTGCGCTTCATTACGGCCCATAATTTTTAAATTCTATTAGCAGTCCCCCCAAAAAACTTTACTAAGGGTTGGAGACTTAATTCTGAAAGGATTGTGAAATGATCTGAAGCCAAACAACTTTAACTTCATCTAACATAAATATGATTTGTCTCCCAGAATACTGTTATACTATTAATTCACTATTGTCTGGTGAAAAAGTTACAGTGCTAGTTGCTGCAACATGTATAATATACAGCAAACTTCTTGTGTGGTAAACTGACTTAGAAATGGCTACTTTGTAGGTGAAACTGAGTAGTTAAATTGCACTTGATGTAGGTGTAAAACGCCTAGATTCTGTATTTTCAACTGATGTAATACCTACTGTTTATTCCATAACACTTCATATGTTTTGAAGCTGTATTTTGCTGCCATCCCTAGAAGTAGCGTGCATCTAGTTACTTGAAGAGCTGTCACTTAAAAAATTGGGCAAACTGAAACTGAAGCTAGTGATAGTACTAGCAGCAAATTAGAGGTTTCGGTAACCCTCTAAAAACAAACATAATTTGAGTGACAATGCTGCTGTGTTTCCATCTGCTTTTAGTGTTTCCATTCATGAGATTCTATGCTTATGAACACGTGCAGGCAATGCTTTAGTGTTGTTCCTATTGACTACAATAAGCCCTTTATGTCCTTTACTGATTCAGGTTTACAATTCTAGTAACTTCTGAAGCTTGTTTTTCCCTGGTGGGGGCAGAAACCCTTTTTCTGTATGAAGTCTTCATAATGCTGTCTACAGATAATTTCTTTCTCTTTTCTGCTTGTTGTTTGACTCCATGTATGTCTAAAATAGTCCTTGTTCCAAAAGAATAATAATTTAAAAACTTACTAATTTAATTTACTGTATAACTTTATAATCTTGCCCGATTGCCTTAGTTTTTTTTTTTACTTCTACACAATGGTAAAAATACAAGTCCTTTTCAACTTGTTGCAGAGTTTTTTCACAGTCCTTCAATAAAAGTACTCAAGAAGGGTTAGGCTTTCTTTGCCTTAACTACCCTGGTGTGGTAGAGAATATAAGGTTGTTAGTGAAGTACACAAAGTGTTTTGTAGCAGTGTAACTTACATAGCTGGGTGGGAAAGCAAATGAACTGTGCAAAATAGAAAGCACCTTTCTACTGATTCAGTTCTCTCCAGACTAGTTGTATCCTTTTACATCTACTTAACTGTATTGGGTAAATTTAATGCCAGTACGAGAAAGTGTTTGGAAAAGAGTGAAATATTTCATTTTCATGTCTAACACTGGCCTTAACTTCAAGACTTAAAGGGCCTGATCCCCGCTTTCTCTGTGACCTAGTTTATTAGAGTCTGCTACTTGTCAAGTTGTCAGTAGTTATGATTAGGTACAGACAGACAGGTGCTGTTACTGGTTTAGCTTCGGTTGTGTTTGAAGTGTGCTGCTGTAATCTGTGTCTGCGGTGAGAGACGCTAATTGGAATCCAGAGCACTTCAAGATGAGTGCGATGCTCTTGTACAACACTGACAATTGAAATTGCGTCATGTCTGGACTTGCTTGAAGGCCTCTCTGTAGTTAGAATGCTATCAGTAAAGCAAACCCCAAACAACAACAAAAAGCCCTACCAGGCTTGTAAACAGGAATTTAATTTTATAGATTCTGTTTCTGCTTTGGCCTGTAATTACACTTTGGCTTTCCCATACTTGTCTCCTGAGCAAAGCCCAGTGATGCAGAAGTGGGCCATTCCTAAATGTCTGACTGTGTGCTTTGTAGTGGCAAACTGATATGCCATGATCTTCAGGTCGGTAGTTCTGGTATTATTCTTGCTAATTCATCAAACTGTAGTTGTATTTGTCTTCACTGCCTGTAGTCATGAGATGTGACCTGAATTATCTGTGATCTCTGTTTTACAGGAACAATCCAAACCTAGGTTTTTCTAAATCTGGAAAACACATAGGAAAATTGAGAAGTTCCCTGCATTCAACATAGATGGTGAACTTGCATGTGTTAACTAATTGTGCACATACACACACACACAAGTTTGTAGTTACCATGCGTGCTAGCTAGATAGGCATAAATATGCATAATAACATTTTCTTTAGTTGCAAGAAGGCAGGATGACTGTACTGAAAGTGCTTGCAGTTCCTTGTGATGAAAATTGATGGAAAACGATGGAAATGTCTGAGACAAAACCAGTCATGTCATTATAACCCAAATTAGAAATTTTGGCTTAGCTTTCATGCAGCTTTGCATACATGAACAAAGGTACTGAATAATGTGAAGTTTTCTGAATAATATAACCCCTCCTATGTACTGTGAAATAATTTGCCAGCATTTTTTTAAATTTCACTATCATTATGAAAAGGGTAAAGCTTTTATTTGGGTAAGGCTTTACTTCAAGCACTGATGTATGAGAGCAAATAATGACAAGCAAATACAATTCTACCTGCAGAGCAATCTGAATTTGGGTCACTGGGCCAACGGATGAAGAACTGGATTTGATACCTTGATGACAAGAGACCTAGATGTAAGCTGGTAGTTGCAAAATCAGCACATCATTTTTCTTGGATTCACTTTGGTGTGTGCTAAAAAAAGGATACTTGCTAAAGGAGATAAGGACCATGAGGCTGCACAATGTCCTTAGTACTAACAGTAATTTGAAGTGATGGGAAAAGTTGAATATATGCTGATAAGCACAAGTTCTAGTTCATTTCGATTATTTAAGTGACTGTGTGATTCATCTGATCTAGGGAACTCTCATTTTAGATGTGAATCATGAAGGATGATGTGTTATGAGTTAAAAGTTTGGTGCTCATGAGCCTTCACTGGAGCATAAAGAATAAACCACTTCCATTAGCTGAGAAATACTCTGTATAGTACTTACTTGTAAGTTTGTCGTATCTTGATTTGTTTGTGCCTCTTATTCTATGTACTACATAAGATGATAAATAACTTTAGTCACTTGTATGACATATACTGTAGTCAACAATCTACTTAGTCACAGTTCTGCACCTGTAATGGGGGAGAACAGTGGTCTGATTAGACAGATATATTAGTAATACTGGGTTTTAATCAAACTCCTGGCTTTTGCTTTTCTAGTAGCCTTTAGTTGTCAAAAATATTATTAAAAAAAATTGTGACCCATTCTTCTAGTATTAGGCTATTAGAGGCATTCATTTAGCTGAATGACTATGACTAATATAAGTAATGCATTATCCACTTCCTGTTGGTATGAGCACTCTGTATTAGCTTAATTACTTTGTCAACTTTAATATCAAAATATCATATAAGTTCTTTAATGTACATTTTAAAATTACAGCTAAAAAGAAACTTTATCAAACCCTGGGACAGATTGCTGGAAGAGGTTGTAAAATCTCCATCCTTGGAGATTTTCAAAACTGAACTGAGGAACCTGCTAACTCCAAAGTCAGATCCAGCCTTAAATTTGGTCCTACTTTGAGGCGCAGGGAGGGTAGTGGAGCACATGACCATCTTCAGAGGTCCTTTCCAAGAGAGTTTTATGTTTCTAATATATCGATTAGAAGAAGGCTGCTTCTTCTTTGGTTCCATCAATCTCTTCCTTGTTAAATACATCACTGTGCATTTTCTTTGGGGATTTTTTTCTTTTGTTTGTTTTGTTGCACCAGTGTGTACTGAGCGGTGGAAACTCATTTCTTGATGACTTTTTTTCTAAAATTATAATTCCAATAATAAAATTTATCAGTAAAAATGTTTTGATTTTTTTATTTTTATTTTTTGCAAGCCAGCTCGAAAGTGCTTTTTATAAATCCGAGGTTAAAAATTACAAGGCCATGTGTATTTGAGTGTTCTGCACTCATGTATACAGACCAAATGGAATTACTTTGTACCCTTTTCCCCAGTTAGGCATTTGTGCAGGCATTTAGGCATTAGTGTGGCTTTTTTTTTCTTCCTCTTGTTTTCAAACTGCATACTGAATTAATCACCCCTATTAACAACTTACCTACTGAAATTAAATGGTTGGGCAAGTCATGACACTCCCATTGTGTACTAATGCAGTGGAGTGAATGGATATATACAAACTGTGCATCTCATTTTCAAAAATGAAGTTTTTAGGTTCTGCTTTTTTTGGAGGTACTGAGTTGCCTTTATCCCATATCTCAACAGCAGGAAGGAAAAAAAAGCCCATAAAGGTACAGTAAATCTAAAGAGAGTCTAGTAATGCAACTTAGTTGTCCATACATGTAAAGTCACATAGGAAACAGTAAAAAGCAAAACACCCTCATGGACTTAAAATGATTATAAAATATTTGCTCCTTTGTTTTACACCTGGACAATTATATCCAGAAGTCATCAGTGTATTTAAAATAACAGAGAAAGTTTTCAGATAAAATTTGCTATTTTATATTCAGTTTTTCTTTCAGCTGTATGTCATTTGTGGCACAGGATGTATATTAAGATATGAGACTTCTGAGCTGATACATCTATTTCAAGGTATGTTTTTAAACTAAGCTTTTAGCTGTGTAGTAATAGCAACATTGAAATGTTAACTATTGAAATAAGAGCATAGACTAGAGATTTCAGAGGCTTGTTGGAATTTCATCTATCTGTTGCAGAAAGTTCAGAAAACCTCCCTTGTAACCTGATGCTGACATTCATTGAATACATCTTTCTGCTGGGTACACTGATACTAAGTATATGCTATACTATAGGGTGGTTCTTCAAACTGCTAGCAGTAAGATTAAAAAGTAAAATTGGACATGAATTTTAAAAAATCAACAAACTTAAAAAGCCTACAAACTTTCATAGACATCATCATGATTCAGCATCTGAATGAACTTTACTTATGCAAAAACTTGTAGTAGCCTTATGAAAGGTACTTGTGTTATTTTTCCATTGCTAAATTATATCAGAAGAATACATGAGAAATTGTATTATACTGTGTACTTCTGTGCTCAGTTCTTAAATGAAATGAAACAAGGGGTAAGGAATCGCAGAAACAGAAAACCAAATGGCGGAGGAATGAGAACGGGAGGATGGATGACAAGCTACCACAGCTGAATACAGGGTATGTATAAAACTGTCTTAGTAAATGCTGAGTTCCCAAAGTGTGTTTAAACAAGTTGTAAATGCCATTAGTGTTCTGTTAATATGAATAAAAGCTGGCCATCACCTAGGTACTTGTAATACAGCCCTGCCACCGTCATTACATGCATTTGGTGTGTAGATTGTCTACAATATACAAGTTCACTACCAAAATTCACCTGGGCTATTAGTGTGTCTATACCATGAGTACTTGGACATCCTGTCAGGCTACATCTTTCTCTTTTTTGCTCAGTTTTCATATTGATCCACCACTTGGTTTCAAGTCATGATTAAAAAAAAATAAAAATAACTCATGGAATAATGAGGAAATAGGAACTCTGGATTAATTCTGATCCTGACTCTTAAGTATCTGTGGTTTTTTAAATTACATTTGCCACATCTAATGTTCTAACTCCCATAGCTATCATTAAAATCCAGGTGCCTAATGAAAAAGATCTAAGAATCTTTCCCCTCCAAAAAAATCTGGTTTTGTTTCTAAGCATGAAGAGTTTTGTTACTGCAGTCTTGCAAATCAGGTAGGAAAGCCATTGCTTCAAGTTTTGATGCTTCTACCTGGCTTTGTTGTGAATTTAAAAATTCTGTGTTTGTCTTGGCAAATAATTACTTGAGCCAATCACGAAAGCAAATTTTTAGGTGGATTGTGGATTAAACTTGGAAGCCTTTTTTTAAAAATGAATAAACTTTTGATTACTTTGAGATAAAGAATTTGATACCTTTTTAGTGCTAAAGGAGGCCAGAAGTTAATTTCTTTGATTTCCCCACCCCCTGTAACTCTACTATTAATTTCTAATATAAAGGAAGGCTTCAAGAAAGTAGTTAATCTCACTTCTGCATATCCCCAAATCTGACGGCGAGGTGCTTGACGTTTTATATTTCTTCTGCCCCGCTTTGCCTTCTGTAGGGGACATGCAAAAACCTGAAAGATGGCAACAAGATGAATATTTCATGAGGGCAACACCCTAGGACTGGTGTTAGTTGGAAGGGCACGCGAAGAGGGCTGTCCAAAAAAAAAAAAAAAAAAAAAAAGGCACTGAGCGAGTCATGGCTTTCTCTAGCTGAGCCTTGGCAACGTGTGAGGAGGGAGGTTTTGCAGCCACCCTGGGACCCTGCGCTACTGCCGCCTCCAGCGCCGACAGCGGCTTTCAGGAAGCAGCCCGAAACCTGACAGAGAGGTAAAAACCTTGCAAGGCTATTTACAAAATTAAATACCCGCCCCCACCCCCTTCCCCTCCACCTCGTAGCACCCAGCTACCACCAGCGCCCAGGCCCGGGGAGCGGGGCCGCTCCGCTCCGCCTGGCCTACGCGGTGCCCGCCGGGTGGGGAAGCTGCGGCCCGGCGCGGCGGGGGAAGGGGAGCGCGGGTAGCCGCGGGCCCCGCCGGGGCTGAGGGCGCGCGGTCGCCGCCTCGCCGAGGGGAGCGCAGCCCCGCGCGGCCGCCAGGGGCGCTGCGCGGCGCCGGGCCGGGGAAGGGACGCGGACGGGGCCATTCGTGCCGCGGGAGCGGGGGGGGAGCGAGGCCCGGGCGCGGCGCGGGGAGCCCCCCGCGGGCGGCGGGACGCGGAGGGGGCAGCGGCGGGAGGGCGGTGGGGAGGGCGGCGCGGGGGGGCGGGCGGCGCTGGGGCGGCGAGGCGGGGAGGCGGCGGCGGGAGGGCGAGGGGGGGGGGGGGCGGAGTGGTTGGAGCCGGCGGCGGCCGCCGCGGCGGCGGGGTCAGTTCTCTTTAGTGTTTGCCGATGTTGGAGGCGTCTCCAAAGTGTCCCCGGGAAGCAGGTAACCGGGCCCGCGGCGGCGGCCCCGCGCCCCGCCGGCGGGCGGGGAGGCCGGGGGCGCGCCGCGCCGGGGCAGGCCGGAGGGGAGGGGGCTGCTTCAGCCATGATGTCCGAGTCTCCGTCCCGTCTCCCCCCTCCTCCCGCCGGCGCAGCGGCTCCCGGGGCGAGGGCTTGCCCGGCCCCTCGGCGCCCCCCATCTCCCCGGGGCCGGGCGGGCGCCTCTGCGCCACGGCGCTGCCGGCCCGCTCCTCTCCGGCGGGGGGCGGCGGCGGCACCAACCCCGCCATCCGCCCCGGGGCCCCCGCCCGCCTCCAGCCACCCGCGGAGGGGCGGGGGAAGCGGGCGGGGGGCACAGGTGGGCCGCCCGGGCGCCGCCGCCTCCGGGGGCCGCGGAGCAGCCCCCGCCGCAGCTCCCCCGCCGCCCGCCTCCCCCCGCCGCCTCCAGCCGCGTCCGGCTGCTGGCGACGGCCGTTGCGCCAAGGCCGGGCCGCGGCCGGCGGGGCCGGGCCGGGCCGTGCGGTGGGGCTGGGCTCGGCGGGCACCGCGCCGGGCCCGGCCTGCCCTGCCCCAAACCTCGGGAAGTAGTTGGGTGCCACCTGAACTCGCCCCTGATCCTCTGGCCCGCCCCGGCCCGGCGTGCCCTCTTCGGGCCCGGCGGCGGCGGGCGGAGGTGCGCGGCCTCGGGGGCGCTGGGTGGCGGCTTGGCCGCCGGCGGGGCGAGGGGCGCCGGGCACGCCTCGCCCGGTCAGCGGCGCGGACCCGGCAGCTCGGCCGCCGTGTTTCTCTACGCCCTCGCTTTGCACCTCTTGCGCTGCCCCCGAACTTCGGACACGGCCCGAAACTTTGCCGGTGGGACTGGGCTCTCCCACTCCCAAAATGGATGTCGGCGTGTCTGCCCACGAAGCGATGGGCAGCCGGGCGGCTTCACCAGGGCTTCAGGGCTGTCGTGGAGGTGGGGCTGGGACCCGGGGAGACGCTGCTATTAAACGGCCTAGCCCAGGCCGCTCAGGCGGCATTTTCCTGGTGTTCAGGTCTCTCTGGTGGGAGAAAGTTCATTTCGATCGCAGGCAGGCCTGGAAGTCCCCGCCGTGCCCTCCTGGGGAAGCGTGGGCTGCTCGGGGTCGCGCTGGGAGGGCGCATCCCGCAGCAGAGCTGTTTGCCTTGTAGTGCTCTGGGTCCCACCCGCCATGCCAGTGATACCCAAGTGAAAAATTTCCCCACAGTGCATCTGCCGGTGTTGCCTTACGGCCAGCAAGCTGTTTCTGTGGATACCAAGACGTAAGCTGCTCAGGCCGTGCTTGGAATGCTCCCTGTGCAACTATCATGGTACTAAAAAAAAGTTTATGTTATATAAAGGAGTAGATGAAGTGTTGCCGTTGTAGCTCCTCTCTTTGCATGAAATACTGTCTTGAACAGCACTGAGGAACATGCATGAATAACCACGACGTTCCAAGACGCAAGCAAGACTGATTGCTTAGGTGTAGTTGCATGGTGCTTCTGTGAAGCGAGTGAGCCTACGTTGCTGTATCTCACTAACGTTACTGGAGGTATCAGGCTGCACAGGGGTAAGGTCTTCCTGAGCCGTGTGGCAATTCCAGGTCAGCAGTCTACACCAGTGTAGTAATATTAATGTGTTTAAGCCGTTTGCTAAATACAGGGAGGTTCTGTACAGGCTTTGTTGTGACATTGCTGCCTATATAAACAGTGCCAGGCTGACAGATTTCTGAATGAAATCTTTTTTCTAGAAAGCCAGCAGCACTGTAAGATTTCCAGTACTGATTTCCAGCCACTGAGCCTTAGCTTTGCCCTAGTAAAACTCCTGGAGAGAGAGATTTCTGTTCTTGCCCATTTTTGCTAAGGTTCCTATCACTGACAACAAGAACAGGATTAGAGACCACCTGCTTGTATTTTTTGAGGGGAAGGGGCAATTCAGATTTTCTTTGCTTTGTGAAGAGCTTTTCAGCAGTATTGCTCAGCTTTAGCAGAAGTCATCCAGTTTGAGTTCAGTTCAGGCTGTAGTGTGGAGGCCAAAGTCTTTATATATCTTGCCAGTTTAAGCTACCTCATCCCCCAAGAATTATGTCAACATAATAATAAATTTGAATAATCTCACATCTTGAATTATTAAAGTAGATAGTAAAGGAACTTCCTTATTTTATTTGCAGGCGAACCTCATCAGAGGTGTTTTAATGACTTGACCAAGTTTAAATAAGCACTAAGCTTAATCAGCCCCTTCCTTGGGGGCACGTATCAGGCTTGATTTTTCCTGCACAGGTTTATAAACATAACTCCATTGTAATCCTGATTTACATTGGTGTGGATGTGGGAAGTGAATAAAATACTATGCATTTTATTTGTAAAGTGTCATGAAACGTGACCTTGGGAAGGTTAGGCAACAGGCTGTAGTGAAGCAGATCGTCTGATTCCAAGACTGCTTCTCCAACCATTAGGAAAGCTGCACCTGTCATGCTCTATCTAGACAGTTTGTTCTGACCTGCCTGAAATACGCGGTTATTGATTTGTCAGTCTTTGAAAAGACTGGAAAAAATTCTCATCAATTATGTCCAGTCCTTCAGCCCAAAATATATCTACTTATACCACTGGAGGGTGGGCCTTATAAAGTGTGCAGGTTTTAGTGCCAATGTTTTCTAGTGTATACATAAATACATGCATACACATGCACAGATTTTCTCCCATTGGGGAGTCAAGTATCTGCTTCCTCATATGGGTCACACTGGTGTGGGGGAAGGATGTAACTCTGCATGTTTTCAGGATAACAGTAACAGTTGTAACTTCTGTTAATAAGCCACCAAAGCTTCACTTTTCTTTCCCTGCTTATATTGATTTCCTATCAGCAAGAGCAAGATCTATAAGATAAGAGTTAGTTAGGCCTGTCTTTTGCCAGAGCCGATTATTTTGCATTTCTAATCTTCAGGTCATGCAGAGCCTGTGTTTTTCACAATAGTTCTTGAGTTTTCTCTCTTTCCGAAAAAGAGGAAGAGAAACAGAGGCTGAGGATGGCTCTCTTAAAGTTGTTGTGGGTACTCTTGTCAAGATCCATGTGGGAAACCAGGAATCTGTGTTACCCCTTTCTGCCTTCACACTTCTCAGCCGTTCCTATTGCTGGTTTCACCACGTTAAGGCTTGCAAATACACCCATGTAATGGTCTGTGCTGCTGGAGGCTCTGCCAGTGGCTCTAACCCCACCACCCCTCTTTCGTTTGCTTGCTCTTTGCTGAGGGCTACCGAATACGTGGTCTCTGAAACCAGCAGGTCAGAAGAATAAGGCATTAGGTTGAGGGACATATAAAGCACAAGGCTGGAGTCCTGTGAAGGCAGATCAGGGAACGGGGCTGACAGTTTTGCTTAGGGAGGAGAGGATATATGGCGCGAGGCGGGGAATAGAGTTGGTGGGAGCACATGGCAAACTCTGCAAAGAGAGGAAGTGGAACCTGTGTATAACACTATCTATCTATCTATCTATCTATCTATCTATCTATCTATCTATCTATCTATCTAGTGAAGGGCTCTGCATTTAGGGGGTCTGCTCATTGTCAGCGACCAGTCATGATCAACATTATCCAAAGTATGTTTGCATTAAGAGATCAAGAGTTCAGTAAAAATCTGAGAGATGTCTTGTCAGGCGTTGTTCTGAAAACTATTTAGAATAAAAAAATTGCTTGTCACAACTCCTAATCTAAAAATGAATTTTGAAAAACCATCTGTGGTAGTGTAATACTGAAGTCACATGCATGTCTATAGCTGCTAAAGTTTGTTCATACTTCATCTCAACAGCAACTGTTTTGTGTTTTGGGTTTTTTTTTGTTTGTTTGTTTTATTTTAAAGCTGGTAGTATTTGGAAAGTTTCCCAGTAGTGAAATCTATACTCCAGGGTCACAGTGTGCTTACCTGTGTTGTACCACATCTTTTCTTTTGCTTTAGTTAAGTTTGCTTCTGTACAGTACATCACTAGTATGTTACAAATTTATTGATACTTAAGCAAATAAAATCGATTTATGATTTTTTTCCTAATAAATAACACCTTTTTTTACATACTAAATTATTTAATTTTGTGACTCCAGTATATTTTTGTATCCTCACAATCTTCTAAGTTAGTCACCATTAGAATAATTAGGGCAGGCGCTCTTTTTATACTAATTAGAAATCGGTGTTTGAGCACAGATTCTTGTTGGTGTGGGGGGAGTACCCGGTGATAGCCAGTGGCTAAGTATTATGGTGAGTATGGGTTAACCTGCTATCCTTAGTTTCTGGGAAAAGATGGCTTGCTAAGATGTTTTTCATAGTATCACGCACTTAAAGGGTTTGTTTACAGTCTCATCTTCTCCTGAAAACTTGTGAAGGATTGTACCGGCAGTGGTCACACTTCCAGTTTTGCCTCTTGCCAGCTTTGAGGAGGCTGTTTGCTGGAGGCTGAAGGAAACATTTTTGAGTGTAGGAGACCAGATTTTCTGGGGAATTTTCTTGCAATGGAAATGGTCACCTACTGGAACAAGAAAAGTTCTTGAAGAGTCAGGGAACCTAATTTTTATTGCTATTCTTAGTTTCTCCTTTTTGGCAGCTGTTATGTATTTGTAGCTTCCAGTTTCTCATACAGTAACCCCAGTTAAAAAAAGTAGTGTTATACGAATGTGAGGACACTTCAGTATACTAAATGTGCAGATTGATATCAGTAACTCAAGTTGTAACTGGCTGTAAGTGACAGAGGACTTCCATCTCACCCAGACTACACATCCATACAACTGATACATTTTGAAGAGTAGAAATCAAGACAAACTGTTGCCAAGGTGAAAGTGCAGTTTTGGGTCAATTTGTAGCATATCCAGTTGTATTGATACAAATAACAAAATGAAATTGTAAAAAGTGTGTAGGAGCTTTGACTTTGTTAGACAAGATAAAAAACCGTAAAATTTCCAGTTAAGAAGTAATGTGTTCTCTTTTTGTTTGTTTTATATTTCCCCCCACCCCTTCTGGGCCTTCTGTCCTGGACACTAGGTTGCAGGGCTTTTTCCTTTCCACGGTTCTAGACTGTGGAAAACATTTTCTCTGCTTTTCATTCCAGTCTTGTATATCTGATAGTGCTTAAACCTGCCTGCTTTGAACTGTGTTCCGTCTGTGGTGGCAAGGTCCCTCGCATGGACATTGCCAGTGGGTATTTTGTTTAAGAGTGTACACCCAAGAGACATTTCTTTTGTACCTGTGTAAGGCCTGGGAATCTTAATGAATGACATCTTGTTTGTTGGAGTCCAGTGTTAGTGGTCCGAGGTCACCACTGTCTACATATAATCTGTCCACTTCCTTAATTTTTGGACTCTTTGTTTTTTACTGTTGTGAAGCCATGCTTGTGTCATCAATTTTGCAACAGTTCATGACCTTGCCCCCAAACATAGCATCTCTGAACTGTTAATTTTCTCCAGTTGAAATCTTAGATTTTGTGCTTTTCTTCAGTCAGAGAACTAGGTATGCCCAGTCCAGTGCTCAGTAATTGTTTTGTGTTTATTCATTAACTGAGGGAGGAGGCTCTTTGAACTCACTGCAGAACTCCTCATCTGACAGGGTACTCTATGGTAGGAGCAGAGGTCCCCTGTGTCCCCCAGTGAGCAGGGAGCTAGTCTTGTGAGCTGTATGTTGATCTTATGTCCAAGCATTACAAAATGTGTCTATGGGATAGCTGAGAGAAGGGGGAACTCCAGGAGTGATTTGTGAACAGGAGATGGCACTTTGACCCCAGCTGTGTCTGGGAGCTGCAGCTTCTTGGAAGCTGTATGAGTCTTCAAGGTGGGCATTCATCAGTCTAGCTGTGGAATACTGTTCTTGTTTAAATATGGTCATAGAGAACCAAAAATTCACACAAACCAGAATTTTATCTATTTTCAACAATAGAGCACAACACCTGCCACTTTGTCCACTGAAACCACCTTCTCTGAGAATCCTGGAGCAGTTCGTGATAGGGGAGTGATTACAGTATTAGGAGGGCTGGTAGCTGGAGCTGTAACTTTTTACAAAGAAAAAGGCATGTTTCTGCTGCTTCACTAGAAATTATATGAGAAGGCAGTCAAGGAAAAACCAAGATAATTTTCTGAATTCCATTAATAGTATGAAATTTCTGGTTTGGGAATGAACTTTCAGTCAGAAAGTAATTTTTTGCCTGCTTTAGAACAAAATAACAATTGGAGGGATGTTTTACTCAGAATAAGAGTATTTTGTAATTTAAAATCAGTCAAAGCTTATTTGAGATCTTAGGAATATAACTACTAGTTGCTAGCACAATGTGAAAAAAATATAACTTTTAGAAATATATATGAGAGAAATTTAAAAATATTAATTAAATAAGAAACTGGACTCTTGGAAGGAGCTCTGATTAGACTTCAGTATCACAAATAAAGAACCAATTATAGCTTTGAGGCAGACAGGTCTGTTAGCGACTGTGTCAAGTCTGAGTCATGGTTTTTTCATTTACTTACTTAAAAGTGCAGAAGGGGATTAAGCTGATGATCAATTGTTAAACTAGTGGTTTAGGCTCCCCTTCTTTTCCGTTATTTTCCTTCATGAAAACGCTTAGTAACTCATTTCTGTTTAACCTAAGGCAAATGTGGTTTACCTGCCCATCATCTGCAGTAAGATGTTATGATGACTGTTGTATATGATGGCAACCAATAACTCTTTCAGTATAACACGGAGTCTCAGTGGAATATTTAAATGGTTGCACTTAAATTACTTATCCCAGAAAGTAAAAAATTAAAAAAAAAAAAATTAATCCAGTAATCCATTCTGTATTTTTCTAACTTCAGCTTCTGTGTTCACAGTTTCTGGAGTCACTAAATTAATTAGTTTTCTCCTTGAACCTTTTTGTTATGTTTTGCATGGGTAGATTTTGAGGTAGCCCTGGAAATTCAGCTTAATTTGTGTCAGTGTTGCCTAGTGTCTTTCCTGATTGTTCTGTTCTCCCTTCTCCAGGGACTCTGGGGCCAGGTGAGGTACTATTTTCAAAAATGTTGCAGATGTGACTATGTATCAGAGGGTGTCTGGGGAGATACAAGTTTTCAGTTTTCAAGAAGTCATAGGTGGTTTACAGTCATGGCAAGGAATAGATCTAAAGAGTTACAATACTGGACAGCCAGCTTTTGTCCTTCGGATTAATGGTTGCTCCCCATTGCAGCAGAGGAATACAAAGAAGGATGTTATCCTCTAGTGTTGGGGGGTGTGTGTGATGTTCTGCCTCTAATCTGTAAGACTGTATAGGCATCTATAAGGTTGTTTTTTGTATATACCTCAAACAGTAATGGGTTTTGGATGTGGAAGGCCTTCCACAAATAGGCTCTGATGGCCACCTTGCTGTTTCACAGAGGAGTTTCACATTTTCTTCTCTGTAATAATTCATGGTATTCTCACTGGGTCAAACTGATGGCTGTGTCTGAACCAATGATATGGCTGGATGGTTCAGCATCTTTTCTGGGCATAAAATTTGTGGTGACATGAGAACTGGGTTAGCTCATACTGGCTGTTGGAAATTTCCATGGCTTTTTTACAATCTCTGTTTTCTGGACAGCAACAGTAAATCAAGACTAACTTTCTGATGAGTTTATCTTTGTAAGGTAGCAAACATTTATATAAACCAGCCTGATTTTTCTCCCTTGGGCTTTGGGTTATAAACAGATTGAAAAGTGTGAGGTGGACGACTGTCTCAGTTTCTGATGCAACAGATTGGCTTTCCTTATCATTTAGTTTTCTTCTGGCGTTGAAAACTTCGAGTTGATAATCTGATTGATCTCCCTTGTCATTTCAAGTGGGAGGTTTGTAGTTAAGCTCCTGAACTGCCCTGGTGCCAAGCAGCTGTCTCCATGAAGTGTTTGCTCTGATTGCAGACTGTCTTCTCTAAGGGATTTCTGAATGTTTGGGGTTTTTTGTTTTGTTTCAGCTTTTGCTTCGGTGATCTTTGGTATCGGTGAGGTTGTTTTGTGGGAACAGCAATCCTTTTTCTCCATCATGGTTCAAAATGAATATTAATAAAGTTTCTCTACTTAGGAGCTCTGTTTTGTATCTGCCTGTAGAGTCTCCACTTGAGACTTTGAGTGGCTGTCCGGTATACACAGGACTTGGCTGTAGTTTCTCTGTTAGAAAAGAAAATTAGCCTTGTGTACAGACTGGGATCGTTCAGGTTTGTTGTATGCAGCAAGATACGCCATGGCCTGAGTTGCTCCTTTCTCAGCTTTTTTATGTCAGCCTCACTGTTGCCAGGGAAGCAAGGGAAGGGTTGCATTCCTGCCTGTCAAACGCTCCACTTTCGGTTAAGTTTCTCTTGTTACAAGATTTTAGGCTTTTGCACATGCAGATATGCACAGTGCCCTAATCCCTGCGTTTTCCATCATTTCTTACAAAAAGACTCATTTTGGGCAAATATGTTAGGTGGGGAACCTCTCTGCAAGGGAGCTTATTTGCTTCTGTAATTGTGTCTGTTAGTTTTCATAAGGTCCATGATTGCTTATTCATCGAAGACAGAATTGGCAGTAGACTTTGTATGGGCTTCAGTTGCCTGTTTTTTGGCATCTAGTGCCATCTGAGACACTAAGTTATCCTGTCTAGTCTTCAGCTGCCAGTCAGCTGCATGGGTTAGCTAATCCTAAATTAGAAGCTTACTTGTTGATCACTGAATAACTCCCTGGGTCTGCTGGCTGTATTGACTAGTGGCGTAATACATTTGTTTAAACACATATTGCCATTTCATTGACATTTCATGTTGGGGTTTATCTGAACCATCTGGCACATGCAGTGTCAGATGTGTCATGGGTCTTCTGAGAGAGGACTTCTGCTTGTTGAAGCAGCAGTTGCTGGAGTACACAGGTATCTATATAGACGTGAAATCTTAGGACATATCAAATGGCACTGGTAAACCATGGGTGGACTACTGAGTTACATACTGTATTTCCTTTGACTCCAGTAGGAGCTGAGACACCTTGTTTATATTTGGAAACCTAAATTATACATGTCTTTAATCCTTAACTGAATCCTCATATCTTGCTGTACAACAGCACCATATGGTATGGGTAACTGTTCTGGTGTGAGATACACTGTGCATGTAGATGGCCTTGTAGATCACACACACTTTTCTTATTAAATACTTGTCTTTTGCTATAGTGGTTTAAGCAATTTACTTGATCCAAAATATTTGCTTACTATATTTGCTCTGTGACACATACTGTGTATTCGAAGTTGTATGAATCTTATCTTGATTGCAGGGTAAGCCTTTTCTGTTCTAGCCCTCTTGCTAATACATTTCAATTAAATGGCAACAAAAATCCCCACCTTTGGCAATTTTGATTGAGAAAAATCTTAATTTTTAGTCTTTGATACTGTAATTATTTACCTTATTTGTCTGGTTTGGTTTTGTTTGGAAAATTTCCTTTCTTTTCAAAATTACACAAAGCTATTGTAAAGATAGTTGTTAGAGAAGATTGAATCAGTGACAGATGTAAATAATATGTAATTCCCAGTAACAGTAATCTGGTCATTGAGATTTAGACTCATGCTTCATGTAGCATATTGGATCAAAATACTATTGGACATTAGGGAACCAATATTGTTTCATGATGAAAGAAGTCTGTGAGGTGGAGCAGTTTCTGTCTCAGCCTTCTGTGTCTTAAGCCTTTTTTTTTGGTTTGTTTTAATGTGCTTGTCCTGTGTAGTAATTCAAAAGCGAATTTAAGCTGACTGCTGTTTGAAAAAGTGGCTGAAAAGTATTGCAGGTGCAGATTTTTAATCTGTTCAATTTCCTACTTGATTTTTCTTTTTTCAAAAATACCTTCCTGCCTCTCCTCAGAAAGCTTCTTACTGATCATATATAGGACACTGCAAAGGATATTCCTCTGTGGATGATAATACCCTTACAAAACTTTTGTTTTCTGAAAGCGCAATGGGATTTAATGTTCTGACCTGGAGTTCACTGCAGCCGCCTGGCCCTGCCTTGCCTTCCCAAGGGTTTATCTGCAATACTCTTCTGCTCCAGTCCAAGAGCACAGGAAGCTGCTTGTAAGGAACTGTAGTAGTTAGTCAGTCCTCAGGGACTGGGTTTAGTGCTGAGCAAGTAGGGGAACTTTCCCGTAAGCCTTGCAGCTCCTTGGATTTTGAGTATTAGTCCCTAATATTCTGTGTCAATTCGTTTTTCTTTCTGTGTGCATTTTTTTCTCTTTGGTTGTAAATTATTTTATCAAAATAACAAAAATAAGAGAGTTAGTGATTTCCCTGTCCCTTACACTTCTGGAAAGTAAAATGCTTTTAAGGCCTAACTTAACTTGCTGTCATGTATTACTTAGTTGTTAACTAGCTGGTGACTATGTCTAGATTTCCACTGAAATTAAGATTCTTTAGTGTAAGGCACTGTAAAAAAAAAAAAAAAAAAAAAACCACAAAAAAACCCAGCAAAAAACAGGTCACAGGTTTATGAAGATGAAGTCATTGGGGATGAGATTGTAGGTTTTGTGTGGAACAGTGTGAAGGAGCTGAACTTTAGTATATGGTTTGACAGCAAAGCTAAGCTGATTAGCAGGAGCTTAAAGGGCTAATTCCTTGTACCCACTCCAGGTCAGGAGTTTATGGCCCTCTCTGTACAGACATGGACACTCCTCTCTTCCTCCTCACCCACATATGAGCTGGTTCAGTGAGGTAAACGGACAGAAAAGTAAATATTAGCTTTTTGCTCTAGGGGAGAGAGGACACAGGATTGTCCCCTGCTGTGATAGCAAGTCATTAGATCAGTTTGGCTGTTGACAAACCCACCCCTAGTAAAGGAAAAAGCAACAAATTGATGGAGGAGCAAATGGGGAGGAAAACCAGTGGGGACCAGCAGTAATATAGAATACATATATATAGAGACCCTGTCCAATTTCATGCATAGTTTGTCAATTTTGCCTATTTAAAATGCATAAATAAGATAAATTATATTAGTAATTATAGATAGCCATCTGCTGACTGTTGCTTTAAGTCATGCTCTTGCTAAACTGCGACTGTGTGGCTCATTATTTGATTTTATAGAATGGACAAGATTGAATTAACAACTGCTCTGAAGGTAATGCAGAGCTGTGTGTTTTCTGTCATCCTCAAATAAGCTGCTAGATATAACACAGTAAAAAGAAATTACATAAACCTTAGGACTTCAGTAGTACTTTTTGCATTAATGTACATATATGTATAAATATTTACTGTAAATGTGAGAAATGGCACACAAGAAATACATTTTACCTTTTCACAGTTTTGTATACCTTTGTGTAACTGAGTGAAGTAATACCAGGAGACTGGAAGGAGAATAGGGAGTTTAATGGAATTTTAAGGTTAAAACCAAAGCCAAACCCTCCTTAGTTAAGAAGCTGTTAACTCTGTTAGTGTTCTGTGACTTGGGACTTTTACAGAAGAATTGCATTAACAAGCTGCTGACCAAAGCAGGGGTTGGTCTGGAAAAAAAGCTTTGAGATACTGC
This sequence comes from Athene noctua, assembly GCF_965140245.1. Lineage (NCBI taxonomy): Eukaryota > Metazoa > Chordata > Aves > Strigiformes > Strigidae > Athene > Athene noctua. The sequence continues at coordinate 35,580,114 of NC_134038.1, forward strand.
CTGCTTAGACACTGCCCCCAGTCTGTTGTAATGCTGTTCCTGTACCTTTCAGTGTTTTCATTAATGATGTGGATGAAACAGTGCACTTATTATTTTTGTAGATGCTATAAAGCAGGCTTAGAGAAGACTGCAGACATTTTAGAACTAGAATTAGAATTCAGTGTGACTTTGAAAAATTGAAATAATTGTCTTTTTTGCTTGCTTTTCTTTTATAGTGTAATTCAAGGAAGCAAAGAGCAAAGTCTCATTAGCTGCAGAACAGTCATATTCACAAACTGAGCACGGGTTAGAACTTGCTGGGTAGCAGTTCTGAAGAAAAGGACCTGGGATCATTAATGTGACACTGTTGTGAAAAATAGGCACCAATTAGAATGTATAAGCAGAAGTATTTGGTATATGAGATACAAGATACGTTAAGTAATTCTTACTCAGCAGTGGCTGGCCCTCAGTTGTTACCTTTGTAAAGCACTTTGCAGATACATAGTATGTGGTGTGTGCTACATACTTGTACACAGATCAGATTTGGTATGTTGGGTTGTATGACAGAGCAGTGTGAAAGTGTGGTAACACCCTACTGCATATATTGCATTTTCATTTTCTGTATAGATGAAGTCCAGTCTTCTGTTTTGACTCTTCAGGTCATTGGTTTCTCTGACTGCTGTTTTTTTATATGACAACTTGTATTTCAAGTCAAGTATTGCTTTTTCATTTTTTCCACATTGTGAAAGAGCATTTAACTTGGAAGTTTACTGTTTGTCTTTTCCACCTTCTGTGCTGTCTTATCTCCTTTGTCTTTATTCAATTAGTGTGATATATTCTAAGAATCTTTTCACCTGAGCATTTAATTCCTATCTTATGTCATAAAATCTAAGGATATAGTCATTCATGTTTCAGAAAAGTACAAGAAGTTCTAATAATCAAAAAAAAATGTAAGTAATTTATGTTGTGTGGTGCTTTTTAGAATGGCAGAAGTGTATTCACAGTTGTTAAAAATATTCTGTATCTCTGAATATAACCAAATTACTTGTGTTTCCTAGCTTACAAGAAAAATTAATGGAATATTTGATAGCAATATTTTAATTTTAAAAGGTGAGGCAGTTTTGTTGTTTTAATGTGAGTTTGTTTTGTTTTGGTTATTTTTAGCTAGAGCAGAAAATTCACAGTTTAATGAGAAAGTTAATAACAACTGTTTAATGAAACCTCTGTAACTGCCTGTGTACAAAGTGATTTCAAAAGCAGAAGTGAAGTAAAACAAAGTTATTGTATTTTTACATCCCTTTAAATGCCCGCTGTAGCATTTCTAGTACAGCTGTGCAGGTTAGAGTAAAAGAGGGAAAACCATTGCAGCATTTCAGAAGGCACCATAACCTCTGGAATTTAATTTTATAAAAATGGCAACACTGCAACTTACGGACTTCAACTGTGTAGACATGTATGTGATTGAGACTGCAAGGAATATCATTGCTGTGGAGTCTCAGTGTGGCAGGTGGTGGCTCAATAAAGACACAAAGCTGGCAGTCACAGCTGCTCAGTCCAGCTTTCTCAGAGAGATCCAAGCGTCTGTAACCACTGCCTAGCATCGAGGGAAACTCCTCTGCAGACACTTGGGTGTAGCAGTTTCCTAGTTGTGAGTTGAGTTAGCCACCTGAAATGAGGTGTGGGGGCTTTTCTAGTCATATTCATAATATCCTAAGTAAACTATCCCTTATGTATATGCCAGATTTTTCAAAAATATCCACCTAGAAGATTTTAAAATATTTTGATTATGTAACTGCATTTCTTCTCTGACCAGCTTAGTGAAATCTCTTTCCTCCAAATCCTACATTTTGTTGTGTAGTAGCAAACCAGTTTGTGCTTGTGACTTGAACTTGAAGGCCCTGAAATGTTTTTGCTTCAACTGTTTATGAAATATTACAGCACTGTAAATGTAATGTAAATATAAAAGTATTTGTAGTACAACAATATAAGGAAAAGATGGAGCATATAGGTTTTATCCCCTTTTTTGTCATGACATCAAAGATTATTTGCCTGGTAGCGTGTAAATTATATGACAACACTATATCGAATATATTCTCTGTTGTCTCTCTCTACTAGTGGATTTTTAGAACTGATTGCAAATTTATTATCTCCATATCTCACGTACTTAAGAGTTAGTCCTATAATTATATTTACCTCCTGGGCATCTTTGTTTATACAGATCAATTTACAAAATAGTTACAGTTTCTTGTAGGAGTTCTGCAGCTTTAGATATACAAGGAAACCCCAGTACCCAACGTGTTACGTTTTTATTCTGATTTCACAGTTTAATTTCCTATGTACTTTACTGTAGGACAAAGAGTGTCTTTTTTCTCCTAAACTTTATCTTGTTCTTTTTTTGACAGTCCCTTGATACTATTACCCAACTGATTTTTTTATCCTTAATAGGAAAGGATCAATCCTACAATTTCCTCCCTTTAGAACAGCAATACCATAGAACACATTATTTTATTTGGTTATTAGTAAGTTCTGCTTTCTTAAAAAGTAGAATAAACTTTCAAAATACTGAGCTGAAAGGATAATTCACAACTGGTAAGGCCCGAGAATAAGTGTTCAGTAGTATCTCATATAGTACTATATGAGTGATGGCTTTCTTATACCCACATTTATAAGCTAAAATGCTGTAAATACTCTAAGGAGTTTCTTAAACTTGAATTATTGTCATTATCTTTCATATTATGTTGGTTTCATTTGAAAGATGTTTAAAAATATGGCCTGATTCTGCCATCATTGACTTTGATGTTTACAATTAAGAAAGTTTTTTAATTCATTCTGATCTATAGTAATATATTTAAAATCAGAATTAAACACATAGTATACCAAATAATTCTACAGTTATATACATTCTCAGTCTTTAAGTTAGGCCTTTCTAACACTGATGCTGTATTGTATGACATTTGCTGTTAAGTGACAGTAGGATTTTTGCAGTCTGAATTTATTCCATGTTTTTGAACACATGAAGTGTTTGAATACATCTCAGCTGTGACTGCATATGTATTTTTTAAATCTGTCACTGTTAGCATTTTATTTACAATATTTATGAAAAGGACAAGTGATTGCATCAGTTTAATTTTTAATTTTTTTGCTTTTGCCTTTCCAGAGATTTACATCAGTTGTCTGTCTTTCCTCAGGAATAAAAATGGCATTCCAGTCTGAACCTCTTCTCCAAAGCACAGAGTCATAGCAGTAGGATTTATTATTTTCATTATACTAGTGCAACTGTGTAAAGTAGTTTCACTCTATGGTGTATCGAGTGATTTGGGATCTTAATCCAACTACACTGTCCCTCTGAGTAGAGATACTTGAATATTTTTTAATGGATTGGGGGAGGGTGGAAGTGCTGATGCAATCAGAATTTTTATATAGTTGTACTTGTTTCAATAAGACTGTCTTTTTAGTTAGAAAGTTTTTCAGGTGTTGGATAGGATTTTTGCTTAGGAAGAGACAATTACCCCAGCAGAAGTAACAGATAGCTTAGTGGTGTGATGGAGGAGAGCTGGGCTCCTGTCCTTCTCTGCCTCAGCAAGAGGGACCAGAGCTGCAGTCAGAGGAGGTCTTAGGTCCATAGGCTTTTTGTTAGCTGTTACTAGTTTCATCTCTCTGTCTGCTCTGTAAAGGTCGTATCACGTGTACGAACCCTAAAAAAATACAGTCTATGTCCATGCTACTGAATGAATTACATCATCGTGTTTGCTCCTGATGCCAAAAGGAGAAGCCCAAGATTTTTCCCTGGAGGACTGAGAATGGTTGCCTCCTTGCTTATTTGAGTGGACTGCCTGGGGTGCCTGCTCACCTCTGAACTGCTCCAGTGTGGTTTTTGCAAGTTTTTTGTCAGTAGTCAGAATTTTGCCAAGGAGGGTACTCAGTGAATAGTAGGAAGGAACTGTGCCCTGACCCTGGTTTGTTGACAGGTGTAGACTTAGCCAGGTAACAGGTATTGGTAATAAACTAATTTGTGCAGATGGAGAGAGATAATTAGTGCTTGGCATATTCCAGGTAAATGCTTTAGGCACTGGATTAAAGGTGAGTTTAGGAAATCCTGGTACCTGCGCTGTTAATTTATACAAGAATTGAAGTGCTTCTTCACCCCTTGACTGAATAAGCAGCAGTTTTTCAGAACTTGCTGCTTTGGTGGTTGATTGTTTTCTTATTTTTTCTCTTTTCTAGTTTGGTAACAGGCAGAAAAAATAGGGAGTTTTCTCTTGTTGTCTTATTTTGTATTTCGTGTGCATTTTACTGGAAAAAGTATGGCAAAAGATTGCTATGGCAAGTTTGTTGCAAAGACATCCTCTCTTGGAGAAATTGTCAGGTGCTAATCTCATGCACAGAATAATTGTATGGATTTTTATTCTAGAATAATTGTTCTTCCTGCTGTCTTTCAGGCAGGGTCACCCCACAGCTGTGCAACAGAACCTGGAGTCAGGGCGTGTGGGTTCTGCTCTGGTGATTTTCTTTGGCTGTGAGCTTCGTGTTCATCAGTTTGAAATTCATGTGTGCAGAGGCATGACTTTTGTGGATAGTTTTGTGACCCAGATCCAGAACAAAAAAGAAGTGTTAATATCACTACTGTCATTAGAGATTCAAAATACAAAGTGCCCTGCTCATAATAATTTATTTATTGCAGTGATAGGCAATGGCACAAGTTAAGATGCAGACTACAGCAAACCTGTCCGGACCTACCATGACCCCTATGGTGCTACCCCTACCAGTTACAACTACAAATACACTGGGTCTGCCATCTTCAATGAATGGATCCATTTCTGAATCAGCTGCCAGCTGTAGCAGTCCTACTGCCAGCCTTGTGGATCCTGCGCCTTCTAGCAACTCACCAGGTAAGTTGGTCCAGGTATATATTTTTTGATATTCAAATTAATCTTTTTGATGACTTGTTACTTTAAAAAAAAAAAAAAAAGCATCTAAGTCTTAAAGAGGTTTAAAATAAAGAAAAAAATCCTGTAGCAAAATATTTTGGCTAAATAGACTGTTTACTGTTAAGTTTCTTTAACTGAGCTCAGACTTACAGTGAAGTGTTGACCAGTCATATAAAAGTTCAGAAAAGAACATGTCTATTTTGTCAAATTGGGAGCGTATCTTTTATAGAGAAGTTTTAGTGGTGCAGGAACATCTCCAAGTGTATTTCTCTTCCCTAGAACAGAATGTCTTCAGGCTGCTTGGCAGTATTCAGTGTTTCCTTTGTAGCCTAATAAATGCTGTAGTTCCTATGCTGAACTGATTATAAAACCCAGAAATATTATCCTAAAAAATTAAGCAAGAAATGACAGTGTGTCTTAGGGATAAATATAAGTAAGTTGAAAATGAAGTAGGAGAAAGTTAAAAAATAATAAGGCAGTGTATGTGAAGTAAGTAGTCTAAGAAAAGCAGAACAAAGTCCTTAGAGGTGGAGAAAAGGTGTTCTTTGGGATTGCTCTGAGAGTGAATTCATTATTGTGAGAAAAGTCTAAAACTCTTGGAAGAAGCAAGAAACAAGTGGGGACCACAGTGTTTCATCTGCTGTATTTATTTTGCAACTCTTATGCTATCTACTTCTGCTCAAAGAAACTGTTCTGAAAGAGTAGTCAGTTCCTTGACAATAAACTTTGGTGACGTAGAAAATGTAGCATATGTATATGTCCTCCTACACTGTCATCATTTATAAAGACATTTGGGAAAGAAATACTTGTACGTTTTTAAATAGCATGTAATCAAACCAGTTATTGTAAAATGCATATTCTCATATGATTAATATGTAAATGGTATTTAAACATTTTGTTTAGCATATGTGAAAAAATTTTTAGCCACAGCTTGCTGCTGCTTTTGCAAAGCTTTGCGAAGTTGTGAAGAATACATTTCTCCACAAAAACTTTACAGACTCTTTAATTTACAGCTCCTCTCCAAGATAACATGGCAAACCCCAAAGAGAAAACTCCAATGTGTCTGGTAAATGAGTTAGCCCGTTTCAATAGAATTCAACCCCAGTATAAGCTTCTGAATGAAAGAGGGCCTGCTCATGCCAAGGTAAGGTCACAGTTCCAGGTGATGAGCCATACCTTAAATGCTGAACAGATAATGTCATGGTCTGGATGAGTGCACTTGTCAAACACAGCCATGCTTCTAGTGTAAGGGGTTTCTTACTGTTCTTTACTTTGCTTTTTTTTTTTTTTTTTACGCTTTCAGAAAGTATGTCTGTATTTTTGTTGAAGTCCTGTAGATTGTTTTGTACTTTACTTGGACTTTCACCTTTGAATTTATATTTGTTGGTCTCTGTAAAGATCTTGTGAAGGTCTTTCCAGGGTATCACAACCCTTTCTTAATCATTATGGAACATTTGCTTTTCAAGCTGCATGAATCTTTCTCCCCAGTTGGTGTGCCTCTGATAACTGCCTCTACATTTGTTCCATGGTAGTTGAGATGACACAAACTAGTTTTGTCATAATTTTTTACAGTGTTTATTGATATGATTCTGTGGTCATAAAGTTGATTGCATTGATACTGTATCTTTGGATCTTGCATTATTGGGCACAAATTTTATTACTGTTCTTTCCCTTAAATTCTGTGCAACTTTAAGATTTACACTGGTATTAAGACTCTTAATATGATTGTAACATTAAAGTTTCTAGTGAACTGACAGTTAATTCTGGTCAGTTCTCTTATCAATTTGGATATCCAGCTTCATTTCATAAGTACAAATTAGGATGCTTTCAGATGATGGGGAACACAGAAAGACATTCTCATGATAATAATGTTCAGATGTAATTTTGCATTTCCTCCCTAGTTAGGAGCAATCTCAGTGAGGACAAAAAAAGCCTGAAAAACTCTTGAGAGTGACAGTGGCATAATTAGTAGTGGCTTTGTACTCCATATTTCTAGAGTGGCAAAACTGCATAGTGGAGTCACACTGCAGATCAGTAACAGTTTCAGCTAGCCGTGGGCTCTCTCTCTGCTGTGGCCCCTTGTTTCTCAGTTGCACGGTATGTTGTCAGCTAGCGCACAGTTGATGCAAATCACTAACCTTCTGGTCTGGCTGGTGTTCATGCAGCTTTTATGCTGCTGGAAATGATGTCAGCAGGTGCAGGGCTGCAAGGAATCAGCAAGCTTTTAGGGTCCCTCATTGTGACTGGAAATTGATGTGCTTTTCCGCTTCCTGGAGGTGTTTGGCACCACAGGATACGCTGGTTCATTGGTTTGGGGTTGTGACATGTTAAAACTGTTGCACTTTCTGTAACTTTTCACTGTTGTGCTGTATTATTTATTTTGTTAGATTTTGTCAATTATCGTGAAATAAGAAGTGCTTTGGTAATACCAAAAGGTATGGTTCTGATTGTTCATATTCCTCAGCAGTAAAGAGATTTGTTACATTACATTCATACTATACTTTAAATTTTAGCAGGTTAAGAAATAGTTCACATATATTTGTTATTAATTTTAAAGGAACTAATATCATTGAAATGACTTGTGCCTGCATTAGCCGCATTTTTGAAAGCCCGATTTTCAATGGATTTCTTTATTTTTCAGTTTTTCAATTTACCTCTTACTATTTTTAATTACACTCATAGTGGTCAAAAAAAAGATACATGCTCTGTAGACTCAAGAGAATATTAAGTCTGATTTTGACCTGTGCAGCAAATGAGAAAAACAAAGGAAGGAAGGTGATGAAGCACAAGGATGATATTAATAAGATTGTGCAGGCTTGTGTACCTTTGACATACGAAAAGCAGAGACATAGAAATTATTATGACTGTGTTAGTAGTTTAGTATAATGTCTGGCTAGTAATGTGATGATATACTTGATAGAATATGTGAAACGGAGCTGAGTTTGTCCTAGAAGGCATGACCTGAAGGATGTCATGCTGCTGCTGCTGTTTGCCATTTAAGGAGCGTCTAACGTTGCTTTCCTCCTGCACATATTCTGTTCCTGTCCACTAGTGGTTTTTGTGATTTTTCAGAGACACGCTCTACAAGACAGCTGTCTTTGTTGTGACCACAAATGCTAGTAAATTTTTATATCCTTTTTTCTAGTTGTCTCTGGAAAGTAGGTTGTCACAATTGGGGTGAAAGGGGAAACTAGAAACAGTGAAAGGTGGGAGAGAAGTGGTGATTCCTGACAGTGCAGTTAGGGTTTGTAGGAGTCTGCCTCCCAGGCGGATTCTTCATCATAAGAAAAATCAGAAAATCTTGATTGGCATAAACAATATTTTTGAGCACATCAGTCAGATTGATAATTTCTTCTGTGCTGTCAATGGCATCTCAGGAGACAAATTTAAAAGAAACATTGACAAAAGAAAGTGGATGGTGGAACAGGGAAGTGGGAAAGTGGTAAGGGACGTGGCACTTGAGCAGGCCTGGAAGGAGGGGAGAAAGTTCTACATGCAGAAAAAGGGAGGAGAAAAGAATTGCCAGAGCTATGGGAGATTGACCTTACAAACACAGCAGAGTGAAAACAAAGCGTGGTGGCCTTTGCATATCTGCTCTCTGGCCATCAGGTAAATTAGGTTGGATGCAAGGAATACAAACTTCCTCAGAAAACTGGTGAGAAATGCCTCTCAATCCATAGCAGAATTGTCATGTCAGATCTTGCAGAACTTGAGTATTTCATTGGCTGCTCCAGATTTTGGTTTTAGACAGTTTTATTCCTTTAATTAAATTCCCACCTACTATTGGGTGTGGTGTTTTGCCGTAGCTTTTTTGTCAGATGGGTTAAGTGAGAAGGCTAGAGCTCTGGCTATAGAAATTTACTGAGCAAGCCCTTTATTATCTTGAGTTCCTGTTTATTACTCTAAGCACTAAGAGGAGAGTTGTAAGTAGATAAGTAGCCATTATTCATCATATTTTTATTGAAATTCAAGATTATTCTCCTCCTATAAAAATATTACATTGATACTTGCAAAATATAAAATATCTAAACTCCAGATCCAGAAATCAAATTTCAGTTCTTTTAGTAATAAGGATGTGTGTTTATAGATAATTTATATAAATATTTAGTTCTAATACCCGTCTTAGCTTTCAGGTGGGAGTAGTGTTTGACCGAGTTCAAAATTAAGAGACTATTTCTCTCTTCCTCCTTGTCTGTGAGGAAATTGTCAAGACTGCTGTGGAAAAAAACAACATGGCAATAGGAACTATGATACGGGGACTTGCAGTGTGCTTTTGAAAATTACAGTAGGCCAAAACTCAAGCCTGTAATTAAGTCACAGTTATGTATTTATAGGACTCAGTTCATATGCACTGTGTGCATGTCTATAGGATATAGTTGTGAGGCACATACGTACTCGTGTTCAAATGCTTGTTTGCAAGTAAATCCTAAATGAAAATATATGTAAAGGCAAATTTAAAGGTTGCCCATCATGCCTATCTCTAGATTCCTGGTCCTGGATCTAGCAAGTTTAAATAAATTTTAAAATTATAGAGCAAATAACTATCAAAATGAAAATTTTACTTTATATATACTGCTCACACTAATATGTAGATTTCTTGATGTTGCCTCAAGTAAGTTAGTCTGTTCTCTGAGGTAGGTATATCTGAGTTTACTGTGTGTATTTGACTGTTAAATCATGCCTTATATGTATGGAATTGATATGGAAAAGACATTGAATTCTTACCCTTTCTCCTCTTGTTCTTAGATGCTCAAATTTGAACAGAACATGTACATATCGTACAGAAGATAGACTCTTAATATATTAAATATCCATTGAGTTTTATCTTTGCAACTTGCATGGCATAGATACTGCTTGAAATAATCCTTTATTACAGATTTTGAAATATATATGTTTTTTTATCAGTAGTCCATTTCTGAACTCTGAATTTTTACAGTTCCTGTCTTCACTATAGAGTCCACATTAAAGAACTGCATTTTCACGCAAAAAGATAATACTTCTTTTCTTACTTTATATTTTTGAACATATTTGAGTTGTGACTCTGCCCTAACAATTCACGTTATTTTCAGAAATCAGAATGTGTGAGAAATTCTTTCACTGGGTAAAAATATTCAGGCCAGATTCTCCACTGCAGTCATTTATATCCTTTCAGAATTATTACAAAATTACTTTTTTTTTTTTTTTGTATCATTCTTTACCTGTTTTCTACAGGTAAAGTAACTAAATGCATTCAGATGTGTGAAGAAATGTGGTCTAAACTGACTTGTATATAGTCTTCCAAGAACAGAGGATCAGTTTGCAGTTGTTATTACTTGGTTTAAATATTATTATGTTCTTTGATAGTTGACATTAACATTACATTATTTTAGTTCGTAATTTGAAAGGCCAGATGTTGCCCACTGATATGGACTCACTGATCTTTGTAAGAATCAGATGTGTTATCTGGGAGTTCAGCTCTGGAAGTTTTTATACAGATTGGTCTAATCCACAGTGATAATCTTGCCAGTCTTTAACTGTTCTTTGTCTTTGAAGATGTTCACAGTGCAGCTGACTCTCGGAGAACAGACATGGGAAGCTGAAGGAAGCAGTATTAAAAAGGCCCAACATGCTGCTGCTAGCAAAGCATTGAATGAAACTACCCTTCCCAAACCAACGCCTAGACCACCCAAAAATAATGTTAACAATAACCCAGGTATGATGTCTTCCACTGTGTGTTAAATCTTGTTGAAGTGTTGGAATATTATACCACTATTAAGTAGGTTTAACAAGATATAAATTAAGCAGTAGGATGAGAATCAACATAGCTGTCTCGTAGGTACAATAGTGTAATAAAGAACCTCTAGTGAGGTTGCAAATGAGAATTTTTAATGCACATACCTAAATGGTTGAACTGTAAGTGAATTTATTATTTAGATAAGGCTCAGATGTATACAAAGTTATTGTATATGATCAACAGTAGACAGACAGATCAGAACCAGATTGAGCTGACCATTATTACCATAGTAAAACATTTTTCCCAAAGGGTTGGAAATTTTATCCATCCAGCCCTGTGAAATTGCACCTGTGGTGTAAATAAAAGGACAGGCTTTGGCATGTGAACTTTGGGTAGTTTCCTGCATTGTGAGTTTTCCTTCATAACAACCCGTGCTTTTGAAAAGTTTTCAGATGGCTTTAGGAACTGTTGTCTGAATAATAGAAAGAATGTATATTGGTGTCTTGCATCCTTCGTTTCAAGGTGTTACCTGTGAGTTGCCTTCTATGCATGCAACACCTCTCGAGGTACACATCTCAGCCACATGCTCAGTGACCTGTTCAGTCTTGTTCGATAAAATAAATAAAAAAAATATTCCTAACTTCTTTTCAAACTAATATAAAAGAAAGCAAATGGTGAGAAAATGTAATGTTTTCCCTTTTTTTTTCTTTTTTACACTCCTTTTCCTCCCTTTTTCTCCATTTCCCTTCTTCCCATTTTACTTCTCTTTGCCCCTCCCCTCCTTTTAAAAAAAAGTCTTCTTCAGCCACTTTCTTAAAATGGAATAATTTTGAAGTTTATCTTCTGTATGTTGGAAAAAAAGCAGGAGTAAGTTTCCTTTACAGCTTGTGAGTATTATCCTGAGCATTAGCCATTATGGATTGTTTGAGAGGGGTGTGACAGGATTCTCTTGCTCCTTTAGTGGTCAGTTCATTGCATCTCCAGACCCAGGGCACTGGTTTTGCCCCATGTCCTTCACAGTCACTGGGACTTTGGCTGTTTAGAAAGCAGGAGGCTCAGACCTCTATAGAAAAGGTTCCTGGGTTTTATTCTTGACATTGCAGAGTATTACTCAGCTTCTAGGATTTTTTGGCTTTGAGCATATTCTTAAAGGGAAAAGATGATAACAAAAGAAATAGGCTTTAAGAGAACTCATTAAAAATTGCATCACTTAACACTGTACTTTTGCTCTAAGAGAGGAGTATTGTATATGCATGCTCAGGTATCTTCTCATCAAAATGACATTTTGCATTTTTATGATATAGTTGAATTAATTGTATAAAAATTTTCATAATTTGACATATAATACTTCAGTGGCAAACTGGCAAATTCATCATAGCTGTTAGCTCAACTTAGCTCAGTTAAGTTTTTCTTACAACAGTGCAAGTGGGGAATACTGTAGCTGAACATTTTATTAAAAAAAAATAAATGAAGTCACAATGTAGCTTTTTATTTGGCATTTTGGAGACCATGCAACTGGACAAGTGCTGGCTGCTTTCTATGTTTGTATTCTGTCACCAGTAGATGGCTCTAGTGACACTGATTTCCACTAGATGTATTTTTAGTTTGCTAGATCATTAGTTTTTAGTCATAGTCTTATGTTTTCAAGTTTTGCAAATAAATCATTTTTTCTAACTTGTAAGATTACCAAATGTCTGCAGTAATGCCTATTACTGCTTGCTTGTTTCAGTGCTTCTTTGCTCTAGTTGTGGTTTTATTTAATGGTATTCAGTGGAAAGAGGCGTTATTCTTTTACCTTTATAGTTTCAGAAAGTGTCATAATGTATTATAAGCACTCTGGAAAGATGAATAACTAGCTTGATTATAGCACTGACTTTCTCATCCAGATGTGAAGGTTAGTCTACTGAAACTGCATAGAGAATGCACTGAGATAAATGTTTAAATGTTCTTTTTCGTTGCCCATGATTAAGTTGGCATCTGTATTCCTATCTTTTAGAGAAACTGAAATGTCATTGTAGTTGCTTCTTTTTTTAATTTAAGAGAAAAAAAAATCATGCACCTCTCTCTTTGCTGCTCACCTCAGTCCTGCCCTGTATATTTTGCAGTATTTGTGGTTTAAGCACCTTAAATGTATTATTTGTTTTTTTCAGGCAGTATAACTCCAACAGTGGAGCTGAATGGTCTGGCCATGAAAAGAGGAGAGCCTGCCATCTACAGGCCATTAGATCCCAAGCCAATTCCCAATTATAGAGCAAATTATAATTTCCGGGGCATGTACAATCAGAGGTTTGTATTTTTTCTATTATTTGATGTTTTTTATCCTTTACTTATCAATGTGTTCTAAATCTTTATGAACTTCTTAGGTTATTTCAGAGGAAAATAAACCTGAGATTTTTACTTAGAAGAGTCTCTGCAGCCTTATTTAGAAACACGCATAATCTCTTTCTGAAAGACAGGTGCCTTAAGCATGTCACAAGGAATAAAGTACATGTAAACCAACTGTTTCTATTTTTTTAATGTGCATACTGGAGTTACAGTCTACAGCCATGGTAGTGAGGAGACAGAGCATTAATTCAGAGAGAGATTTTGCTTTTCTTTGCTGTTGTCATGTGATTACAATCTGTATAATTTAAATGAAGCACTCTTTTCTTAGAAATTGAATATAAAATTAGGAGGTCTGCATTTTGAAAATAAGCTTGAAACCATTCTCACGTTTCCATTTTTTTTAACCATTCTGCCTGGTCAACTATCTCACTTCCTTAATCCTCAGTGTTTGGTTAGGAAAAATCCTTTATTTCACAGTTTAGAAACCTATATTTAGAGTCCTCCATCAATGCTGTCATTAGTGTAGCAAGTTGGAGTAATTGTTGAGAAGGCAGTATTCAAAATTTGATTTTTAAGCTATGAAATTCTTAAAGATTTGAATAATTTGAAATTGCAGTTTTCTTAACTAACCATCCAAATATTTCATTCTTCACTTGTTCTAAATTTTAGAAGCATCTTCGTCTTTGGTATTTATACAGTTTTAGTACAGATCAAAAAACTGGTCTATTTCATCCTGACTGAAATGTAATTTGTATCTAATGTAACAGTCTGAGGGAAACTTAAGGTAATGTATGTATTAATTTGCAATCTCAAGAACTTCTTTCTTTTTTTTTTCTCTGAGATAGGTTTTTTCCCATTTTTCTTATTTTTCCACAGAGGAACTATATTAGATCAGGTGTTTTGGACCTTCAAAAGTGATACCAAGTCTAATCTGTAAAATAAGAAAAAAACCAAAACAAAGCAGGTCAGGAATTTCTAACAGCATGTTTTATCAGTGAAAAATGTGGCCTTTCTTATGAAGGTTCGCTTAATGGATTTCCTGTTAATTTTTATGCATGTCATAATTATTAAAACGAATGAGGTTATGAACTCTGAAAAAATGTTTTGGTTCAAAATTACTCCTATTAGAAATGGAATTTATGGCAGTGTTTAAAAATTAAGGAGTTTGAAAAGAAAATGCAGCATTTCAGAATTTTCTAAAGAAAATACTTCAGTTGACTTAATATTGTTTTACTTTTCCCCAGATTTTTAAATCATGATAACTTTAGGGTTTTAACATTTCAGTCTGACTTTTTTTTTTTTTTTTTAATAGCAACAATACCTAGAACTGAACAAACAAAAATAACCTGGAAGAAAACTCTTTCATTACTCTACAGAACAGTGCCTGATTATTGCATTACTTGTGTTGTATTTCTAGTCATTGCTGACCTGAGTCTCTGCTTACATATGTCATGGTTTAAAAAGCTAACTATGGTAACTGAGATGGGTTTTGTTAATATTTAGAAATTCTACATTTATTTGAATTGCTTTTATAATGAGATTACTTTGACTAACAGATAAAAACTTTAGGCTGGAAAAAATGCAAGCTAGTAAAAAACATAAAATGGGGAATTCTGAAATCTGAACTTAGAGAAACATATTTGTAGAAGCAGAACCCCAAAACGCATAGCAGTTGCTAACTTTTAAGATATTTTTTTTTTCATAGGAAATGATTAGTATGTGTAGTGCAAAGTTTGCTTCTTTGGGAACTTTTTTAATGGGAACTGTGTTCCCATGTTAGGCTAAAATGGTACATGAACTTTATTTCTCTGGGTGGTTAGGTAGCCGAGGGCATTTGATTTTTCTGATAACAACAGGCAAGGTGGGAGAGAAGGCCAGGATCTATGCTTGCCTGCTTCATCATGCTTATTTTGCGTGCAGTTGCCCACGCAGGATGGCTAATAATACTGTGGCTAGTAAACTGATAAATAACTAAAGCTCAGTAGTAAATAACTAGATATGCCTGTCAGTCTGCATAAACACATACCTCCTGTACATACACGAGCTCACACATGAATACCAGAGTAAAGAGGAAACAGAAGAATGATGCCATATAGTACTGATTTGGGACTACTTCTGTGTTAGAAATTGTTGTTCATTGCCTTGTTTTGCATTGGGAGTTGCTGGTCTGTTATGATCCCAGTAAGAAAGGCACTTAGACTCCATAAGGTATAATTTAAAATGCTATTTATTAGAGCTGGCAGTATAAGAAGTGAATAGTGCAGATAATCTTGCGCCCCTTCAGATGCTAGGAGTGCTGAGCAGTGTAACATCGAGCAGGACTGCAACCCACGTGCAGTGTGCCATGCAGACCTCGGCCACAGCACAGGTTGTCCCCTTCATGGTCATTCACATGCTTACAGGATTTTCTTATGAGCTGATAACTGTCATTGCTCTAGTCAAAACAGGAATGATGTTTTTACATGAGAACTTCTTGCTGCATTGTTAATAGATAAAGGCAAGGCCACGCAGGTGGTACCGAGGGGGAGCTGCCTGCAGGCCCCTCTCTTGCAGCAAGTCTGTCCAGCGGCCGAGGGCCTTGTGCAGCGCAGCCCCATCCCGCAGGCCGTGCTGGTGTGGGTTCTGCAGCACGGCGCAGCCCGCGCCCGCTCAGGCTGGCTGTGGCGTGGGTCCCTGGCTCCTCAGTGCTCAGGATCACCGTGCACCTCCTACCCACCCTCACCAGAGGGAAGTCTGGGGACAGATTCTGGATCTATTATAATAGCAAGAGAAGTCCCAAATATGAAGCACATGCTGTAGTACTGTATTATGTTCCGGTGATATGATATATCCTGCATTTATTGTCCTGTACTGCCATGTTGTATTTAGCATTTGTTTGGTGATTTTTAGCAGTTGGGTAGTAGAATATAAGTGTTGTTGGAGTTCCCAAGTAAATGCAGACCATATAGACTGTTTAACAGTAAGATTTGAAAAATAAGGTAGATAATATGCTGAAATCAGTATTTTTAATTTTCATTAGTTTCTGACTGTAGATTATTATCTGTTATTAAAACAGATAGAAAATACATTAAGTTAATTGGAAGCTGGTTTTGTTTTTTACTGTGACCAAATTCCCTTTACTGATCTCTGTTTAAAAAAAAAAGTGCTTTTCAAATAGGTGAAGATACAGATTAAGATTAAGAGATTGTGTTAGGGAACTTGGATTCTGGCAAAATGAATGGCTTGAGGGAAAAATAAAGTATTAAATTAATCTCAGGGCATATCTTTAGACCAGTTAGGTCTAGTGTTTCAAGTGACACAAAAGATCCTTTTTAGTAACTCATGGAAACGTGGTCTAAGAGTTGCTATTTGTATGCTTAGTTGGAGGCTAGCTTCCATGTTAGGTTTAAATGATTTATGTTGAGGTAGCAGTGATTCTTCCTTGGTCCTTTGTCCCCAGCCTTTGTGTCCCAGCAAGTTTTCTGGCTCCAGCACTGAGAGTTGAGCTCCTTGGTAATGAATCGGTTTTGGTGGGGACAGGAGGGGAGAAGTTACTCCTAGATTTACAACTGTACTTAAACACCTCCTCACCTAGTCACACAAGATCTTGTGCCCTCACTGGAGAGGGGGAAGGAATGTGTGTTTGGAAGTTAAGGGCAGCTCAGGTTGATTTAAGCATGTGAAGAACTACACTCTCACGTGCTGTAGAGCATATTTATATGGGCAGTGTGGTGCACAGAGGATGTTGAAACAGGTGCAAGTAAAGATCCATTTGCAAGGTCTGCAGCTGATGGTGTAAATTGATACTGAAGGTGAAAGTTACTTTCACAGAAAAAAGTAAAGCAAGTAAGTGAGAGAAAAAAAAAGGAAAGGGGAAATTTTCCCCAGTAGCCAGCTTGGAAGGGAAGTGGTGGAGTCTCCCAGATGAGCATCATCCTCTGGGCGTCCTTTCTTATGCAGCAAGTGTTCCCCCAGGACACTTTCTCATAGTAATTCTGTGGTTTTCATCAGGACTTGCTCAAGATCCCTGTTGCTTGTTCCTGCTTACAATGCTGGTAGTGCTCCATCAGGGCAGGTGTTGAACACTGACTGCTTATTGAGCTTTGTGCATGCATGTTATTGGGCTCTGTAATGTACACCAAAAGCTACTGCTGGGGGATAGGAAAAAAGCAGAGGAAAGAAGGGCTACGTACAGTATAGATACAACACTGTCAACATGTTGGTATTTGTGGGTGAATGGCCTTGAGGATAACAGCATGGGGAAAACAACAAGGGAAAAATATAGCTAGAAAAATTCTGGAAAACACTGGCCAGGCAGCTTAGGGTGAAGTCTTACAGAGCTGCAACTGGAAGGCTGGCTACAGAACTGCAAATGCAAAACTCAGCACAGCAGAGGGTAAGGCATTTAAGGCAGTGTGTGATCTCTTCCTCTGCTAAGTTAAAAGTGCAGGGCAAGTCTGCTCCCCTCTTAGGGGTAGTTAAGTAGATAAAATACAGTCCATCCTGGGATTGGATGAAGTATGACTGTGTTAACCTGGCTCTTCACTCTAGCTAGTGAATGCAATACTCACCAGATTGTTAACAGCACTGGGTCATTGCTATTACATTGCATCTGGGCCCAAGTGTGTGTGGTGCTGAGCTGAATCACGTGATGTTACCAGCCTAGATCTTTGGTAGGTTGGGTATCTGTATACTGCAGTTCCTTCCACAATATAGATAAGAACTTAAAACTTTTTTCATCTGATTCTGATGAGACAGCTTGGGAATCCTCTCTGTTAGGTTAATGGTTGAACTAGATGATCATCAAGGTCTTTTCCAACCTGGATGATTCTGTGATCTTGAATTTTCTTTCTTCAAGTAAAATCCATGTAAGTTTGGTGCTAGGAAGGTTGATGGCCTCTGATAAGGCAGAGCTTTTAAAAAAGTTGTCAGCCCTGAATCCAGCCATGTTAGACAACTTTTTATTTAACAAAGGTTTCTAGATTACTAACAGAGATTATAATAAAGGAAAAAACTGTTTTGTCACTCAAAATTTACTAGTTGTATACTATCTGTTTTAAATTGTCACAAGTTGGAGTTTTGAGCAATTTTGCCACAAAGGAACATAAGAACCATTCAGTTCATACATTACAGAAAAGCTAAAAACGGTGAACACTGCATTTTGTATGGCTTCTTTTATCTAAGAGCTTTACAGACTGACTGTAGGAGAGGAGGTGCTGGTGCTGTCAGGGGCTGTTTGCTAACTGATTTAGGTTGAGTGTTCGTCAGCACGCTATTTGGCATGATTCAGTAGAACTGACATGCTACTCAGAAGAGGCCAAGCCTTGAAACGGCAGGTCAGGTTTGAGAAATATTGGCAGATCTGAGGATGAAACTTGTGCATACTACTCATATCTGTAGACAGTGTTAGAACCCGTACTCTCTCGCATCCCTGAGTATGCAGTTGGCTTAAATCCTGTAAAAATAATTAAAACAATGGCTGTTCAAATTAGAACAATTAAAACAATAAAATGAGATATTGATTCTGACTACAAGGTCATCCAGCTTGCTTTGTCACCATTGAATGCTGCTTTGTTTTATTCTAAGTTATTTTTTATTCAATTAGCATTGAAGAGAGTCATTCCTGAAGTGCAATTGTCCTGCAGTATTTTCAATTATAGAATGTCTGTAAGTGATAAAACAGAAATGATATCTTACAGACTTAACTAAACTAAGTGTTTGCAGCCAAGAAATAAAGCCCCTAGAAACTGAACAGCAGCTTTTGATGTTTTAGCGTGGAAAGTAGTGTTAGAGATCACAAAACTCAGACCTCGTTTTTTGTGAGAATTCAGAAGTTATTTGCTTATTATATAAAATTCTTTAAAATGTGTCTTGCAACAGTCTAGAGAGCTTGAAAACCTTTATTTTAAAAAAAGCTTTCAAAATTAAAACCACTTGTGAAGTATAGGAACAAAGAAAATACAAAACAATGACAATTACTTTATTTCCATTCTTTAGCTTAAAGCAGTTTCTTGCTTGGTTTTGAGGAATTTGCATGGTGTGATAGTTCTAGAAGCATGTCACGCAAAGTGGTAGTGTCCCTGGGATAAACTACAGCTTCTGTGAACTTTGACAGTTTCTGCTGCACTGAGCCTTCAGGATAATTTTTTATATTGTTGCTTCTTCCTGCATAAATATTGTACTACTGACTAAGGAGAAGACTATCACCTTTCTCCTTAGTGTATGGCGGAGAGTGCACAACCATTCCTCCTTTTCTTTTTCTTCACAGCCCTGTCATTCTGAGCACATACTTTTTTGATTTATTGAATGCTTCTTTATAGTGATGTTTGCAAGACCAAACTCAGAGAACAATCATATTCTCGCCTCTTCTGGAGCCAGCCAAGCTGCCTGGGCACAGAGGACAGGGCATCACCCTATGTGGGCATGTAGTTCCTCCCTACTGGATAGGTAGCTCCCCTGCTTGGTACTGAGTTGCTGCATGGAACTTGTTTGTTTAGGTTTAGTGACTCCTGAAATTAGCCCAGTGGACCAGCACCCTAAATACTGAATTGGCTTTTTAAAAATAAGATATAGTACAAAGCAAGTTTGAGGACCAGTCTTTGGCCAACTACATCTGCAACTGCTAGCTTCATAGTTATCCATACATAACATGTTCTCCAATCTAATGATGAAAAAGAAAATAGACTCTATGATTATTGGATAAGTTACTAAAATTGTCAGATCAGATTAATAAAAGGTTACATGGTGGAAGAATGGAATAGATTGAAAAGTTTGTTTCTTCTATGAATGCTGAGTTAAAGATTAAATGCATGCATCAAAGGGAACAGGTTTGAGGCTTGTGTTACTTGACAGGAGTGCTTAACAATGCAGTCTAAATCCTCACCCAACTTCATTTGTTTCACAAAAGTTTCATAAACCTATGGGGGAAAAAACGGAAAATCTAGCCAGAACAGCTGTGAAAACCAAATTTCTAAGTGTGTTGCACTGCAGGAGACAGAGCAAAATCTGTTGAGACTCTCTCCAGAAGTACACCTACAATTATACAATCGAGTTATCTATTTTACAGAAAGAGAATGAAATCTGTCATTCTCCTGGCCTTTAGAAGTCCTTCTGTGCTGCCTGAGCACCCTGTTTACCTTCTAGCAGGAAACCTCTCTCTGCATGGAGAGCCTCATCCATTTGAGGCACAAATAGTCTACTGCATAATGTAAAGGGTTGTTGGATCTGAAAATCTTTTACTAGTATTGATTAGATCAGCCAGTAACCTGGAAAAGGTAAAGTTCAGATTACTCCGTGGAGTCTTTTAATGACTCTGGGCACACAATTAGCCTATTATCTGTTGCTGAATTCCAGTTATTGAGGCTTTCTGTTGAGGCCTTCTGCAACAGAGGAGGATTTTATGGACAGCTGTGTACAAAGCAGGGTTTTTTTCCAAAGCATATGTACTGTGGCAGATGTGAGGACACTAAGTTGCCTAAACATAGGCCTCTAGTGCCGCTTGAGACACTGTAGGGTGTTTGAGTCATTCACATGGGACCAGTGGATTTGACAGAAAACCTAGAGGAGACCTTGACTAAAGTGTCAGCTGAAGACCATCAAGATACACATTTTCAAATGGCCCTGTGTAGCTAAGTTTAGGCAATTGAAGGCACCCCTAAAAGAGGGGTTCAGTCATCATACCACTTCATATAATTCACCAGGAGTCCAGCTGTTTGTGGGAAACTTGTGCTTTTCATGGATCAGTCCTGTGTCACATCATGCAGATGTCTTAGGTACACAACTGTATCTCAAGTGGTACTGTGTGCTTGTGTTTAGGCAGCTAGATGTTGTTCTTTACAGTGCTGGTGGGATTCAGATCCAAGGTTAGATGCCTCTCAAATAGCCTTTGCCTGCGCACTAGAAACCTAGTCTCCCGTTATAACGAGTGGAAGGTCTAGTCAGAGCAGTCACGATGCTAGAATGCTGTTTGTCTTGCCATAAACTAGGATGTCTACATTTCGTATGGACCTCTCCAGAGCTTCACTGTAATAGTTTCTACAGATCAACTAAATACCTAAATTTAGGCATCTGAATCTAGAGCTGAATCCTACTCTGATAAATAATCCTAAGAATGTTGATTTGTAACAATTTTATGAGTGCTATAGTGGAGTCATCTGGCTGTCACAGTGGAAGGACTGGAAAAAAAAAAATCTCTGCAGAGAGAAGAGGGAAAGAAAAGTGTCAGAAGAACAAACTCTTTAGAAACATATCTGGGTAATAACGTTCTGAGGAGAGGCAGGCATGCAAGTACTGAAATGCTTTCGGTTGAACAAAGTAGTATTTTGCTGCAAAAAGCTGTTAGGCTGTGGACACCAATGCTCTTGCTCTCCAGGTGAAGTGGACACTTGGTTTTGAAGCATGTTGTGTTAAGATGAGTTAGTCACAGGAGAATAAACCCCTTGGTCAGGAGCAGTGTGGGGTGGCACTGGGACCTTTACCTTGCTACACTTTTTGGCTTCAGACTTCAGCCATAGCATACAACATCCCTCTCCTAAAAAGGCCTGACAGAATTGGAGGTCCTTTGCCTGCACTTCCAGACAGTGTTTCAAAGATTTGCCCTTTGCATTTGCATTTTATGGATTAAGAGGTGTGATTATAAAGATGTTTACTGACTGACTTTGTGAAAACTCCTTTCTACGTTCTTTGCTCTTCTCCCAACCTTTCAGACAAATGGACAAAAGACCTTTTGGAAGAAATATTAAAAACTACTTGGAAATATAAACTAAGAGTTTGGTCAGAATAGTTTGCATCTCCTTAAATACACTGTAATTTCATTCTGAAGAATAGATACGGATTTCAAAGAGTTAAAATTTAGCGAAAGAAAGAATAGTCCTAAGAGTAACGCAAGTGATCAGATAAGCGATTTAATTGTTCAGGTGGAAACAGCTGATTTAGACCATTAGATGGCAGCACAAGTTTGTGTTTTGGTTCAAGAATTTCACAGCAGAAGCACTCTTTCAAAAGTTGCCTTTTCCTTTTCTGAAGCTTTTCATTACTTTAAAATGTCGTAATTCCAGCATAAATCAATTAAAACCAGGTTTGCTGCAATGTTTTGTCTCATCATTTTCTTCAAGTTTTCTTCTCCTGTGATGATTTAGGCTAGAATGTAATGACTTCAATGGCATTTTTCCTTTTTTATGTGAATTTAGTGCAAGTAAAAGGTGCCAGTTTGTCAGCAGTGAAAATTGAACTGTTTGGTTTATCCATACAAAGACAGCAAGAATTGTGCATTTCACCATATTATTTCATTTCTCAGGCTTGACCTAAAGACATTTTCTTAAAGATAAAGCTGCAACTCAGCCATCAAACCTGCAGTCTGTTCATATAATGAAGCTTTCTGATGATTTGAACATTTATTTACTTGGAAGGGTTTGAGACTGCCAACAGATAATTGATTCTGTTTTGTACATTACTGGTTGAGATAGGATTCAGATCATACCTTAAAGCAGAGTCTTGTACATCACACTGTTATTACCCTGCTAGCATATCAACATTATGGTGTAATAATCTGCTCACAGACTTTTAAATGAATTCTTTGTGTTCATCTTCTTGCATGCTACATTTCCCTTCCCCTGGCCTGTTTGTTCCCACTCATTGCCTGCCTCCCACACAGACATATTGTTATAAGGAAAGTGTTGACTACAGCTGTGCTAGGATTTTTCTTTGCTAGTATTTGTTTCTAGGAAAGGAAAAGAGAGAAAGTCCATTTCCTGTTGGTTTAAAACAGCAGAAACATCTGTTTGTCTTAAGATAGTTTTCCCAAAAGAACAGTGGCAAGGGAGCTTGCAGGTGATGAGCTTTGCCATTGCCAGTAGCTATCAGTTTAGACAATAGTGATCAGTATGATTGTCTTTAAAAAAAATAAAATTCCTTAAACAACAGAGTATATTTATTCCTGCAATAAAATTGTTGACAGCTAATGTTTAATTCTACAGTGCTTTAAATCATAAAAGTACGTAGAGTATCTGGGATCAGAAAATCCAGATTCTGCTGTGGAATCTATAGACTCCATTAAATTCTGCCTGAAAGCAATTTTTTCTGAAGTCACCTTGTTACGGTGAATTTCCACAGTGTTCACAAAATGGTGTTAGGTGACATGTCCTGGCACAGTCTGCATGTAATCATTCCGACAAATGCATCCTTTCACTACCATCCACTGCATTAGTGGGCACAGTTAACCTATCAGGGATCAATAAAATATATACTCTTAAGTGTATTTACAGTATTAAATTGACAGCTGTTAAAAGAATGTAATGTAGACTAAAAATCAAGCTGACAGAACAGAGAGCAAACTTTCTGGGTGTTCTTCCCAGTACAGTGTCTCTTCGTTCTCCAAGTCAATGCACTTACCTGGTATCATTAAAAACTTTTTAACTTTAGCTGCAGAGTGTCTAGATGCATCATCACCGTTCATGCCTAAAATGTGGTACGTATGGCATGACGTTTTACACTGTTGCAGCATTCTAAACTGTCTTCACTCAAGATTAAGTAGTTTTGTCACTGACCTCTTGCCCTTATTTATAGAGGAGCTCCTAAGCTATAATACTTTATTCTTCTCTTAATATTTTCTTCATTTTCTTTTAGGATATAGTGACTTGCTCTATCTGCTTAGAGGACTGCCCTTTCCTTTTGTGGTCCTTGGATCATGTTTTGGCTATTTCTCCTGAAGTTTCCTTCAGTGGACAGGGTTCTTTCCTTAGGGTTTTCACCTTCCTCAGATCTTTCTCTGCTCTGGAGAAGGTACATCTGGCTCCAGATCTGTCTCTCCAAGTTTCAGCCATTACTTTACTTCTTTTCACTAGGGCTGAAAGCATAAAGAGGTGAAATACAGATCCTTCTCATCTTTAGTTTCTTAGTGTCTGTCTTTCAACTCTGCTCTTCCACTTGGAAGAGTTCCTGTATATTTCTGAAATACCTTTCTGATTTAAAGATCGTCAGAGCCATCAGCCTGCCCTAGTACCTTGTGAATATCTTCAGTCTGTTGGCTTTGCAACTCACTGGGTGTCCTTTCTTTAAGACCTGATTGTTTTAAGGCAGCTTTACTTTCAGGATATGGACAGAAGACTAGCATTATTGGTGTGTATAAAAATAAGCACTGATTCAGAATGCTCTTCCAGGAGCAGAAATGTTTTGGGTGTGTTTGTTTCTTTCCACGGTTAGCTTTTTATTCACCTGTATCTTTTTCCTTTTTCTGCTGAACTGTGGATATTGCAGTTGAGAGACCTATGAGATAGTGGGTTCAATGGAAACAAGCTTAGGTGACCTCCTTTCCTGTTATGGCCTTTCTGCTGTGTCCAGAACCTGAACATTGGTTACTAGTAAATACATTTTCTTTCCTTTGCCTGCTTTTTTGGTAATGACACAGATAAACTGCTGTTAGAGCTCAAATGTTAGTTTGAGAGGCTGTCATAATTTTCCTGAGGGAAACAAGCAGAAAGAAGGTTAGTGGGTAATTTTTAACAGATCATAAGTCAGTAAGATCTGACTGGAATTGTACTCTCTCCTAGTCCAAGGTCTTTGTCCCTTTTGAACTGAAAGATTGAGGAGGTATTAAATTTTCTCAAAAAAGGTTTTCAAGATTCTTTTAGTACAGAATATATGGTGTTTGAACACGGAACTTTTCACCAGCAGCCACTGTGTTACAGTTTCTTTTCAGGTCTTGTCTACAAGTGGTGATTTTGGTGGCTGCTTGTGTTCTGTGAAAAGTACAGTTAGTATCTTTTCTGAAATACTAATTCCCAGGATCTTCTGAAGATCTGCTTGTCTTTTTTAGGATATTTTAAAGAGAAATGCCAGTTTAAGTTGTTCACAGAAAGGATAGCTGCACTCAGAGCATCAGGTACTTTGGCACCATGATTTGTTTGGATGATTTGTTTCACTGAAATGGGGCTGAATCTCCCAGTGTTGTGATCAAAAGGAAATAATCTCTGGAAAAAAAAACAACTCAAAACTCTCTTAGCTTTGAGGCTCTTTTCCATGACAAAAGAGGAGGAAGTGGAGCCTAATCACCTTACTGATTTAGGTTCAAGTGTCAGTGAAACAAATGTGAATTCTTAAGAAGGTGGACATCAATTAACAGCTGAGCCTTAGTTCCGTTCAGTAAAGATAATCTCTATACTGACCTTGTTTACTAATTCAAGGTATAATAACCATTTCAGATACACATATGATCAACAGAAGGACATTAAACTCTTCAGAAGGGATAGACAAGAAAGTAGAAGTGGTGGGGTAGCCCTGTGTGTTAGGGAGTGTTTTGACTGTGTAGAACTTAATGATGGTGATGATAGGGTTGAGTATGGGTAAGAATTAGGGGGAAGGTGAACATGGCAGATAGCATGGTGGGAGTCTGTTACAGACCACCCAACCGGGACGAAAAGGCAGACAAAATAGTCTGTAAGCAGCTGGGAGAAGTCTTACAATCGCTAGTCCTTGTTCTCATGGGGAACTTCAACTTACCAGATGTCTGCTGGAAATACAATACAGCAGAGAGGAAACAGTTTAGGAGGTTCCTGGAGTGTGTGGAAGATAACTTCCTGACACAGCTGGTGAGTGAGCCAGCTAGGGAAGACACCCCATTAGACCTGTTGTTTACGAACAGATAAAGAATTGTGGGTGATGTGATGGAGGCCATGTTGAGCATACCAGTCATGAAATGATAGTGGTTTTGATTATTGGAGAGGTAAGGAGGGGGGTTAGCAGAACTGCCACCTTGGACTTCCAGAGGACAGACTTTGACCTGTTTAGGAAACCGGTTGACAGAGTCCCTTGTGAGGCAGTCCTGAAGGGCAAAGTAGTCCAGGAAGGCTGGACACTCTTCAAGAAAGAAATCCTAAAGGTGCAGGAGCAGACTGTCCCCGTGTGCTGAAAGATGAGCTGATGGGGAAGAAGTCTGGCCTGGCTGAACAGAGAGCTTTGGCTGGAACTCAGGGGAAAAAAGGAGAGTTTATGACCTTTGGAAGAAGGGGCAGGCAACTCAGGAGGACTACAAGGATGTCGTGAGTTTATGCAGGGAAGAAATTAGAAGGGCCAAAGCCCAGCTAGAACTTAATCTGTCTACTGACATGAAAGACAGTAAAAAATGTTTCTATAAACACATTAGTAACATAAGGAGAGCTAAGGGGAATCTCCATCCTTTTTTGTGTATGGAGGGAAGCATAGTGACAAAGGATGAGGAAAGGGCTGAGGTACTTCATGCCATCTTTGCCTCAGTTTTTAATAGTAAGATCTGTTGTTCCTGGTGTATCTGGTACCTTGAGGTGGACAGGGATGGGAAGCAGAATGAAGCCCTCATAATAAAGGGGGAATGGTCAGCAACCTGCTACACCACAAGTCTATGAGGCTGGATGGGATCTACCCAAGGGTCCTGAGAGAGCTGGTGGAAGTGCTCATCAAGCCACTTTCCATCATTTATCAGCAGTCCTGGCTAACTGGGGAGGTCCCAGTTGACTGGAAGTTAGCAAATGTGACACCTGTCTACAAGAAGGGCCAGAAGTAGGGTCCAGAGAACTAAAGACCTGTCAACCTGACCTCAGTGCTGGGAAACTTTATGGAGCAGATCATCTTGAGTGCCATCATGTGGCACATACAGGACAGCCAGTGATCAGGCCCAGTCAGCATGGGTTTACAAAAGGCAGGTCCTGCTTGACTAATCTGATCTCATTCTATGACAAGGTGACCTGCTTAGTGGGTGAGGGAAAGGCTGTGGATGTTGTCTACCTAGGCTTTAGTAAAGCCTTTAACACCATTGCCCACAGCATTCTCCTGGAGAAACCGGCTACCCATGGCTTGGACAGGCGTACTTTTCACTGGGTAAAAACTGGCTGGATGGTCAAATCCAAAGAGTTGTGGTGAATGGAATTAAATTCAGTTGGTGGCTGGTCACAAGTGGTGTCCCCCAAGGCTCGGTGTTGGGGCCACTCCTGTTTGACATCTTTATTGATGATCTAGACAAGGGGATCGAGTGCACCCTCAGTCAGTTTGCAAATGACACCAAATTGGGTGGGAGTGTTGATCTGCTCAAGGGTCGGGAGGCTCTGCAGAGAGACCTGGACAGGCTGGAGCCATGGGCTGAGGCCAATTGTATGAGATTGAACACAGCTGAGTGCCAGGTGCTGCACTTGGGCCACAACAATCCCATGCAATGCTACAGTCTTGGGGAAGAGTGTCTGGGAAGCTGCCCAGTGGAAAAAGACCTGGGAGTGTTGGTTAATGGCTGGCTGAACAGGAGCCAGCAGTGTGCCCAGGGGGCCAAGAAGGCCAATGGCATCCTGGCTTGTGTCAGCACTAGCGTGGCCAGCAGGGACAGGGAAGGGATCTCACCCCTGTACTCGGCACTGGTGAGGCTGCCCCTCGATTCCTGTGTTCAGTTTTGGGCCCCTCACTACCAAAAGGACATTGAATGACTCGAGCGTGTCCAGAGAAGGGCAACGAAGCTGGTGCAGGCTCTGGAGCACAGGTCGTACGGGGAGCGGCTGAGGGAACTGGGGGTGTTTAGTCTGGAGAAGAGGAGGCTGAGAGGAGACCTTATAACTCTCTACAACTACATGGTAGTGAGCTGGGTGTCAGTCTCTTTTCCCAAGTAACAAGTGATAGGACAAGAGGAAATAGCCTCAGGTTGTGCCAGAGGAGGTTTGGCTTGGATATTAGGAAAAATTTCTTCACCAAAAGTGTTCTCAAGCTCTGGAATAGACTGCCCAGGGAAGTGATTGAGTCACCATCCCTGGAGGCATTTAAAAGACATATGGATGTGGTGCTTAAGGACATGGTTTAGTGGTGGACTTGGCCGGGTTAGGTTTATGGTTTGACTCAATGATCTTAAAGGTCTTTTCCAACATAATTCCATTCTAACAGTCCTTGGTATCTCTATCTTCCAAGTCTTTTTGGAGTCCCTGCTTTCTAGAATATTGTAACAACTTAAAAACATTTTCTACATTTCCTACCTATTTGCAAGTCTGCAACCTTTTATTTTAGTATGTTGTTGTAACATGATGTAGCTTTTTTTGTGTATTAGTATTCAGTACTTAAGTGTATGCTGTGGATGAACTGAGGCAAGTCACTGTGCACTGGTGACCACTACTACTGCACCTTCATTGCATCACTTATACATTTTTATTAGCAATGAATTTATATTTACTTCTTAGTCATTGATGTAAATTATACCCATTAAAGTTTAGAAAATGAAAGACTATTATGTCTGCTATTCATGAATAAGCTTCCTTAGGACATGTGTTCTTTTTATGCCTTTAAGTAGAAAGGAATCAAAGCACTGAAAGACTTCATCACTCATCTTTTTGGTTTCTGACCTTTTTTGCCCCTTCCAAACTTCACCATGATGGATTAACAGACCCCTTCCCTTCCCAGGTGTAGACAAAGCTTCCTTCATAAGGCTATCCACCTTGTTTTCCGTATCCTGAATAGGATCAGTGCAAGGCAACACAAAATGCATTACCTTTCCAATTGACCAAGCTCTCTCTCACATTTCATTTCTTTGCAAGTCTGATGGCACAGGAAGGATTGTTTCTGGACAGAAACTATAGCTAGCCATGGTAGTACGTTTTCAGAGATGATAGCTTACAAGGTAGGAGGTGTACATCCTTAGTTAACTGCACTCAGCTGCTGAGAGGTGGCTCATTAAGCCAGAATTGTGTGGGTTTTCAGTTTTTTCTTATTTTCAATCCTTTAATTGCCAAGTTTAAAATGATAGGTTAAATTTTTTTCTCTGGATAATGCCATTTAATGTTTGAATGTTTACATTCCTCTAAGTGGGAACAGAATGTAGCCCAATATATACTGGTTATTTCAATTAAGTTAATCTGGATGGTGAGAATCTCTCTGTGAGCTTTCTTGGGCCTTCTTCCTTTGCAGAATTTTAGTTTAATTAATTCCTATGAATTCCGAGGCCTGAGATGATTTTGTTAGTAACGTTTTCGTTAGTAACGTTTTCATTAGTATTATATTACCAGCATAAATATATGATAAAATTAAATGAATGAGGTACTTCATTCCCTCATTTGCTTAGTCTCTAGCCTGGCAAGTGACATGAAATTTTTTTTTTTTACATGAGTTTCTTTTGTAGAAAGAAAATGATATTGTAGTCAGATATGCAACATTGTTTATGTTCTTTTACTGTAATGGGTATTTGGACAGCATTCTCAGTAACCACTCTGCATGCTTGTAAAGATTAGTGAGTAATACAGTTCATGGGAAATTTTATGAGCTGAAGTAGATAAGAGTTTGAGATGTTTGTCTTCTGGATGTCTGCTTTAACCTCTAAGTATACAGTGTACATCACAGCTTCATTATGTTTTTCCTTTTATTCTTATTGTACTTGTTTTTATGTCACGGAAAGAACATTTTATTTTCCTTGTATTTATCTTTTCCTTCTCCCAGCCCCCATCTCCATTTCAACGTTGCCCACTTGACATTTTCCAATGCCTTAAACTCTGGAGGCAGTATTCTTATTATGTTCTTATATTATTTATGCTATTTTTGCTGTTAAGAATAAGTTGAAGTTGTGTTGACCATTTTCATTACTTAGTTATTCAGCTGGTAGAGAAAAATACTTCTTCAGAGGCACATAACATTTTGTTCTGTGCTCTCTTCTTGATTTTAATTGTTGTTTTTCCCTTGTTTTTTCTACCTTAGTCTCCAGTGTATGGTACTTTGGAAGGTTCATTTCATGATCCTGTTTTCCCCTAGCTTTTTTTCTTTTACTTCTTCTTAGCCTTTTTCTTTTTTTTCCTCTCATAACTCTTGCACTAGTTGCTCGTTGTTATAAGAAAATGGTATACAGGCTGGTTTTGGGACCCTTCTAGCACTCTGAAAAGTGCTTCTTCTAGACTTTTAGGCTTTAGACTGAAGGAGAAAGAAGTAAAAGTGGAAACAGAGATCTGAACTTGTTGTGCATGGAAGCATCTCTCTATAACTAGTGCTACATAGCTGGCTCAACATGTTTGCTGTTACCTTAATCTGTGACTCTTAGAGTATTTAATTTATGTCTGTAGCTTTCCGCTGGTTTCTTTTAATTACTTTTGATAAGCAACTGTTTTTTACTTGTTGATGTACATATTTACTGCAAATGGTAAACGAAGTCGTGGTAGGTGCAGAGAGTAAATATTGAAATACTTATTTCAGTCAAATGTCTGTATTGAGCAACTTGGAATTCAGAAATACAGTGATGTGGCAATATTATTGTGTTGTCATCACAAATTCTCCTGGGAAGATTCCACATTAGATAATGTTATGTTAAACTGAATCCCCCTCCCTTTTGTTTTTTACTCAGGAATGTTTCGATATTGTGATCATGAAAATATGAGTGATTTTTTAAATTAAGTTAGTCATACTGCTTGAAGGAACTGCATAGTCTCTAGCTCAGGAAAAGGTAAAAAAAAAAAGAAAATGGAATTGTCGTTATGAAAAATTTGTAGACTTAACACAAAGTTTAAAAGAAAGTATACAGAAAGACATGGAAGTAAAAAAGAATAAAACACAAATTTGCTGTATACTAAAGGTAGATTGTGTCTGACTAAAGTGCTAAAGTGTTAACTTTGCATGTTATGTGTCAACTCATTTTTTTAGATAAAGTAAACCTTACTTTTGTGGGATTCACTTAAGCATTTTATATCATTAGATAAGGATACTGTTTTCATTAAACTAAAGGAGATGGGGATTTGTATAAGAAATGAAAGATGGGAAAGGAGAAGAAAAATAATCAGCAGTATTAAAAGACAGACTTGGAGGAAAATTAAGTGCAGTTCTCCCAGTTTTGGAATCAACCTTTTAAATTATTTTTGTTAAAGGTGTTTGCACAAAAAGTAGGAAAATGTTCATGAGATGTAGAAGTCATCACTGCACAAGAGGATCAAGATATGCAAGAAGAGTTGGATGATTGTGCGGACTGACATATTAGAAATGGGATGAGACTAGACATTCCAGTATCGAATGTAAGATTAAGACCACAGTAGTACTAACTCTGTTGTTACCTGAGGGTTATTCAGTTGGAAATCATGGAACAGGAGTGTTATCCACTATTACTAATTATTTGCAAGATAAACTAAGAACAACGTATGTGGTTGAACCAGAGGAGAGGCAAATGTGATATTTAAGATGTGTTGAGCAAGGTATTTCTGGTAAAGCTAAATAAATGTTGCTCTTACACAGAACACTGTTAGCCTTTTATATGGTATGTTGTCTACTGTTCTGACTTGTATATTCAAGAACAGGAACAAGTATAGGGAAGGGCTGTGAAGAATTATCAGGATAGTGGGTAGCCTTTTATACAGAAGACTTCTAAAATACCTTGTCTTGTTCCCTTGCAAAACAAAGGCTGTGAGTGAATGGGAAAGCTCACCTTGGAGGGTGAACATTACAAAAAAGTAAATGAGCTATATAAGTTAAAGGATAGTATTGACACAAAACGAAAAGTAAAAGTATAGCCAAGCTGAACCCTAGGAGATTCCTAAGTATCAACTCACCTTCTAGATCGTCCTCCCAGCACTGGAAACAAGTAACCTAATTTGTTTTCTAATAGACCTTAACAGTTAAAACCCACTACATTACACAGTTGCCTGCAACTCATGAGTCTTGTCTGTTTAATGCAGGATTTTCTTACATTCTTCCATTTGAAATAGAGAAGGTTTGAGGTCTCTGTGTCTTAAAATGGGAAGCATCTTTGTTATGTTTTCTGATTAAAAAAAATACATTAACGAATGTTTTTGAATCTCTTTCTGTTAATATATTTCCATCACATAGTTATTCTTTACAGTTCTTGCTTAGTCAATTAAACATTCTATTGCTTAGGGGTTTTCTACAACTAGGTCAAAATTGGTTTCGTGAACTGACTACACCAAATATTATATAGAGGAAAAAATAGTGAATCATTCAGAATTAATTAGAGTTTTAAAGATTTGGATTATAGTTTAAAACCATCTTTCGAATCAAGGATAAGCTGGGACAAGTATACGTGTTTTTCTGTTTTGCTTTTTTTTAATCTTATATGTAACCGAGGAGAGGTCAACAGAAAGGTGAAACCAGTAATAGGCTGTATAAATTAATCAGCTGAATAGAAATTTCAGAAAAATATATTTTCATCTCATAAGGGATGTCTGTGGCTGAAACCGACACATAGTGCCTTGTCTTGTTTGCTTTACGTTAAGAATGTTTTTGGAGTATGTGGAAGTAATCTAGAAGAGGAGAGCCAGACTGATTCAGGGATAACAGACTGCAGTTCTTAAAAGGAGTACTTGGAAAGAGAGCCTCTTTGTTCCCAGGTGTTGTTGTGGACCTGCTGAAAGAACCAGAAGGTGGACTGTATGAAGACAAAAGTGGCTGTACTGGATGTTTCCTTCTTCAAAACATAGAACTCACATCTGTAAGAAATGCACGTGGCTAATGGACTGCTTAGAAAAATAGGGCATGGCCAAGGAACAGCTGCACTAAGCAACTTGCTCCCCTAGAGAAATTTCAGATGTTATGGAGAAAAAGTTGTTCACAGCAAATGCTGTTTCCTACTCCCCTGCATGGTCTGTGGCTCTCTATCCCTCCACTCACAAAGCTCACAGCATTTTCCTGGTTAAGCAGTGCCAGCAGGGCTGCCAGCTTGATTGAGTTGGTATGGAAAAGAAGCCAGAGGGATAAAGTGCAGAGAATGACCCTTTCAGCATGGAGCTGGCATCTGAAGAATTACTTTCCCGTACCATGATATGTCTTGTATTTTAGTGGTACTCATCTTGGACAAAATGGTCCCTTTTCCTCTTCACTTTGCAGTATGAAATGGGAATAGGCTAATACTTCCTATAACACTTGCAGGAAGTAATTGGGTTTATTTGTTCTTTTTTACATAGGTGAAGAATACTTTGGCCATTAGAATTTAGACACTCATTGGAATTTTTAACAGTGAAAAGGATGCTAAATCCAAATAAACTTCCTGGTTTCTGTGCACTGGAGCTTGCACTTGTTTTTTTTTCCCCTTCTAAGGATAAAGTAACTATATTTATCAGAAACATTTATGCCATTGAGGAATCCAGAGAAATGCAGGAAATGCAGTATGAACACATAACGTATGTACTAATACTTTATTTGTCTTTGTGTGTGTGGATTTGATGGCCAAAAAGGAAGAGGCCCCAAGGGCTCCTTAGTATGCAATTAATATTTTGGCTAGAAAAGCAGCAGATTGTTTCAGTATGCTTACATATTATGACATCATATTCCAGTAAAATTATAATGAACAGAATTTTTGTTTGTCTCTGTGGCAAACCAAAATGAGTTTTCTAATTGTCAACAGACCTTGGTGATTTATTTAATTACAGTGGCGCCCGCTCACACCAACTTAGTTAAGGTCTGTCAGCATTTCTGTTATGAACCCCTATTTTTAGGGGTTTATAACTAGTTGTAAATATTTGCTCATTGCTGAAACTTGGCATTCAAGGTCACAGTCATAGAGCAAATACCCTTTTTCAGGTTGACTATTCTAAAGTGATACCAATGGCATTCTGATGCTATGAAACTTAGAGGGAATAAAGAGAACCTGCTTTCCGGACCTCTTATTTGAGGGATCATCTGAAGAATCTCAAATGTCCAGAAGAGCCAGATGAAAACTCACTTGTTTTAATAGGTTGTATGTGACTGGTTGTTAAAGTATTATTCTTTATCACATCTTTTTTTTTTTTTTTTTCTTCCAATTGAATGCATCATTTCACATATCCTTTTGTTGTTTTCTAGTCTTGTAATCTTCTGTCATTTGGCTGTGTCTGTCAGCTTATGTTCTGAGGAGTGTGTCAGTATCACCTGGGAATCTTTTACAGGAAGAATTTTCTCTAAAGTGAATTCCTAGTCTTTGTAGCTGCCATGTAGAATACAAGGAGATGCATATTCTTTAAATGTAGGTAGTTTTAAAACTTTGAGAAACCTAATGAATCTGTATGTGAAGCATTGCATTTGCAAATTCTGACTTTTATTTCTGTGGATGAACAGAGCTACAGAGGGCTATGGAGTGTAGGACTGATGTGTAGGTGTTCTTGTGATGGAAAATATCATGCCAATATGTTATTGCATAATAATCAGCAAATTCCATATAAATATTCCCTAGACTGTTAATGTTTTCAGTCTTTTTTAGTAACTCAGATTGGGAAGGTTTGTTAATGATCAGTGGCACATATGTGATCTTAACTTTGCATGGAGTTGTTCCTTACATGAGTGTGCATCTTCAGGATGCAGAATCATTATGTGTTAAAATTCAGTTTAATCATTGCACTGTACTTTCAGACTGTAATATTATGATTACTCTTAAGACTTTTGTTAATACTATCTCTGTCATCACCACTGAAAAGAGGATGTTTTGTCTCCATTTGACACGCTCCATGTTGTAGCGAAGCCAATATCCTCACAGATTTAGTCCCTTTTCTAAGGATTTCAGGTGCTCCTTTTCACTTTCCTGGCAATGTTTGTCTTATCAGTCCTCTGTTAACTCTGCTTGAGGCCAAACAGAGCAAGAAAAGTTTAATCAAAACCACGTAAAAGCCTAATCATTCTGCCAGTGCCAAAGAGCTGCATGAGGCTTTAGAGCCACAGGCTGAATATCATTTTTCCATATTATCACATAAATAGCTCCCTAAACACTCTTTAAAAGAAAAGGTGGGGAGAGGGGAGGGAAAAAGAGAGGGCCTGTTGTGGGATCTGAGTTTATAAAGTGGATTAAGGTTCATGTGCTTTCCTCCTTTGCATATAAGTGAGAGAAAAGTAGGTCTAGTAACTAAAACAAGAAACAGAAACTTCTGATGGATCTTGGATTTCCCTAAGTCTAGGCAGTTGCTAACAGCACTACTACATTTCTTTTTTTATTTTTATTTAAAGATGATTGTGAAGTAATGAGATGGGATGTGCTATCAAGATGTCTACTGCTTTTGTGTGACAAGCTTATACTATGCTAAGCTGCAGCTAACAGAGGCAGTCAACGGATGCAGTGGTTTCCAGGCTCTAGTTCTAGATCCTCCAAGAACAACTACTGGGACAGTGGGAGTATTCCTGGGAACTCTGAGGAACTTGAGGGTGCCTGTTGCTGCAGAGAAAGGATAGCTACAGGAGGCTGTGACTTCTAGCAAGCTCTAGCAGCTGCCAGCAAGCTGTCAGATATTCCTGATCAAAAGCTGCATTGAGCTTTTATTCCAGCTGTCTCCTGATTAGAGAGGGTCAAGCACCCTTTCAGCAGGTACCTGGGAGAAACAGGGCCTAGAGCACTGCTCCCAGAGTCAGCCAGCA
This sequence comes from Athene noctua, assembly GCF_965140245.1. Taxonomy (NCBI): domain Eukaryota; kingdom Metazoa; phylum Chordata; class Aves; order Strigiformes; family Strigidae; genus Athene; species Athene noctua. The sequence goes on from NC_134038.1 coordinate 35,615,331, forward strand.
GATGCAGCAGTTTTCACAACAATTCACACAGAAGGGAGCCAGAAACTCTGCTGAGGACGGTGTGTGTGTGCTAAGCAATGGTGGTGATGTGCCACATGACAGTTCCTAGCACCATCTGGAGCAGCTATTCTTGGTACGTCAGAGTCAGAGACTTTGAGTCAGCTCTAGCTCCAGAGCTCTAGCTGGGATGGAGAGAGAGTAGTCTTGTCTGCAGGAGGTGTGCACTGTCAAAGGATCTGCGTTACCAAGTAAAGAAGATGCAGGAGGATGTCAGCAAGCTGCTGACATCACTAGAGCTGATGAGTAAGAGATCACAGAATCATCTAGGTTGGAAAAAGATCACCTAGTCCAACCATTAACACTGACAGTTCCCAACTACACCATATCGCTAAGCACTATGTTGACCCAACTCTTAACCACCTCCAGGGATGGGGACTCCACCACCTCCCTGGGCAGCCCATTCCAATGCCTAACAACCCATTCTGTAAATAAATGCTTCCTAATATCCAGTCTAAACCTTCCCTGGAGCAACTTGAGGCCATTCCCTCTAACCAAGTAACAAGTGATAGGACAAAAGAGACTCATCCTCAGCTCTCTGCACCCTCCTTTCAGGGAGCTGTAGAGGGTGATGAGGTCTCCCCTCAGCCTCCTCTTCTCCAGACTAAACACCCCCAGTACCCTCAGCCGCTCCTTGTATGACCTGTGCTCCAGAGCCTGCACCAGCTTCGTTGCCCTTCTCTGGACACGCTCGAGTCATTCAATGTCCTTTTTGTAGTGAGGAGCCCAAAACTGAACACAGGAATCGAGGTGCGGCCTCACCAGTGCCGAGTACAGGGGTGAGATCCCTTCCCTGTCCCTGCTGGCCACGCTATTGCTGACACAAGCCAGGATGCCATTGGCCGCCTTGGCCACCTGGGCACACTGCTGGCTCCTGTTCAGCCGGCTGTCAATCAACACCCCCAGGTCCCTCTCTGACTGGCAGCTCTCCAGCCACTCCTCCCCAAGCCTGTAGCGCTGCTGGGGGTTGTTGTGGCCCAAGGGCAGCCCCCGGCATTTGCCCTTAGTGAAACTCCTCCAGTTGGCCTCAGCCCATGGCTCCAGCCTGTCCAGGTCTCTCTGCAGAGCCTCCCTACCCTCGAGCAGATCAACACTCCCACCCAACAGGGTGTCATCTGCAAACTGACTGAGGGTGCACTCGATCCCCTCGTCTAGATCATCAATAAAGATGTTAAACAAGAGTGGCCCCAACACCGAGCCCTGGGGGACACCACTTGTGACTGGCCGCCAACTGGATTTAATTCCATTCACCACAACTCTTTGGATTTGACCATTTAGCCAGTTTTTCACCCAGAGAAGCATGTGCCCATCCAAGCCATGAACAAACAGTTTCACCAGGAGAATGCTGTGAGAAACGGTGTCAAAGGCCTTGCTAAAGTCAAGGTAAACAACATCCACAGCCTTTCCCTCATCCAATAAGCAGGTCGTCCTGTCATAGAAGGAGATCAGGTTTGTCAAGCAGATCAATTGGATCTTCTCTGAGGCCCTGCAGGTGCAAGAGCCTGAATCCCCCAACCATACAAAAGAAAGAGTGGGGAGAATAAGTACTTATTGGGCTGGGAAATGGGGAGTTCTGTAATTGTGAAGGCTGGAAGCTTGTAATTTTTGGCACCTGGAGGAAGGCTTCTGCTCCACCTGCATGTCTGTAACTACAATTTCTATACCGTGGCATCAGATGAGGGCCTGGGATCTCTCCAAGCATCCGATCCAGGCAAATTTGAGCTTTTCAGCAGCAGCAGAAGGAAGAGATAATAGTGGTCATCTGCCTAGTGCGGGGAATGGAGATCACCATCTGTGAACCTGACCTGCTGTGCAAGGAGGTTTGCGTCTCACCGAGGGCTTGGATTGGGACATTGTGGATAGACTGCCAAGGGTTGTCTGTTTCTCAAACTATTACCCACCTCTACTCTTCATTGTGGGCACCAGTGACACTGTAAGGGGACACGTGAAGCATAGCAAGCATGACTATAGAGATTTGATTTTTACAACTTTAGCACCCTCTTCAAGCATCAATGCTTGGAAGAGACAGGATCCACCTGACCAAGTGGAGCAAGCATCTTTATCAACAGGTTGGCCAGTCTGGTCAAGAGAGCTTTAAAGTGACAGATACTGATGGGACTATAACCAAGTGAGGGTTGATCAAGTTAGTAGGCAAAGACTTAAGGGCAATGTTGACGAGAGAGACTCTAAAACCAACAAAACAGGGCCGAAGGGGTCTCACCCCAAGTGTATGCACACAAATAAGGACAAGCCCACAGAACAGCATGATGGGGGAAGCCCTTATACTCTTTCTGGGAAACCAGTACACTTGGGTTCATATCTGAAGTGCTGGCACACTAACACACTTAGCACAGAGAATAAACTGGAGGAGTGAGAGGTCTGTGTGCAGCTGCTGCAGGGCTACAACCTCACTGGAATCACAGAGGTGTGGTGGTACAGCTCGCACAAATGGAATGCTGCCAATAATGCGTGCAGGGTCTTTAGGAATGATGGCCCAGGATGGCAAGGACCGAGTGTTGTCCTTTATGCGAGAGGGCAGTGGGAATGCGTGGAGCTCTGTTTCAAGTGAGCGATGAGACAGCTGGTAGGACTGGAGGGCATGCCAATGCAGATGATATTGTGGTGGGTGTCTCCTACAGACTGAATGATCAAGAAGTAGATGAGGTCTTTTTCAGATAACTGGAAGAAGGTTCATGGCCACAGCCCTGGTCCTAACTGGGGGGCTTTAACCACTCCATTATGTGCTGGAGGGACATCATAGCAGGGCACAAGCAATCCAGGAGGTTTCTGCAGTGCATCAATGACAACCATCCGACATAAGCGATTGAGGAATCAGTGAGGATGGGCACTCCTGCCAGAGCTCACACTTTCAAACAAAGGACTGGTCAGAGATGTGAAGGATGGAGTCAGTGCAGTGATCATGAGATAGTGGCAGGATTTTGAGAGGAGATAACAAAGCAAGTAACATAGATCACAAATTGGATTTCAGGAAAGCAAACTTCAATCTCTTCAGAAACCTGTTTCAAAGAATCTCAGGGGATACAGTCCTGAAGAGAGGAGGAGTACAGGAGAACTTGTCAAGGTTCATTTCCTCTGGACTCAAGAATGGTGTAACTGTCCATCCTGACATGCAGGTAGTCAAGCAAAGGCAGCAGGAAGCCTGCAGGGAAGAACAAGGAACTTCTGACTAAACTCAAACAGTGTTTGTTTTCCAGATTGACAAGACCCAAGGATGAATGTAGACACTGTACAAGTGTGCAGGTATGGGGCTAGGAAAACTGAAGTCCATCTGGAGTTGAATCTGGAAAGGGATGTGAAGGACAACAAGGTGGGCTTCTACAGCAGCAAAAGGAAGACTAGGGACCCTCTGTTGAGTGGGGCAGGGGACCCTGATATCATGGAAAAGATGGAGGTACTCAAAATACCCTCATCTCAGTCTTTACCAATAAGACTGGCTTTCAGAAGTCCCAGGTCCCTGAGATCAGCGGGAAAGTCTGGAGCAGTTAAGACTTACCCTCGATGGAGGAGGATCAGGTTGGGGAACATTTAAACAGATAGGATAGGTCCATGAGGCCTGATGGGATGCATCCATGAGTGCTGAGGGAGCTGAATAATGTCATAGTGATGCCAATCTTGATTATTTTTGAAAGATGGCTCTGATTGGGGAGGTTTGTGAGGACTGGAAGAAGGCAAAGTTCACTCCTATTTTCTTGAAGGGCAAGAAGAATGATCTGGGAAGATAGTAAGTCAGTCAGCCTCACTTCAATCTCTGGGAAGATGATGGGGGAAATAATCTTGAAAACTATTTCTGATTATATTTAGAATGACAGGTGACTGTAAGTAGTCAGCATGGATTTAAGATGGTAAGATTGTGCCTGACCAATCTGATAATCTTATACAATGAGGTGACTAGCTCAGTGGATGAGAGCAGAGGAGCAGATGTTATTTACCTTGACTTTATCAAGGCTTCTGACACTGTCTCTTACAACATAATTGACAAACTTGTGAAGGATGGCTTGGATAAATGGACAGTGAGGCAGTTTGAAAACTGTCTGAAGTACCAGGATCAAAGGATTGTGATCAGTGGCACAAAGTGTAGCTTCAGGCCACTTACTAGTGGTGTACACCGGTGGTCAATACTGGGGCCAGTACTGTTTGATATCTTCATTAATGATCTGGATGATGTGGCAGAGTGTACCCTCAGCAAGTTTGCAGATGATACAAACCTGGGAGGAGTGGCTGATGCGCCAGAGGGTTCCTCTGCCATCCAGAGGGACCTTGACAGGCAGGAGAAGTGAGCAGACAGAAGCTTCATGAAGTTCAACAAAGGGAAATGCAAATCCCTGCACCTGGGCAGGAATGACCCCATACATCACTACACAGTGGAGGCCAACTGGTTGGAAAGCAGCTTTGAAGAAAAGGACCTGGGGGTCCTGGTGGACACCAAGTTAAACATGAGATACTAATGCAACAGCATCCTGGGCTGCGTTTAGAAGAGCGTTGTCAACAGATTGAGGAATGTCATCCTTCCTCTCTGCTCATCCCTGATGAGGGGTTACATCAGGAGTTCTGGATCCAATTTTTGGGTCCCCAGTACAACAGAGGCAGGGACATACTAGCACAAATTTGGTGAAGGGCCACTAGGGTGTTTAAGGGACTGGAGCATCTCTCATCTGAGGAGAGAGTGAGGGAGCTGGAACTGGCTAGCCAGGAGATAAGAGGGCTCAGGGTGATCTTATCAATGTGTATAAAATATGTGAAGGGAATTATTAAAGAAGGTGGTATCCTGTGAAAAAGAGGCACAAACTGAAATACAGGAAATTCTATTTAATCATAAGAAAAGACATTTTTACTGTGAGGGAAGTCAAACACCAGAGCAGATTGCCAGACAGGTTACTGAATCAACTACCCTTGGAGGTACTCAAAACCCAACGTGAAGTGGCCCTGAGCAGTCTGTTCTGCTTGGAGCAGGGCAGATTGGACTAGGGGTTCTCCAGAGGTCACTTGCTACCTCAGCTCTTCTGTGTTACTGTGATAAACTCAGGAAAGACTTTCAGAGGAATCATGTTAGCAGTGTAGAGGAGACAGTGACAGACAACTCTAAGTCAGCCGTGGAAGAAGTGGAGTTGATGGTGACTGTACTGATGAATCTTTTAATTATTTTTCCCTTGATTTTAAATGTGTGATATTTTTCACTTTGGAAATACAGTTTGACCTATGTTCGGCATCAAAGGCCTGTTCCTGATTCTTAGATTTAAATTCTTTCAAGGTATTATTTACATCTGTTGCCTGCATATTCACTAAATTTATTTTTAATATTCCCTAAAACAATATTGCAAACCAAATAAAACTAATAAATCAAAGGAAAACCTTGATATGGGAAGCATTTTATGTGAACTCATTAAGTGAAGGGAAAGGGTGAAATTCTGCTTTCCACTTGAAAAAATACCATTCTTCTTGAGGTAGATCTCAATCTGAAGCCGCTGCACTTTTTTAGTGTAGATTTTGTCACGTTGATAGTGTCTTGGTATTGCACTTGTACCTTTTAGAAGTAGAGGGAGGCAGAAGTTGAATGCTGTATGTCAGAAGTGGAGTGGGATAGAAGCTAACATTCTTGAACTGTTTCTTTGTTTTGACAGCTGCTTTGTTAACAAATGGTACTGTGGTGTTTGATTGTCATTATGCATGTAGGACCTTTGCAATGTTCTTCCTGAAGGAGTGGTCAGACACTAAAATGGGTTCCCTGTAGATGTTGTGGAATCCTCCTCCTTGAGGATATCCACAGTACCCTGACCAATGCCTGAACAAGACAGCGTGCCTTCGGAGCCTGACCCTGGTTTGGGTGCTGCATTGGACCAGATAACCTCCAGCAGCCTTCCAACTGAGTTATTCTATAATTTTATGAAAATGTTACATAAGCAAATGCATTTCCAGGCCTTAATAATTCCCTGTTAAACTGCAAACAGGAAAGCAAATACCCACTTCTTGCATGTCATAAAGGCAACTTAGCTCACCCCTCCAAGGCCCTATAGCCAGAGGCTTGTTGGAGCCAGTGTTACGGTTTTGCTCTTTCCACATAAACGTGTTTTTAGAATTAGGCACAAAGTTCAGGGACACTGTGACTGGAGTGCTTGTTCACACTTATTTGGGTTTCAAGTGTTCTGCTATTGAAAAACTTTCTATTTTGTTTTATAGCTGAAACAAGTCAGTTAAAGTTATTAATGAAAAGTCAGAAAGTCTTCATACAAAAAAATCACCATCCATGTCAACAGATGAACACTGCGAGAGCATGCTTTAATAAGGATCCTTTAAGAGGAAGAAGGAAAATGTAGTACTTTGTTGTGGTTTTGAGTGTATTAGTTTTGTTGTGATGGACCTAGCTTTTGGCCACACTTTTGGAATCCTGGGGGTTTTTTACATTGCCGTAAAATATGTACAAGTTATTTGTCATAAATGAGAAACCATTTCTGATACATATGTGTTTTTCCAAGGAACTAAATCTCCAGTGTGTTAGAAAAGCCTTTGAGGTGGGAGCACCACCAGACTAGACCCCAGAGTGAAGAATATGAAGCAAACTCCCTCACCTGTGTAGAATATAATTAGAGGACTTTTTGCAAATGTTCTCTTAAAAGATTATTATTTTAACAGTGATTAGAACTAATTATTTGTGCTGAATTGCTTTTTCTGAGTCTGGGGGTGAGGTGTATGTGGAATGCTTCTTTTCTGTAGAAATTGCTTATGTGGACAAGCTTTTACGATTTTCTTTTAGTTGTCACAGTGCTGTGACAGGACCTCCCAAAGCCAAGAATGGCATTACATCCCTTTCTCCATTCGCTGCTAAGTGAGAGAGCTTTCAAAGTAGAGAGTATGGACTGAGTTAGCTGTTTTTACTGCTGAAAATAGAGATGTGGAGTTGATATGAATGAAGATACTGCTTTCTTTGAGGAATAATACCGGTGCCACTTCATAGGAAAACATTCAAATTTTTGCTTTATCTTTCTTTCAGTGCCTTTCAGACATACTCGGGAAAACAAACCCTACCATTATATTTGGAAATTTTTCTGTAGAAGGAAAAAAAAGGAAGGCAATGTGGTGGTGATTGCTGTTTTTCTTTCAGTGCTTGGAAAATGTTTCGTTATTACAGTGTTGGAGGAGAGCTTCTCTCTACCCTCTGTTATGCTTTTGGAAGAAAACTCCTTATCCTCTACAACAATTTCAATACTTGAGCTTTAAAAAGAGGCTAGAAGTACATTGTCCAGGTCCCTCACTCTCTGTTGTCTGAGTTTTTTGTTGTCCCCAAGAACGGCGCTATGCTGGCAGGTTTCAGATGAGAGACCTCACAACCTTTTTTCCTCTGTGCCCCTTTCCTGTGGGACAGGAGTTGTCTCCCAGGCGTAGCTTCCACTGGAGCGTCTCAGACTCAAACCAAGAAGAGAGCAGAGCTGGGCTGTTGGGCTGAAGTACAGTAGAGCTTGTTGCAGAGCCCTGCAAATGTGGGTGAAGAGTTGGTTTGCACGTAGGAGCTTCTATCAGAGTTACTGATGACCTTGCTGAGGAACAGTCCATGTAATTGAGTGTTAGGGCTTACTCTGTGACAAAAGATAATGTTCTGTCCCTATCTACTGCTTGATATTACATAAAACTGATGGTTAAAATTCATAACTTGTAGTGTTGTTTTCTCTTCATGACTTTGCAGGTATCACTGCCCAGTGCCTAAAATTTTCTATGTCCAGTTAACTGTTGGCAACAGTGAGTTTTTTGGTGAAGGAAAGACTCGTCAAGCTGCTAGACATAATGCTGCAATGAAGGCCCTTCAAGCTCTCCAGAATGAGCCTATTCCAGAAAAATTACCTCAGGTTTGTGTTTCAGAAAACTATTCCTAACCTTCATGTTAAGATACCAAACTGAACAATTTAACTGCCAGTTTTTCAATGTTTAATTTTTAGTGGGTTTTTTCATATTAGCCTCAGTAATTAGAGAAGTAATATTAACAAATTGTTGCTGTTATTTCTTTATAACACCACACCTAACTAGAACTAGACTGGAACTAGACTTAAATAACAAAAATAAGTAGGAATTTTAAAGATGGGTTTGGCAAAAGTCATTAAATAAAAAATAAAATCAAAATAAAATACTTGAGATTATATCAGAAGTGAAGAAAATGCCCATTTAATCAGTGGCTTCATGGAGAATGAATTATTAGCTTAAATGTGTGTTGTGCCATGAATGTGATCTTTACAGTTGAAATGACTTGTCCCCAGCATACCTAAGAACCTGAGGGAGCTCACTGACAGCTACTGATCACCTGTTTAATGGTTTTAGGCTTTTAGTCACCTATTACCTTTTTAAAGAACTAGCTTTCTCACTGCTGTGTTTGTAAGTAAGTAGTGTATATTGCTACTTACAAATGAAAATGTGTCATATTTTAAAAAATATTTAACAGAAATTTTTTTCTCAGAATAATATTTTCAAATTGAAAGGACAAATATAATAAGAATGCCTAGTCAAATAAGCCAAAATAAATGCATGAGGAGACAATCTCTTTAATTTGTACACTCTTTCTGATGATTCTTGTTGGACTCCTGTGTACAGTACAAAACATCACTTAATAGTACCTTCAGTTTCTTGTGTGGTAGTTTTGAGCTGCTTTTTAAGAATGGAAATAATTTTCTGTATTAAAAAAAATCTTTGTTCTTTCTGCCTCACCCTGTGTCTACATCTTCCTTTTGATCCAAAGAGAGTTTGACTCACCCTTTTGTTTTGCTGTATTATTTTTCTGCATCAGGAAATTACATTCAAATCAATTAATATTAATTTTTTTAAAAACAGGAACACTATTAGAAAAGAATATGTAAAGTCTTAGGAGAAATCCCTGTTTCCTTTCCCATTGTTAATTCCCTTTTATCTTTGGGTTTCCGGTCAAATGTATCGTTTGATAATGAATCCTTAACACAAACCTGAGTGGGAATTTCATATTACTGAAACCATATTTTTAAGTCAGCATATTCTTAGTTTTTGAAAATTATATGTTTAATATTATTGAAAGAAGCTTTGAATTCAAGATATCCATTAATCAAAATGGAAATTAAACCACTAAGTGCCTAGGATAATAAGTAGTAGACAGAAATAAATAATATATATAAGTAACATTGATATGTACCTGGTTTATATACTGAGTTTTCATAGCCCATGTACATATGTAATTTACCTAGCAAACGTGATAAAATCTGTAATTAACGTTCTTGCCTAATAAGGTCTATTTAGTGCCTATTTGTGCCAGTGTCTGTTAGGATGTGCAGGTTTTTAGAAGATGTAGTCATGGCAAATAGAGTTTCCTAAATTCTTGTGGCATGCTGTAGTGTTGCCTCTCATGAGCTAACGAGATAACTTCATTCTTGTCTTCACCACCGTAAGTTATATATGTAAACTGAATCAAATCCACAGTTCGCTATGAGAGAAATAGAGAGGACATGTCAAGAGACAGTACCATAGATTAGCTGAGACATTCACAAAGTACTTGCAAGACCTGTGGGAGCACTGTGAGTTTCTGGTGCAGCAGTTGAAGACCCTTTGGGATACTGTAGGATCTCAGTATCAAGTGTCTGTGGGTAGGAGACTAAATTGAATCCTCAGTTAGGAAAAACTCTGTGTCTTGGTTATGCTGAGGGTAAAAGGAGCTGGTTGTGGGCTAGTCATGAAAAAACACCTCTGTCGCTTCATGGGTTAGAGTTGTAGGTGTCTGGAGAAGACTGGAGGTAACACTATGCCTAGGTCATGGTGGAGTACAAAGAGCTGCATTTTCTGGAGCTGAGTGTAGCACTTCAGAGAACTGGAGGTTGGTTGAAGTAGAGTTTGAGGGCTTCATGGTGCCAGGGTTCAGGTTCTCTCTGCTGCTGGTCATCTAAAGTTGCACGCAGGGCTGCTGCACAGGGGTGGGATGTGCCCTCACCATAGGACATGGTCCAGCTCAGTACAACTCTGATTCTTTCAGCAGAACTGACCTGCCTGGGTCAGCCATGGAAGATGATTGATTCATCATTCCTCAAACATCGTACATGGATCAGAGCCAGTGCACATTAGAGTTTGGCTGGCCTCAACTGCATAACTAGTTTGAGCTTCTTTCTTCCCCAGTCATTGCCACTGTACTTCCAAGGAGAGCAGAGAGGAGAGCAAAGACAGAGCTGCTGGTACCGATCTAGCCCTGCATCCCTTTAGTAACTCAGTGAATTTCACTGCAGTGGGATCCACGGAATATAGCACAGTAAATACATGAGTTTACCTTTTGGCCTTCATAACCATGGTTGTTTAATGCAGCCTTCTATATATTGTTCTTTCATTTTGAGATACCCTTTGTTTTGTTTTTTTGTTTAAGTATAAAATTTTTATTCATATTAAATCACTGAAGAGGAGTATTGCCATCTTAATACTTCACTGCGCAAACATGTAGGAGAGCATAAGGTGAGCAGAAACAAGAAGCAATCAGCAAACAGGGCAGGGTTACAGGTGAATGTGAACCTGCTTTCATAAAAGAGCTATTGTGTGTCTGCCAAAGCACCTCTGCTGTCTCATAGATGTGAGGCTAAGAAAGGCATTACAATTAAAGCGTCAGTTGTGGAATGAGGATCAAATTTAAACCCAAAGTACTCGAGACACTCCTGAACATATTTTTTCTTCCTTAGGGAAGTCATATGACTAAGGCTTGAAATTATTGTTCAGTACTAAGGTCTAAACCTTGAAGTCTATGATCCTCCCTGTTCTCCACTCTTGATTAGGCTCTCTACTGTGTTTGGTGGAAAAATATGCAAGGAATTAAATTTTAAGGGCAGAAGGGACAAGCAGGGTTTTTCTGGACCGATGTGTTTGTTTTAATCATGAAATTTTGAACAGTAATTTCTACATTAGACTATGTATCTGGTTAAGCTAGAGTATAGCTAGAAAACCTAAACTCTTGATTTAAAGGCTTGGTGGCAATCCAGTAGGATACATATTATTTTATGTAAATTATGCCAGTGAGTGATTATTCCCCATTTCAAAGATAATCTGTGAGGTATTTATTCTGAAGTCATTTAGCTTCATTTTCTATCTAATTTGTATTTTCTTATCTTTGCTAAATGTGACAAACATATAAAAAATCTCTCCCCCATATACAATTACAGATTATGCTTAAGTAATTTTGAATCTTTTTATAGAACTAATTATTTCCATAGTGTCTCAGTGTAAAGTTGTTTTTTCTAATCAGTAGTTCATACTTGTGGGTTTTTTTGTAAGATTTTCAGCTTATGTCCTTTATTAAACACGAACTTAATTGAATACCATACTAAGTCAGATTCTCACTAAGGTTTTTTACAGAATAGTAGTACCCCACTCTTTATGTATGATACTCTTTATATCCCCAGAATGTATTTTTACTTTTCAGTATTGTCCTTTTAACTCTGTTCAGCTGATATTTCTCGGTGAACCGAATGCTTTGCCTGTCCTGTGAATAACGAACTACATTCTTGATTTCAGTGGTACTTTACATTTCATTATATGAAATGAGCTAGAGGTCCTGCATAATTTCATTCTAAGTACTCTTGTTACTGTTTTGTACTGCACCCTTTTTTTTCAGCAAGTTCTATAAACTTTATAAATGTTTGTTTTGTATTTAGTTCCAGATCAATATCAGGGATGTAAATTGCTTTTTCGGACTCCAACTTTTGCAACCATTTTTAATGATACAGAAAGTGCTCCAAGTCTGTATGCTGTCGCTGACTGCTGGATTTTTAGTCCTGCATTATTATATTAAGAGTTAACAAGTGGTAGATAAAAGATTAATAAATTTAATTGTTAATGTGAAGAACCTAATGCTTTTTTAGTGTTATTTTATAACTTTGGTATCTGCATTTTTTAGCTATGCTGGTGACTGAAGATTTAGATCAGACTTTGTTATGTAAGATGGGAACTCTGCAGGAATCCACCTAATTCAGCCCAAATTTCTTTGATGTTTACCTCCACTAATAAAAAATTAGGAGCCTGGCCAAGGTTACATGGTTGTTGAGAGATCCCAGTTTGAAACATTCAGAGCGTTGCACTTTGAAAGTAGCTGACAGTGAAACCTCTGAGAACTAAGGAAGATGTGGCCTGGGGGACAAACAGTGAAAAGTAGCCGTTGCAGAAGGTGATAACTCTTTGATCCCCATGCTGATGGTTGTCTGAGAAAAAGAAGACTTACCTAAAGTGTAAAGCAAAGCTGAATTTTAGGCAGGATAATGTCTGCATGTGCTTTTTGTTGTTTTATCTCTTAGACTCTCTGTTTGTTATGTTCCTATGGATAAATAAATAATGTTCTGTGTTAGTCAAGCTGTTCTCTGTCACTACCTTTTCATACTGGTCGTAACTCCCAGAGGGAAGTCGATGGAGGGGCCATTAGCCAGCTGGACCTGCTGAGGACACCTGTAACCTGGTGACCCAGTCAAAGTGTGGGGGTGATTCACTGAATTTCTTCTGAGAGAAGTACAGTCTTATGTATTTTCTAAGTAGTACAGAAGACTTCTTCCTCGCTTGGAAGGGGTGCCCACAGAGAGACTGAGAAGCAGGTCAAAGGATCTGTTTGATTCTTATGTTTGACACAAGAAGTGTGTATTCAGATAATTATTATCCATGTCATTAGTAAGACTAAAATTTGTAGAAATTATTTTGTCATCAATCATTAATTTATAAATCAATGTGTATATGTTCCTTTATTATGAAGCATAAGTACATTATATATGGTTTCATGGTTGGCGGGTGTCTGATAATATTGATTATCAGAATCAATATTATCTCATCAGAAGTGATGAGATAGATGTAGAAATGCTGATGTACAGCAAGACATGAGAACTCAAAAGTCTTTGAGAAATCGAGGGAGAAGCATATGGGATTTTATCTTCTAAAAATTGTAATATGACTATGTATTCTTCATTTTCAGAATGGAGAAACAGGAAAAGAATCGGAAGAAGATAAAGATGCAAACAAGTCTGAAATCAGTGTAGTGTTTGAAATTGCTTTGAAGCGCAATATACCTGTCAGTTTTGAGGTATGTGTTACATATTCATCTGTTTGATAAGGAAGTATTTTTAAGAAGTGCCACTAAAGCTCAACACAGTTAATGATTTTAATACATTTTTAATATGATATTTAAATTCATGCAAATTATAAATAAAAAAGTGTTAGTGTATCAGAGTCTAAGACACTGAGTTTTTACTCTTAAATTAGATGATCTTTCAGAAGTATTAGAGACCTAATATTTTATTGCAGACAGGTGGATGGCAGATAACTTCTGCATGGTTCTGTGGGACTCAGATCAGTAGCCACAGCCAATCTGATTTGAAATAATCTTCAAAACAGTCAGCCAAAGTCTTTGCTTTAACTGTAGACATTCATACTCTAGTAAAGTCCCCACTGAGACATTTTGCATCTGATGTGCTGTTTTCAGGAAGTCATGAGTATCTTTTTATCTTCCACACTGTTTGACTCCTTATTATCTCCACTTAAGCCTTCATGGTTTTTGTTTTCCTCATTTCATATGATTTTATCTATGAACCTGCTTCTGACATTTTTGTTTACCTTAAGTAATAAAGAATACTTGGAATAACTCCAATGCTATCAGTGAACTAACTACAGGAGAATGAGTGATAGTAACAGGAAAATTTTTCCGATGAGAAATTTCTTACACAAACGAGTTGTAAAAATCTAGTCTTGTTGTGGTAGGAACCACCAGACCGTCAAGCTGGTTTTTTGGTTTGGTTTGGTTTTGGTTTGGTTTGGGTTTTTTTTTATGCAGAAAATGCTAATGTAAGTGGCTCTTTAAAGTTTTATTTTTCTGCTTTTTATTTTACATTTAAACTGAGTATATATGAAGGATGTGGATAGTGTCTATACTGGTGATGGTTATTTTCTCCATTGCTTTTTCCTTTTGAAGTATAGGCACATATTTGTATGCCAAAACCCCAAATTATTCTGTGGTATGCCTTACAGTGTGCTGTATGCAGTTTACTGACATGTTTGGCCCATATTAATTAATTGACCAATGTCAAATGAGCTGTTGGGACCAGAAAATGGGTAAGAGAGACAAAGACAAAGAATATTGTTTTTGACTAAGGAATTCATCAGTATAGCAAATGCTTATGTGCCTTGTATATATGGTCTGGAAAGTTAAGAGAATGTAAATCTCGAGGATAAAACTGGGGTGTCTGAGGGTGTTGTTATATCGATTTGCAACTACATGGAAAGACCATAACTCTTATGGAAGATCAGACATAATGGAAACACATGCCTGTGTTTCAAAGAGGAAGTTCATAATTAATGTTTCAGTTTTCACACATCATTTTCTACTTGTAAGTATTTTAAAGTATTTGGAATTGTTCCATACAAATTAATACACTAAGATACAAGGAGATGTATGGTCACAATTCACAAAATAGCTTGCCATTTGGAAAGAAAAGAAGGATAGTGCTTTGAATGCCTTCTTAACATCATTCTTGTGTTTCGGCTTATTTAAGGGAGAGCATTTGGTAAGGAGAGAATGAAGGCAGAGATATATAGTACAGGAAAAGTCTTATGTGTCAGTTGCCAAAGAATGTTAACAACATTGAAAAAAAGACAGTTTCTTGCTCTTCTGACAGGTTTTGTGTTATTTCCTGCCTTTAAGTATAGGTGACATTCTTAAATAGATTTTTGAGTGTACTTAGTACTGGCTTGTATTTCAGTAAAACTGCTAAGCAATTATGGGTAATCCCCGGGATCTGATGTTTCTAATAAGGTTTTATTTACAAATGGTTTTGTGTTATTCCAGGCAGGCATCAAAGCTTTATCTAGCTTTTTTTTGTGTGCGATAGCTATAAAATGACCTGCCTTTTCTTCATCTGACGAATCTTTAGCCAATGTTCCAACAGTGCTGTGTTATGCAACGAAGTAATGGTCATAAAGATACGTAAAGTTCTATGTAAACATGGCCTCAGGATTGCACGAGGGGTGGGAAATAAGAGCGGCGCACAGAACCCCATGGGGTTCTTCTGTCTATACTGTTTCATGTAATATGGCTAGTTTTAATTGCATAGGAATTTTAGGACAAGCTTTAAGGAATTTATTAAATTGTTAACTGAAATAAAAGCATGCAATTCTAACAAAGAAGAAGCTTTAGTCCGTACTTATCACTGGTGCATCCTTAGCTAACCTTTATTGATCAACTTTTAAGTCAAAATGCAACTCCTCTAAGGCATTTGCGGGACTGTCAATGAACAATTTTTAAGGAGAGATACAAAACTGATTGCTGTAGGAATTGTTAGAATAGCTGTAAAATGATCATTTTGCTTCTCATTCCCTCCTTGACAGCAGGCTAAAATCTTGCTTTTTTTGGTTCTTTTGCAACTTAAAAGTTTTTTATTTCCAACTTGTCAGTTAGGAGTTGGGTGAGCCTCGAAGATGTAACTGGTGTCAACAGCTTCAGGTATTAGAACATGTTGGGATGTTTCAGATTGTAATTTCATTTTCAGTATTCTTTTTTTTGGATTGAAATATTCTTTCTTTAGAATACAATAAATACAATAAAATATTTTTTTGATTCTCATATCAGGAGTTAGGGGATAAAGTGCCTGAACAGGCAAATTTTCTGCCCCTTCATCCCTGTCCAGGGTTCTACTGGGAAAAAGAGTTGTAGTTTCTTGTTTCCCAGTCTTTCCCAGTTTTATCAGAGTGAGGCAGAGATTCTGTATTTTGAACGAGGAACAAACCAAATTGCTGACTCTGGGAGACTGAGCAAGTTGTCAGCAGGAGGTTTCACACCTGTCTGGCTCCTGCTGTCCTGGGGATTAAGGCTTCAGATTGGATGATTGACATACTGAGTAGCTCTCATTTGGGTGTTGCATGATGGTCACTCTTCCTCACTCCAGTTTTAATAAAAAAGCCAGATTTTATATATATATATATATATATTTTTTTTTTTTTTTTTCTTTTTAACTGGGAAAATCTGGTATGTCTGCCTGCACAAACTCATGGAAATATATTGGTATTTTAAAGCTTAAAAATAATCACGGATGTAGGTGAGATGTTTTTGTTGACCTGCTTTTTGTCTCTTTTTTTTTTTTTTAACGTCCATTTAATCTTGTCATAATCTTTTTAATTTTCTACCTGGAGTCTCATTAATAATTAAAGCAGTGTTGCTCTTTCATTGTAATCGTACTGCTGTTTTTCATTTGTCAGCATGATTCATTAAGTTGAGCCAAATTCACTCTTGATGTAATTTGACCTTAGATGTGTTTTGGCCCCATGTGTTTTCTCTTGCTGGAGTTATTCTTTAAATCAGTGGAACAGAAAAAGAAAAGTGTATTGAACTGTCACCCTTAATCAAATTCTCAGCTTTAAATTAGCCATGATTTGGTCCACGGGTCGTATCTTTCAACTGAGGAAATAGTTTAATGTACTAATGCGTATAGTGTTCTTGGATAGCAAAGGCTGAATTTCTTTGTAGTGTTTCTGTCCCTAGGCTTATTGCACAACTGTTTGAAATCATGTGGAGTAAAAAGATATAAAATCTGGGGTTAACCAAAAATGTTGTTAGGTAAATATTTTTTTTTTGCTAAATTACCAAATTTGGATGTTTAGCTTGATCCGGATCCCATCTGAATCCTATGGGGTTCATTCCATTGACAACACAGACTTTTTTTCATTTACACACTAACAAAGTAACAGTTTTGAATGTTTTCCAGGCAATTATTTACCTTGTGTCTCATACTTAAAAGTTTAAAAGATCTAAAACACCCTGGAATACATTAGTTTTATATTAAGAAATATAATATTCATGTATATGAAAATATAATCTGGTTTTGTATTAACATTCTTTTTCATATATATATATATTTGTGTGCACTTACATATATGTGAGAGAACTTATATAAAACTAGTATTTTAGGAACTCAGCAATTATATTGCTTAAGCCAGTTATTTTGTCCTTTTTCATCTGGTCAGTATAGACATTCTTGTATATTTTATTATTAAATTATATTGCTTGTAAGTAGAAACACCTATATAATGGTATTAGTAAGACCACAAAAACATTAAGGACCTTAGTAAGGTTAATTTAGCCATCTTTTATGGCCAACATGTTGTAATACATGGATAGCAATGTACAGGGATGGATTAAGATGTGCCTTTGAAAGCGGGAAACACTGCAGCACGATGAAGGTGTTCAGCACTGATACGAAGCCTAACTGTGTCTGAGAGCAGGGGATTCTGGCGCTGAGCTCGTCCCAGTGGGCCCTCGTGGGCAGTGCGGCTTCCCATGGTTCAGCGAGGGTCACTGCCTCGAAAGCACCGCTGCCTTTTCACGTGGTGAAGCACTAGTGGGCAACTTTCAAGTGAGGCAACCTTGAAAACACTCCTGAAATTATTACCTGGAATCTTAGAGTGGGAACACTCCTGAACCACAACAGAAAAATCCCATGCTGGCACAGATGTTGTCTTATTCTGGGAAAATGCAGACAAAATTGTCTGTTAATTCTCATTTTGTGTCTTTTTATCGATATATGCTGTGATAATTGTATTTGCTGGGTGAAGTTGCCACGAAAGAGAGCTTAAAAAAGATATACAAGCCTAAGGAGACCTCATTACAGTGTAACAGCAAAACTAAATAATGCAAGGGACGTGACCTTGATAAAAAGAACTTTAATACAAAACATGTTGTAATAATATTAAGGTTGAAGTTTTCAGCCCATTAAAAATATAGTTATTACACCAAGAAGGCCCTAGCACCTTTACCGTGGTTCCCTTGCACTCAGGCATTACACTTCTTCAAAAAATGTTTTGATGTAATTGCACCTACTGAAAAAATATGTATTTTTATTGATTTTAAAGATAACACAAAGAGATGCCTGTCAGATGCTCTAATGTCTCCTTATACACATTAAATGTAACAAAGATTAAATTAGGTAACTGCTTCCGCCCATCAAACAAAATAACTGAGCCTTTTCCCAGATGAGGTCTCTAATTCCTGATAGACATTGTCCAGACCAGTAAATGGTGCATACATGAAGAGATGTTATCTTAGCACTTGTAGTGCTCTGATTTGCTGATGAATGCCTCCTAAAAGGAGATGTGTGTGTGTGTGTGTGTAAAAATGAAGACAAAAAAAGACCTAAAGGAAGGTACAGCATTCAGAACTTCTTTTTTTTCCATATTATTTTAAGTTTTAATAGTAGAGAAGTACTTCAAATGGATTTTCTCATTGTCATCTTGAATATATTTGGAAGGGAATGAATGAATAAATGAAACATTTCAGAACTAATTGACTTTTGCGTGAGTTATAGTGGCTGTTTTGCTAATTCCTTTTGGTATTGTTGGGAGGGACAGCTGAGAATGGTGGGGGCAAGACTGAGGCAGCCTTTTGAATACATGGGATATCGCTCTGAGTTGTCTACTCTGGCAAGGTGAGAGTTGAGATCAGGCATATTGCCTGCAGCTAGAACATCATAAAAATACAGACCTTTAAGACTAAAGTTTCGGAACATGCGTGAACGTGCTACGATTTAATGACAACAGAAAAAAATTACGAACAGCTCGAAGTGATGCCGTTTAAATATAGTTTGAATATGTTTTATGTAAAGAAATAGACAAAGCCTGATGGACTGTCCTGAATTGAGTTTCTTTTAGTACGTGAAGCACCTTGTAATAAAAAACTAGCAGTCTTGGTTTAATTACACATTGTTCTTATTTACTGTGTTATTGTATAAATCTTTTTAAAAATATGGTTATACTGTGTTTTCTGTGAAACGCTGAATATGATTATTAGATTTGCTTTATATAATCAGCTGTAATTTTCTGTCCTCAAACTGGAACTGTCATTAATACTTGTCCAGATTTTATGAAAACTCATCTAATGCCTTCAGTTAGCAGGAAAACTGTGTTTGTAGTAAGCATGTTGCTGAGATAAAAACGTTAAGTTATATTCTTGTAGGGTGGTTTTACTCAATGTTACTTTCTCTTAAAAGGTGATTAAAGAAAGTGGACCTCCTCACATGAAGAGTTTTGTTACACGAGTCACGGTAGGAGAATTCACTGCAGAAGGAGAAGGCAACAGTAAGAAACTCTCAAAGAAACGTGCTGCAATGGCTGTCCTACAAGAACTTAAGAAACTTCCTCCTCTTCCTGTGATTGAAAAGCCAAAACTTTACTTTAAAAAGCGTCCAAAAACAATATTGAAGGTATGTGTCCACCCTGGACAGAATAAAGAATGTTTGTTCAAAATGTCAGAGAATTACTCAGATTTAAAATCAGTAAATGCTTATTTATCACTTTCTGTCAATATTGTTACTTGTTTGCCTGTGCTAATATGCCTGTGCTTTTTTAAATTCTGAGAATGCTGTGAAATTCTCAAGCATAAAGGCTTAAGAACTGAGCTCACATCACTGAATTCTTCAGGGGTTTGGTTCAAGTCTAGTGGAGGATTGCACTCTCCAAGCAGCTCTGTACAGCCATGTGAATTTTTAGCATCATCTCTTCTGGGAGGCCCTATTAGCTTATGTGGGGGTTTTCTTCCTGATCTTTTCCCCACTTCCCAGTTTGAAGAGGGAAAGAGATATATGAAATAGTAGGTATGAGGGGAAATGGTGCACAGTCCAGCTTCCTCCCCATGTGGAGCTAGGTTTTGGGAGTTTTGTGGCTTCAGCTTCAATGTGATTTTTGAAAAATTTGAAAGAAGGCCAGGAGTATGTTGAAATCTCAGCCTAGTGTGTCACTTGTCAGGCGCCAAAGGTCTACACTTTTTTTGTTTCATGTGCCTGTGTTAGGTTTAGTGTGTGTTTGATAATGCTCTTTAGCTCTCAAATACAGATAGAAAATTGACTGAACAGCCTGTGAAGCACTTGCAGACTTTGAACCATCCTTCCATTAAAACATGCCCTGTCTCAGAGGATATTAATAGGCTTCTTGCTACACTGATGAGGCTTCCTTTAGAGGTTCTAGATTCTTGTGAGCTCAAGCTTTGTAAATGATGCTTTTCTTCTTGGTGGCAGTAGATTCATTGCTACTTCTGCAATTCAGTCTGTGGTGACTAGCCCTGGTTTGTCTAATCCTAAATTCATACAAAACCAAAGGGTCATCTGAAGTAATTAGTCTTCCAAATGTTCTAAGAAAAGCAGCCACATAGTGTCCATATACTTATTACTTGTCATCTGTTCAGTGCAGAAGACAGGCTTTGGAAGTAGACAAAATCTGCTACATTTTATTTTATTTTAGGAAGTATTATTTTGTGATGAAGTGGTTCAACTCTTTGTATATGATTTTCTATATTCTGGCATGTTGAATAGTCATTTAGGTATACGTAAGGGCACATTAATAGCCCTTTCATGCTCATTTTAGGTTGGTGTTAATAATGTTGGAGAGTTGCTGACTTTCTCTCCGATGTTAAGAGTCTATGCAGGTCAGGACCTTTGAGACTAGAATTGCAGGAAAATACAGGAAACCTCCACATCCAAACCATCAGAATATAGTTTTAGGACCTAAATTTAATTTAATTTTCTGTATTTGCCTCTTGTTATTTAAAAAAATATCCTCAATTTTTCTGGATTATTTTATGTCCACAGCTTGCATTATGTTATGCTGAACAGCATTATACCATTATGGCTTGAACTCAGTCCTCATCTAGTGTTACACTGATAAACTATAAAACTAAGTAAATCGTACTTACTTTACTAAAAGTATGGCCATTAGAAATCTCTACACTCAGTACACCAAGTGCAGAGTTCTGTAGGAGCAACCAAGAGAAAAGCCATTTAAACTAAGAAAATACTTTGGAGAGTGCAAAACTGAGTTTGGAAAATGTACAAAGGACTGACTTCATCATCTTTCTCTTTTCATTTGCCTTCAAAACAGAATGAATGATTTAAAAAAAAAACCCTAGGTTAATTAGATACCTATCTCCTACTGAAATTCTAGGGATCAAACTCTCAAAAACTTCTAGGAAAAAATTAATGTTAAAAAAGTATTTAATGGAAAACCATCAGCATCAATGCAGCTTTAAAGCTGCAAGATCTGAAAAAGATACTGACTCTGACCATCTCATTTTGGAAAGTTTTTCTCAGGAAAGATGCTAAAGGGTATAATAATGTAAAAATCTGTTATAATACCATATACCATTACAGTCTTACGTTGAATTATCCAAAGTTGGCCATGTTAGAAAGAGACGTTAATAGTAAAAATAACCTGGATATGTTTTTATTTTTAATTTTTTTAATATCTAAACTTCTGAAATGCTTTCAGTGTGCCCATTTCTTTCAATTTAACCCGCATGTTTTGAGCATCAAAAAAGTGACAACAATAACTTCTTTTTATTTGTATATATATTTATGGGGCTATATCTTATGGCCTGCACTTCATTTAGCCTGCTCTGCATTTTGTCTCTGCCTGGCTTCTTGCCCACACAGGTGCCTTCGTGCATGACATTGTCTTTAATTCTTTCACCTACATCTTCTCTAACAACTTAAGCAGTTACACTATATAGGATTCACTGCACAGCTTTCTTAATACAGTATCACTCTCTGGTCTTTGCCTTCAGTTGCTGATCATCTCTTTATGTTCTGGACCACTTGTTCTTATTTGAGGAGGTCAAATGAGCATGAGTGCTCATCTTCTCCTATCCTGCAAGTGGCTGCATGAAAAGGAAATAGCTCAATAACATAAAAAAATTCTACATTCAAATGCCATTTACATTTGCACGTTCATTCTTTGTGCTGTGGTATATAAATCAGTTAAACGTGACTTCAGATTAATTTTTTTTTGGTCTTAATTTCTTCTCCTTAAGATCTGCAAACAAGTGTTTTCATAGCTATTTGCTTTGAGAGAGCATTTGCCATATGAGTAATACCATATTAAAGTATTTCAGAACTAGATAGTTTGTAAGGACTGTAGTTTTTCACTTGTCTTTGTAATCTTGGACAGACCAGTCTCTCAGTCCTTTTGTTTTCCCCCCATCAGATCAATTCCCCCACCAACCATAAATTTTGACATTTTATTGTGAGGATTATTGTCTGCAAAGCATTTGAAATACTTTGTGGATGGCTTACAATATACAACATTTGTAGCCATTGGAGATATTCCTCTCTAGCTTCACTACATAAAAGTATTTTGAGGGTGTACTCCCATGACACACGGAGTAAACCTAGACCCTTAGTTGCATTGTAGGATGAAAGGCAGGAGTGAGAAGGAAGGCAGGAAGGCTGAGAGAGGCAGCTTCCTTGTTATATGGCAAATCTGGTTTGTCCTATGTAAATCCCACTTCTTCTTAGCATACTGCAATTCTATCATTGTAGCAACCTATTTTAAGGGGTTAGGGGGAAGCGTCATAGAAATAGGGCAATGAGATATAATTGACTGATGGATCTGCTAATTTTCATCCATCCCCATAGGACCTTCATAGATAGATGAGGGTGCTATTAGTAGCTTACAGATACTACGTATCCACCCTACCTGCAACAAGTGGCAGACAATAGATGTATATTTTGTGTGACAGTTTTGAGCTTGAGGATTCTTATCTTCTGTCTCAGGATCGGAAGATGTGAAGAAATTTGCTTCTTACTCTCTCAAAGGGAGTATTAAAGAAGGGGTAACCCTAGTAAATTATTTATTGAAGCAGCATAATAGATGTTGTATGGATGTATGCTGAAAAATTTTTTTTTTTTCTTTTAAACGTTTTTTAGACTGGACCAGAATATGGTCAAGGAATGAATCCCATCAGTCGACTGGCTCAGATCCAACAGGCCAAGAAGGAGAAGGAGCCAGAGTATGTTCTTCTGTCAGAGAGAGGAATGCCTCGCCGTCGAGAGTTTGTTATGCAGGTATCATCTGCTGTCACGTTAGAGATAATGCCCTTGCTATATTATGTTCAAACTCAAGCAAAATGGTGGCATAATATGAAGTGGATCCCTCTGTGTTTAGCTCTTTGCTTTACAGTCTGTTATGAAAGAAGGGTATGAAATAAATTATCAGAAAGCCTATTTGAACTTTCTTCTTTCTCTTGATGAAACAATTGGCAATCGGGTTATGTACCTTCTGGATGCTTTTCTTGTATTGATTTTGCGCTTTTTTAACCTATTCTTATTTTTATTTCACCCGATGGTTTCTGTCTTTATCCCTGATGGTTCATGATTTGTTTTTTTAAAAAAAATTTTTGTGTGTGTTGTTGATCAGAGGATTGCAATACAAACAAGTATTCTGAAATACGGATATGAATATCTCCATATTACCAAGCATTTTGATTTTTTAAAAATGTAAATATTTTCAGATTATTAGTTTCTTTGTGTCTTTATTCATATCTGAAATACCACAAAAAAAGCATTCCATCACATATTTTAGCCTGTCCGGTTAAAGCCTCTGTACCTAATACAGACACAGTAGATCATTAATGTTTCTTTAATTTTTAAATTAAAAACTTTTACAAAGATTTGATATATCCATGATATTTTGTTAGGTAGCACAACAGCAGTTTGAGAAAGATTAGGAACAGGAAAGAATTATTTTCTCTCGTGTTTTCACTCAGAGGTAATTTTGTCGCCGGACAGTTCAGAATGGCATAGCTCAACATGTTTTGACTTGTTATCTACAAACCACACCAAAATGTCACTTCTGATCACAAGCAGAATTTATGATGTTCTAGCACCTCCTTCTCCAGAAAATTGATTATGTTTTCACTTAAACCTTTAAGTCCCTCCTTCATGTCTATCAAGATAGGTAGGCAATCTTAATTTCCTTGGACCTCAGTGGTCTTTCTTGATGATTTATTATTTTTCTCTCTGAAGCAGAAGAAGATATTGGGTTCTTTTAGTTGCAGAATCTGATTTATAAATATAAACTTGGATTTCCAGCTTTTTATGGTGCCTGAAAGTATCTGAAGAAGAGTGATGGTATCACAGACAATCCCTTTTCCCATGCTCAGACCCCCATGGGAGTGTCCACAGTTAGAGATGGTTGTGTAAGGTGTCAGAAGAGGACTGCGTAATGCAGTCCAGTATTAGAAAGATGGACTGAGAATCTGGTTTTCCATTGGAGGAATCTCAATAATAACAAAATATTTGGTTTGAATTAAAAAAAGAATCTTATAGCAGTAAATACATAGAAGAGTCCCTTATCTAAGAAGACTTGTAAAAGAAAGAGTCAAAGAAATTCCATAGAACAGTTGCTTTGTTTTGAATACTTTTAAACACTGTAGCTCCATTTTCCCCCTTTTGTAATATTTTCACACTAAAATCGTATTGCTGTTTCTCCTGCTTTTTGGAAGTCTTAGTGGATTCATTATGACATACAAAAACCTTATCAGAATAAAAAGCCTTTGTATAAACAACTTAAACAATGTTTTCATTTAATTTAATTGAATGTGGAAGTAAAATATCCAGAGATAATATGTTCATTTTTATCTGTCACACAAAGAGCAAGTTTAGATGTGATGAAATGGATCCAATTACTTGTCCTGACTACTAGATAAACAGAAGAAAACCTCTGATGACATTAGTTGGTGTTCTGTTCCCAAAGTTAATTTCAGAAAGCTCTTTCTCTTTGTAGTCAGACCTTTAATCCTTGATAGAGGTTATAATAATAGCTAAACCAGTTTTACAGGTCTGAGAAATAGCAGCACATTGATTTATTGTGAGCTATGTTATAAATTATCATTTTGTCTTGTCCCATTAAAGTCCCTCAATTTTATTGCTTATAAACTTGTAGCAGATTGGCTATTTTCTAATTGTGATTGTAGCACTGCACAGAAGATAAGGTTTATATTTCAAGATTATGAATATTTCTGGTTTAGGTAGCTGAATCTTTTTCCTTAATTTTATATATATATATATATATATATATATACACATACTTTGCAGGGATATTCATCATCATTATTATTTATATACATCCACTTCTTTGTATTTAGAATTAATAAGTATTTGAGTAAAGAAAAATTAAAACTTTTAAGAAAATATATACATGATATTTCAAGGAAGGTAGATAAATATTGACAACATAAATTACTAAATAACATTTGTTACTTATTTAACAATTGTATGCCTGTTTTTACAATTTTTTTTAGAGCTTCTTCCAGACTGTTTCAGGTCTTTCACCTCTAAGGTTTCTCTTATTCAGATCACCTTGGCTAATTTTTTTTGTTTCCCTTTTTTAAGACACTTTTGAAACTATACACTATTTTAAGAGAAAAATTTTGGCAAATAAAATGGCTTAATGGACAGAGTGAAATATACCTATCAAAGAGCTATGAATATTGCATAAGTGAATATCAATGACAGTGCTAATATCACAAACCAGACACATACAGCTTCAGGAGTTTAAGAATGGTACCAAAGCCAAGGAACAAGTTAGAGCCTCACTCTTTGTGGATATCCATTGTCTATAATTTGTCGTTATTTTGAGGTCTTAATTTTTCCTAGTTTTCTGAAAGGCATCTTGTTTGTCAGAAATCCCTTGTGCAGTACAGACCACAGGTCCAACAAGGAGCCTTCTTTCCAAAGACTATTTTGATAAAAGCTTCTCAGGTGTAAGTGCAGAAAAAGAAAGCAGCCCCAGCCCTCATGTTCCTTGCAGTGCAACAAAGTGGGAGGAATGTAAATGTGGTTTTCTTCTTTCTTTAGAAACCGCTCTCATTTAAATCTCCTGGTCATTATTTCTTCATTGTTCTGGATACTGTCCTGATGATGCTGGGGAAGCTGCTGCAGGCAACACTCCTACAAGAAAGAGGAAGTTCAGATCCTGTAGCACTCCCCGCATTAAGAAGGAGTGAGGGAGATGTTCAGCAAGGAAAGTGGTGTTGACACAGTGGCAGGTGGAAGAAAGAGACAACTGTGTGTGCACTGAGATAGAAAAAAATGTAGCTCTTTAGTTCGAATTTGGGGACTTTCTGTAAAATCTAAACAAGCTCCTCTGTGTGAAGCAGTATTGTAGTGCCCTTTTGCACTATTCTTACTTTTTTAGGTTGCATCTTCATCAAAAGAGCTGACAGTTGTTGGTAGGGCAGCAAGATTATTACATGGGGATATCAGAGAGTCTTGTATTTATTGTGTTTATGATCGATTTTTTCTTTTTAAGGTAAAAGTAGGCAATGAGATTACTACTGGGACAGGCCCAAACAAGAAAATAGCTAAAAGAAATGCAGCAGAAGCAATGTTGCTACAGTTGGGTTACAAAGCCTCTACTCCTCTTCAAGACCAGCCAGAAAAGGTGAGAATTAATTTTTATGATGCCCAGATTTTACCCTTGTCTAGATTTTTATCTGTATCAGCTAATTACTTAGTAAGAACAGAAGCTTAAACTTGTGCACCCCCTGTTTTAGGGGGTTGCTTGTCAGATGTTAGACTTCGTTTAGCTACAGTTCCATAGCTACAGATAGTAGTAAGTGCAGCCTCTCATTCTGTAAAAGTAATTAAGAACAGAAATGTAGTTCCACAGGATAGCGTGTGTGCAAAAGTGTACATGTGATGTGTGCCCCTATTTCTCCTTACAAATGAAGGTGAACATGCCTATTGCTTTTATTCCATTTTGGGCATCCCTCAGAGCTCCGAGAGGAATATGTTAGTAATTTTCACACATGAAGTAGCCGTAGTAGTCAATGTTTGTCTTCCTGTTGCATATGCACTAAAAGCATTCCAGAAAAATAATGGCCTTTTCAGGTTTGATGACTGAGAAAGAAAATGTGTGTTGTTTTCGTTTGTGGAGAAGGAATTACATTTTAAATTCATACGTGTTGCAGGTATGTATTTCTATGTTAGTGATGTGAAACTTAGCACCCCTCTCCTGTCTTGAGTATATTGATGGGAGGTTTTGTAACCAAAATTAGGTGTTAAGACTTTGCTTTTTGTATCCTGAAAAGATATTTGGTAAAGTATTTAGCTAAGCTGTGAACTCTGAACAGCTTCTCTCATATGCAGAGTCAGTGCATATATTTTTTTAGATATATATATATATTTTTTTTTTAGCATGGCTTAAATATTTGCTGTGGTCAACAGAATGTTCTGCTGGGCTTTTCTAGGGACATGATAAATCTGAAGATAGTATATATATGTGTATATATATAATCTGAAACACCCTCTCTTTTTCTGTAAAGAAACCCCAAACCACCATATATGGGAAGATACTCTGTTCTGTATGTTCTATACTCCTAGCCAGAAAAATGCCATACTTGGCTTCACCTCCTTCTGTTTCCCTCTCCTTTGAGAGGAGCAGCAATATGTATGCTATTCACACTCACCTTCACTATGTTCTTCACTATATATCTTAGTCATATACAAGTTTGCAATACTCTGAACAAGTTCCTAGTGATAACACACTGTGCAGTCATAGCCATTTTAAAAAAAGCTTATGACAGAATCAAATTATAATTAATTTTTATCAGAATGCTGAGACTTTTCTTCTGTGGAAGATACTTTTTACCAGTTACAACTTTTTCTTGACTGCCAGTTTGGCCATAGGGTTTTCTGAAAAACAAAGCAAAATGGAAAAGTCAACTTTTTTTTCTAATAGGAAAACATAGGTTTTCATTCTTGGATTTCAAATTGGTTGAACTATTTTTGCTCAGTAATTTTCAGAGACAAAGCCTGAAAAAATTTAGCCCACAACATAGCTGCTTTAGAGAGCTTTACACAGTGGAAACTTGTGGCTACATTGAAATCCTTAAAAAAACTGAGTGGCTAAAAAGGGGAGCTGCTGCTTCATTTCCCTACTTTAAACTATTGATTACAAGTGCATTGTCTAAGAAAACAGGTTCAATTACATACTTGCAGACATAGATATCTTAGAATTGATAGAGTACCATACAGTGGTCTGATATTATTCTGAACACAATGAGTAAACATGGCACTGTATCCCAAAAATGTGAACTGCTCAAATTTTATGTAGTGGCAGTATTCAAGATCATAGAACAAATTTTTATAGCTTAGTTGGGGTTAAGGACATAAAATATCTAGAACATCTGGCTTTATCTTCTGTATATAACTGACTGAACATATTTTCAGATACGGAGTTAGTTTGTGTAGATGAAAGCATTTTAATTCTTAAAATAAACTGTGCTGGAGAAGGCGGAAAATAACCCTTAGATCTCTACCAATTTGAGCATTGCAAAATTCCTTCCATATAAATTGCACAATAAAAGTGTACCATTAGAAGATACTCGTTTCTGTCTTTGAATCCAAAATGGGGCCCAATGTAGGTTAGCTGATGTATCAGTCTGGCATCTAAATGGACAATTTTCACTTGTGTTGTTATTGATTCTTTTTTTAAAAAGGCAACTTCTCTTTCCCCTGCTCCCAATTTCCCCAAGTCCTTTCATTCCCTTCCTCCTCCCTTAAAAAAACCATAAAACCGAAGTCAGTATTTTTTTCCTTAACCCTGGTGCATAAAATGTGACTGTATTCATTGTTCTAATGAAGACCTAAGAGTGTTTCAAGAGCCATGCATGGTGCTGATGGCAGCACAGGTAAACAGGTAATTCAGGTAATGTAAAAAAGTAAGGGCTCTGCTCTTGTCTGAGGTATTCCAATTCCGGGAAGAAATCAGTAATGGTTGTGCAGAGCCCTGAGAAGAGCAATTTAAAAGTGCCCTGGGAGAATTCTTATGGCTATCAGAATTTTAGCTCTATGGATGAGAATGGAGAGTTGTAATGCCTTCATTTTTTCATGTTTCCATCTTTTTGTTTCTTCTTGCCATTTTTATTCTCCTAGAGAGAAGAAAACCAGACTAGATTGCGTTCATGTGTGACAGCAGCACCAAGGATAACTTACTGATAACTTACTGATTCTTGTTAAATTCCTCATCATCATCGAGTTAATAAACAGTAAAAAGAGAGAAATGAGGAGAGTTGGAAATGTTCTTCTCATATTGTAGCATGCTCGTGCTGATCTTTCTGTGATGTTACAGATGCATATTATGGATTCATGACAAAACCATGCTGTTGTAACAGACAGCAGTAAATAAAAACTTATTTATAGTGGAGGTGGGTGACCAGTTGGAGAGCCAGCTCTAATACCTATCCTCCCATTCTACTAAATATCTCCAATTTTTGTTACACATTGCCTAGGCTGTAAGCCCATTGGGGTGTACATGATGAGGAAAGGCAGAGAAACCATCAATGGATCAGCTGCTTTGCATAGTGTGCTCTTCCCTCCTCTTTCTCAAGGAAAACATATCATCTAGTAGTCCGAATTACAACATGATAGTAATCCAAGGAGCCTCAATGCAACCTCTGAGATGGAGAGGCAGATTTCAGTTGACTGATCCTCCTTCGCATGCCTTCTGCTTTCCGATCGACCCCATCTTCCAGAGCAATTGATTACAGCTTTGTTATGTTACATAGACTGTTTTGCTGTGAGGTCTTCTGTTTGCATATAAAATCTCAGTGAAATCTGAAAAGGATCATTTGTTTCGTAGAGCTGGTTGTCAATAGCTCCTAGTTCATGAGGAAGCTTGGACTTGTTCATCCACATTTTCACGTAAATCTAGAACAGTGCCATCCTATTTATTGTGTAGACTTCAGGAATGGCCTCATTTTGAACTTCTGTGTTAATTGCTCCCCTTTTCTGTGTCAGAGTAATACCTGGTGTTAAACATAATAAAATTAATTTGAAGATAATTAGCTCCCTCAAAAAAGACTATATATTACATTAATAGAAAATTGCAATCTTGTTTTGCTTCCACTTCAGTATCTAAATGGATTCCTAGCAAGTAAATATTTTAAAATTACACCCAAAGTACTTTGTAGTGTTTATGCATTCTTTCATAGGCAGATATTACAATCCTCTTGTTTTAGAATGTAATTTCTCTGTTGTCTGTGTATGTTTTCAGTTGAGAGCTACTTAAAACATTTGATTTTAAGTCTGATTTGGTAACACACTGAGTTGAGCCTAATCCTTGGGGAAACATTTATATTTCAGTGTTAGGCAATAGTTGTTAATGTTTATTCATGAAGGGTACATTCCTCAAATAACCTATTTGAGACAAAAATTAAGATGTGTTAGCAAAGTTTTGTGAGCAGATGTGGCAATCCCAAGTCATGCTTTTTAGACTCTTTCTACTAAATTTATAAACATGGATGTTCTGTTTAAGGAGTAGTTTGCTCTTTACTTATTTGTCTTTTTCTACCTGTTTCAGCTTGGAGAAAACAAGAGTTGGAACAGCCAGAATGTTGGGTTTCCTGAGCCAACAAGTAACAGTAAGTATTGCTTTCTAAATTTATATTTATACTTACTTCTCTTTGTCTCTGTCGGATTTGGATTATTTGAGACCCTTGAAATGCTTTTGGTAAATATTTTAGGGGATTTATTGCAATTAGATCAATTAACTTTTGAGTGTCCTCTGTGTAAGTGTAGATGTGAATGAATGCAAGAACAAGGAGATTTTTATTTACTTATTGATTCATTGAATCCTTCAGGTTGTAAGGGATTTTAGGAGATCATCTAAACTGTCTGTTCAAACAGGGTCAGTACAGAGTTCAGACAAGGTTGCTTATGACTTTTTTCTAGTTCTCCAAGAGAGATACCTTCCATAGCTTTTCTGGACAGCCTGTTCCAATTCTGAATTATCTTCATATTGATTTTTTTTTCCTTTTATCCCAGACAGAACATCTCCTGTTTGTTTATGACTATCATCTCCTGTTCTTCTGCTACATAGCTCAGTAGTGTGCCTGGTTCCGTCTTTTTGGCAAACTCTTCTTATGTATTGGAAGGCTGCTATTAGGTCCCCAAAGCATACCACTGTCCTCTAAGTCTCATCATCCAAACAGATTTTCATCATCTGGTAATCCATCTACCCAGACTCTAATGTCACAGCTTGGATACAAAGCTGCTGTGGGAGACATGATGTCGAAAGCCTTGCTAAAGCCAAGGTGAATGACATCCACTGCTCTCCATTCATAAATCTAGTCATTTTATCATAAAAGGCAATCAGGTTATTGAGGCTGGTTATTATCCTTTGTAAATTCAGGCTGATTGTTCCCAATGTCTTTTTTCTCTTTTGTGTGCCCACAAATGGCTTTAAGAGGACTTAATCCATGATTTTCCCAGGGACTAAAGGGAGACTGACCAGCCTGCCTTTTATGATGATGATGATGCCTTTCTCCAGGCATTGGTGATCTTTCCTGATCTCCGCGACTTTTTGAAGATAATAGAGAATGACCTCACAGTGACATAAGCCAGCTGACTTAGACTATATCCCATTTGGTCCAATGGACTTGTATGGGCTGAAAATTTGTGAAGAGCTCCCTGGCTCTGATCAGGTTCTACTACTGGTAGTTTCTCTCTTCTTTGAACTCTTCCTTGAACACAAAGGCCTAAGAGATCTTGGCCGTGAAAACCGACTTCAGTTTCACTGCAACCTGTAACGAATAAGACAGCCCTTTGTGACTTTAACTAGATTTTTGATGTTTAGAGTGGTAAAGATAATGTAAATATTACTTGCTTCCCTTTTTCATGAGTCCTGGATTCTTCTCTAGAACTATGTTGAGTTTTGAACTTCTTAGGAGTCCCAAATACTATCTCCTTCAACTAAGAACTGTACTACAACAGACACACATGAGCTACATTCTGTTTTTTGCATATGTACATCTGAAGGACGTGGTCCTTAAAAGCAGCTTTTAAGGGGGTTCAGGAGTGTTTCAGGTTATATATGGTCTTCCCAGTCGTTAGACCTGGGGAATAATTTGTGCTTCAACTTACACAAAAGTTTGCTAGTATTTAAAGTGATCTTGGATTCAGCGCACACCACTGTGTTTCCCTGAAAGGAAGGATTCTACAGGATCTAAAACTTCTTGTTAATTGCTTCATTCCAGGCCTATCATCAGTCCCCATCAATACTTCTAGAATTATTTCTGTTTGCATTGTCAAAATCTCTAACATCATTATTAAATATTAACATATTGGAGTTTGGGACAGCAGAATAAGACCTCCAGTTTTTCTCCCCTATCCTTGTAGTGTCTTGTAGCAAAGGTATTTATAGATGGCATCACAACCATCTATCTGCTACACCAATAAGAAAAAAAAGTTTCACCTGGCAAGAAAACTTTGGCAGTTACACATGTAAATCCAAATCTAGGAGGAGAGCACAAAGGCAAACTCACTTGTCAAAGGAGACAAGATCAACAAAATTGTATTTTAAACCTGTGCTGACCAAATAACTTGTTTTTCACAGATTGACCTGCTCACAGACCTTTTTGCAGCCACCACAGGCCACAGTACAGAAACAGATCTTCATTCTGGGATGGTTTTCTAGTGAAAGACATTTCTAGTTGACTTCATTTCCATTCTTCTGATCTCCATGTAAACTGGAAATCAGAGACGTAGCTATCATGTCAATAGACACAGAGCATTTATTTCTGACAGTGCTGTTCAGAGACCACTGTGCATAATCCCTTTTTTGAGGGTTCCAATCCAGAGACAACATTAATAATAATCAGTTGATTAAAGTATCATGTTTTATTTCAGAGGGACTGTGCTATCCTTTTTCTAAACAGGAAGGGTTTGAACCCAAAATGTTATTAGCAGGCATATATTTTTTTACTGATTTTCTAACTCTTCCCTCAGAAAGAGCCTTTTGGGCTATTTTCTCTAAAATTTACAGCTGAACTGTTATTTCCATATAAAGGCATAAGAGGGAAGTGAACATGTTGCAGTTATATAGAGGAGAAAGCAGTCCTACTTCACTTTACAGTCTTATCCAGGATTCATGGAAGACCTAGAAATGCATTTTTCTTCTATAAATGTGTTAATGTGATATCACCCCTGGCTGAATAAATTGATAATAGGTCTTCTTTTTGAGTTTCTCATTGAAACTTCTCTTGGTATTTCTAAACTAAATGACCATTCTGATAGAATTATTAATCTGCTATATCGATTAGCAGTCTATTAAAGTACATTTTTTATACAGAAAATGGCTGTAGTAATTTCTATACTGTGGATCTTTCACACCATTTTTTTTGTAATGTATAGGAAGGAGCCACAGATTCTGGATAGAAAATATACAGAACATTTTTGTACGTTATTTAGGTAACCAGTAAGTTCAGTTGATACCTTCCTACTGAATGGCTCTATGAAGAGGCCTGTTTTTCAGGACATGACTGTGGTCAGGGGATTGCCGCATTTGGAGAAGATCTGTGCAGCATCACATGATATTTCTCACCAGTTCTCCATATGCCTGATTACTTGTTGAAATGCTGTGCTGATATTTAGTAGGGGGATGGTCTGCCAGTACGTGTTTACCTATGAGCACGTTGCCTGCTCTGCTTCTCGTAGAATACTGTGTCTTAGTTTCCCACACAGAGAATGCATAAAAAATCCCGAAGATCTAGTATTATTAAGAGTTTCTGCTGCACACACTCGTTGCATCTTCCCCTAAGCCCCAGAGTCCAAGATAACTTCAGAGCTTTGTAGTCAAGGAGAACTGAGGAAATTTTCCTTCTGAATAAAAGAAATCACTTGCATGCATGATCTCTCATGCACCTGTGAAGTGCAGAGCTTTTTAAGACAGCTCCAAACAAGTTCCACTGTTTGAGATCAAAAATGTCCCATCCTTTCATGTATGAATATGCTAGTTTATATTTAAGAGCAACAGTTGTTGCTAGGTGAATCTACTCTTGCAGTGTCATCATTATTGTAGGAGGTTTTAGAGGGGACAAATGAACAGCTTCCTCCCTTCTATATCCTTGCTTATAAGAGAAATGTAGAGTTTGCATTTGTTGTTATCCTAAAACCTAACTTTCAGAGGTCTTGAAAATCCAGTGTTTTGAGATTGCTACATCTACCATTTGGCAGCTCTTAGTCAGATTTCCAGTAATTTTATTTTGGGAAAACAAGTATATCCTGCTAGGACAATGTATTGTGCATCAGTTTCCTTTTGAAGGCAGATACACTTTCTTTCTGTGCATAATGCAGTGTGTTTCCATCTGAAACTGTGTGAAATAAAACTGGAATAGCAAAGTGAAGTTGTATATGTCAGTACAGCAAAACCAAAAATCATAACAGTTATATATTTTAGTACAGTTAAAGAACCGATTTTGTTATACCCTTATTATTTAGTATAGTTTTGTTGAGAAATACCCTACAGTCCATATCCTCCTACATACTCATTCAATGCATTTTTAGTATTCCCTATTAAATATCCGTGAAAATTAACTTCTCCTGTTCTGCTCTATCATGTTACTTTTGCAGCTATCCTTGTGGCAAACTTCACTGCTGTTCCTCCTGCTTACTGGCAGAGCTCCTTCCCACAGGTTTATTTCTTTACCTTTCCTCTTCATTTCACAATCTTAATTAAACAAGAAGCTATAGACATTTTTCACACGTGAAATAACAAGAATGTTGAGTGAGGTTTTTTTCCCTGATGCTTCTGGAAGAGATTTTGAGACACTGTGGGCAGACCACGAGCATTTACAGCCCATACAGGAGATGATTACTGTCAACAGAATGCTTATTTATCTCTCTGGATTTAACTTTAGTGATTATCAACAAAATCAAAGCTTGAAACAAATAACCAATCCTAATGCAAAGTGCATTTTCTTGGGAACATGTTTTGATTTTATATTTCTGGATGGGGTAATCACAAACATCATACAATACATGTTCTAGGGGAAACTGTAGATGAGTTACAAAGAACGAAGTAACAGTGAAGTAACAGTGTTTTTATATATTATAATTCTAACAAGGAAAAAATGACCCTAACTAGTTTTCTACGTTCCCCACCCTCAGTTTTCCATAGTATAGTTTTCCTTTATCGTGTTTCCAGCAATTTTGGGAGTCACTAAGTAGGTATTGAAAAAAAATACATTCAGAGCAATTCTACCTCTCTGTAAAGGACAGGCTCTTTGTTTTTCTTGCCTAACATTTTATTACTAGGGATTCGTGCATGACGTTACAGTCTTTGTTCTTCAGAGTACATCTGCTCCTGCTGTTTGTTCACCACCTGAAATCATAATCATTTGTTTGTGACATCACAATTAGTTACTGTGAAGATGATTAGATTGTCACCAACAGATGATTATGATTTCAGATGGTAGATGAGCAGCAGGAGCAGATGATCTCCTAAGGAACAAAGATACTTGATCTCATGCAATTGTTCTCAGTAAAAAAAAAAAAAAGGAGGCAGTGAGAAAAAAGCAAATAGATACTCAGGAGAGTTTCTTAAATCTGTGATGAAGAAATTTGAGCATTTTTCGTAATACATTATTATTAATTATACATTATTAATATTATATACTATTAATTATTTTCATAAATGTATTTTAGTATTTTAAAAAGCTACTTAAATAAAAGAGATTAAGAATATAAGAAATATAAAAAAATATGAAAATATTTGGTGTTACTGTAATCCCTAACTGAATGGTTACATTCAAATTCTTACTTAGATGTTTCTTTAACAGGGTTTTTTTTTAACAAAATAAATGCAAAATAAATCATGTATTTATGAATTTTGCATTCTAATACATCTTCACTTTGTAGGAAACAAAATTGATGTGAACTTTATAGTTCTGACCCTCACCGGTTTTATAAAGACTTTTTTGTAGTCCTCTACATGTTTATTCTACAGCTGGGAATTTTGGTGAAGACTTTCAGTAGATAATTTAATACCCTTATATTTCCATGAGTAGTAACTGAAATCTACAGTTTGAGAATAAAGTTTTTTGTTTTGTATTTCAGACATTTTTCATTGGAATTTTTTGGGGTGCATTTGAAAGGTGATTTGCAGGGGATTGTATGCCTTGTTGCTCACTAAGTACTGCTGTTTCATTGGACTTCACTTATGAATTGCTTCCAAACTTACTAAACTTCGTCAATTATAATACACTCTTGCTAGGAGCTAGAGTGATACATCACTAAACATTTGTGAAATATTTGTCATTCTGAATAGAAACCACAGTAAGGAGGTTTGACAACACCACTTATTTGATGAAGCACAGGCTTCAGAACAGTAGTTTTCCATCTGTTTGGTTTGGGGCTTTTTGTTTTGTTTTGTGGATTTTTTTAGCAAACATACTGTCAGGTGAACATTATACTATCACTGTGTGTTTCAGGGAGCAGTTCCACACTCTTTATGTCTCACTCCCTTAGCCAGAGTAATTTATAGCAGTTGTTTATGTTTAAATAACACCTTGCCTCTGTAGCTGCTGAGTTGATATGTATACTAATTTCAAAAAAGAAAAGGATTCATTCCATCTTCTAGCAACGGTCTGAGATAACTAGTTTTCTTTGTAATCGAAGACATAGGAAAATTAAATTTAGAAGCAGAGGAGATTTGTCCAATTTTCTTTCTTCCTTGAGTTAGTGAAGCTTGGAAATATATGCTATATTTGGCATTATTAATAATTGTATTATTTTTCAGTTTCATCTAGCAATGAGGAGATAATAATTTATCCAGAATAATGCCAATTAAATTTGCATATATTTTTTGAAATAGTTGGAAAAAAACCTTCTAAAACACCTAATGTGCAAAAACACCTCTTATTAACAAAACAGGGAAGGGAGTGTGATTATTTTTCCTTGCTGTTTTGAGAACTAGTGGCAAGATGCAAATTAGAATTTTTGTGTGTAGGTGGGGTTTGGGCACAACTCAGGTGTGTTAAGACCACAACTGCAATTGGTCCTTCTCCTTTCCTTTTGAGGTGCTCAGTTAAGTGCTTAATGTACTGCAGGTTTCACATCTTCAGATGCAATGCTTTCTTTGCTGAGTTTAAAGTACAGTGTGTATCTAAAGTAACTAGTGTTTTAAAGACATGCCCAGAAAATTACTTAGATTTAGTTTCCTTCTTTACCAGGAGACTGACTACTCATGGGGTACAGAGTAATCTGGGTAATGACAGTTGCCTTTTGGAGATAATGTATCTAATATCATTATGATTAGCAGATAGAAAATACAAAATCAGATGCTGTCAAAATGCAGGAAATCCACAGAGGAGTGATCTAAAGGAATTGTGACATTGTAGTCTGTCAAGCTTTGTAGCTTCTTGATTAAAGTACTTGTGAGTGAAGGTGCAGATATGTATTCTGATGTTCCCTGGCTGGTTTACAGACATTATATTCTGCATATTTTAGATACAGTTTTTTTTTTAAAAAAAAAAAAAAGTTGCAAACAACCTGCTGCCTGGTTTTTGAGTAGTATTTATTGTGCATATGTAAGAAATATACACTTAGACTGTGAGGCCTGTGGTTTGGATGCCCTCAGGCTGAGAAGGACCCCAAGTCAGCTTTCTAGGAGACTGCTTAACCATTAAGCTCTTGATGTGCAAAATGTATAAAGAGGGAACAGCCATCATAACAGTAGATAGCCAGCTCTGTGGATAGAGATATTTTCAGAGAAATTATCCTCTTGCTTTTCCCAGTCTCCTAAAATTCCTATGTGAATTACATTTGTTCAAGGTTGCTAGTCTGTTCCTTTGTAAAAATCTCATGTGAAATAGCAATGCAGAGCTCTTTTTTGATGTTAACACTCAAATTCAGATTTAATAATGTAATAAAATTATCTGCATTTGGATTTCTGTCTTGAGCCATGCAAACAGAGCAGTATCACACAATTAACCTCAATACTGTCTTTCTCTAAATACTACCACTTTTCTGAAGTATTTTCTAGGTTTCCTACTCCCTTCCCCCCAACCTGGAACCCACCATGTACCTCACCCTTAGTCTAGGATAACAATGTCCTTGAAGAATTGTATCGCTTGAACTGAGGCTTTTTTGCTGCCAGAACCAAGACTTAATTCTCATTCTCTCTTCCATCCCCTTTCCTTTACATCAAACATCTTATCCCTATGACTTCCACTCCCCCACCGCTTTCTCCTCCTCTGATTTCATCTTCACTCATACCTATGCTGTGGTTGTTGATGTCCCCCTTGACCTTCTTAGCTTCAGCAACCTCTCTGTCCTTGTCTAGTAGACTTGCTCATTCTTTCATCTCTTCTATGTGTGGGTCATGCCTTTGTTTTCATCATCACAATTCTCATTCCCCTCTTAATCTGTTAATGAATAGTCTCGCCTGCACAGGTCACCTCCGGTTGCACTTAGGCACTCTCCTAATTGCTGTACCCCCTCAAAAATCACTTTCTTGCAGCTTTTACGAGCACCTTGATCTGCCAGCTCACTAGCTTGATTTGCTCCTGCTCCAATTTGCTGATCTTCTTTATTGATAAGAATACTGTTCGTTCTTCTGCACTTAGGTTGGTTCTTTTCAGACCCTGCTTCATCTTAATCTTAGGTTATCTAGTACACTGATATATTTTTGGAAATTTATGATGCAGAAATTATAATGTCAAAATAATGGTGTAGGTGTTTCATTTGTCTATTGTAATATACCGTAGAATATCCAGTAGGAACTCCCCACTGCAAACACAGTCTTATTTTTAACAAAATCTTATGTTCCCAAGTAGCAGTAAAGCTGCAGAAGATTTCAAAGGACTTTCTTGACATGAGTTAAACACCAAATGTTACAGAAGTGTATACAATTTAAGTCTCCTGTGATAATGTAATTCCTTTTTTGGTGGTACAGAAAATGTTCCAGTGAAATTAAGAATATCAAGACCTGACTTTGTGAAAAACTAAATAGTATTTACTTCAGCATCTTGGTTATTTTAAGGTTAAATAAGCTAGTATTTTAATGAGTGACTTTATATAACATCAGTTTGTTTAAGGTCATGTAGATGAGATCTTTTGATTGAAGGACATTGTGTAATGACAAAACATTTTTTAATGTCTGAATATTGCAGTAGCTGGTGACTTAGAAATACCACAGATAGCTGTGTTAAGTAGGTAATGGTTGCATCTTGGTATTTCAAGCCAAGATTGTGTGTGTAGACAATTACTGAGAATGTAATGGCTATACTATTTGCCTATTGAATTGTTTGACTGACGTTTTCTGAGTTCCTACTGAGGTAATAAAACAAAATTTGAAAATATTCTAGTATATAAATAGGCTTTTACATTGAGTGAAGTATAAAATTATAATTTCTTTTTATTATAATATTTACATTTTTAGTCTTGTTACTGAAATAGTTATTTGGTTTTGTAAATTCACTTTTTTTGCTTTCAGTGGATTTGTAATGGTCCATATTCTAGGGCATGTTGAGAACTTGCCAGTACTATGGAGGAATTATGAGGAATTATCACGTGTGAAAGTCCTCTATGCCTCTTAAGGTTTTGTCCATTTTAACTACAAAATAGTGAAGTCAGGACTGGATCTGGCTCTAACTTTTCCTGCTTAATGCCTTACTACAAGATTTTGCCACATACTTTAAGCAGCACAATATAAGAATTTATTCAATGTGAATATAGGCAGCATAATCTGAAAGAAAGCTTTTTGATGATTATCTGTCAATTACTTTATTCAGTTCAGAAAATACTGATTATCTCTTTATGGACAATCTTCATTCAGTGATGGATTATTTCAAATATTAGGATGATAATATTAAATTATATGTCATATACAGAATTATATCATGGCTTACTTTGCATCATTACACAAGACATGAAAGCACTCCTTCATGCTGGTGCCCCATATCACAGCTTGTAGTGCAGGGAAGAGCATGTGCTTTTCAGGGGTGTTGAGGGAAGTCATACACCAGCTGACACTGCTTCCAACACACCGACAGGTATAGCTTTCCTGTAAGACAGGTGAGAGCCTAGGGAGAAAATTGTAGTTCTCTGGGATAGAATAAAGCTGTCATTTAGACCA
This sequence comes from Athene noctua, assembly GCF_965140245.1. NCBI lineage: Eukaryota > Metazoa > Chordata > Aves > Strigiformes > Strigidae > Athene > Athene noctua. The sequence continues at coordinate 35,655,087 of NC_134038.1, forward strand.
AGTATACTGAGTGTCCATAAAAATGACAAGTCAGTGAGTGACCTCAAACCAGAAGAAGTCATTGAGTGAAGGCAGAGGAAGAGTATCTCTACAGTGTTGATCAAGGAGAAAAGAGATAAAATTAGCATTGATATATATATGCAGATTGACAATAAAAGCCTGATTCTGTAGGTCATCTTCTGCAGTTGAATGATAAAATCGAAATTTCAGCTTTTCATGTTTTGTGATCTTCCTGACAGAAATAGAAAATTGAAAATGGGACACCAGTGGTACTAGTGTAGACACTAATACCTGTGAGTGTGCAGGCAATACTGTCATCACTCTGAACTTAACTTAGTATCCCACTGCTGTGGGGTAACTTGTCACTGTCCCTGTATGAGCAAATTCCATTTTTGTGGAGTCTTACTACACTGAGGCTCATTTGGTGATATTGCCAGTTTTCCTTCCTCACCCCATTTCCCTATGCAGAAAGTCCCTTCGATGCTTAGTTCTGTTTTCCACGCACTCCAGAAGGGAGTGAAGGTCCAAACAGAAGTTCCCAGCCAAGGGGACCCTAAAGAGAAATAGGTAGGTATAAAAATAACACCACTCCAACAGGTCTATTGGAGATTGCTTCTGCTACTACTGCTATGAAAAGAATCAGAATCAAATCACTGAGATTGCACTTCAAGGGGAAGGCTTGTGAAGGATAGCTGGGCCATTTTGTATCTTAATAGTACACTTGCCTTGGAGTCCAAACTGTTTCACAGTTGTCTAGTACATGACAGCAAAAGTAGACAATGACAGATCAAGAAATTTCTTCTTAGGTAAGAGAGGTTTTTGGTGTAGAGTTTTCGGAGACTTCAGAAGATTGTGAGAGACTGCTAACAATTACTGCCAAGGATGAATAAGACATGTTTTTCAAATGTTAGTGATTACATTGCATAGCTAGCCTGCATATTTTCATAGCACATTTACCCACAGGTTTAAATAATATAAATGGAAATTATTTTAACATGTTTCATGAATGTACCTTTAAGTTAATGTCCAGCAGAAGGTGCAATGTTATAGGGGTAAAAGGTAGTATTATAGGTCCTGTGACTCCTAACAATTACAGTGCTACCTTTGGAGTATGGTGAAGTTAGTATGGAATAAATATTTACTGGACACGTAAATCCACATTTTTTTAGCTGAAAGACTAACAAAAATATGAACATATTCACCTAGAGATGTTCTCCTGCAATACATAAAGGTGTTAGAGGGATAGTAGTATTTCTTTCTCCCATGTTTTTAATTGAAGTGCTTGTTTGAAGACTAAAGATAATCTCTGAAGAGTTCTTTTGTTCTTACACTTACTCCTCTGTTGATGTCATACTCCTTGTGATAGCAGCTTTATTCTGTAACTAAACTGTTATATATATATATACATTCTTCTGCAGTTCAACAGAGTTGAAGTAAGCAGACAACAGTGAGGAATTATATTTAAAAAATCCTCAATAATGTATTAAAATAATTAATTACAATTAATATATGCTTGGAAGTTTTTGACGGCACCAAGTTTTTATTGGCTTTTTAAAACAAACTTGTAAGAAGCTTCATGAAACATAGGCCCTGAATATAAAAAGTTAATAGCTTGCAACTATATTAATGTAATGTCTTAAATATTACATTACTTTGTTTCCAGAGATAATCAATGATGGTAATATAATATCTGCCTCTCAGAGCCAATGTGTGATTTAAATTAATTATTGCTTATAAAGCACTTTGAAGTCTTTATCAGAAAGGTGTTGCATAAGTGTAAAAGTACTATTATTAATTTAACATCACCATTAGAGTAAAGTCGGTACTTTAGGAGCATTTGCTATGCTTTGCTCAATATCTTTTTATTCATCATATGCTGCATATTAGTTATTTTAACATTTAGAAAGCCTAGTAATCTGGAAGTATTCCAAACCATTGTTCCAGACAGCAGTTAGATATTTGGGTGGATCATGTAAAAACAGTGAAATGGCTGAGAAAGCATGTAAAATGTTTGTTTTAAGTAATATTACATCAATGGAAGAGACATCTGCAGCACTGGACTTGATTTTAAACTTCTTTAAACTTTTTTAATTTAACGTTGTACTATGTTTTTCTAAAATTTATTGGGGGGGCAATGTATTATTTATAAACAAGTATACTGTTTTGCCTTTTGTTCAATTTTCATTTCTGTTTTTCAAATATTTATAGGAAATCAAATTTACAGTGGTCAGGTTTTCAGAGATGGTGGACACTGCCACTCAATATGATTGTTGCTGTTTGGTTTTGTAACCTAACGTCAGCTATCAATATCTGTATTATCTATTTTAATTTTCATTCACGTTATCTTTTGTATAAGTTTATTTAAAAATATGAGCAGTGGTAGGCCTTGGAGTTTATAGCCTCAGAAAAAGGGTATAAAATCACCCTATCATGTAGTGATTATGCACTGTAAAATAATGCTGCATGTTTACACAGTTGTTATCTATAAGGTTATATTCTAAATTGTCCCAAATGGAGAAAAAGAAATTTTAGGGACCCTGTTCTCCATCCTTGCCGGTAGCATTGTCCTGAATTTGTGCTTATCTTTAGAGTTCAGTGCAGGGTCCATGGGCTTTGGAGCCAGTTGTAAGACTGGGTAAAACACCTTTAAATTTCAGGGCCCAACCAGGCTCCCCAGCCCCATGAAGGTAGGTGGGGAGAGCAATCAGATGAATAACATACATCTTTGTGAATGGTATACGGTGATATTCCAGCTTTCTTAAAGCAATATTAATTTAAAAGCCAGAAGTAAATCAATTAAAAGATTCACCTGTAAGCAGTTCGCTGAGTCAGCAGTGAGGAAGTTCAATTTTCACCATGTAGTTGAAAATGAGGACATTAATTACTGGTAATATTTTTTGAGTCTTCTCCATGTGGTAGACATTTTATTTAAAAATACTACTTGCACTACTAGGATTAGAGGAATTCTTTCTAGAAATTAATTTTCTTCTCTTCTTTGAATTTATTTTACATTCTGAGATGAATTCAATATGTACTGCAAATGAATTAAGCATTGAACTCTTTGATTTGTCTTGGGATTACTAAATCAGTTAACAAACAGGTTTGTCATCCCTAGAATGAAATGCCATATGGCTAGGTTCACCCATGTTATTTTCAAATATATGCTAGAAGATTAAAGTATGTTATTAATATGAAATTACACATTTAGAGCTCATTTTTCAATTTATTTATAATAAGAAAGAGGTTTTCCTCTTGTATCAGCAAACTGGATACTCATGTTTCCCATAAATGCTTCATTGTATATGAAAACTTAAACTCATATGCAAATTTAAACATACTTTAAATTATTTGTGAAATAACAGCCTAAATTATTGTATCAGGTAGGAGTCAGAAGATTCTAGTCAAATAACAATTGTGCTACTATTTTGAAGTAGCAACTGTTCCTCGTGGTTTGTAGATCTCCAAATGTTATTTATTCATGTTGCATATTCTTGCTACCCACAGTTTTAAAGTCCAGGTTTATACCCTCTTAAAAAGAGTGGGGGAAGAGGAAGAAGAGGGGCCCTTCAAATCTGCTTTGTGTCTAAACAAATTATGCAATTTCATTTACAGTTACTATAGAAAAAAAGATACTGCTTCAAAGTGCTTACTTTGTTTTCCACTGCAAAATCTGTTAATGAAAATTGTCTACACATCAAACCCATTCTAGAATAATGAGAATGATCTTTGGTTTTATTTTCAGCACCAAAGGGAATACTCCATCTCTCTCCTGATGTTTATCAAGAGATGGAAGCAAGCCGCAACAAATCAGCCCCTGGTACCACTGTAAGCTATTTGTCATCTAAAGAAATGAGCCAGACTTCCAGCTCTTTCTTCAGCATATCTCCTACAACAAATAGCACAGCTACGATTGCCAGGGAACTTCTCATGAATGGAACATCCCCAACTGCTGAAGCCATAGGTCTAAAAGGAATATCTCCTGCTTCCCCCTGTTCTGCAGTGCAGCCTTCAAAACAGCTGGAGTATTTGGCAAGGATTCAAGGCTTTCAGGTATGGGAGGGGGAAAATGAAGCTCTTCAGCCAGAATCATAGCATTGCCATCAAGGTTTCACTCTTGCCCTCTTGAATGTGGGCATGCATGTAACTTATCTTGTAAAATTAGCTGGTGTCCAAGGCAGTTTCTGGGTCCAGGAGATACAACCCTGCACCAATACACATGTCTCTCCTCCTCTTCTTTGTTCCTTTCTTCCATTCACCTTACTGCAGGCCATCTTTTTCTCCTTTGTTTATTCTCCTTAAATAATTACAGGCTTAAATTATGCTTCTTACTTGCACTTCTTTGAGAGTCTTCACCTCTTGGCATTAGAAGCTTTACATACTGCTCTGGCATTGGTTTCTCTCTTCGACTCTGATCCAGAAAGTACTGACGCACCACCTTAACTTTGCGTTTGTCTTCTGGGCCTGGTCATTAAAGCTGTTACTCTGCTTCCCACCTTGCACCTCTTAGTTGTAACCTGTATAAAAACGTTTTGATCAGAAGGTGCAGCCTAGGAGCAGACCTGGTGTCAGAGCAATGCAGAATGTTTTTGACATTGCAGTCAGTACCAGAGAATGTAAGATGAACCGCGCTGGGTCAGCACATGAGTCCTTCAGCACTGATAACCTGTATCCAGCAATGGCAAATATCCTACATTTCATAGGACAGTGGCAGCCTCTGTAGTACATCCAGTCATTTCTGCAGTGTGGAAGATGGGAAAAGGAAGCCTCTTCCTGATCACCATTACATGCAAAATTACACACATATATGGATAGTAGTTCATTTTACTGTGTTGCATCATCAGAGAATAGGACCAGCTATGTAGAAATATTCTTTTTCTTTGTCATAGGTTTTTGTTTGGGTTCGGTTTTGGGTTTTTTTCCTTTCAAAGTTGTGAATTTGTTTCATTTGAAAAGTTGGTTTCATATGTTCTAGCATATGTGATTTGATCATGTAACCAAATTCTGGAAATTGGAGGTTTCTGTTAGAATTTTTGCATGCCTGATAATGATTTTTTTCATCAAAGCCCGTGTAATTTATGAAGTATGCAGTTGTTGGAAGTGATTTAAAAGAGGCTGCTAGAATCCAAGAAATAGTGTTGGATGTTCTGTTGGCATAAGCATCATAGTTCAATTACATTTGGGTACATCAGATATCACCAGTTGTGGATTTGACTTAACGCTGTTTCTGTCTAAAATGTACATTCAGCTTTCTTTTGGCCTTCATTTTTAAAATGTCATTTTTGATTCATTAGTTTGATTGTCTCTTAATATAAGAAACGGTAAAAGCCTAAGCCTCACCATAGTAGAGTTAAGCTGCTAATAGGAATCCAGTTTTCCTGAGTTCCATTTGTTACCTGCCTGCAGTAGAAACAGATTAATTCTGATGAAAAGAAATTCAATCCATGAAGTTTTCACTGCTCACTTTCACATCTTGTCAGATTGCTTGTGTCTACTAGTAACACTTTATTTTCATAAAACCGATGCACAATTTATGTTACTGTTTTGATTCCTACTTGCCTACAGTATGTGCTTACTGTAAAATGATTAGTTGTGTTTGTCCTTTTTTTTTTCATGCTTTGATTCTAGATGCTTATGTAGAAATTGTTTTTAAAGGGTCTTACCTTGAGCCAAAAAATATAATCCGTTTCATCCATAAACTAGACTACTACTTTTTACTTGGCCCTGATACAAACCAAGGAGTTTGGTAGAGAATCTCAATTATTAACATCTATCCGCTGTGTATGTAACCGACGGTTTTACAGCATCTTAGCATGCTTTTTAACACCTCGCTTGAATAAGCCTGGTATTGATGTGAAACTCTGCCACTGCTGGGTGGCTGAGCCAAGGTGGAGCAGTGAACAGAATCTCTGTGGGAAATGGCTCAGTGGCCTGTCAGGTGCATATCACAGGTCTCTTCACCATTTCAGCCTAGAAAGCTCTTTGTGTTTAAGAGTTTAAAAGCTGATTTCTTTACAGGTTAACTTTCTCAGGCATATTTACTAAGTAGAAAACTACTGCATTTGCAAACAGCTAGCTTGTTTCATGTTTCCTGAATGACCCAAAATGATTTTAAATTGTTAGCATGTATTTGTATTCTGGTCCAGATGATAACCATAGTTTTGTCTTTCATTGAAGAACGTATACATTCTGTTCTGTTACAATGTATTTTTGAATTTTTAAAAAAATCAATAAATACTCATATGATGTTTCATTTGTAAATGTAAAAAAATGTTATTTGCTTATTTGAATGGTTTTTTCGAACTTCTTTAGCTTCAGGGGACACGTCTTTAAAATGTGGTTATTTAATTTAAATTCTTCTAAACTGTTTGTGTATGATCTCAGCCATGTTCTATTGTAAGCCCTTAATATTAAGAATTTTTGGGACCAATGTATGGAAAAGTACTAAAAAATTACATTTTAATGTTTTATGGCTTATTATTCTAAAGATACATGTAATTGATAAGCAGCAGCTTGGTGTCACTGAAAAACAGGTGTTCAGTTTGGACGCTTTCAAGACTCAGGCTTCAAATTACCAGCAATAATTAAACACAAATACTTGAAGCAAGCCTTTACAAACTCTGAATAAAGCATTTTTAGTGCTTGCTTCATATTTATGAATACGATCTACCAATTAATTCTTTTGCAGACTTTGCCCGGGGATTGTTTAAAGGAAAATTCAGCTTTGGTAAAATTGTTATTTTTAAGTGACTGTGTGGTATTTTGGTCATTGTTTTGTAACTAGATTAGGAAAGTTACAGTTATTTTTGCTGACCATGTAAGCGCAGTAAATTATTCAGAGGGTTTATTTAAATGGAAACATTTAGAGAAGCTGTTTACACATGAATAATCTGAGCCTCCAGTTTTTACTGGGGTAAAACATAAGTTGCAGGTAGTCCAGTAGGAAATTCCCCTGGGAGTTTCAATGAAGCAAAAATCGTAAAATGTAAAAAGCCATGATTGAGTGCCCACAGTCAGTCCCAGTGCGTGGCTGCTGCCATACTTGGCTTGCTGCATTGGCAGCATTTAGCAATCTTAACTTCTTCTCCGTAGTGGCTACATAATAAAAGCTCACACAGGATATAGTTTCTCTGTGATGTATTCCTTTGATTGCAATGGTTACACAATTTATATCTGCCCCCCCCGCCCCCCCCCCTCTGCATTTGTTTAGTGGTTAACCATTCCATTTTATACATTGAAGGATTTAAGTGTTGTTGGGCATTTCTAAATGTTTCTCATTTCTCCAAACAGTAGCAAAATCATACATTTCTGAGTGGCTGCACACACAGAAAAGTCCTGCTGGACACTCTTGTGTCAGGTTTACATATATTTCAGTGCATGGTTTTTAATTTTGGCAGAGGTGAGCCTAAACTAAATTTTGACACTTGTGTTAGTGTTGACACTGAGCTCAAATCTGTCCTTGCGGTGTCTTTAAACAAAACAAACACTCGTATTGCTTTGTTGGAGGTTGGATTTGGAACTCAGTCTAGGATTGCTTGAATCTCACTACTGAGATAGGCATGTGCGGAAAATTTCAGGGAAATTCAACCCTCAGTGAATGTCAAGGAAAGAGCCATAGTTTTGGTCCGATCTGTATGTAATTGCAAATGTCTTGGAGCAGGTAAAATTTTAAAGACCTCCTAAATACCATTTTCACAATTGACATAGGCACTATGGATGCTTATAGCAAGTAATTTAAAGTTGTAAAATCATCTAAAAAGGTAGATGCTTCTTGGGATTTTCATGAACACCTCTGCAGATTAGATACCTGTCTTCCGGTTCAGTTGTAAACCTGGGCAACCTCCATAGTTCTGTGAATTTGGGCTCCTGCCCCACACTGTGAACTCATTGCCTGAAGTCAGTCATACCTTTGAGACCTGTGCCCTGTACTGTGTTGTCTGATGCAGACATGTCCTCCCATGCTGCAGGTTGTCATTCTGGTGTGATTGATAATGGTACTTTCCTCTGTGTCTGCTCAAAGCTTTCACTGAAGGATGTAGCCACTGACAAGAAAGAACAAAAAGGGACAAGTCTGGCTTCTGCAGACTCAGTATAATATGTGAAACTCGGTCATAGCTTAGGCCATGTTGTGACCATTTCATGGTCTCTCTCAGGTTTAGCTGTGGCTGCTGGAGAATGTAGCGCCACAGAACTGGCACCTGGCTTCCCAAGTAAAAGGTGATGGGTGACCTTCGCATCTATCCTGTTTTTACCCAAGATCTCTTTCTCTTTGACCAATATTAAATTTGCTGCCAGAACTTGTTAATAATCTTCATGGTTCCTGGTCTTTTTGATAATGAAGGGTTTGGACCTGAAACTCTTTCTCAAGCGAATATAGACACATTCATGAAAATCAAGTTTGAGTTCAGTGGGAATTTCTGATACAAAAGGAATGAACAAGGAATTCAGGATTAAGCCTGAAGGAAATAATTGGGATATAAATTATCATCCCATCACAACTTTTGTATCAAAATTTTATACAATTGCTTTTAGCTTCCTTCATTAACATTTTGTGTGCAAGTACACTGATTCATTGATGATGGCTGAAATAACAATTTCAATTCAGAAGTTCTTTTCCAAAGCAGGTCACAATTAGTAAATGTTGCTTTCATAGTTAAATGAAAATTCATTGAACTTCACTAGATGGAAACAGCTTTCCTTGCATTAGTTCTTGTTCATTACGTGACCCAACAAATTATGCATATTTAATTTGCAAGAGCTCCCTGAGTGTCTTGACATTAGCTTCTTTCTTACCTCTGAAGCTGTTTTTTACCTCAGTAAAAACAACATCTTATCCCTTTTCAGTCTTTTTCTCTCCCCACAGCAAGCAGGATTTTTTTCCATTGAAGTTTCATCAGTCTTTGCCAGCACATCAGGATATTTCTTTTTTATGATCTTCAGTATAACTTTGGACTGGAAAACTAAGGCCAGATCATTTACTTGTACAAGTTGTTATATCTCTGAAGGCAACAGATTAACATACCAGTTGTGGCAACAGGACTGCACTTTGAAATTTTCCATAAACTTGTCATATTCACAAAAAAAAAGTCAAATAAGAAGGAGAAGTCTACAGGAAGACGTTTACCAGTCTCTTGAGCTCTTGAAGAACACAGATCTCTGAATTAACTTTGAAAACTGCAAGAACTCATTGGTATGGATTACAAGGCTAAGGAGAAAAACAAACATGAAAAAACCCCATGCGTTCTCCATTGGTTCAAGTAGCTACATTAAAGGGGATTATGAGACCTTTTTTTATTGTTTGGTGAATAGAAGTAAAGTGGAAGCATTCTGGGAAATGCTCAGTATCACATCTCATTCTAAGCAGAATCTTCCTGCTAAAGAGGCCAATGGGAAGAAATTAAAACAGGCTAAGAAGAATGCTGCGATGGAGGTGAAAGCTTCAATAGAGGGCTTTGAAACAGAATGTTAAAATGAAGCTTCTGTGTTTTCCCAGAAAATCAGTGGGCATTTCCTGCCTCTGGGTCTCTGATGGGCTATAGACTACCTTCCCATCCCGAATGTCCACAATAGACAATCTTATTTTTTTTTCTTCTTGTTTTCATTTCCATTCTTCTTTCAGGATAAAAAGCAGCAACTTCTCTTTGCCTTTTTCAGCCGTTCTCATGGCTTACTGCTTTACATAAAGTGGCTTCTCACTATGCCATTCACCTCCAGTCTTCCTCAGTAGTTATCTACTGAACTTATGCTACAAAAGTTGTAGTTCAAAGTTTAATAATTTTTGTGGTGATTGTATTCAAGTGGTCATTTATTTAGGGGTAAAATGGTTCTGCAGTGTCCTAAACTGAACAAAACCCAAATTATGAGTCATGAATAGTTGATAGGATTTTCCTCAGATTCCCCCAAATCACTTTTGAGAAGAAAAAAAAAAAAAAAAAAGTGTTTTGGGGGGAAGGGTTCTACGTACTGAATCTATTATAATGAATATAGTTGTAATTAACAATATTAGTTGTCAGAGAGAGTGTATTTTCAAAGTTCCCCACAGATGAATGAATCAAAGGTGTGTTTTAGCAAGTCTCCAGCCAAAGCCAATGAGGGAGAGTGTAGCAAGCGCTAAAAACTATAATGTGAATCCAGACAATAGTGTTCTGTCCTCAAATGTGTAGGCTGTGGAAAGGTTTGTGGCAATTGTCAGTTTGGGACTGGAATCCCAGCAAGTGGGCTAGTTCTGTGGAGTACAAAAGTTTCATCACTCATTCAAATTAGAAAAATTGAACAACAATTAAAGGAAGTTTTTGAAATTACAACATCAGGCTTCCTGGTACCATTTATGTAGAATGGATTTGAAGGCTATGTCAGCAAGCTGTGTTTATATAAATGCTTCTTTGAAGAAGATCTTATCTCCAAAAATCAGGGGAAATTAGGAGATTAAAAAATTATAATGTTTGTAGATTAACATTAGAGAATACGTTTGAAATAAGGCTGTTAAATCAAATATTGCTTCATCCACATTTTGGGTCAACTCCCTCTATAATTCTATGTATGTAACTGTGCCTCTAGCCACCCCACCCACCCTGCCCAAGGCACTGGAGAATTCTTTCCCAGCAGCATTGACCAGACTGTGAATATTAGTGAAATTGTTCTAAAATAATAGTGTACAGTCAGGACCAGAGGGAACTGTGATCAACTGATTCACCTTAATGTTAGAACTCAAAGAGCAGTGGGAATTTATATTTTAAAATATTCATGAAACCTCTTGAGGTAGCTCAAGAGTGACTGTGTTGCCATGTATTATCAATACCTGCTTCTGCAAAACAACCTGTGGAGTAGGGCTTTTGGCTCCTGTCCTGGTGCCTTGGGTCATAGTCCAGTTCACTCATACTGTACCTGCTCATTGGTTACATTGGTTTCTGTAAAATGATGTGTGGAATGATGTGCTCTGTCATCACTGAAAGTATTGAAATCTGGCCTTTTGCATCATCTTCCTGTGCGTTTGTACTGTGACAGGCTCAGTGGCCAGTACAATAATTTCAACAACAATATTTGTCTTTTACCCACAGGGAGTATTCACACCTGTAGAAATGGTTGACAAAGTCCTCGTTATCTCAGTTTATGTCTCTTCTGAATCCTTTTTTTTTTTTTTCCCTAATGTGAAGTTTGCACTTTCACCCATTACCAAAATATTGCTTGATGTTCAAATTACTACAGACTTTTGTCGTGGTTTAACCCCAGCAGGCAGCATAAACCCCACACAACTGCTCGCTCACTTGACTCCAGTGGGATGAGAGAAAGAATCAGAAGAGCAAGAGTGAGAAAACTCATGGATTGAGATAAAGACAAAAGCTGCATGTGCAGGCAAGGAAAAACAAGGGATTCATTTACTGCTTCCCATCGGCAGGCAGGTGTTCATCCATCTTCAGGAAAGCGAGGCTTCATCACACATAATGGTTACTTGGGAAGACAGACACTATCACTCTGAACATCCCCCCTTCTTCCTTCTTTTCCCCTGCTTTTACAGATGAGCAGGATGTCATATGGTGTGGGATGTCCCTTTGGTCCATTGGGGTCAGCTGTCCCTGCTGTGTCCCCTCCCAACTTCTTGCCCACCCCCAGCCTGCTTGCTGGCAGGGCAGCCTGGGAAGCAGAAAAGGCCTTGATGCTGTGTGGGCACTGCTCAGCAATAGCTAAAACATGGATGTGCTAACAGTGCTGTCTTGGTCACAAATCCAAAACATATCACCATACAAGCTGCTCTGAAGAAAATTAACTCCCAGCCAAAACCAGTATATTCTCCACCCCTTATTCCATCACATTTACATCACGCGCAGGTCCCACACTATTCAGTAGGTCCACCCTACCCTTGCCATCCTTTGATATATACACAGATATCATTCCCTATGGCCATATGGGTGGTCTATGGGCCACCCCTTTAAAAAGTCCACAAATGTCCATTGAGTTCATTTAGTCCATGACTTTGGCTCCATCTGTTATGGTAGTTGCTCAGGACATGAGAGGTGGTGTGCTGTGTGGGGTTATTTAGCACCAAAGTCAGCTCAGATTGGGTCACTCCTGCGCTTTCATTACTTCGTCTGAGGCTTGTCCTCGGTTGGTTTAGGTGGTTCCTGCCTATAAAATGCAACTCGAATCATGAGTTACATTAAGAGGTATATCCATTACAATCTCCCTTCCTTGTCCTTTTGAACTAGGCCATAGGGTTTAACATTACCATGAACTCCTTCCCTTGCACCTTCTTAAGAATGGGCTTATCCACAGACCACTGTCCCTTAGGAGAGTACCTGTTCCAGTGTGACCTTACCCATGGGCCACAGTTCCTTCGGGGGTGTACCTGCTCCAGCATGGCCTACTCCATGGCCACATATGTTTCAGGATGTGCTTGCTCCAGCGTGGTTTTATCCATAGTCACAGTCCCCTGGACTTGGGTTCTAGCCTGCCCAGTACAGCAGCACAGGAGTAGCAGCAGTGCCCTGGCCATCTGCCAGCCTATTGCTGTTATCAGTATGTTCCAAGGCAAAACAGAATAGCATGATAAGGAGTACAGGAAACTGCAGAAGCAAAAATGCAGCCACTAACAAGTACTAGACTTTTATATATAGCATTGGAGGCAAGGTCCATGGTGAGCACGGGAGCCTGACAATTAGCACCTAAACAGCTATAGATTGGGTCTTGCATACTCTGATCAAATTTGTCGTTATTTTGAACCTCTCGTGTCCCATATTGGGTGCCAGAAAGGACTGTTATGGGTTATCCCCAGCAGGCAGCTCAGCCCCACCCAGCTGCCTGCTCACCCTGCGTGGTGGGATGGGGGAAAAGACAGGAAGGGTAAAAGTAAGAAAACTCACGGGTTGAGATAAAGACAGTTTAATAGCTAAAGCAAAGCTGTACCCACAAGCAAAGCAAAATAAGGAATTCACTCACCACTTCCCATTGGCAGGCAGGTGTTCAGCCATTTGCAGGAAAGCAGGGCTTCGTCATGTGTAATGGTTACCTGGGAAGACAAAAGCCGTAACTCCAAACCTCCCCCTTCCTCCAGCTTTTATTGCCGAGCATGGTGTCATATGGTGTGGGATATCCTTTTGGTCAGCTGGGATCAGCTGTCCTGGCTGTGTTCCCTCCTAGCTTCTGCTTACCCCCAGCTTACTTGCTGGTAGAGCAGTTTAAGAAGCAGAAAAGACCTTGACTTTGTGTGAGCATTGCTAACAACACTGTTTTGATCAAAAATCCAAAACATAGCATCATAAAGCTGCTATGAAGAAAATTAGTTCTATCCCAGCCAAAACCAGTACAGCTTTCTACGCTTCACTGGCATATTTACAGTTGTGTACCACTGGGCAGAAGTCAGGAAATAGGAGAACTTTTATCTGTGTGAACTCACTTTGTGCTCTGAAGAAAACTTACACTTTTTTATCAGGTTATTTGCTACAAGACTTCCCCATTTATTCAAGACAGTTGCTATTTTTGTTGTAAAGGTAACACAGATTAACAGGGAAAGAAGTTTCCTCCAAGCAAGGCAGCATGTCAGTCAGGATTTTATTGATAATTTTAGTGGCATCTATGATTTGCACAGCATCAGGCAACCTGTTAACTGAGAGTCCTTGTCTGTCTTTCAGAAACTTGCAGGTGTCAAGGTGAAAATCAACTTGAAATCAGATGGCTATGTTATGTAGGTAAGGGCTTTCAGGGCCTCCAAACCCTGATTTATACATGGCTAGCCAAAAAAACCATGTTGGGAATGTGAAATAGAGGGAGAGATAAAACAGAACAAGCTGATAGCAAGAATTGTTTTTGAGAGCACTTCATATAAAAATCAAATCACCTGGACTTCATTGCATTCTGTTTTATAAGGGTTTCTAACTCAACTAACTTCAGAGACAAAGTAGGCAGTACCACAACTGATGGCAGTGACCCAGTGTAAATATACGAGAAGTGGTTTTATTAGTTTCCATTTATTTCAGAAATGTTTCTGCTAACTGTAAACCATCTAGTACATATTACCCCATTTTTGATCTTGAAGGAAGTCAAAATAATGGTAGTCATTCTACAGAACAATAACCATAAGAATTATATCAGTTTCTATAACAAAAGATATGTAAGTTTGGAACCTAGCATATTCATTCACAGAGAATACTGCAGGAGGTAATATTTGCTGCATAATTTCAGAATTAATTTAAGAATATGCAGAATTAGGAAAAAATACAAATCTAGTTTGATGGGCAGTAAATTTTCTGACATGAGGTCTCCAACTATGTGGATTGTGGCCAGAAATCTGTCTAAACTAGCTTTCTTCTGTTCTGGCCTTTGTTACCTCTCTCCCTCTTACAGGGAAGAAGGCCCTTTATTCAAGTGCTGCTAAAGTTTTGCTCTTCTTGCCTCCAGAAACATCCAGGTGCTTCTTTTTTGTTTCAGTTTCTAAAAGGAAAGAAGGTAAATGGAGAATAACTGTCTAATGGCGTGGCATGTGTCCCCAGGTGTGGTGTGGATGTCACCTTGGTAACATTTTAGCTTTTATCCTCAGCATCTTGCAAATAACCATTAAAATCCTCCCACATATCCCTGCACATAACTTGGTTCATGGAAAAAATGTGAATTATATTTGCATAACCAATTTTATAATTTAGGGGGTTTACATATGAGAAAGTTTAAAAGCTGTCAGGATCTCTCCAAGCACTGCAGCCAGCACTAAATGCACCAGGCTCTGTTCCCTGCCAGAATCTTTCTAAGTAAATCCTAACGTGACTTGATAACTTAGCTATGGACCTTGGCTTGGAATACAGCCAAAACTTTGAAAGACTGGAAGTTTCAGCTGGCAAAAATGTGAAGGTGCAATGGTGAATTCATAGCAGACTGGAGTTTAGCTTTAATTATAATAAGGGAACTCAACTCTCAAGCAAAAACCCTTAAAAAGAGAAGCAGCAAGAAAAGGTGAAGAAGGAAAAAAGAGACGAGTTACAGTTTATTCCTCTCACTGTGACTTGAAGCTGAGGCTTTCGGAGGTTTTTTTGGCTGCTGTCTCCTTCAGTCTCATTCAGAATTGGGAGCACAGTGAAGCAGGATAATTTTCAGAAGTGAAATGATTGTTTTTTGTTTTAGTTAGAGTGGTTCTTTTTGTATACTGCCCTATATCTAGGTTAGTTCACAAAACCACTGCTTCAGACTTTTGAGCAAACTCAGGCAGCCAGTTTTGTACTCTCAGCTTCACAGCCATCCTGTTCCCTCTTCATTAATGCAGTATTTGGGGCTTTCACATGCAGTTTGTAAACAGAGAATAGAATGCTTGCTTCACTCTTCACTCCAGTGACAACCTTCATAATGAAAAAGAGGGTATATGAAAATGTATTTTCACTGATGCTTCTTATAGAAAGTGATTTTAAACCTGAACTATTTTCTCTCTTCCAACTAAACAAGTTTCCCTTTAGTCAGTTTTTCAGGATGATGCCCGAGACACAGGCTCCTCCATGAATGCTCCATACTGTGTTCATCCTCTGTGTACTTTATTAGCAGAACACAAAATCCCTCACCTCCCTTCTTTTTTTAGGCTACGTGATGAAAATGAGAGATCTCAGAGTTGCCAGTTTTTTAGATTTCCTTTGACTGTGAATTATAAAACTAATTTCAACTCCTTTCCCTGAAAATATAGTATTTACCTGAATAATTATGTGTGAATGGATCAGAGACAGACAAGTTTTTTCTGCAAAAAGCATGTCAGGTATAACTTACATTATTTTGCAGTGCTTGTCAGTGTTTTAATTTATGAATAATTAATTTATCATTTTTTATCAAGTTTTCCTTATTCATTTTTGGGGGGGGGAGATTGTATTCGGTATTTTAGATCAGTGTAGTTAAACTACTCTTTACTGTGTCTATAAGTTAATACGTATCTTAGTAATAGAATAAAATGAGCAGTGTACCAAGGTACTTGTCAATGTGTAATTTTTTATAGAAAGCCATGTCCCACCTCCTGATTTCAGTGTCCCTATCAGACAAACAGGTCTCTTTGCACTGTTGAATGCCAGCCATTGAAAATATAGTGCTCACTTTGCACGTGCTCCACAGGAACTCTGTCTTTATAAATACATTGCTGGGTTAAGGTTTAACAGATTGAAGGTAAACAGCAAGCACAGTACTGATTATCCTGTATGCTGCTGCAACAGCAGCAGTGTTAGATAATTTTCTCTTAATTAGAGCAAACCATCACATCCAGAGGTAGGATGGAGCTGGGTCTCCTTTGCTTGACTGAGCAAAATATATGGCCAAACTTTCCAGATCTCCTGCATCACTGAAATGGGAGCTCTGAGTTCAGAGGATATCCAAGTAGCATGGAAGAAAGGATGTACAAGCTTCTTTGTGGCTCAGATGATAAACTTGTTTTGCATTTAGCAGATATTTTATATATTCTCTTTGGGAACTGTATCAAGTAAGTTTTTTCACTCTTATTTGTACTTCACATGTTTTTATAGGTGTCAAGCGTCTGCCTTACTATAGCCAGGAACATAAAATACTGTTGCAGTAACCTGTGACAATGCCTTTAGTCAGCTTGTTGTTACCTATTTATGGTACAGTAAAGGTTTATTTCTTAGTCTAAATGCTAGGAGTGTATTTTAATGAAGATTTAAGACTACACTACAGCTGCTATTCAAACTCTGTAAGAGGGGAGCATGTTGGAATAGCTCAAGATTTACTGCTGAACTGTCAGTCTTTAAGCTACTGAGTGTCTTTACCCTTCCGTGCAGTAGCTACGGTGGAAACTTTGCCCACTGCTGTGAAGCAGACACAGCGATTAATGAACCTGAGGCGCGCTAATCAAACATATGTTTTCTTGACACAATGATTGTGTTATATATCACATCCGAATGTACAAGCCTTTATCTTTCCTTAATGATCTAGCAAGGGGGCTTTTAAAAATGTGGGTGTTTTTCATGCACTACTTAGATTTGTTCCACAGGGGGTGACCATTAAAAACATCTGACGGGCATGCAGTTAGCCAGGTCCCTGCTGAGATTAGTAAAATACTATATTTAGTAATCGCACTACATCAAGGAACTCCAGCATTGCAGGAAACAGTTTGATTCAACGCTTTTTTTTTTTCTGATTTTTAAAAATTTTTTTTAATTGTATGTCTTATTTCTTCATCTGGGACAATTTTTTTCCTCTTGGTCTTGGTTTTTGTATTTATGCTTCAACTTTTTGTAAAAGACTTTGTTCATACCACGGGATTTTTCCCCCAATTTTATTTTTCTGTTTTTACTGTACTCCTGTTCTACAAATAAAATATATGGAATTGTAAAGCAGGTAGTAAGAATGCAAAGTGGCATTAGGAATCTCTCTCGTGCTATTCCGTGACCGAAAAGAATAATCTATTATTTTTTAGGTAGGCTCTATGGATAATACAAGGATTCACACTTTTAAGCACTAGAATACTATACTGTGAGAGCCGCTAAAGTTGGCTTTGAGAAAATGGTTCAAATGAGCAAGTATATTTAATTTACTTTTGTGCCAAGAGTATTCCTTCACCAATAAATATTCATGAAACATAGTCTGAGCTCAAACAAACAGGATTGCTTCATTTTTTTTAGTAGATGGCATGACTAACAGCAGATGAGCAACAGAAAGAGAAAGGTAAAAGCATTTCACTGGAAAGCTAAAGGAAGAAAAATGTTTCATGAGATTCTTGTCCTATTCAAAATTACTATTTTAACACCTGATTTTTGAGCCCATTTTGTCTTGCTTGTTGCTGTAAATCCAAAGCAACCTATGTAAAATCTTGGAAATTATTCTGTAAATTCAGAAGTAAATTGGGTGCTTTCCCTTTAAGGGTCAGATTTAAAGGAATACCATCCTTTGTTCTAACAAAATAGTCCGGGTTTGTCAATCCAGAAGATTTGTGCATTGCTCAACATAATGGCATTTTATTACCTAGTTTATTTCTGTCTAGCATTCTAAGACTCCTGCTGATGCTTTGACTCAGAGTAGTTTTTGGTTTGGAAACATGAACTCCAGTGTCACAGATTACTTCTTTCTTTTGGTAATTCATATTATTTTTTTAAGTTATTAAATGTTCAAGAAAGAAAGTGTTTGGCCAGACAGAAGTTGTGTTTCAAACTGTGAACATCTAAGCAGCAGTGTGTGAAAATAGTAGCCTTTATTTTTGCTCCCCTCAGTCTCTTGCTAATGCACAGTTAGCTCGTTTCTAGCAGTAGTTTAGTATGTTATAGTTAAGCTTAACTACTACTACATGGTATAGCACATCTCTCACCTTCCCCAGTTGTGAATCAGTAAACCATAGCCCTTGTTCATGCAAAAAGACGGATGTTCACATTCAGAAGTGCCCGCTGAAAACCAGAAGACTATCCTGTTCTTGAAGTTAGGGACATTGTATTTACAGAATAATTTATGCAGATTAACTATGGCCATTATCTGAAATTGCATATTGATCCAGTATGTTAAAGTATCTTATTGCAAGACAAATTCTGCAATATTTTTACAGTTTCTATTAGAACATTTGCACATAGGGAAAGGTATTATAGGAAAGCTAGATTCAAGAGACATCTTTATGTATGAAATAAACAGGAAATATGAAATAAATTGGAAATGTCCTGCTTTTGCAGCAGCATTATGATGAGAGTATCCTTAAATGTAATTTCTTATGCAGTATAATTTAGTCTTTCCTTTATAAAATAACATATAAGGTTAAGAATTTTGGCTATGCCATTCCACATTCAGTTGTAACATTGTAAACATTCATCTTATGTTTTCCTTTATGTGAAGCTATAAATGTCCATCAAAATATTTGTATCTCTTCAGTAATTTAAAATATTAAAAACAAGGGCCAAATTTCAACATAGTTGTCAAATGGTTTCAGACCTTCACATACATTTCTATACACATACGCCGGTTAGTAGTATCCCTCCATACATACTCATACCATGCAGCATGTTCCTGACTGAAGCAGTCTGTGAAGAGGATATAGTGTTGCATCTTATGTGAATACTGAACATGAAAGCATACATGCATTAGTAAATCCATGGCATGTACTTGTGGAAAAAATTATTTCTAGAATTTATTTCATTATTTTGATGCCCAGGATGCACTCTGTTTTACACACAGAGGTTTATTACCCTGCCCACACAGCACAACAGAGTGCTGTGTTTGGGATTCCTGAGGTGTTTATAGGTTATTTATCTCAGGTACTCCACGTATGTGGTTACCCAGAAGAAAAGCTAGCATTGTCGTATGCTTTTTCCAATATTTGAGTTATTGCCAGGATCTTGTTGTTGTGGCACTAATTTGTGCTGCGTAGACATACCTTAGAGGAGAATTACATGTAAATTACTCGTAGTCTGAGGCTGGAGACTTGCATTTTACTCAGAAACTTGCACAATCCTTACTACAGACATCTGTATGTGGGCCATTATTTTCTAACAAGATCCTAATGCTGTTCTATAAAATATCTGCTTATATGTTATCCAAATAAAACATTCTGAATTTTAATGAGTAGAATTTCATTGCTGTTTAATCCTCAAAATGCATTGAGCTAATTTGTGAGTGTCCCTGTATTACAAATAATTGAAGCCTGAAAATTAGTTCCTGGACATAGATAGTAATTATTTTCATAACTCTTTTATTTTTACCTCTGTAATATATGGAAAGGGAAAATGACCAATTGTGGTTAGGCCAGAGGCCTTAATGGTGGGTTATAGTCCCAGTACTGCCATTCACTCCTGCCAGATCAGAGTGAATTTGGATGAGTCATTTAACGTCTGTCCACAAAGCGTGCTTACCTGTCTAACAGAGCTACTGCAGAGATGAGCTGTAGTTAAGCACTCTTGACTCTTAAGGCACCAAGAAACTTTTAGAAAAGTATTATTGTAGTCATGAATTCCAAGAATGGCCACATAATCATGGTTGGAGCACTTGGCCAGCCTTCACTCAGCGCTCCTTGATAGCAGATGCTGAATCAAGCATTTTCTGTGCCTTCATGTTCCCCCGTTCCCCTGCCTTACAAGATACGATATTCTTAAACCAGTTTTATAGACATGCACGTTCCTCCTATACTTAGTCATAATAGCATGGACATATAAACTGAAATATTTGCAACATACTGCTAGCTGAAACCTAGAAGCATGTGCTGCTATTCAGACTATTTGATAACTATTTGACTACTACCATTTCTTTCTGAGTGCCTATTTTGGACACTCTCTTCAAATACCTAGCACTCTTGGTTGACAAAAACCCCCAAACTTTGGATCATAGATCACATTTGAAGAAGAAAGGAATAAAATAGAGCATTTAAGAATGTAGCAGCTGGATTGATAAATAACAAAACAGGATTACTGGGAAATTGCACATACGCATGCCAAATGCAGAAGAAATCTGAATATTTCTGCTGACTGCACAATTCTCCAGACTAGAGGGATTTGATAAAAGGACAAAGTTTTATTCTGTCCCCCATTCAAAGTCCAGTCTTTTGTTTTTTATATCACTATTCATATTATTAACATAGAAAGTGTTTATTTTGGTTCAACTGAAGAGCTTCAACAGGGCAAGAGATAATTAGAGGACTGATGTCTAAGAAATTACAAAGTAATGGCCTTGATACATTCGGATGAGGCTAAAAGTGCATCATGAAATTTCTTTGGGAAAGTTAAGCCTAGAAAGATACCAAAATTCTAAATTTGTTGCAGTTTCGATGTGGGACTCTAAAGGGGACGTGAATCAAATAGGCTATTGCAGATAATAGTGTCATGTAATACTAATCACAATTTTTCCTCTGGATATCTCCTGTTCTTTCAGCTTGTTAGCCTTACGTTATTCCAGTGAACATTAGTGAAGTGCAACCTTACTCTTCTTATTCTAATTAAAAACAAGCCTACAAAAGTGCTATACAGTTCAGAAAGTGCCATTTTTCCATTCCTGCATATGTGCTCTAAGACATGTACTTTTCTTGCTCACTAGATTTTGCCCCTTTTGCTATGTCATATTTGCAGTACAGAATCATCCTCTCGAGCTTTTCTGCCACATTTCTCCACATCACATTCTCACAACATGTACTCAGCAGAATATCTAGCTTGCAACCAGATACCACAGTTGTGGAAGCTTGATAAGTCTGTCATGACAGTAGTCCCTGACATTTAAAGAACTTCAGTTTATATTTGCAAGCCAAATTTCATACCTTCATACCTCTTTCGATTAATCAAAGTTAAACCGTTGTATATGTGAAGGGGCCTCCTGTGGTTTCTAAGTAAGTAGTATGGCTTTTCTGGCAGAGAGCCACAAGCAATTTAGTAGGCACATATTGTGGGGGTTGAGAGGAAGAGAGACAAGGATAATCCAGAAAGCTTTGAGAAGGGCTGAGTGAAATCAATATTTCTATACACACTGCAAGAATTTTGCATTCTGTATCTTACTTTTGGCTACAGCAAAACTGTTTTGATGTGTTGTCAACAAAGTAATTCTGAATTATAGCACCAACTTGTTTTTTCTCTCACTCAGCCAGTTTTGCACTGGTTTTACTTCAGCTGAAGTATTCCCGTTTTGCACCTGTGGCAGAGTTGAGTTAGGCACAGAGGATTTAATACACACAGTGTACAATTAGAATCATATATGTCACTAAATCATTTCCACAGGAATAATTCTATATGGTTCCTAGTTGTCTTCAGAAATAATAAAGTTTAATTTTGTAGCCTAAATGTCAAGATGAGGCTTTATCATGTAACTTTTGCCTGAGAGCTATACAGCTGTAAATAGATACTAACATAAAAGGTCTGTCTCCAGCAGAGCTGATCTCTCTTTCCATTTCTGACAGGGGTCACATAGCCAATGTAAATTACCACCATAAACTAAATTCCACCTCTCCTGTAGAACAAAGTGCTTGATCTGCCTGTCTAGAAGCCAGGAGCTATGTAGAGAACTGTAATATTTCAACAATTCAGCATGAGTAGCAACCTGTTCTTAATAATGAAACACTGGCAACATTTAATTTAATTTTGTCTCAACATATTAAAATCCATCCTTTCTTTAGGGGATTTAAGAACTGTCTGAAGGGAACCTGAAGACAAGGAGAATAATTCAAGTAGAAGCATTATCTTCCTCTGTAATTCATGCAAAATTCAGGTTCAACATGCACTTTTTGACATCAGTAGGGAACGAGTTACTCTTAGAAAAGTATAGCCTAGACATCTCAAGAAGAATGTGAATTCTTCTCCATTTTATCTGCCATTTTGATTGATAATTAGAAAATCAAATTCAAATATACAGTATTAGCCATGACAAAAGAACTAGTGGATTTTTAGTAGAAATGGAATTACAGTTGAAAAAATTAAACTATTATTACCAAGTTTTTGGAGGTATAATGATTTACGTGGACGTTTTATAACTAAGCTACAAAATGCTGTTAAAAATGACATCTAGGCTGGAAACTCTAATTAGATTCTTATATAGATACAATATCTTGAATTCAGTCTCAAAGGTCTCAGAAACTGCAGAATGCAGCCCTTAAAAAAACGATCCAACAGACATATCACAGAAAATTTGGCCCCAGTTCAGTATGGGACTGCCTAGAATATTTTACACACTCCTTGTTTTATATTAAAGATGAATTCAATGTAAATGTTTGGAATTCTTCTTACAAACTTGTTGAAAAGGGACAGTATTTTAGCATGACTCCCTTGTACAAACCTGGTGTTTAGCAGATTACGTATGTTATTCTGTTATAGGTACACTACAGTGATAGACAAAATGGCAAAGAGTGTATGACCTGTTTGACACTGTCTCCTGTGCAGATGACTTTCCAAGGTATCGGAAGCTCCATTGAAGCCAGCCATGACCAGGTATAATACCTTCACCCCACACTCTTATAATTTTATTAATATCTAGTAAGGCCAGAATGTCAGCTTTAGTAAATTTTAAATTTCAACACACTTTGTGCTTTGCATATGGCATGTTCTTGTCACTGGGATTTGCCTATCTTGCCATAGTGAAGTCCTGATTAGA
Organism: Athene noctua; assembly: GCF_965140245.1. Taxonomy (NCBI): domain Eukaryota; kingdom Metazoa; phylum Chordata; class Aves; order Strigiformes; family Strigidae; genus Athene; species Athene noctua. Next base: position 35,678,088 of record NC_134038.1, read on the forward strand.
TCTAAAGAGTGACCCGAAAAGGAGACAAAGCTATATTGCCTTTATGTATTTTTAAGACATATTAGGAAAGCTTGAACAGCTTGCTTTGGTTTTAGTCAGATGTAAGGTTTCTGCAAAGGTTTTGTTTGATTTTATGTATGTATCAGGTCTTGTCTATCCTATTTTTACTAGAAGATTATGGGTAGCTGGAAAAGCAGAGAGATGAAGCCATCATCTCTAGCCATCACCTGTCACAAGAAACTGGCATTTGAGAGGGGAGAGGGATTTTTAATCAGACTGTGTAAAACTCCCATTTTGTTTGGCTGTTCTTAAAATGTTTAATTCAAGCTTCTGGCAAAAATCCAGGAGAAGAAAAAATCTCAATGGTAATCACCCATCACCCTGCTGCGTCAAATGAGAACTGAGGGGGACTTCCATTCTAGTCTTCTTGTCCTCCAGCACTCTTATGTATAAAGCAAGACAAGACTTCGATACTCTAAGAGCTTTAAAAGCAAAAATGAAGCAAGAAATCTTTAAACCAAACCTTGCGCTTTTCAAATCTTCAGTAGATTGGAAAAAGTACCATTTTTGTTTGCCTTTGCAGGCCTCTTTAAATTGTACTGTGTTCACATTTATCATACATTTTATCAGACTCTTATGTAAGATTCTCTAAGGAAAAAGGAAAAGTCACCTTAAGAATTATCAGAATTAGTTACTTTTGGGGAAAAGTTTCAGACACTCATAGCCATATTTTTGATTGATGTTTTTTTTTTTTTTTATTGGAAGTTTCTAAGTTAGTTGTTAACATAAACTAAGCCCATTAGTTATTTACATGGTAACATGAGGATACTTCCTGTCCTTAAGTATTTGGTGTTTTACAGTAATGGAGAGCTGTGGTAAGTCAGACCATACTTCAACATACAATTCTCATTTCATCCAGCAACTTGTTTATGCTGTTGTAAAGTCACTCCGTTTTTCTTTCAGTAAAGACCGCCTTTTAAAAGTTAGTTATAAGTCAAATACAATATTTAGACATTTCAATGAATTTAAGGTGGTCCCTGTCAATTTGGTAACAACTACATTCTGGGCTACCAGCCAGGTTGGCCTTTGTCTTAGCATTTATTTAGGCTTGAGTATGATATGTAAACAGAAAAAAGACTTTGTAAGCAAAAAGCACATTTAAGCCATCTGAATAATTATATATTTAAGACATCTAAATGAAAAAGTGTTATTGAGCCTGCAAAGTCAAGCACCTAGAAAATAGGGAATTCTGGATTATGAGCAGCATTAGTTTGATCCCAGGTGCACCCATTCAGTGCTCTAGACAGGACATTTTCCTGGGAGGGTAAAAAACCCCATAAAATCACATCGATAAAGATTGTATCATAGTATGTGCACAAATAGGTAGAATTAAGTTTGCTTGGGCTATTACGTAGCTAGAATTTCCTAATCTTTCTTCATTTGAAGTTTAAAAAACATTCATCACTGGTTTTAGTTATGTGATTTTCCACAGGGTTCTTAAAAAGCAAAGAAAAATGTTTTGTCATTGCATGATGGAGTGGTTGTTGCATTACTGAACTCACATCACTTGTGCAAAGAATTCATCTGAGCTGAGAGCAAAAGAAAATAATCATCTAAAAGCCAAGTGGCAACCAGTGAGTCACAAAATAGACCCACATACTGGACAGGATTCACAATTTTCTGCTCATTCCCTTCTTAAATATCAAAGGAATTCCACTTTCTGAGGAACAGGGGTGCTACTGACTGGTTGTGTTTGATAAGGGAGGTGGCAGAACTGGATCGAAGCATTTGCCATCACCTGAATAAATAGAGAAAAATGAATCATTAGTAAACAAACAGAAAGCACATCGAGTGTTTGTCAGGCACCGGAATTAATTAATGACAAAATTAGACCTTTTAATGGACCAACTAAAAAAAAAATAATTCCCTTTTCTTTCTTGTTTCTGTGTGATTGGTATGATTTTGCTTGTTTTTCTATAATTCCCCTCACAGCAGGTTTATCTGATATGGTTATTCTTCTTATAAAAAACAGGAGACAGAATTTGTTAAGCTGAAGTATCCACATTTGAAAGTTTCAAATGAAATAAGTGCAAGATAGCCATATGCTATAAAACTTAAATTCTAGAAGCGCTTCTTTAGCTAATGTTGTTACTTTTAAATCATCTCTTTTGTATTGTATGGTAATTAGGATGGATTAGTCACCTGAAAGCCTGTGATTTCAATGAAGACATGTTGGTTTGTGTCAGCTATGAGCCCTGGCACAGTTTGACTTCAGGATCTATCCACTCCTCTGTTTGTGAAGCTAATTTTTCTCATGTTCATTCTAAAATATAGATTTTATAAGTTCTAGGGTTTTTTAATGGAAAACTGTCTGAATGAGACTGAATACTTTATTTCTGGGAAAGTGTTGGAATCTGTTTATGTCTAATAAAAAAAAGCTGTATAACAAATTTGTCACTGTATTGTGACAGAAGAAACATATCTGACCAAATACCTTGATCAAAAAAAGAAAGAAATGAAAAAAAAAAAAACCAACAAACCACAACAAAACCCAACAGGTTCCTAGTGGCATCTCCAGCACTATAGCCTACCTTTTAGATTGGAATTATCTTTTGTAATATATCTCTCTACTCACATCCAGTGGGAGATTTGTTACCCAGCAGATACCAGTGTGGTTACAATCCTTCATAAGTATATTATCTCGCTTTTTCAAATATGACAAGACTTGACACAGCAGTTTTTCAAGTCACCTGCTCTTTTCCTATACTCTGTAGGGAGTTTTCATTCTTTAGATTGGTTTAGCTCGTGATTTTAAGGAGTTTAAATTTTTCCCCACATACTTCATTTGAGCAATTTCAGATTAAAATAAACATTTCATACTGGTACACTAATTAGTGTGTATTTGAAATGTCTGATTGACAGGGCATATCTCATTTGGACATGAAGCAGTATTGTGGAAGCAATTGCGGGTCTTTCAGGGTTTTTTTAGCAAACAGTAAAAAAGGGAAACATTCCTAAAGTACCACTGCAGTCTAACCTGCCACGTGTTTTGTTGGGTCTTGCATTAAGGTATGCCTACCTCTTTAGTAGAAATGTAATGAAGTAGAAAATTTAATGCTATCAGAGCAAACTAATGAAGGAAATAGAGATTTCTGTTTTCCCTAAAGAATTCTATTCAATACCATAAAGTTGTTAGAGATGTACTTCACTCAGCACAAATTATTGGACTCCCTATAATGGTAGCTAGGTTAAATTTGATGTCCTGTGTCATACAAGATGGCCCGTGACATAGTTTCAGTCTAAGATGTAACACTTATTTTTCTGCTGTGTCTTGAACAAGCCAGTGTAGAACTCAGCTTCCTCGTTTGAATGTATA